>NW_026522059.1:6875000-7500000 GCF_021234435.1 Artibeus jamaicensis
TTGTAATTCCTCAGTCACTCCTGGCCTTTACAATGTATGTTCCACTGTCTGTGGAAATGGCATCAGATTCTTCATTGCTGATTTTCCATTCTGTTAATATTTCTTCAGATTCATAGTACCATGTGCTACAAGAACCAGACATTTCTTGGCAGACAAGTCAAGCAGAAGCATAGTTGAACTTCACATTAACGCAGCACATTGTCAATTTTAACGACCCCCTTTTGTTTTTACAGGTGTGAAAAGAAATAGCATATTTAATATGAAGTAACATTTTTATGCACAACAGTACAATTCAGGAACATTTTATAGTAACATACTTTCTAGAAGACAGTTTTTGCCAAGGATTCTGAGCTCGGATTAGATAAATTCATTTTCTGCACTGGAAGTGGTTGGCCATTTCTAGTGATCATCGTGGTGGCTTTCTTTCACATTCACACGTGCCCGGCCACCGCGAATTGGAAGGTGTGGGATTGTGTCCTTAGGACGTCCGTTGTTTTCGATTTTATTGGAGAGAACAAAGTGTGTTCCCAGCGTTTCCTTTTTCTAACACTGCATCATATTTCCTTGCATTCTTTATTCAGTTATCTGTGTTGAGGATGATAATGGATGTTGACTTGATTTTGGAGTTTGTCCTCCTCGTAAAATTTTGAAGGGGCACAATTGACACGCTTCTTTTGAATTCTTTTTCAGAGGATGTGAAAAAATTTGGAATTTTTCTGGAGGAAATTAAATGAAATTTAATACCAGTTTTAAAGTTTATTTTGTCTAATGTCATGAATGCTGTTCAGTCTTACAAAATCAGAAGTATGATACAGGTTAGTCTCCATTCTTATTTGTATTTTGGAGCCTATTATGGCCATAGAAGGATATTCCTATGGCAAACTGTGGACTTACATGATATTCATATTATCTGTTAGTTTATTTTCATAATATTTAACATTTAAAAATTCTTAATAGTTGTCATAAAGTTTATGGCTTTGACACAAAGAGAGGGAGACTGACATTATCAATTTGGGAAGCCAGCGAGTTCTTTCTGGATTTTAACACCTTAATTTTCAATTCAAAGTTTTCAGTTGTCAATATATATTTTGGTCTTTCCTCTCCCCTCTTTGGAACACACTGTGTGTATGTTTAATCAGGAGTTATTAACAAACATTCGTAACTACCTACAGTATCCCAGGCATCGTTCTAGGACTTGGGGGTAGAGTAGTATACAAAACAAAGACGCTGCCCGCCCGAAGTTCACCAGCAGTGGAAGACAGACCATCAAAGGAATGGTCACCATCAGTTTGAGAAGGCGACAGAGAGGATGGGGAGAGGTGGACGGATTGGTCAAGGGAGCCCTCGCTGAGGTGGTCTCATTAAGCAGTGGCCTGAATTAAAGTAGCTTTTGTTTCATGATCTGTGGACAGAGCATTCCAGGCCAGAAGGAGATGTTTATTTTTCTTTCTTTTATTGGTTAAAAAAACATATATATAGTGAATTCATTTCTTGTGTGTAAGGATAGATTGTTGGAGGTTAGAGATTTTTTAAAAAGCCTTCTGGAATGGTCACGTGGCAGAGAGGGGGAGAATACGTTCACTGGAGGTATGTAGCAGAATTACTAGGCAAAACAGGATGTGCATTTAAAATAGAGATTCTTTTAAAAAATAAAATAAAATAGTGATTCTTAGTGGGGGGGGGCAGTTTTGCCCCATAGGGGATCTATAACATATGGAAATGCCATTGGTTGCCATAGTTGGGTGCTAGGGTAGAAGCCTGGGGTGCCGTTAAACCTCTTACAATGCATTGGACAGACCCCACAAAAGAGAACTATATGGTTCAAATGTTAATTTTGCTAAGTTTAAGAAACCCCAATTTATAGTGAAGTTAGTCAGTGTGTTGATGAGGTTTTCTTCTTTCCCATCCTCCACTCAGAAATATTTATTGAGTTTCTAAATTGCTTGTAGAGAAAACTGACACCAGATGAATAGAGGGATTGAGTTTGTGTTCTGCATGCTGAAGGAGTAAGTTGGGGTGATAGAAGGTAGTGGGGCAAGGGTGCAGCTGCCATTGATCCAGGTTGGCAGACTGTTCTCGCTGAAGTGGGGGCATCTGAGATGAGCCCTGAGGGGTAGAAAGGAGCCATCCTTGGGACTGGCGTTCCAGGCAGAGGACACAGCTTTATAATAAAGCCCTTGAGCATAAAAGAATAAATGAAGTAAAAGTATCTTAAAGTACTTTTCTAGAAAGAGAGAAGTAGTATGTTAACTGTAGTATTATCATTGTGTTTCTTTTGGTTTCTATTTTAATTAAGGAAACTTCAAATGCCTTGTGGGGAAATGGTCTAATGTAGTTATTAAGTGCCTTTTGTGAGCTCAGAAACACATTCCACAGACCGGCCAGGAAGAGTGTTTTCCTTTCCAGATAAGTAGTCAACTATGAAACAAACTTGTACATAAGAGCTTATTGTCACAAAATTCCACTATAAATATTACCCTGGAAGCAAACTATATTTGGTTTCTGTGTATTGAATTTCTTTTTAGATTACTTAGTAAATATAGTGTTTAGATTGAATCCAAAAATTATAATAAAAAGTAATTTTGAAAGAAAATTATTTAGCTTTTCCTCCTAATAAAAATGATAAGACTTGCAGTTTTTCTGAAATATATTTACCATTTACTTTGAAATAGTGTCTCTAAAATAAGTCAGTAGTATTTTGGACCAAGTTGTGTATGATCCGAAAGATCTTTTATATATCTTCTTATTCTTTGTATCAGATTTATTTGTTCCTTTAAGACTTAGAAGTCTTATTAGTCAGAAATCTTTTAGATGCAAGGGACCGAAGCCCAACTCAGCAAAACAAGTAAAGGGGAAATGGATTGAAAGAAACTAGGGTGTCTTAAAACCAGAAGAAAATTTAGCTACTAAACTGACCCGGAAGTGGCAGCTGGAACTTGGGACCAAATGGAATCAGCAATTAGTGACTCTAGGACACTTTCTGTGACCCTGCACTGCAAGTTGGCTTCATTCTTTTGTGACAGACTGGCTTCTTGTGGCAGGAAGTAAGGCTGCCACACCCTCTGAAACCTCACATTCCACAGGTTCTGCTGCTCAGTCGGGCTCTGCATCAGCCATAGCAGCAGCAGCACAGAGACGGCAAGGCATGGTGCTAAAGTTAGCCATTTACAGCCCATGAACCCTCCGCAGTAGGTGTTTATGACTGTGTGCATTTTAAGGACAAGCATACAGCAGGATGGAGAAGTCAGGAATCTTGACTAAAGTCTGAAAGCTGAAAGTGGCCTAGTTAGGGTTTGACCCCCGAGCACTCTAGTACCTACCAAAACTGACAGTCAGCTACCGTGTCGGATTCACTGAAATCAGCCACACCGGGGGAATGGGAGGTTTTGTTTTGATTTGGTTTTGACTGAAGATTTAAACAATGCAAGATGGATATTAAAAAAATTTAATTTTGTTTGTCCTTATAAGAAAAGATATGATGACTAATAATATAACAAACTATTTCCAGATCTTTGAAAAATCCCACGAGCTTTTGTTCAGAGACACAGAGTGTGGGTTGCCTGCAGAGCATCTTCCTTGCATGCTGTGTGGCGGAGGTCCTTCCTGCATTGGACCACTGTAGTCCTACATCAGTGGTTCTCAACCAGGGTGATTTTGCCCCTCAGGGGCATTTGGTAATATCTGTAGTCATTTTTTGTTGTCACAGCCTCTGTGGTTAATAGTGCTGAGAAACCTGTACTGGATAAACTGGGCCATTTTCAAACTGAGCCTGTATTTGTACTGAAGAGGTTAAGAAGTGCTAAATCTTTGAGCACTTATGGAGAGTGCATAGGTTAGGACCAAGTGTGAAGCAGGGTGAGGGGTGTGGGGTCACATTAGGCCTGGACACCTTGGAAAAAGGACTGAATAGTGGAAGACACTTGCAGGAGGGGGTGTAGGAAACAGGAGCTGGCAGGCTTGGCTGGTTTCACTGTGTCCCTGAGGAGCAGCTGTGTGCCTGCAGGTGAAAAGCTAAGGAAACTCATCTCTGCCTTCCTCCTCCCTCCTCCTTCCTGTACTTGCTGATGGTCTCATAGCACTAATTTTAGGACAGCATTTCAGCAGCCTGAGCTTGACAAAAATGGGCTAAAGTGGCCTCATGATATACTGTAATTCATAACATTGCAGTTAGTCGTAATATTGAAAACTGGTTTTGTGTGAAAAGAAATAGAACCATTAGTGTTTTTTAAAGGTTATTTTGTGTTCTGAGTTATAATATTAATGACAGCCAGCATTTATTAAGTGCTTTCTGTGTGTCAGACACTGTTCAGTCAGTGCTTAATCTCATTGAACTCTCCTAATAATCCATCAGATAGTTACTATGATTTTGTATATTTTACTGATGAAGAAAACAGACCCAGAGAGGTTAACTAGCCTTCTCAAGGCCAAACAGCTAGGAAAGCTAGAGTTGGAATTCTGGTTTGATTCCATGGACTAAATAAAACTCTTGCCACCAAATGGTCTGCCGCCTTGTTCCCCTTTAAAACAGTTACCACTTTCTCAAGCTTACTTTCCATCTGTAGTTGACACTTTCATACACTAGGTAATTCTTTGCATATTTGGTCTCAGTTCTTGTTAGTGAGAGAATTTATGTGTTTGGAAGCATATTCTGTTGTATTTGAAAGCTCTTAAAACTTAAAGCAGTGAAATAGTCTTATCTCTAAATGGTTTCTACAATTTATTAAATAAATCGACTGACCAGTTTGAGGTAATTATTTGAATGTGATGATTTGGGAACAGTGCTTATATTTTCCTTATAAATACAAGGTCGGTATTAGCATCGTCTTTACATGCCAGGTTGCAGGTTCGATCCCCAGTCAGGGCACATACAAGAATCAACTGATGAATGCATAAGTAAGTGGAGCAACAAATCAGTCACTCTCTCTGTCTCTGTCTCTGTCTCTCTCTCTCTCTCATCAATTGTTCAAAAAGGGTTTATATTCTTAAGCTTTCTATAATATATAAGATAATTAACATAAAATAGTTCCCTAATAGTTTTTAACTCAACTAACCCATTTGTGTAAAACAGTATACAAAATCTTTCCAGTGAAATTCTGTGTAATAGGGATTTTGATATCAAAAATAAGACAAATCCTGCCTCTCCCATTGGGAGACTATTGTTTTGAAAGAGAGGGGGCCCTTCATTATTTACCACATTTGTGAATAAATTAGATTGCTTTAACATTTTCTAAAGAAATGTGTGTCAGTCCAGCAGATAACAGTTACACATACACTGTTACTTCCTCTTTGTGGAGTTTAAAGTTAGGGACATAGACCATTGTCCAGGGAGTGGGTGGGGAGGGGGACCAACACAGGTGGCCAGAAACGATAACACTTTTCAGACTTCTTGTAATGGGGATGAATAATAAGGTGTCTTCTTTCATTGATTAAAATATTGTTACTTTTATGTTTAATTTCATTTATATTTGCTAGCAGTTCCATATTTGGAGAAAAAGTATTGAGATTGGGGGAGGGGACTTACAGCTACTGCTACTTCCAAGTTTGAACCTGGCTTCCTGATGTTGCTGGCATCTCCCCCCACATCCGTCCTCACTGAGCCATGGCAAATGCCTGGGCAGGATTTATGCCAGTATCCTATTTTTACTGTTTTTCTTCTGCAGACTTGCTAAGTTATGGTAATTGTTAGCTCCCTTCATACTGGTTTGGTGTGTTAACTTTTAAGTTACCTGCTTTGTATGGTTGTATATAGTTAATATTGTTGAATAATCTGTCCATGAGTTAAATAATAACATGTTTGACTTTGGAGTATAGATGATATAAGAAATAATTGGTTTATGTGTGGTAAATTTTTTTAAATAGGTAATTAATTGATAACTCCCTTCAGTCTTTAATGGTTAAATATGGTTTGAATACTGCCTTCTTTGTATTCCCAGTAGGTTTGATCTACAGATGGAAAATATTCCTGTTACTTAAAAATATGGTCTCAATATTTGCTTACTAGGGAAATCTTTTTTTGATGTTAATTTGAACTAAGAATATTTGCCTCAACCATTTTAAAGAAGTAACACTAGCATAGATTGATCAAATGTAAATATTGCAAGTTCTATTTAAAAATCTAAATCTTGCTTATGTAACTTTTTTGATATGTGGAAAAGAGGGACAAGAGCTATGAACTCACAGCCAACTGTGCTTTTGTTGTTCCAAATTTTCAGTGCCAGGAGCATATAAACTTGCACCTGTTGGTAATTATGAGCAAGCCAGCCTTTGCCGAATCCCAGGCCTCTGCTTAAAATTTTTTTCCTGGAACTAAATGATGTTGCCATTTTTATTTTTAGGTTTGCTGGCATGGGTAATCTCATTAAGGTGCTAACCAGGGACATAGACCACAATGCAGCACATTTTTTCTTGGACTTTGAAAGTAAGTCTCTTTAGCCCTTCACAGCTGGTGCATAACGGTAAAGGTGAAAGATTAATTATACTCACACCGCAGTGAAGGCCAGCCAGAGTATTTGTTAATAAAACATGGGGAATCAAAGTTTGCATGATTCTTTTTCTTAATCGTAGGTAAACATCACCATCATATGTATAATTCTTTAGTTTTTCATTTGCTAAAATCATGTTGAGTCTGTAGCCAGTGCTGTCCTTTCATTAGTCCATGAAGCCAGGAGCCTTATGATGAACATTCTGGTAGTATGCCTTGGTGCCTACGCGTCCTGAGGTGGTTTTGTAAAAAATGGGGAGTGTGCTGCATATCCAGAATCAGTGCTAAATGACCTCCACAAATCGAGAATCCAAATTTGGTTAGAAATACATGCTTTATTTTGCGGCATACAGGAAGTGAGCTTAATCTGCTGTTTTAAGATGAAAGGTAAAGGTGAGCTGTGGCCAAAACTCTAGATGTTTGGCTTTGAAATAAATTATTATTTCAGTGCAATTTTAAACAAGATTACATGTGAATAATTCTTGATCAGCAATTTCTTTTTCAGAATTCTAGCACTATTGGAATACTTAAAGAATTTTTCATTATAAGGCCATTACTGAAACTTGTCTTGAGAGAATTTTGAGAAGAAGTAGAGCAGCAGTCGTGCCGTTGTGTACAGGAAAAGCGCATTTCACCTCCAGGTCCTGCACATCAGCACGCTGAGCACCCGGTCTGCTGTCTGCCCGAGCACATCCGGGTGACCTGAAGGACGAATTCATGGCCTAATGAGCATTTTCCCTGTTACTATCTAAACAAAAAATAAATTTCCTATGTTCTTTTTTATAAAGGGATATTTTCTCTTTTCTTATTCTTGTCTTGACAGGTACCTTAACATGGGGAATCTTCTTAAAGTTTTGACATGCACAGACCTTGAGCAGGGGCCAAATTTTTTCCTTGATTTTGAAAGTGAGAAGATGATTTTATACCTATTTCTCTTTGCCTGCAGTAGACTGCGTTTGTCTTGCACTAAATGAATGTTTCTACTCTGCCATCTCTTTAACTGCTTTGCATGACTGAGCTATGAATTGTTTGAATAAAATTTCTGGTGCCTTCTAGAACTGAAAAGCATATTTTTTAGACTAAATTATGATAAAATGCTTTCTTTGACTTTTTATAAGAGATTCGTATCTTTTGGACATTATTTTACAATTTGAGATCTCTAATGAAAACATTTCTATGAAAAAATTTTGATGGAAAGGACAAATGCTATTTCATGATTTGTTAGTAGAAGCAATATTTGGGGGAAATTATTGCAGTTGAGAAAAATTAACTATTAACAGTGCATACCTAATGAAGTATTTTAATACAAATCTGTTCGTGAAGGCCATTCAAAGCTCAGTAATTTGGGCATAATATTAAAAGGTAAGTGTGAACCTTAATTATTTAATCTTTGCACATAATTAATTTGAAAAGTTAAATTCATACGTATTTATTTCAGGAGTTAATTTTTTTCTAACTCTAAATAAAAAGAAAAATAATGGGTTCACAGACCTTTGAGTAATTTGCCTTCTGTTTGCTTTATGTTGCATGACCTTTTGTATTGTGGTCTGAGGGTGGCAGGTAAGTGTCATTGACCCCATGTGTGCTGAACAGCTTTTGCTTCTTTGGCTGTCAGTATTGCTTTGGCCTGTCTGGTTGTCAAATCAAGAAAAATGATATTGAATTGGTGTTTTAGTGTGAATGTTGCTATTTTAACTGATTGTTAGAAAATTGTTAGGAAAGGGTGAAGAGATAGCCTTAGACTAAATCATGTCATCCCTTGTGTTATCACCAGAGGTTAAAACTTTTGAGCAGATTTTTAAATACTTAAAATTTAAGACCTTTTCTGTATTTTAAAAACAAAATAAACGAACCCCTTAAATTCTCAGAGAGTCATTGCATTTTTCATCAACCTCAATTTAGTCTATGTGATATTGTGCAATTAATTCTACTCCATGAATAATTTATATATTTTTTCCCTTTAAACCAGGATAGTTCATACAAACACATTAGTTTATAGCTTTTCTACATTTTATGGAATAATTTGTGGTCTCTGATATTTTTCTACTTTCATTGCATTCCTGTCAGTGTTCTGTAAATAGTTTGGGTACCGTGTGCAGGCTAACGAAGAGTAGTGATGTCAATATCAGGACCATAATAAATTGTTGGGCTTTTAGGGGAACATGTAGTTAAACAAGTATTGGTTTTCTTGACCCTTCTCAACAATTTAACAAGGCTGTTTTAAGTGCATGTTTAGCATGAATTTTAATCAGCTTCCGGATGTTGAGCAGATTGCTGACTTGAAGGTTATTCTTTCAGATGAGGCAACTTACATTAAAGCTATATTTTAGTTTATTTGCATCTGTTTCAAACTTGGTCTTGTGTATTTTTCTGCTATTCTGTCTCCTTTTACTCTGTCTCAAATTTCTTACATTTGCAGAATCTTGGCTCTGACACAGTCAAGATCTTGTTCAAGACTTGGCACTTGATGTTTTTATAAACCCAGCATTATGTTGTGGTCAAGTGAGAAGCATGAATTTACTGTAGTGTTTAAAATATTATTTGGTCTTGGTTTTCTAATATGGGGTGGGTTTGGATCATTATCTTTAAAATTTAAAAAGCTAACTTAGTGGCAGTAAAAGGTTAGAATTGCTAATAATAACAATTACCAATAATGAAGAGCTACATATGAAATGTTAACTTTTTAAAGGCAGTATAAATTAAGGAATGATGTTTGTTGCCTGTATCAGCCAATGTAGAACTTTTGGTTTGGCACTAACTGGTGTACTATAAATGAAAATTAGTGAAAATACACTATATACTAAGCCAGAGTTTTTGCTTGTTATTATTTTTTTAATCCTCACCTGAGGATGTGTTTATTGATTTGAGAGAGAGAAAAAGAGAAACATCGATGTGAGAGAAACATGGAGAGGTTGCCTCTCATACGGGCCCTGATTGGGGATCAAACCTGCAATGTAGGAATGTGCCCTGAATGGGAATTGAACCTGCAGCCCTTTGCTACATGTGGATAATGCTCCAACCAGCTGAGCTACCCGGCTAGGGCCTGCTGTTATTTCTTATTTAGATTTTTAAATATGTTTCCTTTTGATTCTAACTTTAGAGTTTTCTTCATCAATTTTCTCTCTCATTCATCTTTTTTTTTGGAAATTTGCATTTGTAAAAGTTTATCTTAAGATTCGGCTACTAGAGTGACCTTAGCCCATCAGATGGGTTCTCTTTTAAACTGTTTTGTACTATACTCAAAATGGTCAACATCATTGATTTGCCAGTTCCTTATGATTACAGAGAATAAAGCCACATTCTTTTATTAAATAAAGTATTTAGTACTACATTGTTTATTTCTAGATGAACAGTAATGTTCAGGCTACCAAAGTAGTTTAGGTTTACTATTTCCATCATTCTGATTGCTTAAATCTAGCTCACTGTCCCTTCATGGTTGGATAACTATGGAAATAATTTCATACAGGTAGACATACTGGCATTTTGCATAGAGCTGTATACAAATGAACCATTCTAGTACTTTTTAGACATGATTCAGTGGAGTCCTGTAGTTCACAAAATAAAGACTCTGTCTTTACTGTAAAGCATTACTCCCTTAACTTCTGCATGTGCACACACATGCTATTTTTCACTTCAGTTCAATGTACATTTATAGCTTGCCTCCCACATGCCAACTAGTAGGTACTGGTGATGCAGGTAACTAAGATGCACCCTCTGCCTTTGCAGAGTTCTCAGTCTAGTAAAATAGATAGAAATGCAAATTAATAATATTCTTTACATAATTTACATTCCAGGTACAGATCAGGAAGGGATTAACTTTACCTAGTAGTGAGTAGCTTAGGCATCATGGTGGACGTTCTGATGGTATATTTGAGTTGAGTTGTAGAGCGCGAGTTAGAATGTTTCAGACAAATTTAGTGAAGGACATCGTAGAAGGAACATGTACAGAGGCAGGAAATGACAATCTGTGTTCATTAAAACACACTGTTATCTGTTCTTGTACTAGAAGGTCATTTTTTAAAAAACAAGTTATACCTATATATGATAAAATTTTATTTTAAAAATGGCTCAGTTAACATACAAGCTCAAATTTGCCCCATAAAATTTGGCGGCACTTCTGCTAATGACAGTGTGTCTGAAAAGCACTGAATTGGGGCATGCATAGCTTCTTCTGGGTCTTAGAATTTCTTACTTTATAATGACACTTAAGTTATTGCTTGTTCTAATGACAAGTCATTAGCCTGGTTAAGTAGTATACAGGATTGGGCAAAGTAGGTTTACTATTGTATGCAAAACACAGGGTTTATTCTTGTGTTATTATTTGTTAATTATTGTATCACAACTGTAATCCTACTTTTGCTCACCTGTATATTTAGTTCACTAAATTGTGGTTCTTAGGAGGAGGGAGACTTTAATTTTATATTTATGTCTCTTCCAACCTTAGAATAGTGCTTTATAAATGATAGCGTTCAGTGTCTGTCAGTTAATCTTGATTTGCTTATCTTCAGATAGATCAGAGTAGGAGAGTGAATATAGGTGGGCATTTGTAAATGAGAAATGGAGTCTCACTTTCTCTGATTGTTTTAGTGCCTTTCCATCTAGTCATGCATTCCCTCTGATTCTTGTGTCTTTTATGTTGCCTGTTTGTCCATCTTGGAAAAATATCAGTACCCATTTTTTTAGCCTAACAACTTTATTTTCCATTTTACCTCTTGTACATATTCAGTTGCTTTAACCCTGCACTTTGAAATATTTTTATTCTGGTGGCATTTTCCTGTAGTTTTTTTTTTTCTAAAATGGTACAGGATTTTATTTGTTCAAAGATAACAATGCATAATGATGTCCTTTAAGCCATGCCAGAGCCATATATGTATCTACCATCTCAGTCCCTTTCGTTCACTCAACAAATCTGCATTATAGAAAAGCAAGGTTCTGAGTTTGCACGTACCACACAGTGGTGTGTCCTGTGCGTTGAGGTTCCTGCCTTGATGAAATCTATGGGGCTAGAGTGTAAATACTTACTGAATGAATTCGAGCTTAAAGCACACAGAGCCCTTACTACAATTACAATTTTTATGATTTGCTTTTTACTTTCTTCTTTTGTAGCCCATCATTGCCTCCTTTGTACCATAACAACTTCAATTTTAGCAGCTATTTTTAGTAACTCTTTTATAGGAAAGTGGTGTGAAATTATTTAAATATTTAAATTTGCCTTCAAACAATAAGCAACTGAACCATGCTGTAATTTCCCTCTAGTCGCTTTTCGGTGAGCCCAGTGAGCGGCCACTGTGCCTGCTCTCAGGAGTGGGTACGTTCTTTTAAAGCAGTCAGGGGAATGTCCTTTTATTAGCTGAGTGGTAGGTTTTTTTCTTCAACTAATACAATTTTTCATTATTTGCTATGAAAAATCAAAGTGACAAGTCTTGGGTGCATTATATGATACCATTTTTTGAACAAATGCCTTCTTTTATATAGTCTTTTCCTCTCCCTAGTATGTCACCCCTTTGCATGACTTGCTGTCAGTAACGTAGTGCTTACCTGTCTGCTGTTTTCTGTTTGTCTTCATCTCTTCAGCAGTCTTCAGCAGCTTTCAAAATTATAAATGTGACTTTCCTGTGACAGTCTAAAATTGTTTAATCAGTGTGGTGCTGGGTATTTTTTCCACCCTTAGGGGAAATGGAAATCTTTATTTTAAGTTTCTTGTCATTTATTAAATCTTTAAAGATTATTAATCACTTTCAAGGTCTATTTTAATCTATCTACTTGATAATGTTTCTTTGTATGTAAGTCTCAGTGTCACGTTTTTCTTTTAACAACTAGTTAACTACACCAACAATACATAGTTTAGTACTGCAAACTTTATAAATACCTTTTGATATATGAAAGTCAAAATATTGTCCTTTGTCATGAATTCCCTCTTCATGAATTGAAGCTGATACGTGTCTACTTGATGTATATGTCTGTAGTTTCACAGTCCATATGCAAATGTACACAACTGCTGTTTTTGCATGTAAAAAGTATTTTTCTCTACTGCACCTGGTGTAAGTATAAAAGTTATGAGGTGTCTTTTTAAAAGTGTGTCTAACCATTACTTTGGAGAATATGGTCTGGCTAAATATGAGAGGATATTACTGCTAAATGATAAATTCTGATTTTTAAAATATCATTTAGCTATAATATCAGTATTTGCTCCTAGTAATAACTGTAGCTTTGGTCACAGACTCTTTAATTGGCTACTCTTGTGTAATTATTTTGTCATAGTGTTTTCATTCAAAAAGTACATGATTATGAAAAGAAATTTGAAATATAAGGGTACAGATATATGAATACGAATTCTTAAGTTGGCTTTGCATGTAAGTGTTACTTTATTATTGTTTCTGTGGTACTGTGTTAAGTGTGCTGATACTAAAATTTGATACTGTAATTGTTGATTTAAAAAAATGTGGTATGTTCTTGAGTAGTTGGCAGGTTTAATAGGTGGAATTGAATTATGACTTACTTGCTCTAAGTGCCAAGTAAAGTTACAGTGTTTTAGGCATCTGGAATCCTAGTTTCATATGTGAACTAAGTGTCCTTAAATTTTCAAAGGAAAGGAATAAATACATCACTGTGTGTTGTGGGGAGGTGGCATGGCTCAAAAAACTTTAGGTACTAGTTTTATATAATTGGTAAAGAAAGATTCATCAGAAATATTCTTAATTTATATGATAAATTTGGGCTGCCTCCTCACCCTCATAAGAGAAAATTTTAGCATGGAGAAATTCTACCAGCACAATTTCTCTCTAAAACATTATGGTAATTATGATGTTTATCATTTTAAGTGCTTTATGCCTTATCTGTAGTTATGTGGCCTAATTGGAAAGATTTAAAAAACTCAGTTTCCTCACAGAATGTGCATCCCCCAGCTAAAAGTAATGTGTTAAATAAAAATGATCCGTCCTTAGAGAAACAAATGACCATGCTATTAAGAACAGTTTCTGTTCCCTCCAGTCCAGCAGAGAGAAATCTGGATACAGTCACATTAACATACGTTCTGTGGCTCACACCGCAGGTGGTGGAGGTGCCCATCTGTTGTGCTCCTCATCGTGCTTTTTATAACTAGAATTCTTTCTGCATTTTTCCCCACTGTTTTTTAAGGATGCAGGAACTCAGTTTTTGCCTTAGTATTACAAAATTGAGATGACAGTGTTGTAGCTTCAAGTGTCTAGCTTTTCAGCAGCCCACGGATTCTGGAACAGTGTCGTAATTTGAACTCCTGCGAAGGAATCTTGACCTTGTGTTCATCAGCAGAGAAGTTCTTTGGTACAGAATTTAAAGTGGTCCTTAGAAAATGGGAGATTCTAAAAACTATTGTTTTAAAGCAGTTTTTGTATCAAAATTCAGTCATTAAAAGGCACTTTATAGTAGAATGAAGTCGTTTCAGTTTCACACCATAGATTAGGGAGATGCTAGTAGGCCTTTCACCTCTGTTGCATTAAAGTAGATCATGACTCATCGCTCGACAGTCAGGACTGATGGTGATGAATATAATGAAAAAGTGGTTTTTAATGCTACCACAATTTAAATTTCAAATTACAGTTTGCAAGTTCACTTAATACACCAGGTTGTGATTTGTAACCAAAATAAATGGTAATGTTTGGTGTTCCCTTTCTTCTTTGTGATATTTATAAACTTGTGACTAGTTATTAAAGTGTAGAAGTATGAAAAAATTATCAGTCCTTTTTGAGAAGTGCAGAGTTAACATTGAATAAAACATTAATCATCTTTAGAAGTTTGGGTTGCTTAGAGTTATATGTGTACTAAAAAAATCATGTGACTTTGAATTTTCTTGTGCTTTCCTGCTATATAGATGCCCAGCCTACAGAATCTGAGAAGGAAATTTATAATCAGGTGAATGTAGTATTAAAAGATGCAGAAGGCATCTTGGAGGACTTGCAGTCATACAGAGGAGCCGGCCATGAAATCCGAGAGGTAAATCAGCTGAAACTTGCTGTTTCCCTCTTTTTAATCTCTGTGATTTTCTATGCCTTAGGATTCTCTCTTGCTTGTTAAGTATCGTATTTAAAGGAAGATTGCTTGCATTATTTCAAAAGTGGTTACAAGATATAAGAGCAGGACAGTGTTCTGCAAATATGTGATCCATGTATACTAAAGAAAATGTTGTTTGTTCTACTGGTTGCTCTCACGCCTGAAATTTACTGTGTCCATGGGGGCTATTGATACTTTTTTGGAGGGGAGGGGAGAACAAACCTTTCTTGGGCTTTTGTCCTGCCAGACTATTTTTTCTGCTCCTCCTAAGTTTCCTAGGGAAACCCTGAAATCATCCTTGAGGTGCGGACTCCTCCAAATCTGTCTGATGACTTTATACTGCAGAGCAAGTATTTGGTATGGTCTCCCTCAACTTTCTTCTCCCAAACTTCTCAATTTATCCAGGTTTCTTTCCATTCATCTCTTTTTCCCCTCCTGTTTCTCAGAAGAAGCAGTTTCTTTCTACCCCTTACTACCAAGGCTAACTTCTCTACCTTTGTTCTCCATCCTTCTCTGAAACGTGGCTCTTCTGATTATTTCCTCTCCGAATTACATCCTCTGTATTTTCCCTCTCATCGACTCTTCCCTTAAAACACACACACGCTCAGCTGCCCTGTGTGACTGGAAGAAGCCTCGGCGCTGCCTTTCTCCTTTACCACATTTCTTGAAGTGAGGCATATCCCACACTGTGTTTCTTCATGCCCCCCCCCTTTGTTTCTGTTTTATACTTTATAACTGATCGTGCACAGGCTTTCAAGGATCAATCGCTGTTTTACAGTTCACATCCAGCTCGGTTCTTCTAGTGGCGTTTGGAGTGCTAGTGAAGGCAGAATTAAGTACTGGCACTAGATGATGACAGTTCAAGAAATGTTTTAGCAATTTTAAATCGCCCGCTGGTTTTGGTGATTGACTGGATATTTAACATAGAGGAAGAGAGTGATTTCATGGTTTCTAATAAGATTAGTGGTTGGTGATGTCACTAACTGAGGGAGGTTACAGATAACATGGATTCTGTTTTCTACCTCTTGTTCACCAGACTGCTTGCTTCTGGAATGTCTGGCACATGTACACTTCCCTGCCTTTGTTTTTGTTTAGAATATGCCCTTCCTTTTTTCTTTTCCTGTTCAGTTCCTACCCTTCTTTGTAACCCAGTGGTCCCCTTCTTCCTTTTTCTCCTTTACCTTAGTACTTGGCACATGTTTCTTTTGTGGTAACCATCACTTTTTAGAGAAGAAACATCGATGTTTGATGTTTTTCTTTCTGCTACTGTACCTCCAGCTTGAGGAGGGTAAACCCGATTCTTGCTTATGTTTGTGTTGTCAGCACTGGCACAGGGCTTCGCCAAGATCGTTCACTTCTGTGGAACCTCAAGAGCTCAGTTAGTGAAGGCATGTAACCAACCACTCCTGTGAAATTCAAGATCTCTGAACATTTAAACATACTTTGAAATCAAGTATCATTGAGGTGGAAGATGTAAATGATTAAGCAGGATCCTAATTTACTAATTGATAAGAAATTTTTTCCCTACAGGTCATAGCAATCAATTCACACAGTGTTCTAAAAATGCTTCATGGTTTCTCTCTGTTAATTATTAGTGCTACAGTTTATTTTAAATTGTTCATCAGTGGTATATCATTAGACTTACTTAAAATTTGTTTTATAACTGAATTCTTATCAACAGATTACAGTTGTCTTTGTTAATAATAAAGAAAAAGTATCATTACCTATTTGATTTTTTTTTCTGAAGATAGAATGTTAGGATTGTTAAAAACTTCCCTAGTGGAAGGGTTACTCTGTTTCTCTATAGGAAGTGTTTTCCCCAGAGTCTTCTGTTGACGTAATTGAACACATATTTAGATTCATTGGCAGCGCTGACCAGCGAGGCTTGGTTGGTTGAGTGTCAACCAAGAAGCAGAAGCTTGAGGGTTGGTTCCTGGTCAGGGCACAGGCCTGAGCTGCGAGCCAGTCCCTGGTCGGGCCCGTGCAAGAGGCAACCAGTGGATGTTTCTCTCACATCGATGTTTCTCTCCCTCTCTTTCTACCAACCTTCTCCTCTCTCACGATAAAATAAATAAGACTAAAAAGATTTGGCTGTAGTGTTCTAGAAGGGAGTAAAATAATATAAAAGTTTATACTTGGTCATTTGAAAGAGGGCTCGTGGATGGTTAAACCTGAGCCGTTAGCACTGCGGCAGCAGATCGAAGCCCTCCGTGGTTGTGAGGAGCTCATTCCCAGCATCCCACAGTGCACATGGGGGAGCAGATAAATGTCATCAAGTTTTAGGAAGAGTTTATATAGAAAAATAATGCTGGAGGATGCTAAGATATCAGCAGGGGAATAAAAATCAGTGGAGAGAGACTCACCTGTCCTGGCTCTGAGACTTATTATAAGGGAACCATAATTAAACTGTTGGGTAAAGGAATTAAAAGCAGAGAAATAGGTCAATAAAAAATGTAAGCTAGAAAAGTCTTTAAAAAAGAGCACTTAAATCTTCTGTATATGGGGGAAAATGTGTAACTATTAAAGAAGTTGAAGAAATTTTCACTGAGAAATGTATGTTGTTGTTTGGGTTTAACTATGTAAGCAGAAAATATTTCTGAATAGTAGACAAATGATTTAAACTAAGAAAGGAAGGTATAACCAAAAGCTGTCTATATGCCAAATATATAAACAACAGATGCATCCAGCATAACCGTCATAGATCAGTATGAGGTCTTAGTAGACTTACTGGAACAAGCGTTCTACCTTTGAAAAAGCCCTGACAATAGGAAAAGTGTTTCCATTCACTAATAAGTGCACATCACTGTCGAGAAGTTTTACTAAATACAGTAATACACTGATAGAAGCTCAATATTGGTTGGTTTATGAAAAAAACAGGTAATCTCAGTGCAAGTGCTATTGTAAAATGGTTGTCTTTTTGGAGGTCAGTTTGGCAGTGTATAAAATAAAACCTATAGAATTATTTGTATTCTTGCAGCAGAATCCTACGTTTTAGAAAGTACTGTTCAAAAGGCTGTCATTCAACAAGGAAGATAAATATGAAAACTTTTATGGCCACCGTGTTCAGGGTAGCAAAAATGTAGAAGCAGCTCATGGAGTTGTTCTGGGACTAGAGCTGGGTCACCTGTGCGATGAAGAGCACAGCCGCTCCCTACCTGACGCATGGGACACAGACTAGAGTTTACCATTATTCCCATGGCACTGAAGGGGGATTACATGCATTTTTTTAAATAGCGTTTTCCTAACAGCACTCTAAATAGAATAACATTTAAGATAGAATCTATTAAGTAAAAATGTATTCTCTAGGATAAACCACTGGAGATGGAAATGAGAACTCTCCACTAATGTTTTGACATATCTGAGAGTTAGAGTCCCTGATGACCTCACCACGGACATTTACGAAGCACCCTTTGGCGTGTTGGGCTATATTGCTGCCGTTCTCTAACGGCAGTAACACTGATGTGAAAGGAGGCGGAATCAGAATTATAAGGGGAACCATAAGATGCCGTCCTAAAAGAGCTGCCATTGTGCCCTGGCTGGTGTAGCTCAGTGGATTGAGCACAGGCCTGTGAAGCAAAGGGCCGCTGGTTCCATTCCCAGTAAGGGCACATGCCTGGGTTGCGGGTCAGGTCCCTGGTAGGGGGCACATTAGAGGCAACCGCACATTAATGTTTCTCTCCCACTCTTTCTTCTTCCCTTCGTCTCTCTCTAAAAATAAATAAATAAAATATTTCTTAAAGAAGAGCAGCCATTGTCTTCAGTTCCCAGTCCCAAAAGGCAGGGAAATCAACTCAGTTGTGAGAGTGGGTGACACTTGCTAGAGCGTTTGATGTCGTGAGGATGGGTGTGTGTGGAAAATCGTGTCTAGAGCCTCGCAAGAAAAGCGGGAGAGGCTTCTCGAGAGAAGAGAACAGGTGAAAAATTTATATTTGCTCACTTCCTGAATAACAAGTAAAATAAACTAATTTTCACTTCTTGCTATAAAACACTGCTGAGACTGAGCTCAAGGGTCAAAGGAGTTTTCATCACAGCAGGATACTGTTGCAGTCCCTTTGAAATAGTCACATTAACATAATATAAAGTAAAGATTGCGCTGGCTGGTGCGGCTCAGTGGATTGCGCACAGGACTGTGAGCCAAAGGGTCCCCGGTGCAGTTCCCAGTCAGGGCACACGCCTGGGTTGCAGGCCAGGTCCCCAATGGGGGGTGCTCAAGAGGCAGCCACACATTGATGTTTCTCCCCCTCACTTTCTCCCTTCCTTCCCTTCTTTAAAAAACTAAAGTCTTTTAAAAAAGAAAATAATGATTGTTACGTATTGTAACACCAGAATTTTTTAACATTTAAATATTTCCGGTTAGTCCCATGTACTTCAGTTTTTATTGTGTTTAAGCATTGTTCTTAAAATTTAATTTAAAAAAGTCAAGAAAACTTGAGTGTAGTGACAGCTTATCAATTATAAAGCAAATTGCTTAAGTGATATATAACCATAGACCATTTATTTATTTAGTTCATAGCTGATTTATTCAAGAGCATCTTCTAAGTTTATCTGGTTTGATTTTATTTTGCATTGCTGTTTTTTGGTTTTGTTGACGATGGAGTTAGAATACCGTCACCTTGGGGAAATTTAAACTCGTCAGTACCTCCTGGTAGTGTTTATAGGTAGCCCCATCCCTCCGTCTGGGTTATGAGTTTCAGTTTTCAGATGGTGTGTTTAGCTTGTTTGAAGATGTCAGAGAAAACAAACAAACCAGCATGTTGCAAAAAAGCATTACATTCCATAAAGGTGAAAGTAAGAAAATGTATTTCTTTTGGAATAACCTTCTGTATTCACAAAAGATTTCCTAGTGGTTTGAAAGACTGGACATAGAAAAAAGCTCATATTCACCTTATAGAGTCTGTAAATTGTAGTTTATTTTCTCCACTTTCATATTCGAAACTAGCTTTGCCTTCCCATTCAGGAAAACCTGAGAAAACTTGGATTCCAGTATGACGCTTTTGGTTCATAGGCCTGTACTCAATCCACTGAGCTACGCCAGCCAGGGTTCCAGTATGATGCTTTTGTTGTAGGAAACAACTATGGCAGTTTCCGAGTCACGTATTCAGGTTGATTTGGGTTCTTACGTGTTTGGTGGGTTCCTTAAAGCTAGGATGGACCCTGGAAGTTGAATTATTCAAAGTTTTATACCCTTGTTCCAGAGTTGGCATCTTATTTCATTTGTTACCTTTTTGGCTTCTTTTTATTCCACTAAAATAATTCTTTGAGGAAGAACTGCTAAGAAAGCCTGTCTCTGACATGGGAAATAATAAAACATGGTTTCTTTTGGAGGCTCTAAGATGTACCAAGGTGTGCCGTGTGTAACAGACCTGCCCTGTGTCATCTTTTAGTCCATATGGCCGTGTCACCGCGAGGGTGACTGAAAGGTGTGACGGCAGGCTTCAGGTGTCCGTGGGGTTGAGAAGGCCCGTTCTCGGCATTCTTGGGCCCATTATTTTGTATTGTATACGTTATACTAGGGCTTCTGGCATTTGCTGGAACCTTTATTTTAGTGTTAAAATAATACTGTTGTGATTTTTGGAAGTCTAACTATTTTTTCCTTTGGATTTTGAAGGCCATCCAGCATCCAGCTGACGAGAAGTTACAAGAGAAGGCATGGGGTGCTGTTGTCCCACTAGTAGGCAAATTAAAGAAATTTTATGAATTTTCTCAGAGGTTAGGTAAGTTGAAAGTTTCTTACTTATGACTTCCCTAGTGAAAACGACATTTATTGACAACACTGGAAGTGATTTAGAGTATTTTTGTGTTCACATTGCTAAATTAATGTTATATACATGACACAAGCTTGTTAGACTGTAAGATCATAGCATAACCTAGGTCTTGATTTATACAGTTCTCCTCAACAAATTATAATTTACACAAGGAAATCTCTGATTTCATTACAGTGTAAGGGAGCCTAGCATGAGAAACCACTTGTGGAATTTTGCTCAGATCCACAGCAGATCCTTTTCCATACATAGGAACAAATCCAGAGGCCTCTGGATTATTTAGATTTCGGTGTTGCTAAAACCATTGCTGATTATGATGAGTTTACTTATCTAAAACTGTACGAGAGGAAAACTAGGAAGCTAATGCTATACCCATAGTTATTAAAACAAAAAGAATCGAAAACCATTGCTCTTTCCCTTGCATGGGAAAAATTATTGCGAGATCAGATCTGTGCCTTCAATACAACGTGTGAACGACATAGGATTCCCTTTGTTGGAGAAAGAGGCAGAGGTAAGAGTTAGACAGCCGCTTGTGTCGTTTGAAAGCTGTACCTTGGGAGGGCTTTTTTGTTGGAACTTGTGGGCCTGGAGGAGGAGCAGGAGAGGTATGTCAGACATTTGAAACGTTTACATTTAATTATTTTTATTTATTTTTAAAAAAGATTGTGTTTGTTTATTTACTTATTTATTTAGAGAGAGGGGAAGTGAGGGAGAAGGAGATGGAGAGAAACATCAGTGTGTGGTTGCCTCTCATATGACTTCCACTGGGAGTCTGCAACCCAGGCCACGTGCCCTGACTGGGAATTGAACCGGTTACCCTTTGGTTCACGGCCCGAGCTCAATGCACTGAGCTACGCCAGCCAGGGTTACATTTAATTTCTTGACACGTTTTATATAGTTTTGAATCTTACAAACACGTTATGTATTTTAAAAGAGTACGCGCAATTTGGGTAAGAAAACCATATTGTAAGATAGGCGTCAAACCAGAGCTCCTCCGCTACATTTAGACCCGAGGTGTGATTTGTTTGGCCTGTAGTTTTTAAAAAATTCCTCATTAGTTGCCAGGTTTAAAAATTGGTCATTATTTGTGTTGCGATGTTCTCAAGTCTCCAGTTGTTTGATGAAGTCAGTAGCCTAGGCACCAGGTGCTCCACTGATCTGCATCTCAGTTGGCCAGAGCTGAGAGACAAACCATTTCTGTTCATTGCTTAGGGCATGGGCTTCCTGGTTTGCGAGAGGTTCCTATTGCTTCCCGGTTTTTTATATCTTGCTTTTCACGTTTCATATTAGTTACTCAGCCATTTGTGTTTGCAATTTTTGCTTTAAAGTTGAAGTTCTTTTTTAAAAAAATGCCTGTGTTTTTAAAAAGTAAAAGAATCACTGTTGTTCTTTAGATGCAGTATACATGGTTAAATGTACAGATAAATAATAGTTGAGATAGAAGTATTTTATAGATTATCCTTTTCTTACTAGAAATAAGAACTGTAATTTATTTTCCCAAGCACAGCAGTCATTCTTTGACACCATTGGTCTTTCAGTCCAGTAGCGACATAGTCTGTAGCCTGGTGGCCTCAGACCACTAGCCTTGGTCTTTTAACCATGGTTATCTTAGCGCCTACACGTGTAGAGGCTTTTTGTGCAGCGAGTTTCTGCTGTGTTTATGCTTGGATTGCTTTAGATGGTGCTCTGGTCCTACCAAAGCTCATTTTGATCTCTTAGCAGTTGCCAGCAAAAAAAAAAAAAAGAATAATTGTAAAATAGGCCGAAGCAGCCAGGCTTACATGTGTTCTTGTACCTTAACATCTGGGGTCAGATCCGGGCACTGGCGTGTGTTCCGTCATGGGTGCTGTATTCTCCTTCAGCAGAGGCGCGCGGCTCACAGGAGATGGCAGAGAGCTGTCGGTTTCTTTGCTGTGCTGTGAACGCCTTGAACCTTCCCCACTGTGCTCTGGGGGCTTTCGTACTGTGTGAGCACAGTACCAGTTTACGATCTGAGGGCTTACACTCATGTCCTGCCCAATAACCTGGCGAGTAATATTTCCAGTTTCCTTGCTTACAGGATGCAGAAACCTGCTTGCATATGATGGGAGCTGATGTTTGTTGAATGAGTGAGTGATGCATTAATGAGTACACATATCTGCAATATGTGTTGGGTATTTAGGACAAGCAATAAATGGATATTGGGCTTTGGTGGTATAACAGCCTATGTTTGAATTCTGGTGTTTGCTTCTTAGCTGTGTGGTCTTGGCCACATCACATAAATTAGGCTCTGAGTTTTAGTATCCTGTCCTTCAGTCTGTTGAGTCCTCTGGTTTATATCCATTAATGTCTCTTGTCTCTTCTCTTCCTGTCTTACTATTGAGCCAGAGATGAGGATAGACAACCCCAGACAGCTCATGGAGCACCACACAGCCAACAGAGGAGCATGGTCCTGCAGGATCTTTCCTGTCAAGGAGAGTGTGGCCTGGTCCGAGCACTCCCGATACATCTTGGGGTGTGTGCCAGAAGCAGGGCCCTGATCCCTTCCTGGTTTGCATGTTTATGGAGGGACAGGGAAGGGATCACTCAAGCAGATGGGAAGATGCTGAGCTTTGCTGAGAGCTTAACCTTGCTGGTCTGGGAAATACCCTGTTCTTAACGTGTTTTGGTCTGAGGCCCTTCTGGTTGAGATGTAACCTGGTGGAGGGTTATGGAATCAGACTGTAGACAAACTGCTTTGTCTCTCTCCTCAGTTCTTCTCCCTCCTGGTCCAGAGACCTCGACAGGCTATTTATAGGGACCATCTTCAGGGGTCATAGTGAGTGACTTTTTCCTACGTGTTGACTCTTTTTCACTGGGCTGAATTTACCAAAATCTATCAGGGGTCCCAAAGTGACCACAATAATTGTGGTCATGTCTCTTGGCTGTTTGAAATCCCCCACAGTGCACATCCTTTGGTTTCCCTTCTGAGGATTCAGTGACTGCTCTGTGATAGCAGATGGATGGCAGTTGGTGAGAATAAGTGGCTCTTGTCTCCAGGAGGAACTTGTGGCATGGGCCTCCCGTCCTAGCCAGCACGTTGATTATCTTCATGCTCTGCCTTGTGGACTAATGGACTAATCTGTCTTTGTTATTTCTCCCGGTCATTTTCTTCTTTCTTGCCAGCTTCTTATATAGTTTTGGCTTTTACACTTTTCTACCAGCTCATTTCTCCTAGAATTTAGGGCTTAGTAGTCCATTAATTTCCTCATTGTCATCTGCCTTTTCTAAGAATCATAACTGTGGTTTGGTTGCAGGACCGTCATTGGAGAGACCAGTCCTTAGGTCATCCTTTCTTTGACCTCCCTTTCCCTCTAACTCAGCTAGAGACCTGGGTCACCTTCTAGAATCCTGTGTCTTTGACTCCTCTCTTGACGCTGGATGTTGAGGCCAGTAGATCTTTCTTCTGTCAGCAGAGGAACCCAGGGCAAATGGCCGATCTCGCTGCTTCAAAGGCAGATAAACAGCTTTGCCATCCTGAGTGTCCCCTTTACAGTAGATCTGTTGCGGACTTCAGCCATCATGGTCAGAAGTGCTCTAAGGGCACTGGCCATCCCAGCTCAGCCAGGTGACCCGAGTCCACCCATGTGGAGGGTCTCCTGTCCCTCAAAGTGGTAGAGTGCTTTGAATGCCGGTATTAGCCCTGAGACTTGATAAAATCTAGGAAATGCAAAATTTTTTGGTGGCAGTTCTTTTTTAAACAATTTTACTTAATGCTTTTAGAGAGGAAGGGAGAGAGAGAGAGAGAAAGACTGATTTGTTTTTCCATGTAGTTATGCATTTATCGGTTGATTCTTATATGTGCTCTGATCGGGGATCGAACCTGCAACCTTGGAATATCAGGATGACTGTCCAACCAACTGAGCTACTTGGCCAGGGCCAATAGTCCTATTTGGTATTGGTGTGTATTTTTTTTAAAGTAGTTTTTCCTGTTTTTATATCTCTGAAACTTTGCTTTCCATTTACATTAATGCTGACATGCGGAATGAACCTTGGGAGAAATAAACCATTTTTAAAAGAAATATTTATTTTTTGAGAGAGGAGAAGGGAGGGAGAAAGAGAAGGAGAGAAACATCGGTGCGAGAAAGAAACATTGATCGTTTGCCTCCTGCATGCCCCTAACCAGGGACCTGGCCTGCAACCCAGGCACGTGCCCTGACTGGGAGTCGGCCCCTCATGCTTTCCATCCGCTGGACACTGAGCCGTACCATTCAGGGTGAAAGAAACCATTTTTTAAAGTAGCCAAAAAATGTGATTTCTTGTCATCGATGTTCACATTCCCGTTGCAGCTCTATAAGCTGCCCATAGCCTACAGTCCATTCTCCACACTGCGGATGAAGTGGAGGATTGAAATTCTAATCTGATGGTATCACTCTCCTGCTTAGATAGTTTCCCAGGGCCATTAGGAAGACCAGGCCAGGATGCCCCGTGTGGCGCACACACTACGCGTGTGCCCTTGTAGTCTTAGTTACTCTGCTCCACGTGCTCTCTGTCCACCTGTGTTGGTCCTGCACTCTGTGTACCACGCCAGGCTCTGGCTCCCTGCCCTGTTTGCAAACTCGCACTCATCCCTAGTGGACACTGTGGTCTCGGCCCAGGTGTTACTTACTCAGGGAGGTCTTTTCTGACCCTCCGCCAGGTGAGGCCCTGTTTTTATACCTATTACACTTTGTGTTTCTTAACACGCAGCAGACTATAGTAATGTCTCTTCTCTCTGTGTGGTCAGGCTGTGTGTGTCCACAGGAAGGAAGTATGTCTGCGTCATCTCTGTTTCCCCAGTGCCTGGAGTACTGTAGAGAGTTAGTGACTGACTATAAAAAAAGGATAGTAACTGCCATTTGGAGTTACTGCGTGAAAGACAGATAATATCTATAAAGTGTCTAGCCCAGTACCTGGCACATAATAGACACAGAGGAAGTACATCTGATGATAGTAATTAGTAGACTAATATTTTATGAGGTTACCAAAGGCTAGGTAGAATGTTGCTTTATTTGAGAGACAGGTTATTGTGGTGGAAAGAATAGGGCTGTAGTCAGAAACACTTGGCATTTATGGTTACACCCTTGGGGTCTAATGTCTTTGAAACTCAGGTCATCCATCTGTACCACCCTGGTTGTAATTAGTGGTGGAAGTTGAGTGAGAGGTTAAGTTAGCTTACAGTGTGCATGTTGGCTCACAATTAGGTCTTCATGAACAGTCAAACTACAATTTTTTTGAGTTAACAGTTGATATGACATACATATATTATCATTAAGAAATATTTGTTTATTAACTTGACACTTATTCATTATGTCAGATCACCATCTGGCTCTGTAAGCTATTTTCTCTGAATAGGATCTAGCATTGTTTTCTGGTTTTATAATCTGTTACTAAATTATTTTGATTTCTGTAACTTTTTTGAGTGAAATATTATTGCCGTTTTAAACACAGTACTTAGCTTGGCATTCCAAAAGTGGCACTTACTTTAAAGGGACCATTTTACTTAATGTAGTGAAGTAGAATATTGATATTATCATCCTGAGATGCTAAATTCTTAAACTCAGGAAGCTAATTATTAAACCAAATATTTTATTTTCTACAGTAGCTGAAAGAAAGTAGTTTCTTTTTATAAATTAACAGCATATTCAAAGTATGGTCATTGACTGGTTATTGAAGTTGGTCATTGACTCATGGCCATGCACAGATTTGACTGGGGGACACAGTGCTGGTGTAGACGTGCCTTAGCTGTAGGTAACAATGACCATTCCATAAAATCATCACTGTAGACTGGTAAGTATAGAGTAGAATGTGCCCTTTGATCCTGATATTTAATTAGTTATAGTTTGCATTATTTTGAATTTGAATTTATAAAATACAAAGTTGAATTTAGTCTCTAAGGTTTGTTTGGTTTTTTAAAGATTTTATTTGTGTGTTTTTTTTTTAGAGAGAAGGGAAGGGAAGGAGAAAGAGAGGGAGAGAAATATCAATGTGTGGTTGCCTCTCGCACATCCCTCACTGGGGGCCAAGCCCCCACCCCAGGCATGTGCCCTGACTGGGAATCTAACCGACAACCCCTTGGTTTACAGGTCCACGCTCAATCCACTGGGCCACACCAACTAGGGCAGGTTTTTGTTCTATTGTACAGTATTCAGTTTAAGTGACTGTATTTAGATAATCAGGGTTTTAAAGAGAAATTACTATATTTTGCTGTGTGTGATGTATACCCATGTTTTTGGCCTAAACTTTCATGAAAAAAAATCTTTCATTTTAATTTTTTAATTCAATTATTTATTTATTTATATTTAGATACTTGTGGGTTTTTTGTATTATAAAGGAATTTTAGCTTTATTTTTGAATATATTATGGTACAAGAAAATTTATGTAACAAATAATTACAAAACACAACAAATACAAGGTACAAGAAATTTTAAACAGAATTAAAAACTTTTATGTAGACACAGAATTAGTACTATCCATGTATAATGTGCAATCTTATTTCTCCTCCAAAAATTTGGGCAAAAAAGTGTGCATTATATGGGACAAATATGGTACCTTTATGGAGATTGAAATCATAACATTTCTAAATTGTTCACTTTCTAATTTACAAATACCAGGAAACATAAACAGTATTTCCACCCTCCTTGTTTCAGAGACGGCGTTACGAGGCCTCCTGGGCGCCCTAACCAGCACCCCGTACTCCCCCACTCAGCATCTGGAGCGGGAGCAGGCTCTCGCCAAACAGTTCGCAGAGATCCTCCATTTCACACTCCGGTTTGATGAACTCAAGGTAGGATTTGCTGCCGGCCTTGACTGTGAGAAAATCATGAGTCTTTGAACAAGCACCGGGAGGAACTGCCTGGAGACCATGCTATAAAACGTATTTGAATGATCTCCAGTGGTCTTTAGCAAAAATGGAAAACTGGGTTTAAAAATTATGGTAGGCCTTTTGATATATACATAGCAAATTGCCCAATTCAGTCTTCATTTAACTTCATTTTAAAAATACATCTTAAACAACAGTATTGACCTTTGCGATATTTTTCCTTTTCTGCTCACCCCCAGTTTGTCTCAACTTCCCTTTACATAAAGATGTCAAAATGTCCCCTTGCCCCATCTCCAATGTACCTGTTTATTCACCTACCGACCTTCACTGCAAGAGGAGTGGGTGTGTAGGAACAAGCACTGGGTCTCCTACCGGGGAGACCTGAGCCCCACCGGAGGCCTTGTCGCAGGAGCCAGCTGCATGGCAGGTCTTTGACTTCTCAGGGTCTCAGTCACCTGGTCTAGGAAATGGGAGAGCTGGGTTCCCAGCTTCAGCGTTTTGTGATTGCATCATAGGGAACCATTCGCTTTTAATAATGCTCAGAGCCGAAATGAGGTAGATGTAAAATCTTAGTCTGTGCAAAGAGGATACTGTTGGCCAGGTATACATACTTTTATTGTAATTCCAAAACAAGTGCCTATAGATACCTTCTTTTTCTGTATTTGGTAATACCAATTTTGGCAAATAACTTTTTTGTGTATTACATGAAGTAATTGGAAAGATGAAGGGAAATGTAGTGACCATGCCTAAGAGCAGTCTATAGTTCTACATGTTCAATAAGGACTAGTAAAGTATTAATGTAATTTAAATGAAAAAAGCCATCTTGGTAATACCAGTTTTAGTCATTAAAATGTTATTGCAAATTGGAAATTTATTTCATAGTTAGAACTGTATTCAGTAGATTTTTCACTAAGTTTTCACAGTGTCATTTATGTGTAACACATTTTCCTGTCATCACTGTCTTCTTCAGATGACAAACCCTGCCATACAGAACGATTTCAGCTACTACCGAAGGACGCTGAGTCGGATGAGGATTAACAACGTCCCAGTAAGTCGGTGCTGTGAACTAGGGGGTGGTAATCACTCACCTCTCAGTTTGTTCAGTTTGTCTATGTGTTCATTCATTTGCTCATTCATTCTGATAAAGTTAAAACTAGTAATTAAGTTAGTAATGGTGGCAATCACAGCTCAGGGAAGAGAGTAAAATGTAGCCACCATATAGTGTTTTTTCCTCCACTTTTTCATTTCAACTCCTATGACTACTTCAGGAAAATTATTTTTGTGTGTATAACATTGATTTCTACTAGACTTCTCTATGTATCCTCATCTTAATGGCGTAATGGTTTGTGAATCAGTGGTTCGGAGTGTTTTGTTCTGTGTTCTTGGAATGGAAGACTCCTGGAGAGAAGAGGGACAGAAAGTACTAATGTGTTGGCAAGAGGGGACGGTGAGGTCGTGGGCTCGGGACATGACTTCGGTGCCTGTTCCTTGGCCGGCATGCTATCTGCTCTGGTCTCCTAGGCTTGTAGCCTCTTCTCCTCTAAGCTGTTTAGTGCCCTTTCTGCCTCCAGGGAGTCAAGTAAAACCTTAAATGTGAAGAAAATACTATCTTTTCCTCCAGGTATTTTGAGGGCCTATATTGTATGGAAAATAGAGAAATTTCTAGGCTCAGTCCTAACCTCTAGTAGATAGTTTAATAAAGAAATATTATAGCCCTGGCTGGTGTGGCTCAGTGAATTGAGCGCTGGCCTGCAAACCAGAGTCATGGTTTGATTCCCAGTCAGGGCACATGCCTGGGTTGCAGGCCAGGTCCCCAGTGCAGGGTGCAGGAGAGGCAACCACACACTGATGTTTCTCTCGCTCTCTTTCTCCCTCCTTTCTCTTCTGTGTAAAAATAAATAAATAAAATCTTTTTAAAAAAGAAATATAAGTATATAAGAGGGCTGAGTGACATAAGAGGCTAGAAAAAAATACCAAAGGAATACCATTCTTTTTTTTTTCCTTTTCATTGAATCAATATTTTATGATGTGGTTGTTCCCAAGACAGTCCCTGAGTATGAGGAAAGATTTCTTTTTTCCATCAGGCATCTGTTCACATAGTTCAGTTCCTACTGTGAGACTTACCTCATCATCTGTCTTTTTTATACCTACCATGTAAAATAAAATACAAGCAAAATACTTAATTCTCTATTATATTCATCCTGCCATCACTCAAGACCAAAGACATTAAAATCACCTTGTACCGTCTTTCACCATCCAAAGTTATAAGTAACTTTAGTCCTTTTCAAGTGAAGTATCTCTGAAATCTTCTCCCTATTTCATCTCTCTTGAAAGCCTAATTCCCGGTCTCTTTTTGGTGATCATTCTATAGCAGTAGAACTCATTTTCTGACCTACAGTCTTTCCTCTTGGTACAATCTGCCCACTGTCATTCATTAACTTTCTTTAGAAAATTGACCTACTCATCATTCCTTTCTTCTAATGCTGTAAGTGGTTTACCATCACAGATAATAGATCTGGCAGCATCTAAGGCCCTTTACAATCCCACCCCCACCTCTCTAACCTTGTCTTTCACCAGTTGCTGCCCCTTATTACACTGAATATATTGAATTACGTGGAATTACACTCTTTCAAGTCATTAGAAAACATGCCCTTCCCCTCCAGCTGACTGGGTGTACCTGCCCATCATCACCGGCAAAGGCCGAACTCTTCTGTGCGTCCATTGGAGAGTCTTCCAGTCTGGCTTAGTCTCCCCCTCGCCATCGTCACCTCTTAGCATGTCACCATGGATGCTTGTGTGTTACCGGTGGGGGCAGGTGCAATGTCATGGTCCTCGTCCTGTCCTCCAGAGCCTTGGGAATAATCCCTGGTACACAGAATGCAGCCAGTCAGTGTTTTATTTCATTGTTTAATATTTAAATTACAGGGTGGGGCAAAAGTAAGTTTACAGTTACGAGTACATGAAACACAGAGTTTATTCTTGTATTATTACTTATTAATTATTCTATTATTTTTCCATATGAACATTGTAAACCTACTTTTGCCCTTCCCTGTACTTTTAAAGAGGTTATCTTTTAAAAAACTGGCTTAATACCATTTTTAATCTTTATATTTTTAAAGAATACTTGAGGGTCGAAAACATAACTTAGGAGTATGTGTTAGATTAATTTAGCAAACATTAATGAGGCAGGCACTTGACCTGGGTACTTTTATAAGTGAGTTAGTATTTAATAATTTATGAACTGATATCACCAGGTGCTCTTATTTTCCGCACAGGCAGAAGGGGAAAACGAAGTAAATAATGAATTGGCAAATCGAATGTCTTTGTTTTATGCTGAGGCAACCCCAATGCTAAAAACCTTAAGTGATGCCACAACGAAATTTGTATCAGAGGTAAGTAAGCATTGCAGGGAAGCTGTCTTTTGTGTTGTTAGTTGTTGCCCGCCGGCAGACACGGTGATCACAGCCAGTCAGTGGTGCTGAAGGCCATCTCTAAGCTGACAGACTCCCAGAGTGTCCCCTGAGTGCCGACCCCTTTCCCGAGGCCCACCTGTGCTGTGTGTGCCTGCCGATTCGCAGCCTCCCACGGGAGGTGCAGTCCACACCTCAGTGGTGTTGTGGCTCCTTCCCCGGCCCTGCCCTGCCCTGTCCCCAGTCTCTCCTGTCTCAGCTAATAGAACCACTGACAGGCATGCCTCATTTTATTGTGCTTCACTTTACTGCACCTCGCAAACATTGCATTTTTCACAAATTGAAGGTAAAATGTTTCACCAGCCAAAGGATTATGACTTGCTTTATTGCGGTCTGGAACCAGACCCACAGTGTGTCTAGGGTATGCCTGTATGAGCAAATAACTTACCGCTTATCATCCGAAATCCCCTTCTTCATCTTACCCACTACGCCCACTCCATCAGACAGTCTTAGTGGCTCGCTCTCCCAGATATGTGCTGAATCTGAAAACCGAATCCCTCTCCTGCCACCTCTCCGCACGAGCGCCCCCCACTGTCACCCGGATTACTTCGTTCCTCTTCACTGTTCTTCTTTGTTCCACTCTTGCCCACGAGAGTCCTTTCTCCAAAGAGGAGCCAAGTAATTGTAAAACATAAACCACATTCCCTTCCTCCTCAGCGTAAAATGTTTCCAGTGACTTCCCGGTGCAGTGGGGGTGAAACCCACATTCCTCCTGCCTCCAAGCCCCTCCCGTCCGCGTGCCGCAGTGGTCTCCACTCGGCCGCAGCGTCAGGGCCACTCAGGGGAGCAGTCTTGGCTGCCTAGCTTGTAGCTGTGTCTCCAGAGCTCAGAGCAGTGCCTAGAGTTGAGTGCGTTGTTTTTACAAAAGTAGGTGTAGGAGACGGATTTTAAAGTTGCTAATTTTTGATGTTATGCTAGGTTTTACAGTGTGTTTATGTACTAACTTTCTATGACTTTTACTTCTTTTGTTCCCTGTACACATTGACAGAATAAAAATTTACCAATAGAGAACACCACAGACTGTCTAAGCACCATGGCTAGTGTGTGCAGAGTCATGCTGGAAACACCGTGAGTACCAGCCAGTCTTTCTAACTTGCACAGTCCTGTGAAATGGTCGTCCAGATATGCAGAGGTCGTATTTGGAAGGTGAAAATTAAGTAGATCCCAATGTAACCAGTGGGTAGCCAACGGCTTACCTATGTAACCATAGATAACCAGTGTTAATATATGAATAGAATTAAAATTATTTGGCAGCTTAATGTAACTTTTGGTTTAAGAGTGAAATGAAGTCCAGTTGATTTTCAGGTGCCTCAGACCACTCAGACTAACTTACACTTTTCATACTGTGGATGTTGTGGTGCTTTTTTGGTGGGGGCAGGGCAGGTAGGGGAAGAGTTTTGAAGCTCTTTGTTTGCTTCTCAGAAACAGTCTTCCTTTTCAGTAAAGAACCGTGCCTTATTCTTCTCTATTTTCACCCCACCCGGATTCTCCTCCGGGCTCCTCCTCTCACTCTCGAGCCATTTATGATGTCTGCCACAGTGTCGTCTGGCTGGCTTTTCCTGGCACAGGCAGAGAGACTCCATCCTGGGTTCCTGAAGTGTATAGGGTTGCACTAGAGAACTTTTGTGTTTTTTGGAGCTTTTGATTTTCCAAAGCACTGTCGTATACATTGTCATATACATAAGGTTTTATTGGAAAACCTTATGAAGCAAGAGGGTAGCTATGAATCATCATCATCTTCCTCCTCCTCCTGCTCATTTAGGAGACTGAGGCCCTGGGAAATGAAGGGACCTCTGCATACCTGTGACCGATGCCACACATGTGCCTGGATGTCTTCATCCTGCTTCTCCATTCTTGCTACTGTGCCAGGCTGCCTTCTGTAGAGACAGAAATTCTGCCTCCTCTTTCCAATGAGCCAGTAATAGGGCCAGAGCTTAGAACATGAAAATCCAGTGATACAATTGATGTGTTTAGTTCAAATTAGCAGATACCCTTGCTCTTAATCTTAAGCAAGTGACTTTTTTCATCATATTGGTGATAGCAACCTTTACAAAGCACCTGTTTTCAAACTTTTACTTTGGGGCTACTCTGGATTTCTCTGAAATAGTCTGATTTCTGCCGCTAGCAGAATGGGTAACACACTAAGGCGCATACAGAGACCATAATATGCAAATGCTGACTGCTCCTTACCACCTCATGTCTGGGAACCCCATTGAAGGGAGGAGGGTGGCTTCATGTCTGCAGTCGTTTTAGAGATTAACAGGTTCCTCTTCGAGCATCAGCTTGAGAGTGGAATCAGTTCATTAATGTGTGGAGTGCCTCACCCGTCCATATCCTTTCTGCCCTCCAGGGAGTACAGAAGCAGATTTACAAACGAAGAGACAGTGTCATTCTGCTTGAGGGTAATGGTGGGCGTCATAATACTCTATGACCACGTACATCCAGTGGGAGCATTTGCCAAAACTTCAAAAATTGATGTAAGTTACTTACTTGTTTTATGTACTTCCCGACAGTTTCCATGACTGAAGGGCAGAGGCTGTTGTTAGAGCTGGCAGGCCGTGCTCTCTCCCCGAGGTCAGGGGACAAGCTTCTTGTCCCCACAGACTGCACTGTGGTCGTGGTGGGTTTGGTCTCCTGCCCGTGCGGTGGTTCTTAGAGCCTGTCTGCAGGTGGGGTAGACTGGCGAAGGGTAGCTGTTGTCTCTGAGAGTACGTCCTTGGAGGGTGGGGCAACCTTCTACTCGTAAGTGGTCCTTGAGTATATACAAATAATCTGATGTAAGAAAAAATTTTACTGTATCCTTTCATTCCTTTGACCAAAGGCCATTTCAAACAACAGATTAATTTCCAAATACACAGGAAAGGGCAAAAGTAGGCTTACAGTTGTGAGTACACAAAGCACAGAGTTTATTATTATTATTTATTAACTACTCTATTTTTTTCCATACAAAGAGCTGTGAACACCTTTGTCCCACCCTGTCTACTGAACATCAATAGAGGTCCTCCAATGAGAAAAGTTGAAGATTACACATTTTCCTTTCTCCTCCCATTCATAGTAATTTGTGACTGTAGCCTCAGTTTTTCTTTTTTGTGATTTCTCTTCTCACCTTCTCCTACCTGGTTCATCAGAAGTACTGGCTTGGCCAAAAAAGTTTGTTTCGTTTTTTCCTGTAAAATGGCTCCAGTAGCACATAGGTGTTTTTAACTTCATTTAAAACAGTTTTTTAGATTGTGTTGTGACAGCTGTCCATCATGTCAGCATGCATTTAAAAAAACCATCAGCCCTGGCTGGTGTAGCTCAGTGGATTGAACACGGGCCTGCGAACCAAAGGATCGAGGTTCGATTCCCAGTCAGGGCACATGCCTGGGTTGCAGGCCAGTTCCTGGCAGGGGACACACAAGACACAACCATATATTGTTATTTCTCTCCTTCTCTCCTTCCCTTCCCCTATAAAGATAAATAAACAAAATTTAAAAAAACATCAAAATTGGTGAATTTTTGTGTAGCCATTTTAATATTGAAGATGGAAGAAAATACACCACATTTTTGGCATATTATGCCTTGTTATTTTAAGACAAGTAAAAAGGCAACTGAAACACACACACAGAAAAAACAAAAGATTTGTTTAGCATATGGAGAAGGTTCTGTGACTGATTGAACATGTCAAAAGTGGTTTGCGAAGTTTCATGCTGGAGATTTCTCGCTGGATGCTGCTCCATGGTTGGGCAGAGCAGCCGAAGGTGATAGCGATTAGTTAAATTGAGACATTAATTGAGAGCAGTCAGTGTGGTACCATGGAGGAGAGAGCTGACATACTCAAAAATATCCAAATCAATTAAGTTATTGGTAAAAAAGAAAAATTTGTTTTATCTTACTGAAAAAAACCATACAGTTTTTGACCAACCCACTGTAACCAGTGTTGGGTGATAATGATCTTCCAGCATCCCTTTCACAGCTGGTTCGTGCCCACGGCATTTCCTGTGTGGAGTACTGATTGCCTTCACATGTGTCCATCACAGGGCAAGAGAAATGAGTTTGTTTATCGAGTGATTCCTGTGTCCCAGCAATTTTACATTTGTTCTCCCATTAACTCGGAAAATACCCCTAAGATGTAGGCGTTACCTCCTCTGTGTTAATAGAGAAACTAAAGTTTAGGAAATTAAGTACTACAGCTGCTAGTGAATGGTGGAGCGGGATTTCAAACCCACATCTCCGTGGCTTCCAGAGCCGGTGGGTTTCTGCTTTGCTGTGCTTTTTCACAACAAGCAGGCTCATCTTCCTTACATGTCATCTTCACTGATTGTTTCCTTTTTCACAGCCTTGTAACAAGTCCCACTGCCACCCCTTCCATTCTAAAGGGGTCCTCCTGGCTTTCAAGGCTTTCTTTAAACTCCCCTATGGGAGTCGTTTCGGTTCCTCAGATTCTGTCCTGTGTGCAGTATCCTTTATCGCCTTTGTCATGGCTCGTCTTTCTAGAGAGCTCCTCTTTTCCTTGCCAGTGTATCTAGTTCATCCCCGGAAAGGCTACTCGGCACTCTTTCAGGAAGTCTCCCCTTAGCGGACCCTGAGTTTTCTCCTGAGTATGGGTGTGCTTCAGTCTGACGTGGTCCTTCAAAAGTTTTCTTTGACTGACACACTGGAAATAAGAAGATTGAGGTAGATTTTTCTTTTCCTGTTTTAATGAATACATTTCGCCCTGGCTGGTGTAGCTCAGTGGATTGAGTGCTGGTCTGTGAATCAAATGGTCACCGGTTCGATTCCCAGTCAGGGCACATGCTTGGGTTGTGGGCCAGGTCCCCAGTAGGGGGCGCACAATAGGCAACCACACGTTGATGTTTCTCTCCCTCCCCCACTCATTCTCCCTCCCTTCCCCTCTCTTGAAAAAGAAAATAAAACCTTTAAAAAAAGAAAAAAAGAATAATTGCATTTCTAGTGTATGCTTCCTCATGAGTTCCTCAGTTGTAGTGTTAAAGTAGGACTGTTTCGAACTCGAATGTTAGACAAAAACAGATGTTTCACCCGTCCTGTTTCCTTTTCTCCTAGATGAAAGGTTGTATCAAAGTCCTAAAGGACCAGCCTCCTAACAGTGTAGAAGGCCTTCTCAACGCTCTCAGGTGGGTACGGGCACACGTGGGTCAGAAGGGCGGTGTGAGAAGGCGCCTCCAAGTGGGAGCAGGCAGCCCGGAGGGGTGCGTGTGGGTGTTAAGTCAGAGACGTAAAGGTCTCGTTTTGCTTATTGGTCATTTTGTTTCAAATATTGGTTGCAGTCTTTTTATAATGAAGTGTCTGTGTGTGTATAATGAGACTAGCAGCTTTATTTCTTGGCTAAAGAGTTTGGTTTTCACCCTTTGCCCCTCTTGAAGCAGAGGTTGCTAATTTATACGGCTAGCATAAATAAAATCCAGAAATGTGGAAGTTTAAAGAGAAAGAAATAGAAATCTCACTATTTTGTAATAAACCACTCTATAACATCTTTCCGGATTTTTTTCTTTATTCTGGTGTACAGTCACAGCTCCACAGGACAGTTGTCTTTTCTCAGCTTAGACTCACTTGGTTTAGTTACCGAAGCTCCTGAGAATGCTGGGGTATTTTTAAGTGAAAATCTTGGCACATTATAATGACTCTACTAACCTGATCTTTAATCTCTATCTTAGAGATTTAATTAGTAGTAAAATTTCCTCAACATTAAAGATGATTGTCTCATTAGTTATTTTTTGTATTCAAACGCAAAAGTTGTATGAACATAAAGCTAATTCTATAGTGACTTTTTGAGGACCATGCCATCTGTACTTTGCAGTTTACATGATAGAACAGAATGATTTCCAACAGAGGATCAGACTCCCACGTTTCGTAGAGAATACGTGGTCACTCCTGGCACGACGTCAGAAAGCAAAGTCTAGGCTGTGGCATGCTGGCTGAGTGCAGTCATCAGGTAATTGTGTAAGACTGGACAGCCTTGCGTACTCAGAGGAGGTCTGTCCTAAATGAACGTCAGGATGATCAAGGAGCGTAGTAGAACAAGGGAAAAACACCCGTAAAACGTCAAACCACTTCAACCACAAGCCTATCAGAAGCCTTACGTCTTTGGGATGCTTACTCTGGAGGTTTTTCACTGGTATCACCGATATTTGAGGTGTCGTGAATCTTTCCTACCTGACCCCTTTCTGAAGACGCCCTGTGTCCCAGGCAGCCCGGTTCTCCTCCTGAGCCCTTTCTTTTCTGATGGGCCAGACTCTCTAGAGCCAGCAAGAGACAGGGTTCCTTTTTAGACAGTAGGAGGTGTTTGCGGTCAGGGAGGTTTTAGTAGTATTTCCTTACTTTGAAGGGACTGTGCTTCGGATACTCATTTTAAAACCCGTAGTTCAGTTTTCTCGTCAGAGTTTGAAGCTAGTTCGGTCTCTTTGACTTAGGCATCAAGGCAGAGAAGGGCAGTGGCAGGGGGCGAGGGACGGGTCGGACTCTGGGGGCCGGCGGTCTGTGCCGCAGGGAAGGGGAAGGAGGAGCACCACAGAGGCGGGTCGCCTGTCAGCTTCTTCCCGAGTCGCCAGTGGACGTTTGAGAACAGAAGTTTTAGCCCTTGACCTCTTTTTACTTAGTGAACCAATTTTTGCTTCTTATTTTTTCATGTGCCAAGCTTTGTAAGGTTAATCAGTGCAGCCGATGTCCTGTAGTAGAGGGGATAACGAGTAACGTTTTTATATCGTCAGAATCTATTTTCAAAGTCGGGACGGCTGTCTTGAGAAATGTTTGATGCTGTACTGTTTGCTGTGTGATCGAACTTCAGTGTGCTTTGGAATCACTTAGATGGATAGGAAAATGCAGATTCCTAGGTTACCGCCTCCAGAGAGGCTGTTCCTGAATTAGGTTTGGGTGGGGCTCAGGTACCCTGTTTCACAGGTAATGCTGGTTCCTGGGGAAGCACTGCTCAAACGGAATGAGCCTGGCCCTTTACCAGAGAGGAGAGAGGTTGCTGAGAAAGCACTTGGTAGTCCAGAAAGTACTGTGCAAGGGTTCATTGCCGTTTACACCTCTATACAATGGAACACATTTTTTCTGAGTCATTTCCTTTTTCAGGAAATAGCCAGTTTACTAGAAGTGCTCACTCCTTTTTTCTCAGATAGTTTTTCTTAGAGCCAATAGCAAATAATCAAAAATTTGAAAAGGAAGTATAGTTGTACACAAAGATATGTTGCTCATTTTGAATGCTTTTCTGTAGTAATTATATAGGTTCTTCAACTTACAGTGTGTGATTAAGAGAAAGCAACAAATCATGTCTGCATTTTACAGGTGGAGAAAAGGACCCCAGTCCTGCAGGAGAAAGAAAGCTAGAACTGGGCGTTAGGGTTCAGGGCTAGGTAACTGGCCTCTCTATTCAGTTCAAGAGTAAAGGTAAAGGTAAAGGACAGTTGCTTTTCTTTAGGAGGGAAAGGCATGTGCACTTGGAAAAGGGGTTTGTGCACAAAGCGCAGTAGTCCCTTCTGTGTTCACACATTGTTTTCACGTGTACTAGATGCCATGGGCCTTTGCTTGGTGAAAGAGTGTGGGGGTGACGGCACACGTCTGGCGTGGCTCTGTCCAGGGATGGCTCTGAGGGCCACTGGGCACCCTCGGTCGCATAGCTCTGCAGGAGCGAGAGCTGGTGTTGGGCAGAGAGGAGAGTGCTCGCGGCTCCTGGGGTGTTGTGGTGCATCGCTGAGCAGTAACAGGTCAAGTCCTGTGCGGTAGAGCTCTCGCTGTGCACGTTACCTGCTCTTTCTACTCTCCAGTTGCACAGGAGGGAGAGGGAGAGTTCTCATTTCCTGACATCAGTGGGATTAGGTGTGGCTGTCCACACTCAGTGTGCCATTGGGAAATAAAGCAGACAGGTTAAGTCTTTGCTCTCTCATCTGTCGCTTGAATACGCCTTCGTGGATTTTTATTCCAGCCTGGCTGCTTCCTTTCTCTTCCTAATGCACAGATGCTGATTGAGACCTTTTGTGCGCCGGGCACTCTGGTGCCTGTGCTGTGCTAGGAGGACAGTTTGGAAGTGACTTCTCAGTAGAATTGTAGCGAGTTTATTGGGTACCTAACGAGTACGTGTTTGTCTCTTTACCTCTCTCAGCATTTACTTGAATTCAGAGATTTCTTCAGTATTTACATTGATTTGAAATGAAAGTAGTAAGAGTTTAATTTCTTTAACCCAGACAATATGTATTATGTCTATTTAAGGTAATATATTCATTAAAGATGGCTGACTCTGAGAAATTCTTGTGAGGCAAATTAACTGATTCAGTATTAAGTTCTGTCTGAAATACCTCCAGAACGTGTCTCACATTCAAGCCTTGAGCATCTGTTTCCTTTGCTCCTACTCTGGTCCAAGCTCTGGTCCCCTAGGCCCCTGTACCAGCAGCCGGTTGGTCCCTCAGCTGCCCCTTCTCCTTCAGCAGCCAGCGCGATCCTTTCAAAACATCAGTGAGATCGCACGTTGCCCCTCCACTTAGCACGCGCCCGCCCCTGGCCCTCAGTGCCCTCAGCATCATCTCCAAGCTCCTCACCATGGCCCCTGCGCCTGTGCCACCTGGTCATTCCTAGTTCTTGGGCCCTGTCCAGTGCCACTCTCCTCTGCTCCCAGGTGTGCTCGTCTCTGTGTTAGTAGAGACGCTGGCATCTTTCCCCTCTGCTAGCTCCTTAACTCCAGGAACCATGCCTGACGCGCAGTAGCTCGCCTGTTGGATTTGACCATCCAAGGGGTCTGGTGCTGAATCTTCTCATAACGTAAGAATTGCTCTGAGTGATTCTTTCTTAGAGTCTTGATTTGGCGTTTACATACTTAAAGCTAAATACATCTGCCTGGTAAGCAAACCTTTTGAAAAGGGCCAGAGAGGAAGCACTTATTTTAGGCTTTGTGGGCCACGTGGCGTCTGTCACGGCGACTCCACTCTGCTCTGGTAGTGAGGTTACCGTAGACCACACCTAAATGAATCAGCGTGGCTGTGTGTGAGTAAAACTGACATTTTAACTTTATAGAATTACCATGTTCACATGAAGTGTTACGCTTTATTTTGATTCCTCCACCATTATTTAAAAATGTAAGAATATGCTTAGCTCACAGGCCACACCAAAACAGGTAGTAGGTGGGGTTTGGCCCAGAGGCTGCAGTTTGCCAACCCCTGAGATGAAACGCAATAGTCTTCCTCTGAGTAAGAAGGTACAGCTAATTGTTTACTTTGGAATTTAACCGGATCGGTTCACAAAGGTAGTTCTCATGGAGCAAGACAGCGCTGGGCTGCTCGGTGTGAGCGGTGGCCGGGCTGGGGCGGAGGTTTGCCTGGCCAGGCACTCAGCTCCTCGGGATTGTAGAACCTGATGCAGATAATGTTTGTTTGTTTTAATTCTCAATTTTTTTTCACTTTTAGGTACACAACAAAACATTTGAATGACGAGACTACCTCGAAGCAAATTAAATCCATGCTGCAATAACATTCGGGAGCGAGCACCTGCTGTAGATGGAAGACAGTGTTCTGCAGTGTCTGGGAATGCACAGTTTTCTAGTGGTGGCAATTACTCCCTCATTTACTCTCGCTTTTTATTTCTTTCCTCTGTTCCTCTTCCCTCTTTTTAAATCATGTTCTTGTTCTTAAGACTTCTTTTCTGTGCCAAAATCAGTACAGTTACACTCTGAAGGGACATTGTCCTTTCAAACTGGCCTTCTAAGGCAGCTAATTATGCATTGCATTGGGGTCTCTACTGAGAAAAATTCTGTGACTTGAACTAAATATTTTTAAATGTGGATTTTTTTTGAAAACTAATATTTAATATTGCTTCTCCTGCATGGCAAAACTGCCTATTCTGCTATTTAAAAACCCTCAACAACTTTCTTTTCTACCGCTGCTTTTTCACGTTCAACCCGAACGAAGATGTCTAAGTTAACTGTGTTGTACAAATGGTACCCGCCGCACCCTTTTCTAAATCAGTCAGACTCTCATTTAAAGTTTAAGTTTGCATTTTGACTCTTTTGTAAGGATGTATGTTGTGTGTCTAACCTTTATTAACTAACGTTAAAAGCTGTGATGTGTGCGTAGAGTATTCCGTATGCATGTTCATGTTTAAAGAATGGCTGTTGATGACAAAATAAAAATCAGCTTTCATTTTTCTAAGTGTGGCTTGGTTTACTGAGGCTTGGGTTTAGGCTTCTGAAGCTTTCCCTGTGTATTTTTATGAAAAGCATGTACACATTACCTAATTTCCCTTGTTTTAGGAGAAAGGTGGGTCTTTTTAAAAGTATTTTTCTCTATTATTGTCCATATATACCCAGTTTTAATTGCTTTTAAAATCTCGCTAAGTGCAGTAAGAGCAGTGATCTTAGTGTTAACGTGACTTTTATTCTTGCTTCGCTCTCGTGTGGACGTAGTAACACGAGGGAAGCTCTACTCTTGCTTGCCTGGCATTTCCCAGCAGCGAGAAGGTAGCGACAGGAAGCAGAGTGTGGAGGGGGAAGAGCCTTTCGTACTGGGAGGAGGGTGAGGACGGGGGCACTTTCCGGGGGGAGCTGGAGGCCCTGGTCTCATGAGTGGGAGGAAACGAGAAAGCTTGTTACTGTGAGGCCCTAAAGCCTTAATTGTAAAATCTGAATGTGCTGACGGGGAGAAACTGCCTAAACGTCTAGTCCAAGCGTTCAGTTGATGTAATAATGAGAGGAGAATCCGAGCTCTGATACTGTGAAAAGGGTTAACTTCACAAGAAAATCCTGGAGGCTTCCATTCAAACCGGCCGAACAGTGCTGGCTCGGGCGCTCACGGCTCCTCCAGTGGCGTCCCTGCTGGCCTCTCTGCCTTCAGCTCCGTGCCCCCACTCACACCTGCTCTCCAGGCGGCAACAGCCCCTTGCTGTTTAGATGATGGCGTGTGGTGTCACATGTCCATAACGGGTCTCCAGGCCCCTGAGCGCATCCTCTTCCTCCCTTGCATACATCTGACGAACAACTCTTCCTTTCGAGGACCAGCTTGTGCCGCCTCCTTCATGAAGCCTTCAGGACAACGTGAGCCACGTCCTTCTGGGCACCTTCTGAGAGTACTGTCAGGGGTTAATTGTGAGCCCCACAAGGGCATGCTCACCTGCAACCTGAAACTGTGCCCTTATTGGGAGAAAGCGTTTTTGCAGAGGAAATTAAGGATCTCTAGTGAAGACTACCCAGGATGAGAGCGGGTCCTACTCTAACATCAGCTCTTTGGAAGAGGAAAGAAGAGGAAGCAGATGCAGAGCAGAGGCCACCTGGAGGTGCAGGCAGGGGGTGGAGCCACGTGCCCAGGAGCCAAGGAACTAAGGGTTGCCGGCAGCCACCAGTCACTGGCCGGATTCTTCCCCCACCTCCAGAAGGAACCATCCCTGCTGGGACCTGATTTCCAGTTCCTCCCTCCAGGGCTGAGAGAAGACAGTTCTGGTGCTCTCAGCCACTCGTGATTTGTTACGGCAGCCCTAAAAATCTAATACAACCAGCTCGTTCAACATCTCCGTTATGTAACTGCATTTGTGGGTCTTTTCTGATCCTCTGAGGACGAGGGAGAAGAGCTATGACTGCTTTTCCTTTAGGGTCCCGAGGGTCTTGCCCTGCACCCAAATTTTACCAGTGAGTGAATGCTGAGTGCGGTGGCTTAATGTATAGTGATGCAGCTGGAATCAAGCCATCTGCCGAGGCCTTTGCCGCTAACACGATTCATGCTCTGCATGTTGAGGGGCACAGGAGACTCCCTAACTCCGCCCAGGGGCTTAGCTGACTGGTCTGCGGGCCAGTCTGCCCAAACCATTTTTAAAAGGTTGAAAAAAATCGAAGGATCTTTGTGGCATGTATAAAGTACATGAAATTCAAGTTCTAGTGTCCATAAATAAAATTTTATTGGAACACAGCCTCACTGGTTTATGTATGTTTTAAGCTACTTTTGTGCCGTGATAGCAGAATGGAGTTCTGGTGACCGAGGCCACATGGCACTCGAAGGTGAAAATACTACCCAGGCCTTTACAGAAGGAGCTTCTGGCCCCTCCTCTCATGACAAGAGCAGTTGATCTGAGAACCTTGTGTGGTGGAAGCAGGTGCTCAGTGTGACCAAGGGGCCTCTCTGCAGCCAGGAAGTGGGTTTGACTTTAGGACTAGTTTTGCCACTCACATAGCCAAAGAAAATGAAAAGGCATCTTCTCACCTGCCGTGTCTGATCCCTGTTCTTATTGTCTGTCTGTCCCACAGAGGAGCGGACTGTGGGGCTGGCCACTGGCTCATTGGGACACAGTGCCAGGATTAACCAGCAGGGTCTGCCTGCTGATAGCAGAGGGGGAGGTGTGACCCCCCTCTGCGCGGGCAGCTCTTTGCTCACTCAGCCAGCTGCCCCTCAGCCCCTCTTACCTCTAACATCATCAGTGTCCCAGGCCCCTCCTTTCACAACGTCAAGTGTCCACTGTGGCCAGTCTTCCACCAACTAGAGCTGGGATTGTCTCGCTACCACCCCCTTCTGCCTGGATGAGCCGGACTCTCTGGTCCGCTGTTTTCTCACTTCGGAGATGTGGATTAAAAAGCATGCTAGGCTCTTCTCAGGTGGCGCCTAGATTTTAGACCCATCATAGGAATAACAAACATTCGTGTTTGAACCCAGGTCTTTCGAATGGAGATGCCATCTGGTTCCCTTTGAGACTGCAGTGACTGCCATTCCGCAAATGCTTATAAAGTAACCCCTTACAGAGCAAAGCCTTTACGATGTTATCGCAGAAGGGCAAAGCTCTGCAGTGAAGACGCCAGACACTCAAGCCACATTGTTTCTTTGGAACTGCTTTCCACATCAGGAAAATGAGAGGCTTGAGATAGGAGATGTCTAATTTTGATTCCATGTCCCAAGTCCACATCTTATATACAGGGTGGGGCAAAAGTAGGTTTACAGTTGTTCCCATGGAAAATGATACAATATAATAAATAATACAAGCATAAACTGTGTTCCACTTGCTCACAACTGCAAACTCACTTTGCTCACTCTGTATACTGTCAGCAAATGGGAAGCAGTAGTGTCAGCGGCTCAGACACAGGCTTCAGAGCTGGTGAACTTGGGGTTAACTCAGTGGGACTGTGGATGAGTCTTGTGTGTCCTCATAAATTGTCTACCTCTCCGCAGTGGCTGTAATGTTCCATGTGTATCACAAGTGCCCAGTGTCCATCCCGACATCTGACTCTATCGAAACAGCCACATAGCCTTTGGCAGGTGTTGGTAAACGTGAGTCATTTCCCATGTGCCCCAGCACAGTCCCCAGTGACAGCTCCACTATCCCCTGTCTGGGAGGGCGTGGGACAAAGCTAAACAGCTTTCACACCCCTGCTGGAAACCCTACAACTGAGTAGTAGAACTTGCTGTAACTTGCTCTGTGGGAGTCCCAGTTTTCTGAATCAGCAGGTGATTCACTGCATATTTGAAATGAAAACTAGCCACACAGTCCTTTTTTTTCTTTTTTTTAAAATATATTTTATTAATTATGCCATTACAGTTGTTCTATTTCCCCCCTTCATTCCCCTCCATCCTGCACACTCCCCTCCCCCACCATTCCCCCCCTTTAGTTTATGACCATGTGTCTCAAGTTCTTTAGATTCTATATTTCCCCTACTATTCTTGCCCTCCCCCTATTTTCTACCTACCATCTATGCTACTTGTTTTCTGTACCTTCTCCCCTCTTCTTCTCCCACTCCCCTGTTGCTAACCCTCCATGTGATCTTCATTTCTATGGTTCTGCTCCTGATCTAGTTGTCCTCTTAGTTTGCTTGTTTTAGGTGTGGTTGTTAATAACTGTGAGTGCTGCGGACCAGCCTCGCCAGGAGAGGGGAGGGGGTGGAAATGAGTCAAGGACGCAGGGAGTCAGGTTGGAGAGGTCTCAGCATCCCGCTGAGCCCCAAACTCCGTTTATTCAAGGCTTTTATTACAATTATGGGGAATAAGCAGGAGGGGGCCACACCCAAGCCAGTTTCTTTGTCCTTTCTGCAAAGCTATTCCACGGAACAACAGGGGAGCACAGGGTGCTATCAAAAGTTCCCTGTTTATCAAGCACCGGTGCATGACCTATACCCTTCTACAGGGAAACAGGCTGTCTAGCTTATGCTAATAAGTTCTTGGGAAACCTATTATCTTGGGAACCACAGCAGGTTCTAGGCAGGGAGCCAAGCAAGATGGAGAGGAACTGTGCCATGGGCAGCGGCCTTGCCCCTGGCCCTGGCCCCCGCCCAAGGGCTGCGTCTCCCACACTCCGGCTGGTCCTGGCCCCACTTTGCCATGGGGGGCTAGTCGCCCATCCCCCTTGCTGAAAGCCCCTCTGGCCCCCGGCTTTGCCAAGGGGGGCTTGTGGCGCCCGCATCTCCTCTAGATGGTATCTGAACTGTTGGAGCCGCAGGGATTGCCACTGTTTGCAGGAGTATGGGAGGAGGGTCCTTCCTAGCAGGTCTCCCTCGTTCCGCCTCGCCTGCTCTGCGGCTCGGTCTTGGTACTCAGATTTCCACAACAGGTAGTCTCCTCCAGAAAGGCAGGCCTTGGCAAGTTGTGACCAATCATAGGGAGGTAGCGCATCACTGGCCAGCGTTTCCAGCAGGGCCAAGGTAAAGGGCGCCGTCGGCCCGTACTGGGTAGTGGCTACCTTAAGCTCCTTAATAGTTTTGAAAGGAACTGGTTGCCATCGCCTCCCTATCTCTTGCCCCTGGGCATCTAACTCAGCCAGCACGGGGAAGGCTAGCGGGCCAAAATCTCTCACATCTCCCCCCGCAATAGCCTCCTGTCTCAAAGATAATTGCAAGGGGGTACGGGCTCCCCGATTACGGGGGCTTACAGCCGGCCGGGGACCTGTTCGTAACGCCGCTGTCACAGCCGGAGCGGCGGCAGGCCGACACCCTTCTCCTAACTTCTGGAGTTGGCACTGGGTTTTCTCTTTCATTTTCTGCTGGCGGCTTAACCCTTTAGTACCTGCCAGCTGCCTCAGCAACTGCAGAGTATCTGCCAGTCTAGCAAAAGCTCTAGGATCCAAGATAGCATCCTCATCTTCCCCCTCCTCCTCTTCTGCAGTAACCTCCACCTGGTCACCTAAGACAAGGAACACTTGAGGGTCTCTTTCTACCTCATATGCTGTTGCTTCTTCCTCTAAGTCTTCTTGATCAGAGGGGGATAACATCTCCTCGTCTATAGGAGGAGCAGAGGCAAAAGGGCTCAGAGGAGGCGGGGGCCCTGGAGGGGCCAGCAACGTGGCATCCATTGGGGGCTTGGTATAAGAATGCTCAGACTTCACTGACTGGGTATCTAGCCGATCTTCTCTGGTGGATACTGCTAGACTACGGGTCATTCTCTCAATCTCTTGTACTGGATCAAGGCTGTCACGGACCAAGTTCCAAAGGGAAAAGGCATCAGTGGGAATCCTCTCGGGCCCGCGGGCTAGATAAGCGTCGCGGAGCCTTTCTCCTATTCGCTCCCAGGTATGTAGGGAGACTGTCCCCTCCTCGGGAAACCAGGGACATATCTCCTCTACAAATTTGAGAAACCTGTCCAACTGTTTCTCTCCAACCTTGGCCCCTCGTCCACGGAGCAACATCTTCAGCAATTGCACGTACATGTTCCGCTCCTTTGATTCTGAAGTACCCATAATGGCACTGTTCCTATTGAATCCCCCCGCTTTCTGCTACGGGCCCCCCGGGAGTTTCTCACCAAATCCCTCGTACCTCTTTGGGCCCCACGTTTGGGCGCCACCTGCCGCGGACCAGCCTCGCCAGGAGAGGGGAGGGGGTGGAAATGAGTCAAGGACGCAGGGAGTCAGGTTGGAGAGGTCTCAGCATCCCGCTGAGCCCCAAACTCCGTTTATTCAAGGCTTTTATTACAATTATGGGGAATAAGCAGGAGGGGGCCGCACCCAAGCCAGTTTCTTTGTCCTTTCTGCAAAGCTATTCCACGGAACAACAGGGGAGCACAGGGTGCTATCAAAAGTTCCCTGTTTATCAAGCACCGGTGCATGACCTATACCCTTCTACAGGGAAACAGGCTGTCTAGCTTATGCTAATAAGTTCTTGGGAAACCTATTATCTTGGGAACCACAGCAGGTTCTAGGCAGGGAGCCAAGCAAGGTAGAGAGGAACTGCGCCATGGGCAGCGGCCTTGCCCCTGGCCCTGGCCCCCCGGCTTTGCCAAGGGGGGCTTGCGGCGTGTCTCCACGAGCAGTGGCTATGCCGGCTGGTCCTGGCCCCCTGGCTTTGCCATGGGGGGCTAGTGGCGCCCACATGTGAGTTTGCTGTCCTTTCACTGTTCATCTTTTTTATCTTCTTTATGAAGAAACAAGAATTCAAAAAAATGAGGAGAGGCTAAGGAACCTCCAGGACATCTTTAAACACTCCAACATCCAAATTATAGGGGTACCAGAAGGGGGAAAGGGGAAGAGGAACAGCCACCCATGGAAAACTTATTTGAACAAATAATAAAGGAGAACTTCCCCAATCTGGCAAAGGAAATAGACTTCCAGGAAATCCAGGAAGCTCAGAGAGTCCCAAAGAAGTTGGACCCAAGAAGGAACACACCAAGGCACATCATTATTATATTAGCCAAGATTAAAATGAAGGAGAGAATCCTAGAAGCAGCAAGAGCTAAGGGGACAGTCACCTACAAAGGAATTCCCATCAGACTATCAGTGGATTTCTCAAAAGAGATCTTACAGGCAAGAAGGGGCTGGAAAGAGGTATTCCAAGTCATGAAATCCAAAGACCTACAACCAAGATTGCTCTATCCAGCAAAACTTTCATTTAGAATGGAAGGACAGATAAAGTGCTTCTCAGATAAGATCAAATTCAAGGAGTTCATCATCACCAAGCCCTTATATGAAATGTTAAAGGCATGCAGTCCTTTTAATAAAAGTTGAGCTCCGGTGTGATACACAGATGCAGGGAGCATGTTCACGTGTGCATCTGTGTGTTGTTAATGTTTAGTGAGTACCTGCCCAGGACCCACGTAGACTGTGTCCCGGGACTAAAGATGGTGTCAGGTGGGATCTTAGTGTAGGAGAGAAACAGTTTCTGGATGTGCAAAGTGGGCGTTTGGGCAGGACAGCCACGTAGCAAGAGTGAGTATTGACATATTCTCCAGTATATTGACATGGAACACCAACGTCTCTCTGGTACCTCCTTGGAGCACCTCTCACCTTGGATGCTGCGACACCATGACCTACGGGGTCTCCTTTTCTGATCCCCTGTCCCCTGTCACACACTTAAATCTGAATGTGAGGCATGTTTCTGAACTTTGAACGTTTCTCTACCAGCACATGAAGTCAGCCAGTCAGCCAGGAAGTGGGCAGGGTGGAGGAGTAGACTCTTGAGGGGCCCCTCAGGAGAGTGAGCCAATGGGCAGCAGGAAGGAAACCAATTTCTGTCCCTGGTGCAGGCCATTCTCCAGTGTGACAGCGCAGAAGTGGCACAGCCTCCCCTAGGTGCCTGTCTGCAGCTCCCACGCCTTCTTCGCAGCATGGATGGAGCTCAAGGGCGTCATGCTGAGTGAACCAAGTCAATGACAGAGAAATACCGCATAAGCTCGTGTGGAAGATAAAGAGCCAAACTCATGGAACCGAGTAGAATGGTGGCTGCCAGGGACCGGGGAGTGTGGGAAATGGGGAGATGTTGGCCAAAAGGTACAGATCTCTAGTGTAAATGCTGGGGCATCAAATGCCATCTAGGTGACAATAATTAACCATGCTGTGTTCTAGCCTTGGAGGTGTTACGGATGTAGGTCTCCAATGTTGTCCCCACAGAATAAATGGTAATTATGTGAGGTGATGGGGTATTAACCTGTGGTAACCATTTGTAACATATACGTGTATCAGATCCCCACTTTTTTTTACACCTTAAATGTACGTGTTAGATGTCATTTTCTCTATAAAGCTGAAATGAAATATTTCTCAACAGGGAAAATATTTCTCTATAAAATAATAAGATACAGTTTCCAGGTTCCCCTTCAGAGAATCTGATTGACAATATGAACCGAGGGCAGGAGTCCTGAGGTTCTGCAAACATCCAGGTGATTCTGATGCACGGGGTTCCCAGGCCACCCTGAGAAAAGCTGCCACACGCAGCCTGGGGGGGGAAGGATGGGGGGCACAGGTGCCGGTGTGTGCGAGACTCCAGCAGGGGTAACCCCGGCTCTGCTGACCTGGCTTCTAATCCCGCCCAGACATTCTTCACGTCGCAGAGGATGAGGAGGAGAGGACCTTTCCAGAGGGTGAGTTCCAGATCTTGACAAGGTACTCACCTCGATTTTGGACCCAACTGAGCCCTGACCCCCAACTGAGGAGTAAATGGAAGCCTGTGTGTCTCCCCAGCCCCAAACCAAGGCTGCTGGACAGGCTCCGGAGGGCCTCAGAACCACCCCCACCGGAGGGCAGGAAGGAAGGTTGGGATATGTTGAAAACTAATGGGTGAGATGATTATCGACTGGGAATTAAATTCTTAATTTTGGTAAATAGAATAGTACATACAGTGATTATGCAGGAAATGTGCTTTAAAGGGATGTCTACTGGAGTGTTTGGGGGTAAAATGTCATGATATCTGTACTTTAAAATACTTCAATCAATGAAATATACACGAAAAAAAACTCAAAGTTCTAATAATTCCATTTAAAATGGGCAAAGGACTTGAATAGATATTTCTCCAAAAAAGATATTAAAATGGACAATAAACACAAAAAATTGCTCCACGTCCATTAGGGAAATGCAAATCCCAACCACAATAAGGTATCATTTCATACATTCCGATAGTTTGTACAAAAAAACAAGTCCAGAAAATAACACGTGTTGATGAGGATGTGGAGAAATTGGAGCCCTTTGCACTTGGCAGTGGTGGCAACATAAAAGGATGCAGCAGCTATGGGAATCAGTATGGGAACTTCCTTACACACAAACAGAATGACCATAAGACCCAGCAATTCCACCTCTGGGTGTCTGTCTAAAAGAACTGAAAGCAGGATCTTGAAGATACATTTATACACTCATGTTCTTGGCAGCATTATTTACAAAAGCCAAAAGATGGCAGCAAAGCCCTGGCTGATTTAGCTCAGTGGATTGAGCACAGGCCTGCAAACCAACCAAAGGATTGCGGTTTGATTCCCAGTCAGGGCACATGCCTGGCTTGCAGGCCGGTTCCTAGCAGGGGACACACAAGAGGCAACTATACGTTGATATTTCTTTCCCTCTCTCCTTCCCTTCTCCTCTAAAGATACATAAATAAAATTTTTAAAAAATGGAGGCAACCCAAATGTCCATCAGCAAAAGAATGGACACACCAATTGTGGTCTATCTTGTACGATGGAATTTTATTCAGCCTTAAAAAGAGGGAATTCTGACGGACGCGACAGTGCATAAACCTTGAGGGCGTGATGTGAGGGGGAATACGGGTGTCACGGACAGACAATACCGCGTATGAGGCATCTCGAGGAGTCCAGCTCCTAGAATCTAAGTAGGATGGTGGTTGCCAGGGGTGGGGATGGGGACCTAGAGGGAGAATGAGGATTGTTCAATGAGTTTCACTTTTGAAAGATGAGAGTTTCAGCTTTGCAAGATGAGGAAGTTCTGGAGATTGGTTGCAATTTGACCATGAAGGCCTCACTGAGAAGTGACTTGAATTAAGTATTAAACTGAAACAAGCAGGGAGCGAACTCTAGTCATTTTGGGGGAAAGATTCCAAGAAGAGGAATTAGGAAGCACTAAGAACTAAGAGTGTAGAGGCAGAAATTCCTGGCATACACAGACAGGTGGAGTCAAAGAGTTCATTGGAAATCAAGGGCAAGTACACGCACGCAGGCCATTGTCAATCATTGTCATGACTTTGTACTTGAGGTGGGCTTGGCAGCAACTGGAGAAGTCTGAAATCACCCATGAAACATGATACATGTTTTGAAAAGATGTTTGTGTTTGCCGTGTGGACAGTAGACAGAATGAGGCAGTAAGGATGGGGCGGGGGGGGGGGTCTGGTTAGGGGACTGCAATAATCCAAGCAGGAGTTGAGGGTGGATGGGCAGGGTGGATGGGGCAGGGTGTTGGAGCTGGAGGAGAGGGATCAGATCCTGTTCTGTGCTGACGGTAGAGCCAACAGCTACGAAAGAGCGCTGTGTCATGGCTTCTTAAGTCTCTGACTCTCTGAATGAATCAGGGCATTGCTTTGTATGTATCAGGAAGAAGGGGTGACAGAGAAGCAGGAGTGAGGCAAGGAGGGGCAGGGAGGGGCCCAAAAGAAGAGGCCTCCATGAAAACAAAGCTAACCTGAAAAGATACCTCGTAGAGAATTTTCAAGAAAGTAACGTGTGCCAGGCAATGGCCACCCTCACCTCAGCCTCCCTTGAAACCTTAAATTGACATCACCTTGCCTCTTGGCCACTAGTGCAAGGGATGAAGAGCTTCCCCGTGACATGCAAAACTAGAAGACTCCTATTCGAGGTTTCCTAGGAGGGAAGACACACTGTTCACACATTTCAGGAAGGAGTGTGGAGTTTCTTCTCATGCTTTTCCAAGATTGCTCTTCCCTATCAAGAGGCTGTTCTCAGTATAGGCTGCTACACATCTGCTTTTCCAGATCTCCCCGTTTATATCCCTCCTCTGGATGTTGTCGGTACTTTGGGGTGGAGAACAAGGAGATGGGAAAGTAAAGCTATCAGCCGTTTATGGTGATTTTTGTTCTAAACTAAGCCTAATCAATAAAACAATCAGGCTTCCCTGAGCCCACATACCTCACCTTAGGACACCTAGTTTCCTTGGCTTCTAGAATGTCCAAGAACAGGGCAGGGGCCTCAGAATGCTAGTCTGTGGCGGAGCGATATGTGTATACACAAAATTTTATATTTCAAGTCTATTGTTTTTACAGTGCAAAGTACAGAAAGTAAATTCCGTTTGGGCGAATCATCTGATCTGGCGGCAGGTAGAAAGCACAGCCGTGAGTTCTGTCCCAAATGGAGTGGTGACCTCAGGGTCCCCTGGTGGAGAAGGGCAGGTGTGGAGACTTCCATGGATATTGAAAGGAAGGAAAAAGCGATCAATGCATTGTGCAGTACTGTCAGCTGCCGTTTTGAGCATCAGTTCTGGGATATCACAGAGGACTTGCAGGTGTGTGTCCTGCTCCTATAGTTTCCTCTCCAGTGGGCATTTCCCTTAATTTCATAAGGCTACTGGGGTGATTTCAGAAGTAATTGGAAAGAGAATGGGTTTGGGGCAAGTTGTTCTAGCCTTTTAAAATATATCTCTTTTCTTTATCATTAAAGATTGTTATAAGATGAGACTGCACAGTACTCGGCACACAGGAGGCATGAAGAACATTAATTCCGTTTGTACAGAGGCTCTGCCCAGGGTCCTGTATGTACCCATCCTTTGTCCTGATGCTTATTTCTGTCTTTTCTTGCTGATCCGCAGTTACATTTTACATACAGAGCATGTAAGACGTATATGGAGACCAGGATAGTAAGAAGTTAGGAAAATTCTTGGGCAAGCGAAATGGGGAAACTGAGACAAGAAAAACTGAGACAAGAAAATTAAACAAGCTGAAACATCTGAGCAATTTACAGCCAGCTGGTGAATCGGAAGACCTCATCTCCTGTGACCGAGAACACGTGAGAGCAAAGGGTTTAAACGTCTTCTCCCCGACCAGAGGATGTGTAGCCGCCCTGGCCCTAAACTACAGGAGTCAAGGAGCCTGTGTGGAAAGAAGCCAAGCAAGTTGTTCCAACAGTCAATCATTTGTGAATGAATCCACACGTCAGACTTGTTCAGCCTGTTCCCTCCCTGTCGGGAACAGGCACGCTTTGCTTCCTGAGATGTCTATCTACTCTGCTGTGGGACCGCCTCGCAGAGGTTTAAGCTCTGCCCAATTGCAGTCCGTGGACTTTGGCTGAGGACTTGAGAGGTAAGGTTGCATGATCCAGAGCTCAGCTCCAGACCTGGTCTGCTGGGGGAGACGGGGGCCCCTCAGAAGGGAGCCTCAAGCTTGCTTTCCAGGACACTGCACCGGAAAATTGAGTCAGGGACCTGCTGGTGGAGAGAAAACGCCACGAGCAGAGTTGCATTTCTCTGTTTTGTGGATTTTGTCTGCCGTCAGGTGGTCTGGAGATTGGGAGGAGCTCTACTCATTGGAACCTTTCTCTGTGAGACAAAGCAATACACAGTCTGGTAAGTTCTAACTGGGAACCAGGGGATGAATAAGAAGAGAAGATACTAAGGTTGGAGAAGGACGTGTTCAGGATAGGTTTGCGAAATGAGGAGAGGAGTTTTGGGTTTGTTTCAATTTGACACCTCCCCACCCCAAAGTAGGCACTTCTTCCTAAAGTTCTCTCTGATAAAGAATAATTCTGGGTAACAGCATGCAACATGCAAGGCTAAGGGATGTATCTGTGATACAGCCTTTGTTTTCACCCACCCTGCTCCCCTCCTCATTGGCAACTGCCACCTCATTCTATGTGTCTTTCTATTTTGTTTTATTTATTCTCTTTTGTGAAATTGTGCATATAAGTGAAAGCGTATGGTATTTGTCTTTCTCTGTCTGACTTATTTCCCTGAGCATAATACCCTCTGGGTCCAGCAAAGTTGTTACAAATGACAAGGTTTTATTTTTTATGGCTGAGTCATATTCTGTTGTCTGCACATACCACATCTTCTTTATCTGCACATCTACCGATGGACCTCTATCTACCTGTCCTCAGTCTTCAGCCATACCAATCTGCCTCTGTATTTTGGGTGGGACGGAGGAGAAGCAGGCCTCTTTGATGTGTCCTTCACAGCTGAGGGAGCTGGGTGCCCACTGGGCTCTCACTTACCCCCATGGGGGACTTCATGGGGCAAGGGGTTAGCCTTGGCCTGCACTGTGCTGCCTCAGAGGAGGGGTGACGGGGATGGGGTGGGGAGGACACTGCTCTGCTCTCCTCTTCAGTGCATCCTTCCAGAATGTGCTCTGAGGGAGTGCTGGGACCTCTCCACTGGGCTCTGGGCTCCCGCAGAGGTGCCCTTGGCCATGGGTGGTTGTCAAAACTGGTGCTTCTGTGGAGGACTGAGAGCTGAAAAGTCCAGTTCTGCTACCTGCCTGACACCGGAAGTGTTTAAAAGTGGAATGGGAGTGCCATCCGGTTGGGATGACCACCTCCACCAGGCTCCTGACACTTGGGTGAAATGAGGCCATTCATAGTGTTATGCTGAATCACGGTCTACTTGGCACAGCAGTGCAGGCTTCTGGCTATTTATTTATTTTAAAAGATATTATTTATTTATTTTTAGACAGAGGGGAAGGCAGGGAGAAAGAGAGGGAGAGAAACATCACTGTTGCCTTTCATGTGCCCACCACTGGGGACCTGGCCCACAGTCCATGCATAAGCCCTAGACTGGGAATGGAACAAAGGATACTTTGGTTCACAGGCCAGCGCTCAGTCCACTAAGCCACAGCAGGCATGACATGGGCTATTTATTTAACCATCTTGTGCCCATCTTTTTGAAGGCTACTCTTGCTCTATTTCAGTCACAGCAAGATTATATAAATCTTGAAAAGCATGGAAATAGGAAATTTCCATGCTTCCTGAAAATAGGAAATTCACATAAACATAAAAATCAGTCCTTGGGGGGTGATTAACAATCATACAATTTCACTGGCTTGATCTGAACTGTAGTGGCCTAACAAAGTGGGTACATTTAACTTTGGAAGGAAATTTACCTCCCCTTTGTCACTTAGAGTCAATTAAGTAAGGGCTCGTTGGTCCCTTACCCGGCAGGGACTCCTGGCTAGGTGAGTCGTCTCTGTTCACCGAAGACTGTCCTGCTGGAGAGTTGTCCAGGGAAGACCTAGGGCCCATTCGGGCTACATGGGGGTCCCTTGCACACGCATGCTACATCATTGTGCAGATATGATAGAGGTCTATGAAATAGTTGAGTCACTGTCAACTCCCTCTGAATGACACACGAAGACTCATTTAATCTCATCTGTGAGACCCACCTGATCTTTCTGCTTCCCTTCTATCTGCTCCTAGCAACATGCCCTCCATGTTTGAGAGCACCGTCAAGAAATTGGTCAGAGAGATTGGAGACAAAGAACTCAGGCCTGTCACAGACGTCCTGAATGCCAACAAAATACATCGGTTTTCTCTAATATGGAGAAAGAAGGCTACTTCAATGTTTTGGCAACTACCTGATGTTCCACTTGATGTCTCCCTCATGGACATGCTCGAACAAAGTGTCACGGTCCCAGGTATTGTCAGCCAGGAGGGAAGGACTGTGAAACAAGGGCGCAGAGAGAAGGGTGCAACATGCAAGACTTGCTGAGATACCCATTCAGAACTGGCCTTGTCTGTGGACAAGGAGCAAGGAACTAAGAGTATCTGAGAACTTTCCAATTATGAACCAGGTTCATTTAATACTGAGAGCAGCCTCTTGAGTCAGGAATCTGATCCCCATTTTACATAGCAGTAAACGAAAGCTTAGAAAATAATCTATCCCAGGTTACAGAGCTGGGAACTGGTAGAACTGGGACTCAAACCCAAGTGTGTTTTGGTCCAAATCCCAAACATATTCTGTTTTGTGAGCTGCCTCTTGGGGCTGATGCTGTTCTGGGAAAGATGATGTCATGGGTATCCTGAACCCAGGTGCAAGGAATGTCGTCATTTGGGTTAGGGTCAGGACATCATCCCAGCCCCTGAGTGAATTCAAACATTTGTCCTCAGGAGTAATTTAAACTCAAAATATTCATTACTGATGAGTTAGCTTCTCAGTTGAGAGACTGAATTGAGTAGGCAAGTTGGGGGAGGCTAGGACTCCGTCATTCCTTTTCCATTCCATTCCCAGCTGTTCCAGAGTGAACTGCTGGTTGAACCTCAGGCCTCCTTGTCTGTTTCCAGATGCTCCTTTGGAAGTGCCAGACGAATTCACTGACAAAGTGGACAGGAAGCAGCACGCGGGTGCGAATGTGAATGCTGGGGCAGAAGCGAGCATCTCGGAGGGGACTACCAAGTACCAAGGATCCTCCCTCAATTATAAGATCGTCAGCACCCCATACAAAACCTGGACAGACCTTCAGAAGAGGTGAGGCCATGGGAGGGGAAGGGTCTGGTCAACAGCCCCAAATGGTGCCCTCCTCCAGAGGCGTCAATAGATTTTGTCCCTGAGGCTCGGAGCGAAGATGCTGACATCCCAGGCTCTGCTGTTCTCTGTGGGTTTGCATACGTTCACTCATCGGACTAACGGGTGTCAGTTATCTGGTAAGGAATTTTTAAAGCTGCAGTTGTCCATCACTATGCTGTTTTGTGGTGAGAAGAGACTAATGACAAGACAGATAAAAATGTTTGTCCTAAAACAAAAAATATTTAGGAAGGCAGGGGGACATGGAGTGAGTGAGAAATAAGCATTAAAATATAAGTTTTCAAAGCTTTAATATAAGTGAGACAAAGCCTCTGACTCTGTTTAAATCAAGTCCATATGCCTCAGTGTCCCAGGGTTTAAGTTAACTTGGTGCCAGAGAAAAAGATTGACCTTCAATAATCTTCTAGGGCTTAATAAGGAACTTAAGACTTTATGCCTTTTATTTTGTGTCCCATTTTTAAAGTTTTATTTTTTAAATATATTTTATTGAGTATAATATTATAGTTATCCCAATTTTTCCTCCTTTGGTCTCTTCCCCCTGGTACCTCCTTTCACTCCAGCAATCCCCACCCCCACCACCTAGTTCATGTCCATGGGTCGTATATATAAATTCTTTGGCTTCTCTATTTTCTAAACTATTCTTAACCTCCCCCTGTCTATTTTCTACCTACCATTTATGCTACTCATTCCCTGTACCTTTACCCCCATTCTCCTTCCTCCCCCTCTCCACTGATAATCTTCCATGTGATCTATCTATGTTTCTGTGATTCAGTTCCTGTTGTAGTTGTTTGCTTGGTTTATTTTTGTGTTTTTTTAGGTTCAGTTGTTGATCGTTATTTGTTGTCATTTTGCTGTTCATATTTTTGATCACCTTCTTTCTTTTATATAAGTCTCTTTAACATTTCATATAGTAAGGGCTTGGTGATCATGAACTCCTTTGACTTGACCTTATCTGGGAAGCACTTTATCTGCCCTTCCATTCTAAATAATAGCTTTGCTGCATAGAGTAATCTAGGTTGTATGTTCTTGCCTTTCATGACTTTGAATACATCTTTCCAGCCCCTTCTTACCTGTATGGTTTCTTTTGGGAAATCAGCTGATAGTCTAATGGGCACTCCTTTATAGGTAACTCTCTCCTTTTCTCTTGCTGCTTTTAAGATTCTCTTCTTATCTTTATTCTTGGGTAATGTAATGATGATGTGCCTCGGTGTGTGCTTCCTTGGGTCCAACTTCTTTGGGACTCTCTGAGCTCCCTGGACTTCCTGGAAGTCTATTTCCTTTGCCACATTACAGAATTTCTTCTTTATTATTTTTTCAAATAAGTTTTCAGTGTCTTGCTTTTCCTCTTCTCCTTCTGGCACCCCTATGATTCTGATGTTGGAATGTTTAAAGTTGTCCCAGAGGTTCCTAAGCCTCTCCTCATTTTTTGAATTCTTTTTCTTCATTATGTTCTGGCTGAATGCTTATTTTTTCCTTATGTTCCAAATCATTGATTTGGATTTGATCCCTGTTTCCTTCCCTTCACTTCCCTGTGTATTTTTCTTTATTTCACTTTGCGTAGCCTTGACTTTTTTCCCTATTTTGTGACCATTCTCAACCATTTCTGTGAGCATCCTGATTCCTGCTGTTTTGAACTCTGCATCTAGTAGATTGCCTATCTCTTCATTGCTTCATTCTGTTTTTGGAGTTTTTATCTGTTCTTTTGGGGGGGCCATATTTTTTTGGTCTCAGCACTACTGTTACTTGTAAGGGGTGGAGTCTTAGGTATTGGCCAGGTTGGAACAAACTGCATTGTAGTGCTGTATGTGGGGGAGGGGTCAGAGGGAGAACAACATTCCTTTCTCAGCTCTCCAGTCTTTCAATTGCTCCCCCATACCCAGAAGCAAATTGGTCCCTTCTGGTGTGAATTCCCAGGTGGGCGGGTTTGTGTACATTCTAGGACCCTGTGGGTCTCTCCAATGAACTTTCCTATGAGGCTGGGAGTTTCTCCTGCTGCATCAACCCCCACAGGTTTTTACAATCAGAAGTTTTGAGGCTTTATTTTCTCACACTGGAACCCTGGGTTGGGCAGTCTGACTTGCTCTGCAGTTGTTCCTCCTGGTCTATCCACACTCAAATGTGGGACCGCCCACCTGCTCAGCCAATCACCGCCTCACCAGGCCAGTCCTTCAGCAGCTACCTTTCCATGCATCCTCTCTGCCCATCTGCCCATCTCCTCCCCTCCTACACCAGTCTAAATGAATGTTTCTTCTTTAACTCCTTGGTTGTCAGACTTCCACACAGTTTGATTTCCTGGCAGTCGTGGTTATTTTTTGTTTTTAAATTTGTTGTTGTCCTTCTTTTGGTTGTGCTAGGAGGCAAAGTATATCTACTTACACCTCCATCTTGGCCAGAAGTTCTGACTTTATGCCTTTTAGAAACTGAGATTTCAATTTAAATTGTCTATCAATGCAAAAATTGCTGAAGTAAGCAAGTATTTAAAAATCACAGGCTATATAGAGAATAAAAGTTACTTTGACAGGGCATGGCACAATTCCTGTATTTCTGGTGTCTTGTAAGACTTTTAAATTAAAAAAATTTTTAAATATATTTTATTGATTTTTGTATTACAGTTGTCCCAATTTTTCCCCCTTAGCCCACCTCCACCTGGTATCCCCATTCCCTCCAAGAACCCTCTCCCTTAATTCATGTCCACAGGTCATGCATGTAAGTTCTTTGACGACTCTATTTCCTGTACTGTTCTTAACATTCCTGTCTATGTTGTATGTACTAATTTGTACTCCTTAATCCCTATATCTTTTCCCCCTTTCTCTCCTTCCCTGCTCCCAACTGATAACCCTCCAAATGATCACCATGCCTATGATTATGTTTTCATTCTTCTTTGCTTAGTTTGTTTTTCAATGGAGGAGGTCATGAGTCTCCAGTGTGGATTTTCCTGTTGCCCTGTGGGGAGAATTCAGACCCCTTTGCGGGGCATCCAAACCCCTTACTATGTCTCATCAGAGGTTATGAATTTCTTTTAGCAGTTAAAGACCCTCCAAATTTAGGGATATATTTTATTATCCAGCACCAAGAAAAAGAAACAAGCCTGATGTCAAAACTTGAAATGTGGAAAGGAAGGCAATTAGACACTTTCAACACACAAATGTGGGGCACATAATGTGTTTCATTTAGAGGTAGTTGCAGATTGTGATGGGTGCTCTAAGGTCAATAGGATTTTGTGAGAAAGGGGTTGGGTGGAAGGGAGTCTATTTAGGTCTCTCTGTAGAGCTAACATTGAACTCAGACCTGAAGAGTGAAAGAAGCAAAGAGTGGGAGAAAAGTGGTCCAGATGAGTGTTTGAAGCCCCGGGACAGTACAGGACAGAGCTTGACATTTTCAGGAGCAGCAGGAAGTCAGTGAGGTGGGGGCTTAGCCAACCAGGATGAAGGTGACAAAAATAGGCTTGGAGGTAAGTAAATGTCCAATGATATAACCTCTTAGAGACACAGTAAGGGGTTTGGATACCCCCCAAAGGGGCCTGAATTCCCCCCACAGGGCAATGGGAAATCCACACTGGGGGCTATGACCTCCATTGAAAGGCAATTTAAGGGTCTCTCGTATTGCACTCAGCTGTCATCCAGGGCACCTACCCTGGTGGGACCTTAAGAAGAATCAGAGTTGAGTCTCACAGCTGCAATGGAGATGAAATCTGTCTTCAGTACTTCAAACTTGTCATGTCCCCTGCCCAAACCTATATCTTCGAGTCAGCCCTACTATCCACTTACCAAGGACAGTTAATCTATAAACGACCCCATGTGCTGGTCATGAATAATCATTCAGAATCTTCCCTTCTTCATCATATTTATCAGTTTGCTCCCCATCCCACGCTGATCATGCTTCTGGATGATGGTGACTGTGGGTTCCCAGCTTTGACAAGTAGGGCTCTTGTCAACCATGTGCACCTGCCTACTTCCAGCCTTCTCAGGTGAGAGGCCTTGGTGCACTGGACATGTGTAATCTACCCTCTAACAAGCCCCATATGATTTTGGGAAAGCAGATGCCTTTCACAAAATAATATGGATGTTCTCCTTCCTACACTCCTATCAGGAAGTGGGGGCCCCTCCAGCTTGCATAGCAAAGAATATGTTTTGTGTTCCTTAGTAACGTAACCTGTTTGCCAATACCTTTCTACCCACGGAGGGAACACCTGTCAAAGTCCAAGGTCTCTGCACCCCTTCCAGGTCCTGAGGAGGGACGGTAGCCCAGGGAGGCATCTCTTTACAGCTGACCCTCTTCTCCTCCCTCTACCTCACCTCCCACCCTAGGAAAGTGATGGACCCAGAACCGCCATTTCTGAAGCAATGCCGGAGAACAGCAAAGAAACTGTATGTGGTGACTGACGTCGTAGAACTGCGTGACAGTTGTGTGATGGAGGACCGCAGCACTGGGGATGTCTTGGGGAAAATGTCCTTCATTCATACTTTTCTCAAGGTATGAGATGGGTTCACCCATCAGCAAAATCGGATGTAGGTTTCATTATGTGGCATTACACTTGCTTTGGGTAAGTAGTGGATTATGGCACATCTAACCATAATGGTGGGTGGCTGCAGCACTGTCCATGTGGCAACTTTTGTGCTAATAGCAAACCTCCCTAAAAGCCATGACGTCCTGAGAAGGACTGGTGGAAGGGGCAAGACTTAAATACTTTCATAGAAGTTATATAACTGACGCACTCTCAATAATCAATGGCAGTACTTTTAATTATACAAACAAGTCCATTCATCATATAGTTTGTGTGTGTTATAATGTGCTTTTACACATTATATATAGTTTGTGTAGTTGTTCTTCACTTGGAAGACTTAGAAACTCCAGGACAAAAACTGACTTCTGACATCTGTTCAGAGCCAGCTCAGCTCTAAAGGTTGGCCATGGGCTGTGATGACCTTGAACGGTTTGCATATCACTCCTGGTTTGTGGCTGCGGCAACTTTGTGTTGGTCGATCAGACAGAAGAGCCACAAGGAAACCGAGCAGCTGCAGAGCAGCACCCAGACTAAGTGAAGCATATCTGTCACGGACACATGAGAACACGCAGCGGAGTATCATAAATTCATTTTTATTCTTATTTATCTTGCTTGGAATTCCCTGAACTTCCTGGATCTGTGGTTTGGTGTCTGACATTCATTTGGGGAAATCCTCAGTTATTACTGCTTCAAATATCTTTTTCTGTTCCTTTCTCTCTTTCTTCTTATATTCTCATTACACATATGTTACAACTTTTGTAGTCATTCTACAGTTCTTGGATATTATGTTCCATTTTTTTCCAGTCATTTTTCTCTTTGCTTTTTTGTTTTGAGGCTTCTACTGATGCATCTTCAAGTGCAGGAGTTTTTCTCTCACTTGTGTCCAGTTTACTAATGAGCCAATCAAAGACATTCTTTATTACTGTTATGATATTTTTTATCTCTCTTGCATTTATTTTTTATTTCCTTAGGATTCCATCTCTCTGCTTACATTATTCATCTGTGCTCGCATTTTGTCTATGTTTTTCATTGAATCTTTTAGCAAATTAATTACAGTGGTTTAAAATTCCCTGTCTAATAATTCCAAGACCCGTGCTACAACTGAGTGATTCTGAGCCTGCCTCTGTCTCTTCAAACAGCTGTTTGTTGCCTTTGAATATGCCCTTGTGATTTTCTTGTTGAACTTTGAACACAATATATGTGATAGAAGGAACTCTGGTAAAACAGCCTTTACTGATATTGTGATATGTGAGGAGGGAAATATTCTATACTCCTATGAATGGGTCCTAGATTTATTTTTAGTGAGCCTGTGCTGGGCTGCGAACTCACAAGAGCTTTTCAGTACTCTCTCCTGCTTAGAGGTGATAGGACGGTTAGAGTGAGGAAGAGCTGGATGTTTCCCTTTCCCTGCATGGAAGCCTAGAAGAGGCTGGAGTCCGTGTTTCCCTTTAATCAACTGCTTCAGCTGTTATAAAGAGTAGGAAAACAAACCCTCATCAGAGAAGTAGGAATAAGAAATAAATCAATTCATTTCGGTATCAACATGAAATTGAGGGGCCTGAAGGTAAATATGGGGAAAAACAAGGAAAAAGAGCAGGCCCTGGAAATCAGGAGTAGAGAAGGTGAGGGCAGGGGCTGCTGACTCCTTTTCTCATGGGCTTTCTAGATGTATTTGACTCTTAAGACCACAGGCATGTGTGATGATGTTATTATACCCGGTTTCCGCCCGCAGGTTAAAGCAGAGGGTGGGGCTCTCAAAGTGAGAGAGAAGAAGCTTACTGTGGCAAAGGGCTCGGTAATGGCCTATAAGAGGAAGCAGCTGGTCCTCAAGAAGAACAGCTGGGGTAAGCAAGACTGGGGGAGGCAGGAGGGGAGCAGCAGTCTGCTTGTCCTGGGGAGAGAAATGAGGAGGGACAGACCATCGTCAGGCCACCGTGGCTTCCCCACCTGTGCAGAGAGAGCAGCAGCATCCTCAGCTGTCCAGGGCACACACGTTCTCACCACGCACAGCACCTGCAAGCAGGGACCCACTGAGATGTTGCTCTGGGCAGGCAGAGAGACAGTCTCCTACGTGGAGAGGGTATAATGGGGTGCCCGGCGCCAGGGTGTTTTTAGCACCGGGCAGAGGATGACTCTAATCCCAGCCACCTCCACTGCAGGTCCCACCACTCTCAGCAGCTCACCTGGGGAGCCACAGAGCCCTCCCAGATTATCTGTGCCCCCACGGGGAAGTCCATAGATAGTGGCCCAATGGGGAACAAATCTGTGGACATAGTGCCCTGACCACGTAACGCAGAATTGTATCGACATTGCTCCCTCCTCAGGAGCCTCAAAATGCACAGTCCCCCAACACACACCTGGGGTTCTGACTCCACACAGGAGAAAAACTTTGATGAAGAAGTAACTACAAACCAGAGAGGAGTGTGGGTGCTACAAACACAACCAGCTCAGGGTCCTTGGCCCCTCCCAGCCCTAATGCTGAGTCCCAAGTAGAGGTCAATCTGATAGAGCTGGGGTCCAGCTCCTCAGAGGTTGGGGGGTGCCCTCACCACACATAACAAACAGGCTCTATCTCTCTTTCTTATACACACGCACACACACACACACACACACACACACACACACACACACACACTCTCTCTTCCCTATAGAAAACTCAATATAACTTCTGGCTAAGGGAGGGTCTTTTTGTCACTGACTCCTGTCAGTGCCCATAGACAGAATGAAGGAAAACTGTCTAATCTTTGGGGTCAGTGGCTCAACTCAGTCTTCAAATCCATGTTGTGTGAGTGTTGACAAGTGTGAAGAAATGGAGTTGGACTCAAAAGCTGACCTCACAGCAGTGCCTGCAAACCATGTCCTACCCACTAGGGGGCGCTTGGCGCTTGCTTTTTTCTACAATTCCCGCCTGAGAGGGAACCAATGGCTCCGTGCTGTAACCATTGCACTTGCGTGAAGTAATTTCATCCTCATAACAAATCAGAGAGGAAAATATGTGCAGCACTGTTCAATAATGTGCCACTGTTCAATGATTTGCAAGCTACATAGCACTTCCTGTGCAGCTTTGGAGAAAACCACAATTCCTCTGTCACCCATTTTACCTATTAATGAAGATGAGACCTCCTCCCCAGAGCTAGTGGAGATAAATGTCTGAGAAAGTGGCTGACCCAAATTTATCTTTCCTCTCTCCAATCACCTGGACCTTTCCCATGACCTGACAGCAAGACAGGTCCCTGCCATCTCAGAAACGTCCTCACCCAGTGTCCCCTCATAGCCGACTTCCCTGAAGAATCTTCTACACTCTGCCCCCGCCCTCCCTGGCATCCACACCTCCACCCACTGCAGTCTGCCCTCCAACGAATTCACTCCTGGTCCTTACCAGTGACCACACACTCGATCACCCCTTCCTTGGAGCTCCTTTCCCCCTGGATGCTGCCACACCATGATCTGTGGGGTCTCCTTTAATGGGACTGTTCTCCTTCTTCCTTCATGGGTGCCTGTTCCCTGTCAAACACAGAAATCTGATTGTTAGGCAGGTTTCAGAACTTTGAATGTTTGTCTACATGAAATGTGAAATGGCCCTGGAAGTGGGTAGTACTGGGGGGGCTGACTTGTAAGGGGTCCCTCCATGACAGTGAGCCAAAGGGCAGCAGGAAGGAAGGCAGGTTCCTTTTGGTGAAATGGGGCATTGGAGCTGATACCCACCACCCAGGTGTTTATTGACAAGGTGGGCTCTAGCTTCCTCTTTAGAGAGACAGATTCTGAAGATAAGGAAAGGGTGGAGATCCTGAGTTTCCACACACATTCCAGGTGACTCTGATGCGCCAGGGTCAGATCTGGGGTGCCAGGTCACCCTGAGAAAAGCTGTCACAAGTGGCCTGGAGTTGGAAGTGTGGGGGCCACAGGTGTGGGGATGTGAGAGACTCCAGCAGGGGTAACCTCAGCTCTGCTGACGGGGCTTCTTCCCTCCCAGACATTCTTCACGTCGCAGACGATGAAGAGGAAACCTTTCCAAAGGGTGAGTTGAGCAGGTTCTCTGCTTAGACCTCAGGCCTTGCCGAGCCCTTGACCCACTCTGGAGCCTATGAAAACACTACTGGGGGCTCAGCCCGACACCCCCCAGGCAAACCTTCCCCAGCCAGGCTCCTCCACCATGTCCTCGTCTCCACTGCTGTGACTTAGACACAGGCCCCTGGTCACAGGGACAGCCACCTCTCTGCTTTGGGACTGGGGTGGGAGTGTGGATGTGTGTGAGTTGTGGGAGAGGAGACTCAGCTGTTGTGAGTGATCACCTCTTTCTCTCTTTCCAGAAATCCACTATCAATGCCTTCCAAGTGGAATGGGAGGGCCTTTAATACGAGGAAAGTATAATGTGGTCCCTCCACGAGGCCCCATTTTGCCCAACTGAAACGCCACCCCACTGCCTTTGCCATCTTCACCGGAGCCACCTGGCCCGGGCTGTCCCAGGGAAAGGGCGGGGAGGGTGGAACAGGGTGCTGGGGAGTAGGGGGTAGAAAGTAGAGAAAGGGAGCGTCAGCAGAGACTAACTCTTGGGTGGGGAATTTAATTTCTCTTCTAGTCGGCAGAGAATTTTTCATCGAACCAATACGTGAGTGTGTGTGTGTTTGCTGGGGTTGTGGAAGGGTCCTATTTGTACTCCTCTGGGCAGCAGGGCCGTGTGTCCTGCCTTTTCCACCATGGCCCTGGAGCCTGGATGTGTCTTCTGTGGGATGGGAAGGGTCAGGGAGGGAGAGGAGGGCTGAGGGATGGAGCAGGGAGGGAGGGGGCAGTGGAGGGAAGGACCCTTGGAAGTGTCAGTACAGCACATGTGGGGGGTGAGGAAGGGAGGTGAGCACTTGCCTTTCTCTTTCTAGGAAGAATCCAGGAGCCTTTCTTGCTGGGTGAGTGTTTACTAAGAGGGAATGGAGGGCCTGTTGGGTGGGAAACTGCGAAGCTCAGCACCGGAATTGGAGGTTCCCGGGCAACTCAGAAAACCGAGCTTTACCTCTGAATTTACACTTTGGGCAGCCCCACTAATTAACTCCTTCCTCCCTTCCTCCCTCCCTCCCTCCCTCCCTCCCTCCCTCCCTCCCTCCTGGGTGCGTGCATGCAGGAAACTTTTATGGAGGACCTGTTGGGTGTAATTCTGAGCACTGGGGCTTGGGCAGTGAACCAGACAGGAATCCTGCCTCCCTGACACTTTCATTCTAGTGACTTCTCACTCCCAGAAGCCCACCCAGAGGCCACCTCAGGTGTCCTAGCTGAGGCAGAGAGCCCCCCACATCCACTCCTTGGTCAACTCTCTATAGACCTGGAGGTACAGGCATAATTGCATGTAGCACCAAGCACTTTGTATTCATAAACTCACACTGCTGGGTATTTCAGAGCCTGGTCAGTTTCTTCCTCTTCCCGTGACCCATTTCCAGAATCCTCTTCTCCTCTTTCTGCATTTACCCCCACTCATTTCAGCTGAGATTTCCCATCTCTCTGGCCTGTATGGAAGCTCTGTCATGGAGCTCAAACATGACACCTTCAGAGATGCTATGGGCCAGCCGCTTAAAGGGAAGAAGAATCTTGCTTATGTTGATGGGAAGTGACCTTTCTCATCTAAGAGTTGTCTTTGTTTTCTTGTCCGAGGACAGATTTCAAGGACCTACATGAGGAGGTTTCCCGGAAAGTAAGAGCAGTGGACCAGCTCTCAAAGGACTTCAAGGATGTCGTGTTCTCCGGCATCCTGGCCATGCTGGGGGACCGAGAGGCCCTTCAGGACCTCATGGACATGGTGAGGGGGTCCCACTGCCACTGAAGGTTGATCAGACTTGTAAATGGGGGATGTTTCAGAGATCCAACTGCCGAGATCTATGGGGAAAACAAGAATGGGGGTGATCTCAGGGGGCTGAGGGGAATGTCTGAGATTGGGGACCATGTGAGCAGGGCCAGGGAGTGCAGCGCACCCAGAGCGACAGTGCTCAGTGTGCCCGGGGGCTGTATGGAGCCATTACCCTGCTCCTGGGTTAATCACTTAAAAACACAGCATTTGCAGGCGAAGTTACATGATATTATCATCCTCATTAATAATTCCTGTTTCCTATAGCTTGAACAGGAACCCTTGAATGGTCATTTGAATGGCCCCGGTGGCACCGTCCTAAATGAACTGCAAAAGGGGTCCAGCTATGCATGGAATGGCTCAAAGTACCTCATCCTTTACCTGCTCGAAGCCATTATGGGTAAGAGGGATTTGGAAGGACATTGTGAGGGGTCACAAAGTTGGTCTCCCAGAGACCCCAGAAGGGCTGCATCAGATGCCACCTGTTCACAACCCTTGAAATGTTATGATTTTTCACCCTCACCTCACGCTTCTCTCCAAGGTCAGCAGGGCTCAGTGGGATAAACTTGCCACCTGACACAGAGACCTGGAAAGACCAGCCCGGGTTCATCCCAAGTATCACTGAGGGTGGAGGATTCCAGGCTCCAGCCACAGCACCCCTCCTCTGGGCCATGTTAGGGAGCGTTCTGGAGGCCATCCCAAGAGCCAAAGGAGGCCTTTTCTGGGCAGGGAACTTGACCTCCAAGTCTAAGGAGTCTCATTCCTCTGCCTTAGAGTTCACCTCACTCTCTGGGGAAAGGAATATCTGACTGTCTTTCCCCAAATGTCCCCTGTCCCCAGCACTGAGTGACATCCAGCACCGTCTGCTGGCCCCATCCATGGAGAAGAAGATCCTGTCCCAGCAGCGGGACCTGGTGAGAAATCCCCAGGGGCCAGCGTCCCGGGAAGAGGGTGAGGGAACCGGAGAAAGGAATGGTTCTCAGGGGAGAGAGAAGAATCAGGTTTCTGCCTGGAAGAAAGATGAAGTCCCAGTGTGGCCACCAGGAAAGCTGGGCTGCGTCTCCCTCTGGGAGCAGGCCTGGTGGTCATGGGTCTGCCTGGGGAAGGTGTTCGTTTCCATGACAACCCCTGCAGAGGCCCCCCCACCAGTTCTCAAATAGCCATATAGGATACAGGGCTGGGGAGCTCAGGGTATCTGGGTTACACCCCTGCTTTACCCATATGGTTACCATTTGCGAATTGTGTGTTCTTTGCCTCCATGTATGTATATGCAGGTATATATGCATGTATGACACATGCATATCCACAGACACATGGCACACACAAGCATTCACGTACACCATTCCAAACACCGCCATTCTGCGGGGTAAATGTTTGCATCACTACCTAGCAGCCTAGGAACTGATTCGAGGAGTTCCAATAACATGTCCTTGGTCACACCCATCACAAGACAGGGCCAGGCCGTGACTCCAGAGCTCCTGCCCTTGTAGTTGTCCTGCATGTCCCCTGGCTCTTGGGACTGAGGGTTCTCACCTCCTAACCTCAAGGCTGACCTGTAACAGCTGACACTGTTTCTTTAAGGTGAGGAGCATCCTGGAGCCCAACTTCAAATACCCCTGGAGCATTCCCTTCACCCTGAAACCCGAGCTCCTCGAGCCCCTGCAGGGGGAGGGTTTGGCCATCACCTATGCCCTGCTGGATGAGTGTGGCCTGAAGATGGAGCTGCATAGCCCCCGGTCAACCTGGGACCTGGGAGCCAAGAAGCCCCTGTCTGCGCTGTATGGGACCCTCTGTGTGCTGCAGCAGCTGGCCGAGGCCTGAGACCCCAGAGGGCCGGCCAGGGGCCAGTGCACTGAGTCAGCCCACGGAGGCTGCCAGGGGTCCTGGTGCTTTGTTCTGCTGCAAACGCCTCCAGGCTGTTCTCTGCGAGTATGAGTTTGTGGGGATTTTCAGATTCCACACATAAATGATGTCCAGCTTGGTCTTTGTCTGTTCGACTTTCACTTAGCATTGGCCTTCAAGGTTTTCCCATGTTGTCCCAGGTGGCAGGTGACTCTGGCTGCTGGGTGAAGGATGGGTAGGAAGGGGGACATGAATAACGTAGGGAGGACGTTGAAGTGTTTCTCTAATTGTTCAGGCGCTCAGGGGTCTTTTTTAAAAGGTAGGGGCTTGGATAGTGGACATATTATTTAATTCTAGTTTAAATAAATTCCAGGAACACCTTGGGGAGATTTTACACACACACACACACACACACACACACACACACACACACACACACACACACACACACACACACACACACACACACACTCATTGGTAGGTATCAATACAGAGGATCACATCTTTGTGGTTCATGTATAAATGACCATGATTGATGGTATTTTTCTCATAAATTTCCAGCTACTGCCAGAAGGTGGCAGCATTGTCACACAGCAAGAAGCTTGGTGGTGCTTCACTTGCTTTGGGACTTTGGAATTCAAGTCAGTCTCCTCTCTCCCATCTCTGTTCTCTGGCTTCTTCTTCCTCACGCCTCCCCCTCCTCGCCCATTAGCTTTCTTCCTGATGCATTAACCTGGAATATGGGGCCATGGTGGAGGGGGTTGATACTGTCTTCTTTTAATATCCTCTAGAACCTTCCTTTTCAACACTATGTTGACTGCATTAAAAATGACCCCCTTATAGAGAGCTCTGGGAAGTAAGACTTGAAGGGTGGGGAACTTAGAGCCATTTCCACAGTTTCAGAGAAGCTGTCACTTGGTGAAATGTCAACCTCTTCTGCCGGGATTATTATGGATTCTGTGATAAACCTGATTGTCTCATGCTGAGGAGAGGCCAGAGTGGAGGAAGCGTTTGAATGTCTTCCAGTAAGCAGCGTATATTGTTTCTAAGTAAATCAGTCAAGCAAGTGAACTGTTCCAAAATATCGGGACCTTGGTCAATGCAGGGGAAAGCAGGGCAGAGTGAATGTTGGGATCCTCTGTCTTGGAGGAAATGGAGCTGGTGTTGGAGGAGACAGAGGTGGCTGCAGGGGGCTGGGTGTGTGGTTTGACAGATCAGTCTGCATAGCTGATACCCAGTAAGCCCTGTGTGAATGAACCGGACTAAGGCAACAGTGACGCTCAGCTTTAGAAGCTGCCGTGCACCTGCTATGGTACCCACAGGAAGCTTCAAACGCAGGGTGAGGGGGGTAGACCCTGAAATCAGTATTTTCAATATTTAGATATGCTTAGGCAATTGGGCATGTTTAAAAATGGTCCTTCCTTCTCGTCACTGGGACTCTGAGGCTAGATACTGCTTTCCTTGCATACTTCACAGCCTGTAGTGGAGAAAACACTCTCAGGTTTTGGGTTTTTCATTTTTTGTTTTTAGCCAGGGTGTTTGCATTTGCATACAGTTAGCCCTCAGTTAGCTGAGGCTGGCTTACATCCTCCCCACCCTGGTTGTCACAGAGAGAACAAGACAGGGATTTGCTGCCATTATTCACCTTCTCTCGTTCCTGTGGAGTGTGCAGCTTCCCCAAGACTGACAGTCTCATAGGATGGGGAGGAAGAGAGTGGGGACCCCGCGTTTGGGGAATGTGGGTGCTTTCTTCGGACTGGCAGAGGGCAGGAGCCAGGGCTCCCCACCTGCCCCCAGGTGCTGGGAGCAGAGGCTGGAGGCTGTCTCCCAGCTCAGTCTGAGCGAAGTCCTCGTCTGCTGTGGCTTCCCGACAGGACAACCCGACGGGAGTGGGATCTGAGATTCTCGCCCCCCTCTGCGAGGCCTTCTGAGGCCGGGCCCTTTGTGGATCGTGGGCACCCTGGGTGCGTCAAGGCCTGTGTTCCTCCATTTCAGTAAGAGAAACCAAGTGTGCAAATTCTAACGGCAGCTTTTCGGAGATAATTTCTAGTAGCTCCTTTTTAAATAATTAAAAATAGTTGCTGTCCAGTGGTTCTTTGCTAAAAATTCTCTTTTCTATTGCTGAGTGATGCTTCTGTTTCTAGGTGTGCATAAAAGGTTGGGGAGAAGGCTGTCATGAAATGAAGCCATTTTTTCACACAGGACGCCAGGGGTTGGGGATGCACGTGAATACGGGTTGTAATGCGCTGTCATCTCAAAAAAGGTGAGAGATGGCTGTTATCTCTTACATGAAAAATCACCCCAAAACATGGCTTAGGATAGCAAGCATTTAATTTGTGTTTCTGTTGCTAGGGGTCTGGAATTTGGGAGTGGCCTCCCCGGGGTGGTGCAGGCTGGGGGCTCCCCCGCCCCTTGAAGGCAGCCTGACTGTGGCAGAGGCTCCAGTGGACCCGAGGCTGCCCTGCAGCTGGAGAACCTGTTCTGAGCTTGGTTCTTTCCCACGGCTGTTGGCAGGAGGCCTGGGCTCCTTCTCCACAGATGGCCTGACTGTCCTTGTGACGGGGCAGGTGGCTTCCCCAGGTGACTGAGAAGAGAGAGAGAGACCTAGACAGAGGGGGAGGGAGGGGAAAGTTTGGGGTCTTTTATGACCTAGTCTCTTATGTCTTCTATGACACAGTGGGTGTTGCCCGTTTGTGTTAGAAGTCAGTCACCAAGACCAGTTTCCACTCAGGCTTTAGCTCTTGAAAGGAGGGCCTGAGGACTTATATTAGAACCACTCTATAAACATATGTCTTTGTTTTGTTTTTACATTTTATTAACCTGAGGTTGGCAGGAACCTACCCCTGTATTTCCGTTTACTTTTTTTAATTGATGAGAGAGAGAGAAACATTCATCAGTTGCTTCCCATATGCACCCCAATGGGGATTGAACCTACAATCTAGGTATGTGCCGTGACTGGGAATTGAACCTGCAACCTTTTGATGTGTGGGATGACCCTCCACCCAACTGAGCCACACCTGCCAGGGCTGCATCTTTGCTTTTATACATCTTCCCAGTTCCCTCAGGATGCAGAGCAGATCCTTTTGCCTACATATCCATTCATTCATTCATTCATTCATTCATTCATTCTCTGTCAAACAACGATATGTATTGATCAGCCACTACTTGTCAGGAATCCCAGCATTGAAACCTTCCTCCTTGTTCCTTCACTGGGGCTCTGGGGAGAGCAAAAAAATACTTTCGGCTTCCTTAAAAATTTAAAAGGCTATTTTCTAGAGCAACCAAGAATTAGATTACCTCTTGAAGGTAAAGGTGCACTCTACCCAATCAAAAGAAGGGAGCAATTGTACTTGCTTAGAACAGTATGCTGGGTCCCTCTTTATTTTGGAAATTCTCCTGCTTTTGTAATGGTTGCCTAGCAACCAAAGCTTTGCTCAGTGCGCACTGGGAGTGTTGGAGCAGAGCAGCTCCGTAACATTAACATCCACGGGGTTTCCCAAGCAGCAGAGAAATTGCTGGATGCCAGCCCTGGAGGGCACCTGGTGCTGCAGAGGGAGGGTGGGCATCCAGGTGGGAAGACCCTGGGAGGAGCCGACTTGGCCAGGGGCGGTTGGGAGGTGGGGGTGGGTGGAAGGAGGGCTCTCAGTTCTCCTAATAGACCACCCACACTGACACGATTCACATCCAGGAAGGAATAGCATTTGTTTTCGCCACGCCCTTGACCTGCACTTCAGCAGCCCAGGATCGAAGCGGAATGACATTGATAATAGAACATGGCTCGTTTTCAAGGCAGTCCCTCACGTATGTGAACATTCTGCAGTTTTAGGGTTAGGAGCTATACATTTTGGGGGTGTTGGCACATAGATAATTCAAATCCAGCTCCTCCCCAGAATTCGGCCTAGCCTCAAACAAGAACGTCTGATCAGAATCCTTTATGATAGGTTCTGAAATAAAATAAACCCAGGAAACACCTACTGGGCACGTGCTGTGCACAAGGCTCCGGGTTAGGTGCTATCACAGTGCAAAACTAATGTTCGACTCCTCTCCTTCGTTCAGTCAATCAGTGTTTGTTAAGGGTACGATACTCTGCTAGACACTGGGATACAGACAGACATAAATAAAATTGATGTATTCCCAGTTTTCACAGTGTTACCTTCAGTGGGGCTCATGATAACGAGGAAGAGAGAAAAACTCACGTGCTCTCTTGGGGAAGGAGAACGGAAAACAGACTCTCATAGGTAGGCAAGGATTCTGACAGCCACACAGGAAACCCAGAGCTACTCAAACCTGCATCTCCGAATGCTGGATGTGAAAGCCATCTATCTATCATGCATGCCTTCTTCCCGAAGGGACTGGTTTAAAGCCTCCCCAGCCCGAGGGGTCCCAGTGGGCTACAGGAAAGAAAATAAAAGCATAACTCCCTCCCTCCGCCCTTGTCGCCGTAGTGATCATGGCCTGAAAGCTTTACCTCTTTCCAAGTCCCTCCCTCTCACTCAAGGAGGGCTCTGCAATTTCTCACTGCGCTTGCAAATCGCATTCCCTGCATGCTGCAGGCCCCAGTGGGGAGTCGCTGAAGGCTTGTGAATAGTGGAAAGGAAGGACCAGAGGTGTCTCCAACATGAATTCACTTACAGGGAATAGAGTTCATTGGAGTAGAGCGAAAAGGGGAATTAAGGGATTTAATTAAGAGTCATGCCGGACACGTTATCTATCTATCTATCTATCTATCTATCTATCTATCTATCTATCCATCTATCTATCATCTATCTAGTCATCATCTGTCTTACTGATTAGCAGTCCTTCCTTATTTGGGGGTGGCAGCCCCTCAGTTTTGCTTTGGGGAAGTATCCCTCTCACTCTCAGTCATTCTGATTTGGGCGGGGCTGATCTACCCCTGACCCTGGGCTGGCGTCAGTGAACCAGGTCTGGCTAACACAAGTGCACTCAGCACATGGTTCTCAAACCACAATAATCATTTATAGAATGCTTGTTGGAACCATGGGCAAGGTACCCTCTTAGCAGTGGGGCTGCAACTGGTGGGATGTAAGCCCCCAACCTGGTTTGCTGTCCCATGGAGACAGCATGACCTAGACTGAGGTCATTTCCGAGAATCAGAACAGAGATATGGGGGAGTGATGTTTGGTAATGGTGAGGCCCTAGATCCAGCCTTACCTGAAGTCCACTTTTACATTAGCCGGCAAATTATTTTCTTTATAATTATCTTCTTTATCAAAAGCATTTTAACTTGGGATTTCTGCCATTTTCACAAAAAGAGTCCTTGCTACTCTGGCAGAGTATTTCAGGCTGGACCAGTAGCAAGTTTTTAATAAAGTAATTGAAATTAGGGACATTTTTTTTTGAGAATGACAAAAGAACATGGCAGAGGAATGAGAGCTAAAGAAAGTGATTAGCTTTAGCAACTTGGGCCTGATAATTAGATGGTGAGGTTCATGACCCGGGGTGAGGCCGAGGTGTGGAACCCACGGGAGGTGTGGCGAGTCGACGGTGCTGGTGGGGCCTGTGGCCCGGGAGTTGGAAATTTAGAGCTGAAGTAAAGGAGGGAGACAATTGCTCTAAATGAGAATGGGGGGAATAATTGAAAACAAGTGTAGGCAGTGAAATCATCATGGGAGAGCGTGGGAGTGGGTATCTCAATCAGCTCGAGTTGCCCTAAAAAATATCACAGACCGAGAGGCTTAACAGAAAGTCATGTTCTCACGACTCTGATGGCTGGAAGTGTAAGATCAGGGTCCCCGCAGGGTGAGCTGCCTTGTTTGCTGTCTTCTTGCTTTTCCTAGGGGTGTGTGCCTGCGGTGGGGGAGGGGGGCAGTGGGGAGGGAAAGAGAGGGAGAGGAGGAGAGAGTAGGGGGAGGGTGGAGAACTGGAGCACGGCTTCCTCTTCTTAGGAGGACACTGGTCAGATGGGGTTAGGGCCCACCCATCTGACTCACTTCAGGACCCTGACAGACTCATTTTAACTCACTTTCGGCTTCTTTAAAGGCCTTTTCTCCAAATAAATTATATTCTGAGGTCCTGGGGGTTAAGGCTTCAATACATGCCCATTGGTGGGGGTGAGGAAAACACACTTCAGCCTGTAACAGTGGCTCACTTTAAAAAAATCAACAAATAACAGGATTAAGCCAATGGCGAAATATAGGAGTGAGAAAAAAGGACGGAAAGTTTCAATAAGCATACAAAGAGGAATTTTGGAAACGTGTGCTTTATCTGATGCCTGGGACCTTACTGTTTCTAGAATCGTCTCTCACTGCTGAATGTTTGCTGAATGTTGTATTTCTCAAGGGTTAGTCATTCCCGAACCACCTGTAGGATTTCTGCCATATTCTTATAAAGCCTGTGCTGTTATTCACTGAGTATTTTTTAATTTAAGTGGACTCCTTTCTTTTATGAAGTGATTTTGACCAAAAATGTATATACTACCATACATGGATTAGAAGCATCCCTTATGACATATAGACAACAACGATAAAAGATATCCACACACACACCTTATTAACATTTCTCTTTCTGGCCAGGACTGGGCATGAACTGTGCTGTGTGTCTGTGACAAGTCCTGCCCATTGAGAAACACACATTGGCCGGCCAGACACGTGACTAGAGACAAACTGTTTCTGCCTCGTTATGCATTGAACAAAGACAGACAGAGTCTGTATTGTGACAGGCACCAAGTGGACTCTGGCGTCACGGTGACCACGGGACAGAGGAGGTCGAGGTGCTCATATCACTGTCCTCCTGCAGCTCCCGTGAAAGGCTGGAACCAGCCTTCACCCGAGGGTGCGGATGGGGCAAAAGCTGGGGTAAGAGGACACCCTGAAAGGATGTGCAGTGGAAGGTCGTTGGAGATCAAGGTCAGGGCCCGCTGCTGTAGGCCGTCTCCCACGGTAGTGTCCCAGGACTTCCTCCCGGCCCACGTGACCTCGGCCCTATGGGGAGAGTGAGCTGCTCCCTGTGAGGCATTTGCAACCCTCTCTGAGTGATGGAATCATCTGTTCTGAACATCTTTACTTAGCATTTAGTGAGAGACTGACCTTTCCCACCCAAGGCCATTGCTTCTATCAGTGGCTGCTGTGTGTGCTCTTCGCCAGAATAAACCTGCCCGCCCCACTCGCCCTGAGTCAGGACCAATAGATCATGGGCTCCATCATTTACAACCTATAAATTGAGGGGTGGCTGGTACCTCTGGCTTCTGCGTCTGGCTGCTGGCTCCTTAGATACACAGTGTCACTCTTTCATCGGGGGTGGGAGTGACAGGGGAGGCTGCCTGGTCTCCTTCGGAACCCCCTGAAAGACAGTATTTACTGGCAATGGAAACACCTTCACCGCATGTTTATTTGTTGGAGATGCTCTGCCCCAAGCTCATTGGCTCCTTGTTCTCGTCTCTGTCCCGAGCTGTCTGGGCCTTTAATGGCTTGGCTGGTATGCTCTTCCCATTTCCAAGGCTCCTCAGTGGTAGCAGAATATGCTTTAACCGCCCTCCCCCACCACACCCAGAGCATTTGGGGATTCATCATGGCAAAGAGGGGCTGTCTTCAGTGCTCGGAGGTTGCATTCCTGAGACAGGGTGTGCCTCTCTCTCCTCCGAGGCCACAAAGCTCCATTGATGGCTGGGACTGTCCCATCCCTGCTCCTCGAGAGACTTGGCGCCGCTCTCGGGGCTCCCGCCTCCCACGGCCGTCACATCACCTGCGAGAACAGACACGCGCCTGTGGCACTGCGGATCTGGGGGGGCAGTGTGGTGGGAGGCTGCTCTGGGAGACATCTCTGCCTGGTTCGGATTCCGGAGCTTGGCGCTGTCTCTGTATTTGGGACTGAAGTGTCGTCATGTAAAAGCGTCCTCACACATCTAGTGATGGCCCGGTGGGGGTGGGGTTGCGAGCGGGTGGGCCTGTTGCAATCGTGGGGTGGCAGGTGGGATGGGGTGGTGGAGGTCTTCTGGTCCGATGCTTTACCAAATGTGTGAATCCCACCTGTCGTTCCTGACAGGTGTCCCTCCAGGTGCAGTCTTGGTAAACACCTTAAAGCTTCATCTATATCTCTCCTGATGCCGAGTTCTCAGGACCCTGGCGGTCCGGAGCCCAGGCAGTTTTCAGAAACTGATGAGTTGAATAAAACCAAGCTTCAGGGCCCACTTGGGTTATTCCTCTCATCCCCATCTTTTGCCCAGGCATCTGGTAGCTGGGATGAGGCCATCCTGGCCCCAGCCACACTCCCTCCCTTCTTGTCGGTGCCCAAGTCCTCGTTCTCATCGTGCAGATCTTTCTCAGCCTGCCTTGTGCTCGTGGAGGTCTTCTCCCCAGGGACTGCAGCCTTGTCCCTGAGCCCCAGCCCAGCGATTCAGGACTCACTGGTGGATGCCAGCTCCTGAGCAGACTCCAGCTTCGGGGAACACACCATTCCAGACCGCTCGGCACTCTGCTCTGTCTTCGAGGCTGGTGGTGAACCGGGGCTACACCCAGCAGCAGTGAGGCTGCCCTGCACTGGGTCAGCCTGTGGGCTAGATGCCGTCTTAGGCCGTGTAGCTCAGTCCATGCACAAAACACTGAATTTCAAATTTCCCTGTATTGAAATCCCGACTCTGCCACTTCCCAACTGGGTGCCTTGGATAAACTGCTTCCCTCCTTTGTGACTCAGTTTTCTCTCCATGGAAAAGGACTGCTGGTACGCACTTCAAACACTGTCGTGTGTACGGAGCACTTGGAACAGGGCCTCACTAGGCCTGGAGATGCTGAACCGCTTGCCTGGTAGGACTCAATAAATGATGAAGTTGAGATTTGCAAACAAGCCCCCCGGCCCTAAGGCCCTCTCTTCCTCTGCATGTCATTGCCCCCTTGCTCAGCCTCAAACCTGGGAGAGCAGCCTAGGTAATACCTTGGGTGGCAGTTCATCGATTCTGTGCAACAGTTGGGACTTGCTTTCATGGATTTTGAACTCGTCACCTTCTCTCTGGAAAGGCCATCTTACTTATCTGCTTGTCAAGAAAAAAACCCACTGTGTCTGGTGTCTTGGTTAAGAGAGAGGCATTGGCATTGGGAACACTTGTGTCTGGGACCAGGCTCTGCCAGTTTGCAGCTGGTGACCTTGGGCCAGTCAGCAAATCTCTTCCTGTTTCCTCACCTGTACAAGGAGGAGGATGGCATTTACCTCTCGGGGCTGCACCGGGGGCCCCGTTCCACGGCATGCATGAGGGGTGTGGCAGCAGCTCGGTAGCCTCTCTTCCCACTTTGACTTCCTGATGTGGGAAGCGGGCCAATTGGACCTGCCTGTTAGGACTGAGTGAGAAAACGCACAGAGGTACCGAGTGCCATGCCTGGCACTCAGCAGCTCCACCCGCGTGCCTGTCCTTGCCACCGCCATCGTGCTGAAGACCTCCTGTGCAAGCGTGAACAGGAATTCAGTCCCTGTCCTCTGACGAAGGGTTCCAGGGAAGCTTTCTGCACGACGCCCGCCCCTCCTGGAAAGTGCGTGAATTTGCAAGAGGGCCGCCCAGTGCTAGCGCACGGGCCGAGGCTGCGAAGCACGTTTCTCCTCGGCCTGCAGATAACCAGTCTCTGGAGGCCTCCAACCCGTGACCCTGCCCTCATTAGCCGTGTGAATTGGCTGGCCCAGGCTGCCCTTGGCAATAATTCCTGCCAGGTCACAAAAAATATCTTACCCTGTGAGCTTTGGGTTAATAACAACCTTTGGCCCTATTCACTTAAAAGGTAATAAGCAACAGAAGCATTCATTTATCCAGCAAACATTTATCAAGGGACATTCTTGAGTTTCTTAGTTCACGATGACTCAGTGTGCCTGCTGCTGACTCCTTTGGAGCTCCCGAGATAAGAACAAAGTCGGGTATCTGAGTTCCCTGGTATTGGGGCCATTCATCACCTTTTCTCTTCTCTCCACACCCAATGGAGCCAGGGACTCACATTAAAAGGCCTTTGAGCCGATGACTCTGAGAAAGCCCAGGACCCTGATCCCTCTTCCTTTACGATCCCATTAGCAGGCTGATGGGTGACGACCACATGAGGGGGCCCAAGCACAAGAAAGCCTTACTGACAAATGCAGAACACATGTCCGCTGTCACCAGGATGTGGCACTTCCTTTACGCATGCGGGTCTGCTTAATTCAGCTCAGCCCGGCAAGTTCTGGGTCAGCGCCCAATGGCTCATTCATTCAGTGGTTCGCGCCTTCATCCATCAAACATTTTTTGAGTGTTGTGTACAAACGCCGTACTGTACTGCATCCTGGGCTGGAAACAAAGGAAATCTATAATGCCTACCCTGCCTGCATTCTAATGGGAGATGCCATTTGCATTTGCAAAACACCCAGAAGAGAATTACGTGTAGAGGGGAGAAGAAAAAAAGGATTTACTACGCTGATCATTCCTGGAGTCCTTCATTCAACAAATTACATATTAATCACTGACTGTTGGTCATTAATGTGCTAGATACTGGTACCCAGAGATAAGCAACAAAAACATAGTCTCTCTCATCCTGGAAACCTGGGGACCGCCTTAGACTAGGTGCTGTAAGAACACCACAGGTCACCTGAGATCTCAGTTATGAGAAGGGGATGGTTATGCCATAAATGGGGAAAGAACATTTCAGACAGAGGGAACAGCACAGGCAAAGTGCTGGTGGGGAAGACAGGTTGACATTTTTAAGGAGTCACTTAGAAAACAGGCTGGTGGAATTGGAGGGTATCCATGGAAGGGGAGAATGACAAGAGGTGCTACTGAAGAATTAGGAGGGGGCCAGAGAGTGCAGAGCCTCAGCAGGCAAGGACGAGAGTTTGGAATAATAATAATGATTATTTTTGAGGACAAAAGGAAGCTGTTGAAGAGTTTGAAGCTGGCCACTGTCATAATTCCATTGACCGTGTGCCTCTGATGTGCCGGGCTTTACACCGAGGACTTTCATGTCGAAATAAAAGCACATTACTGTGAATTTAGGTTTTTCTCCAGTGCTATTTATCCCCTATTCACAGTTGCATCCAGCAAGCGGAATGGAACCCATTGCTCCAACGAGTGAGATAGAAAAGCACTTCTCTTGAGTGTTAGCTGGCAGAGTTCAGTGAGAGCTGGAGATAGAAGCCTGGCAGATAGGGTTCAAGGTCTCCCTGGACTCAGAGAAAGGGAGTGGGGCCTGGAGAGGAGAGTAGAGTATGCACCTTGGGGGGGGGGGGGGGAGAAGGCTAGGGACTCCTTCCTCCCAGTATCCTGCTTTCTTTTCTCTTCACCGTGTCCCCTCATTTAATCTCAACATCTTACAGGGCAGCTGTTACTACCCCAATTTTCGGATGAGGAAACTGAGGCCCACACAGCCAAGGACACTCTGCCAGGCGGAGGGACACTTGCCCGGAGTGGAAAGGGTTTATCGTTCAGGCCGTACACCAGAGACAAAGCCCAGTTACCCGACAGCTGAAGAGGACTTTGTGCAGGGAGAGGAATTTCAGGCATTTCGTCTGCAGTGGGTTGAGGATGGTATTCCAAATTTCCATCTGGCAATGCTTGAACAGAGGTCAGGAGTGGGTCATGTCATAGGGGAAACCCACTAGTGAGAAGTGGCTGGTCCCCTCGAACTCCAGTACCCCGCCCCCCATTTCCGTCCTAGGCAGGTCCTGCACATGCGTCTGTGAGAGGGCCTTCTGTGCTCGACACTGGCGTTGCCTGGGCTCTGAATCTGGGGAGTGTGGGAATGTCTACGCCGTTTTTCCCTTTCTAGGTCCAAAGAGGTTATGCTTGTTAACCCAGACCCAGATCTGGGTGCAGACCCCAGCCCCATCGAGAACTCATTGTGTGACACAGGACAAACCATTTGACCTCCTGTGCCTCAATTCTCACATCTAAACAACGGGGACAGTGAAGTCCATGCATTTTAAGTGCATGCATTTCACATTCGCTGTGAAGGTTCAGTGAGCTCCCGCCTGCGGAGTGTTTGGAGCAGGTTTTAGAATTCAGCAAGCGCTTGGGGGTGTTTGCCACCACTGTGGTGGGTGGTGCAGCCCTCCCTCCATTCTGCCCCAAGAACATGTTCCCTCTGGTAAGGATGAGGTGGCCTGTGGGAACCTGGTTCCTTCCCTGAGCCTTACTCAGCCCAGCTTGTCCCCTGTGGGGAAGGTGTCAGACCCACTGGAGTGTGGTCCTGGGGCCCAGCCATACATCACATCCTGAACTGCAGCCTCAGGGATCCAGGTCATTTTGAGAATGCAGGATTTCCCCCAGCGAGCACTCACTTTGGAATCTACTGCCGGTAAACTGTAATGTCCCAGGAACAGTGTGATTCCTGGGCAGAGCCCTGCACTGGGGGTCAGAGATTTATATTCTTGGTGCAACTCAGCCACGGCCACTTTCTGGGATCTGGGGCAAACCACTCAGCTCTGTGTCTCATTTTCTGCTCCTATGAAGTGAGGATAAGGTCAACCACTGTGTCTCTCTCCCGAGGCTGTTGCCAGGATCAAATTACAGTAAATGTGCTTTGAATATAAAAGATGGAAATCAGGGAAGAAGGAGGGAAGGAAGGAAGGAAGGGAGGGAGGAGAAAGGAATGTAGAAAAGAGGAAAAGAAAGCAAGGAAGAGGCCAAAGGAAGACAACGCCCGCGTCCCCTGGGCCCCCCAGGGTCCTGGTCCCAGAGCTCCCTCGGGCCAGCTGTGGCCTCAGCGGCTTGACTGAATGAGTGAGTGAGAACAGGGCTGTCTGCAGTTGGTCATGGGCAGCGGGGCCATTAGCTGCAGTGATTTATTGCGGGCCAAAGTGCTGCACTTTTGTGCTGATCACAGAAGCCCTTGAAGCCTCATGATGAATGAGGAACCAGGTACCGGTAGGGGAGACACTCGGGGCCTGGGAGCAGCGAGGCTCGGTGGACAGAGCACAGGCTTTGGGCACAGGACGAGGTTGGGCTCTTTTCGATTCTAGGCTAATGGCCAACATTGCCAGGCAGTCGGTTTCTCTCTGGACCTTGGCTTCCTACTTGTAGGAGGGGGCGGGGGCGGGGGCTGAGCAAGATGCTTTTCTTTGTGTGGAAGGGGGACCAGCAATCTCCTGTGTTCATCTTACTCTGGGCTCCTTGAGAGTGAACAGCAGCAACACCCTCCTGTTCTGATGCATCCGTGTGCCTTAGAGGGACCAGCCACGGCAGGTCCTGTTGTCGATGTCCCCTCCTTGCCTCCTTTAACTTCCTTTCTCTTTAAACCCCACGTCTGTCCCAGAGCCACTGAGACCAGTTCATGCTCTCCGTTTTGGGCTGTTTCCTCCCTACATCCAAATTCGTCTTGCCCCATTTTTTCTGAGTGTCTCTGGAAATGGGTGAGAGGCTCTCTGTATCACCCTGGGGTGTGAGAACCTGCCTCTGCACCTGAGTTCTGCAGGCGACAGGGAAACAGATCAATCACGAGAGGGGTTTCTTCACTTCCCCTTTAGTCATACCTGGTGTCAGTGTTCATTATGTGCTCGAACCACCCGGCCCTATGGTGGAGTTGAATGCATCGTTCTGCACCCCGTAACACAAGACCTGAAGCTTTAAACAAATGTCCTCCTTCTGGGGAGGGGCAGGGGGCTGACTTGGGCTCTATGTCAGACTTCCACAATTACCTGTTCATCTTCTCCTGCCGCATGGTCAGCCTCCTTTGCAAACTCTGCCCCATGCTTATTTGCTCTGTTTTTCCTTCCTCTCCAAACATACAGTTTCAGGACACCTGAGAACTCCTGGAGCCCCCCCGGGCTCCTCTGCCACGACTTCTCAGTGGGCAAGGGGTGAGCTCAGAGGGCGAAGCGCACTGGGGTCATGGCTGGCTCAGGAGGGGCTGGGTGCCATCAGGAAAAGGCACCGTCTGGAGAAGAGAGACTTGAGTCAAGTGAGTGAGGAAAAGATGGAGTCCAGAAAGATGAAAAGAAGAGCCCACCAGACAAGACGAATTAGAGGGAAGGGCCTCCCCCCAGGCAGATGGCCTGTGTGTGCACAGCTGGGCTAGTGGAACGCAGGGCAGTTCAGCCAGGTGCCTCCTGAAGCCAAAACCCAAACCGGCGCATGCTGGCCACAACACCGGGCTATTGAAATGAAGACTGGATGATGGCTGGGTGGCCGGGCAGGAGATGGGCGTTCGGAGAGCAGGGACCTGGGTGCCACATGCCCGAGTTGGTCTGAAAAAGGGAGGCCTTGGCCTGGGGCCTAGAAAGGGAGCAGCGCCTTCAAAGTGTGGCCTGGGGAAGCCCTACCTGGAGGTCACCTGCGGATTCTTGGGAAACATGCCTTGTAACTGATCTATGGTATCAGGGCCCAGTCCGTCCACTGAAGACTCAAAACCAGATGTGAACCTGGGAGGAGCAGCTCAAAATAGGCCTTTTCGGGCCGTGTGGTCCAGTGCAAAGAAAACAGCCCAGAAAAGGAGTGAACTTGAACGCAAGCAGAGCTCTGCATGGAGGAGGTTTTGGGCTGGGAACTGAGGAGCTTTTGACCCTGAAGGGCTCTCCGACTTGCTGCACACCGCTGCCACACACAGTAGGTGGTCAGGGACACAAGTTCCTCCGGGTGTGGTTGGAGGGTGCTGGCTGTTGGCGTGTTGGCCTGGTTTCTGGCTGTGCCCAGAGTGCTGGGGCATTTCTGCAGACCATCCCCACCCCACCCCCGGCTCTGGGCTGCCCGCCCTCAGCAGCTGTCCTTTGCCATCCTTTACGCGCTTGTGCAGACCAGAGGGCTGTGCTCTGCTAAGTCGCTGGCCCCGTCCCAGGACCCTGCGGCGCAACGCCTGCTCCGAAGGACAGTGCTGTGCAGAAAGGGGATTTTCTCCGGCCTCTCAGCTGGGCCCAGCTGCTGCCAGCTTGGGAAGGACCCTGCACTCCCCGTTCTTCATTGTTCGGGGATAAAACTTGATCTTGCTTCAAGGTTCCTAGACCACCCAGGACTCCGGGCCTGGGGGTAAGAGGCCCTGGAAAAGGGCTCTGGGCACTGTCATGGAGAAGCAAGGGCCTGGGCACAGGGCTGGGTGACTGTGGCTTGCATCCTGGCTGACTGGCGGTGACCCAGACACGCTGATGCTTAGGCATCAACCTCTTGTCTACACCATGGGAGCGGCACGACCACCCCAACAGGCTTCTGTGAGGTCAGACGGAGTGAAGTGTGTGCACACAGTGTCTCCGCTCTGGGGGTGACCTTGGCCAGGGGGGAAGGTGCAGGGCACTGTGGGCCCACCTCAGAGATACCGAGGGTTCGGTTCCTGACCACTGCAAGCCAGCGACTCTCCGACTCAAGCCAGTAGCCCACACTGCTGGCCTCCCAGTGCACACAGAAGTTACGTCTACACTCTCGGGCCGTCTAAGTGTGCCACGGCATTAGGTCTAAGAAATGTACACACCTTAATTAAAAAATACGTCATTGTGAAAAAATGCCAACCGTCACCCGAGCCTTCAGCGAGGTGTAGTCTTCTTGCAGGTGGAGGGTCGTGCCTCGCTGGGCATGGCTGCTGACTGACCGGTCAGGGTGGCAGGGCCCGAAGGCTGGGGTGGCTGGGGCAGTTTCTTGAAATAAGACAGTAACATGGTTTGTCACATCGACCGGCTCCTCCTTTCACAAACGATTCCTCTGTAGCATGCGGTGCTGTTTGATCGTGTGTGGCCCGCAGAACCGTCAGACCCGGAGTCCGTCCTCTCCCACCCTGCCGCTGCTTTATCAACCTCCCTGAGGTAGTGTCCTAAATCCCCTAGGTCCTTTGCTGTCACTTCTACCGTCTTCACAGCCTCTTCACCAGGGAAAAGGGAGCCCATAGACTTGCTCCGTGCAAGGCTGCCGCCATCCTTCGACTGGGAAAAAAAATGTATTCTCTGCGAAGCACTTGGTAAAGTGCCGTGCACTGAGATGAGGCTCGCCGGGAGCAGGCGGGCACCACACGGTTGGGTGCTGCATGACCTGGGTCCAGCGGGGCCACAGGGCGCGTCCTGTGCAGCCTGGCACGGAGGTCTGTGACCCCCTTCTCTCTGGCCCCCCACCCTTTCTCCCGCATCCCCTCCCACGGAGCCTCTGCTGTCCCCAGTCAGAGTTCACGCTCTGGCTCCGCGCGTTCCCTCTCCTTACTCACTGACAGCATTTAGGGTGAAAGAACACCTTTCGTAGCAGGAGGCGGGGTGGAGATGAGGTGGGGGAGGCACAGTGGGGAGGGGACTTTGTCTTGTTTACAAGCAAAACATCGGCAAGACAAGCTTGCTTGCTAATAATAATGGCCACAACCGCTTCGTGGTTCCAGCATGGGATCCTGTCCACAGGGGCCTCACTGAGATGCCCTCCCGGGAACGGATGGGGAGGGGCGAAAACCTCACGTCTTGTGCAAAGTCACTGCCGCAGGGCCTGGCCGGCAGCACCTGCGGGCCAGTGTTAATGTCAGCAACCACGAGAGCAGCCACGGCATTTCCAATGGGCAGGTAAGGTTCCAAGGTTCTGACCTTACTTCACCAGCATTCCAGGGTGGGGTGAGGGGACGGTGCATCGGTGTGCTGATGACAGGTGGCCCGGAGCAGGGCACGGAGTCTCAGCCAAGGGGTCTCTGACGGTCACGGAGGGGTGGGGAGCGTCACTGGGTGGGTTATCAGCAGGCCCTGGTAACAGAAACCAATGTGTTATCTTTGGCAAACACGTGGTATCTCCATTGTCAGGCCCGGCCTCCCACAGCAAGGAGAAGTCAAGTACTCAGAAATGGGCAGTGGCTCAGGTTCAAGTGAACACCTGTAATCAAAGCGCAGAAAAGCTACTGCCTGAATTCAAAACTCAGCTCTTTTGGGGGGAGGGAGGAGGACACTGTTTCTAATGGAAGAGGGATCCAACCGTTGAGGGTCTGCTCTGCACATTTGTAACCAACACTTGAAATAATTATGCCGATCTTTATTTTGGAGGTGGAACAATGAGACTCAGAGAGATTAAGTAACTTATCCAAAGACACACAGGAAGGTACAGAGGCAGGATTCAAGCCCCGGGCCAGTGAGTGCTATTCCTGCTCTATTATGCTGTCTTTCAGAAGGAAATAAGTTTATCTTCTTATTCGAGTCTGTATTGGTTTTCCACCGTTGCTGCGAATAATTGCCATCAACTCAGTGGCGGATAATAATGCAAATTTATTCTGTCGCCATGTGGAGGCCAGAAGTCCAAAATGGGTCCTAAGTGGCTAAAATCAAGGTGTTGGCTGGCTTCCACTCCTTCTGGAGGCTCCCTTGCTTTTTCCAGCTCTTCGAGGCCACCCACATTGCTGGACTCAGGGCCAAGGAATCCCCCCACATTCCCCTATCTCCCTCTGGCTCCATTATGCCATCGTCCCCTTCTGTCCCTGACTCTGATTGTCCCGCCTTCCTTTCATAAGGACACTGGTGGTTACCCTGTGCCCATCTGGCTAATCCAGGAAAATCTGCCCTTCACCAGACCCTTAACTCAGTCACATCTGCAAAGTTGCATATTAAGTCACAGGTCCCAGTGCGGAGAACAGGGGCATCTTTGGGACCGTTATTCTGCCCACCACACTATCCGAGAAGTATTGTGGTCTGAATGCACCCTCAGGGCGACCTCCTCCCAGCTTCAAACCTATATATAATCTGAACCATTCGGCACAGTTACCGAGTTAGAACGAAGACCAGTAGGACTTGGCCACGTGATAACAATGGCTAACGTTAATTCAGTGCCTACCCTGTGCCTGACACAGCTTTAAGCTGTTTGTTACAACCTCACTGAATACTCAACAGCTTGATGGGCTCAGCATTGCCATTGTCTGCATTTTCCCGGTAAGGAAAATAACAGCACAGAGATGTTCAGCAACCTGCCCCAGACCACTCAGGTAGGAAGAGGTACAGGGGTCCTTGGCTGTCCGGCCCCAGAGCCAGCGCTCCCACCGTGGACCTGCCTCCAGGGCTGTGAGGTGCAAGAGGGCACAGCCTGAGTGAGTCTGTTCTCCTGACTGTGGTCTTCCCTGTATGTCGTGTGTCCATGCCGTGTCTGACCGCAGGGGGCACCAAATAAACATGCTATATTCACAAAAACACAGAACACCGAAAACTGATGGCTTGGTAGTTTCTCTGGGGGGGGGGGGGCGTCAATAAGCAGGAGAAAAATTAAGGCATGGTGGGGAGACTGTCAATCCAAGAATGAAACTAGGTGGCGTTTTTGCTTCCTGAGGCAGTAAGCAAGACACCAAACCTTTTCTCTTTTACCAAAAGTTTCTGTCGTCTGAGTGTTGTGGTTAACGGAGTATCCAGTAGGCAGATCCCCTAAGGAGGAGGTTATGGTCAGGACTCACAGATGTGCTCCAGGCTCAGGACCTGGCCCTTTAAGTTGGTGGGTAGCAAGGGTCCTTCAAAGCCCATGTCTGGGCACTTGGCTGTTGTGGTCTGGGCCCAAGAATCCCCTTAGTGTTAGAGCCAATTTGAGACTGAGCCCAGGACTTGGGGGCGCTAAGCTCATTTTCTGTTTGTGGATCTCCCAAGTTCACACATCTTGGGCGGAGGTGCGGGGTGCTCTCAGCAGGTGATCTACATGAAGAGAGGAGATAAAACATGTCCCACCTCTGACCTACAGGCTCCAGTGTGGCAGCGCTTCAGGGCTGGATCCGGCCTGTGTGCAGACCTGGGCTCGTGTGGGATTACAGAGGGGAAAGGAAAACTCTTTCACTCGGGTCCCTTCTCCTGGGGCTCTGCGGGGAGCCCTTGTTTTCTGTGATAGCCTCTGGAAAGACACAAAGCTTGAAGATGCTAATGAATCGCTTTGATTACACTAAGTCTGGGGCTGAAGACATGAAACACAGAGGCAGAGAGGCAAAGCAATCACCTTGATTACCACGAAGAACATGGCTGTGGTGTGAACCCCCAGGGCTCATCTCTTGCTGGCTGAGCCTGCGACCTTGTTTCGTGCACCCCCTTCTCACTGTCCTGGCGGCAGACCTGGGCATGGGCCTTGGGGTCCTTCTTTCCACCCCAGTGCCCCTCACCTACCAACTCGCCTTTTTGCCACACACAAAAAAAGCTTAAGTCATATCCCTCCTCCTTTGCATTCGGTGGGGTTCAGACCCCTGAATTCCCTGGGAATATGTTTGGTGCTTAATTGTCTGTGGCCTCAGGGGTGGTAGAATATTCAACGAGGGAGGGGGCAAGGCGAAGACAATCCTGGGTTAGGTCCCCGCTCCTGCTCCACCGTAGTGCTGTCGGGTGATACCACCCACTTCCAGCAGATGGCGATAGTACCACACCTAAGAGGACTTCTGTACGGATGAGCAGACTGGCTGCCGCCTCCCTTTCCAGAAAAAAACAAGCAAGCCTCGTGTTTTCCTTCCTTGAGAAACGGAGGCAGAGCTTTCTAAAAGGATGCATACTTCTAAGCTTTAGCTGGGATTTAAAATGAATTTGCATGGAACCGTATCCTCTTCTCAGGCTTATACTATCTTTTCCTTCTGCTGAATTCCGCAGTACCTGGTCTTCCTCCCTCCCTTCCCGCAGGCACCGTTTTATTTAGCACATGGAATTTAGGAACAATGCGATGTAAATGAGGAACCATTACACTTGTATTTGTTAACTGCACACACAATTCTATTCCAAAAATGCCTAGTGGGGGAAAGAACTAGGAAGGAATACAGGGCTGGGGCAAAAGCAGGTTTGTAGTTGTGAGTACGGGGAACAGTTTATTCTTGTGTTATTATTTATGAATTATTGTATTATTTTCCAAATGAACAGCTGGAAACTACTTTTGCCCGCCCTGTATGTCTGAATGGCAACAGAGGTTTCCTTGGTTGGAAGCTGGAATCTAAGCGACTCTTCCTTTTTTGTATTTTATTGATTTTATTTTTTAAGTTATCCTATAGCAAAACGGACATATTTTGCTGGGCGGTTTGTGAAGTTTAGCACATGTATAAATTTGTGTATGTGCCGGATGGCTGCTTTCTGCTTTTCCCCTCACCAGACCCCCCTCAGCCTTTTCTAATTCTTCTAGTTTTCTGCCCATGCCCTCCTGCTCTCCTTACCTGGCTTCCTTCTCTGAGTGCCTTTGAAATGCTGGCATGTCAGCTTTTTTTTTAAGGACTCTGTCCTGGGGGTGGTCTTATCCACCCCACAGGTTGTCAATGACCTTCAGACCACGTGGTCCCAGGCTGTTCCTTTTATCCAGGCGTCTCAGGGCCAGGTTCAGGTGCCCTCATGCCTTCTGGACATGACCTGGGTATCTCACAGGTAATTCCAACACTGTGTGTCACGAACCAAGCTCATTTTTCTTCCCAGGTGGGTCTCTCTCCCATCCCAGATCTCTGTTAGCGATGACCCCGGAGCCTTGGCCTCCCAAGCCAGGAACTGCCGAGGCATTTGGTGGATCTTCCCCATGGCCCTTATCTGGATGGTCTTTTGCCTTCACCTGAGCCCTTACCATGACCCAGGTCCCCTTGAAATCCTAACTGGTCTCTCAGTCCCTAGTTTCTCTTTTCTCCTGTCCCTCCCTTCCGTGGCCCATGTCAGCCCATGTCGGCTGCCAGGAAACAAGATATCATTTCGCTCCCAGATTTAAAAAGCTTCCCAGGGCCACAGGGTGGCATCCTGAGCTTTTACCATGGCCCCACGAGACTTCATCAGTCTCCTCTTCCTCTCTGGCCCTAGCTGGGCTCCGAGCGTCAGCTCCATTCCACTGCCTGGGGAACCCCAACGTCTCCGTGCTGGGCCCTTGCACTCCGTTCTCCATGGTTACTTCAAAAGGGCCTCCTCGATGCAGCTGTTCTCGACTCTCTCAGTAAGACTGACTTGATCTTCTTTTGGGGCCTCCTGCAAATCTGACCACCGGGAAGAGGGAGCTATTCCCAGAAGAGATGGTGAGAATCTAAAGGACCTCGGTCACACGAGGAACAGTCAGAAAAATGACAGAATGAGATAAAGACCCAACGGGGCTTGGAAAAGGACAAAGGAGGAAACAAAGGGTTAGAAACTAGACGGGTGGGCAGCAAGAGCCACTGTAGAATGGACACTTCTTAGATTGCACCATGTAGCTCGTTTGGTCTTCACAGGGATCACGTGAATCTGGTTTTCAGGTAACAAAGGTGAAGTTCAAAGATTTTGAGTAGCTTGCCCAGAATAACACAGTTGGTGTCAGAACCAGGTTTGTGTGAGGGCAACCCCTGCGCTGCTGTTTGGGGTAGAGACTTGGCTGGCTGGGTCCAGGGTAGGGACTTGGCTGGCTGGCTGCTCACTGACTCAGCTTTGAAGGGGACCGTTTCTAAGTCAGAAAGTATCTTTCCTCCGGCATGTCCGCGGAGCCAAGCAGGTTGGGCCTGGCAGTCATTTGCTAATCTTCCACATCTTCCACGGTTGCTGGTATTCAAAGGAAGCCTGGTCAGCAAAAACTCTTTACATTTATTTCAGCCAGAAAAGGTGGGAAATCCAGCTCAGTGAGGGAGAGGGGTCACGGTCATCGGGCCCAAGTTTCTTTCTCCTCAGACTGATCCCATTGCCAGCTTGGAACAGAGAGCAGGGTACCTGGGTGCAGAAGCAAGACCACCTCCAGGCCCCACTGGAATCACTCCTGGCACATGGTGTGTGTCACCAGGACTCTGGGCTCATCTGCTTTTTAGTGAAAGAACTAGAAAGCCAGTCTGAGCGTGGAAAGGGCAGGAGGGCAGGAGTAGAAGACCCAGGTTCCAGCTCTGACATCCAGCTCTGTGGTTTGAGCCAAGAACCTCAAATGTCTCTGAGCCTCAGAGCCTCTCCTGGTCAAATACAGGTCACCCTGCTTCCTCCAACATGAGGATTTAACGAGAAGGCAGTGTCTGTAACCTGCAAACATCACGTCTGGTTCCCCAAGGTCTGTGAACCCCTTGAGGGCCAAGGACTGTCTTCATCACTGTAATTTTTTTTTACTTAAAAATAAAAATAACTAAGATACCACGTATGATGGGTTTCATAACTCTTAATAAATCTTTGGTTTTCTCTTTAGGATTCTGAAGATAATACTCCTCTACCTGAAGTAGTCCACTCATTCTTGACTCTATTCCTCTTTTTCAACAGCTCTACATTGATCACTACTGTGCACCAGGCAATGGATGGGCTCTTGGTAGATGATGATAAAAAAAAAAAAAAGAACAACCCAACCCAACACCGCGCTCTCTTTTACCATGAGATAGGGAGAAGTGGGGAGGGTCCTGATCAGTGCACAAACACACGGCACTCTAGCAGAAGTAGAGTTCCAAGAAGGAAATGGCCCAGGGATGAATGTGTTGGGAGGAAGGGCAGGACCAGTTTGTGGAGGCTGGGCCAGGGGGTGTGTCTGAGGAAGATGTCGTGGCTGTGACCAGAAGGATGAGTAGGAGCTGGCCAAAGAGTAGAGAGATATTAGGAAACATTCCAGGTAAAATTCATTCTAAGTCAGGTGTCGTTTGGATGTCACTCAAGAGAGATTCTTCCTGAAACTACCTTTGAAAGAAGAGTGTTTCACAGCCTGCACCCCAGAAGGAACCGCAGAGTGAGGCTCCTGGTGCCGGGCAAGCTGGAAGCCTAGGTTTTCACGTCCTTACACCGCATAGTGCATCCAGACAGTGAGGTCAAGGTGCCCCAGGGGTACGGGGAGAGTAAGGTCTCTGCCAAGGGTCTTGGGGCCATGTGCAGGAGCTGCCCATGACAAAGGGATGTCTGTTCCCACTGGCCTGTCCTCCACTTTGGCCCAGAGACACAGCTCTCCTCTTGACCCCTCCTTCTGTGTCTGTGTGAAGACCCCCACTCCAGGCTGGGAACAGCTGGGAACTGTTGTTAGCTTCTGGCAACATCCTGGAATTTCTTCCTTATGGATCCTCTGCCCCTGACCTGCTGGGGGCCCCTGCCTGACTTGACCTGAAGTTGAACTTAGCTAAAGGGTCCAGGCTAGGAGTCCATGTCAGTCCTGATAGCAGCATGAAATTGCACAATCTTTCTAAGAAAGACGAGCTGCCTTTCTAGCCATTCCTGGGATGGGACGACTATCAGAGGCCACGTGTTCTGCAAATCCATTCATGTTTTCCTAGCACAGGATGGTGCTACGACAGAGTGACCAGATAAGATACTTGCTTTTGTTCACAAACACGGGGCGGGGGTGGGGAATTGGGGGAGGTCCCCACAGGAGATAGCAATGCTCAGTGGGGATGAGGCAGAGAAGGGTGGCTGCAGATAAGATGCTGGTGAAGGAGAATTGCCGTTTTCAAGGGTGGAGGCCAAAACATCCGTTACTGAGTTTGTCTAAGGGGGAGTCTTTCATTCACAGAATTGGAGCAAGAGGAAATGTAGTGATTCTGGTCTTTTAAAACTCTTCTTTTAAACACAAGTAAAAAGAGGCTGAGAGAGGGCAAGGGATTTTTTCCTAGATCAAACAGCAAATGAGAGAGGTAAAGTTCTGTATAGAACTTGGAAACTCTGACATCAGATCCATTGCTTTTCTCACTGTACAGCTGCTTAATTTCTCTGTCCCAATACTTCTTCTTTCCTCCCTCTTATCTCTCTACTTTTGTATTTATCCATCCATCCACCCTTCCATCCACCCACCCACCCATCCATTCACACATCCATCCATCCATCCATCCATCCATCCATCCATCCATCCATCCATCCATCCATCCATCTATCCATCCATCCATCCATCCACCCATCCACCCACCCATCCATGCATGTGTTCCTTTATGTGTTCGCTCATCAACATTTATTAAGGATACAAAGATGGCCATGACAGTGCCTCAAGGAATGTGCAGTATAATTGCATAGACAGCCATGAGTGCAGAGCATAGGCACCAGCCAAGTGATCTGGGAGAAGCCATGGTCAGGGGGTCACTGTGTTGAGAATGCTGATGGCTCCTGTGGAAAGATGGCTTCTGAGCTGAGCCCTGAAAGTGATAAAGGGAATTGCACTTGTCGAAGAAGAAAACAAATGCTTTAGTGCTATAGCTCTAGAGGCAGCATGAGGAATGAATCGAAGAAGTGAAAAGTTGGCACCAAAGAGGTGAGTTATCCCAGTCAGGTCATCCAACAAGCCAGCAATCCACACTTTGAAACTTCACGGGCCATTCTTGGTGGTGTTGCCCAAGGATGGGAAGGTCTGCATTTTCCTTGAGGAACTTGCCATCTCATGATTGCAAAAACCAAGTCTTTTCAGATACAACAGTAAAAGGTAAAACGAACCCCGCACGAAGCTGTCAGTCTTGCTCTGCCATTAGCCTGCATGGTGTTTCCGGGGGTGGGTTTCCACCCCTGTGAACTGCCGAGACCAGGCCTGCCCTCCTGTCCCACTGGAAAGGAGAGGCAGTGCCCAGTTGTGAGCCTGCTCCTGATGGACGGTGTCGCCATCAGAGGCTCCTTCCTTACACTGGAGCTCAGCTCCTCCTCTGCCATGTCTGGGGAATACAAGCCACGTCCCAGGGAGAGTGAGGACTCTCTAGGGCAGCTCCAGGGAGTTACCAGGTCATTACCTGCAAAAGAATCCACCTTGAAGAAATGCTTTCCTTGCCCCATGCTCTCATACCTCCCAGAGCTCTGACTTTTGTCTTTTTGGGGTGGGTGGACAGGATCAATAATATTCTTATAATAGGAAATGCCCTGCAAGAAAGCCAGGGGCAACCCCGTGAATTCCTACATGGAGGCCTGGGGGGTCTAGAGGCTGGGCCCTGGGTGCTCTCCTCATGTCCTGTCTTTCTCTTGGTGGTAAGTTGCTGGACAGCCCTCCCCCTGGACTCATGAATCCTTTCATTGATGCGTGCAGGTGACAGGCATGAACACAGCCACAGGCTGTCCTTGACTTTGTGGGAAAGAGGCAGCTTCAGTCACTCGGCCTCATTCCTTTTTGGAGGCCCTTTTAGCCTGTTTGGTGGGTCATCACCCGAGTCCCCTGAAGGTTAAACTCAGCCACTGCCAGGAACATCCGCTTCTCCCTAATCAGTCAGCAAATCTGTCTCAGTCTTTCCTCATTGTCCTTAGGTCTGCCTCTGCTTTTCCTTTTTCTCTGCAACCTTACTTGATACCTTTAGACTTCGTGCTTTTCTTCTGGCTCTAGCATTGATTGGATCTTCCTTCCTTCTTCCTGTGCATTTGGCTCCCACGGCTACAAGATGCTTTCTGCACTGGTCATGGTCATGGGCGGGGCAGCGGAAGTGAAAGGTGAGGAGGATTCGAAGGGGCAGGGGGCCGCTGCTTCTTTCCTGTCTGGACTCCATTCTTGTGGGGAGCTTCTCTGCTCTCACTTTGTTTTATTTTTATAAGGACAATTATTTCATTAGAATCTCTTCTTCTTTTTTTTTTTTTTTTTTCTGTAGAAGGATCAAGTTCAAATACCTACCACACTGAATCCAGCCTTTTTAGCTGGACTCTTTCAAGTGTAACGCAGTGATTAGGATCATTGACTCCCAATACAGACTGCATTTAAATCCTACCTCTGCCACGGACCAGCTGTGTGATTTTGGGCAAGTTATGTAACCCCTCTGTGCCTCTCTATTCTCATCCATACGTTGGGAATGGTTATACTCCATACCTCCCAGGGTTATTGCGAGGGTTAAATGAGGTGATACATTTGATACATTAAATGAAGTTCTTAGAACTTCACTTAATACAGTGAGCACTCAGTCAACATCCCCCATTCCAGAAACGTCCACCCATTAACTCTGTTAATGGCTTTGAGTGTGCCGACTTCCCTGCCTCTGATTTTCAGATGCTCTTTCCACCTGCCTGGAATGACCTCTCCTCTCTTTTTGCTTGGGTCCAGTCACCCCGTCCTCCATAGCTGAGGACACTCAGAACGTGGCCCCGGGCCAGACAGACGCTCATTCCCACTCTGGCCCCACAGCTGTGGGATGACTGTAGGAGATCACTTGGCTGCTCTGGGCTCTGCTTCCTCCTCTGTGCAGAAGAGATGTTTGTATGAACCTCGTGGGGTTGTTGGAAGCAAAATGCTGGAACTCAGTCAGGTAGTAGGTGCTTAATGAACAATAGATTGTATTAAGTTAAGTCTGGCTAGTTCTTTCTGCCTGAATGGCCTCTGGACTCTCCCAGTAATTACAATCCTATGGTTTATCTGGTGGGATTATTCATTGACCACATGGCACTTCGTGTTACCTCTTGGAAGGAGGATTGGAATCATATTGCCCCTTAGCTTTTCAACCAAACCTCATATTCTCCTCCCTGCAGTGGGGGTCCCTGGGAGAAGACCCCACACAGACATTCCTAATTTGACTATAGTGGGTTGAACCCCCTTCCATGCCAGGAGCCTTGTGGGGGCTCCCATTTTCTCTGTGGTACATCGGCCTGGTGCAGCCCTGGGCTTTGAGGCCCAGCCTTCTTGGAAGTGCTTGTTTTCTTGCATCTTGACCTCTGTGTGGCAGATTCTTCTTCCCTGGCTTTGGTGACCAGTGGGGAGTCTGACACCGGTCCCTGGGTCCAGAGCTGGTGTCAGGGCAGATAAGGGCTCTTTCCTGCAACAGCTTGGTGATCGTTGGCCGGCTACTCCTCCTCGTTTTCTTCTCTGAAAACTTGTGTTCCAGGAAACATGTCAACGGCCCAGCGCCCTGGATGCTTTGGCACCTGAGATAAGGCCTGAGTGTAGGCTGTTAGGTGGGAAAAGGTGTTCCAGGCAGTGGTGCCACCGCTGCCAGCAGTGGCCTGGAGATTGGCTGCCAGGGTGCACGGAGACCAAGCCCACCTCCAGAGAAGGGGCTGCTGGCACCAACCGGCCACCTCTCCCAGCCCAGAGAGGGGCGGGGAGCATTGCCTGTGAGGGGAGTGCCGGCACCAAGGCTGGTGGCGCTCCAAGGCTGAGGTGTTGGGCTTGGGTGGCTGCCGGAGTGGACAGGCCCTGGGTCACGTCCAGAGTCCAGGACTCTGGACTTGGCTGCCAGCCCCTCACGGAGAGATCCTTGGTACAAGCTCTTTAGACCTCAGCTTCTGGTCTGGAAAATAAGCGTACCATATTAGTGATTTAAACATTTGTTAAAGAAACCACACGTGGAAATGCTTTGCATTGTTTTTTCAAAAAGGAATCATACGCACACTCCAAGATTATAAAACAGATGAAAGAACAGCTCTGTGTGGAAGAGGCCGGACTACCAGGGTTCTGGGCAATTAGCTCTTTCCTGTGATTCTCTGCTGCCACAGGCAATCCCTACAATCCATCCTGCAAACCTGGCTCTCCAACTGCAAGGTGACCCTTTGCACTAGCTCCTCCCCAGGCTGTTCTAAGCCCCCCAGGCAGAGCCAGGGATCTGCATGTCATTGGAGATGGAAACAGGGCTGTGCATAGGGATTGGGGTGGGGGGCACACTTCACCCATCGTGACCCAGCCACAAGCAGATCGGAAAGGATGCTGCTCAGTGTACTAGTTGAATATCAATCACTTTTTTGTACCAGAGTCATAGGCAAAGCATTTTCCAAACACATTTTTGCACATCTCATTCAGATTCATTTGGATAAAAATCGGGGTCTGTGATCTTGAATCATGTCCCCAGGGAATAATAAATGCACACCCTGCATTAACAACCACAGACCAAAATACTAAGATCTTTATTCCGGATTTTTGACTGAGTGGGTGGTCTCTGCAGGGATGAACAAATGGAGGATGGGCTGGGGTTGACTTTGAGTACAGCCAGGGCAAGAATGATACCTGTCAAGCTGTGGTGTGCTTCTCTTGGACTAGGCTCCATGCTCCCCAGTCTGTATATGGTGTGTGTTATTTTCCTAGGGCTGCTTTGACAAATTAGCACACATTTCATGGTTTGGAACCTCGCCCACCTCCACCTCCTGCCCTGCCCCCGCCCAAATTTATTGCCTGACAGCTCTGGAGGCTAGATTCTGAACTCAAGGGTTCAGCAGGGCTGTACTCTCTTGGCAGGTTCTGCAGAGAGTCCTGATTTGCCTCTTGCATCGTCTGGTGGCTCCAGGTGTTGCTTGGCTTGTGGCTGCGTCACCCCAATCTCTGCCTCTGTCTTAGGACAGATCTTTTCTCCCCATGTCTTTCCTTTATAAAGAAGCTTGTCCCTGGGTTGAGGGTGGATAACACAGGTTGACCTCAAGATCCTTAATTACACCTGCAAAGATTCCTTTTCCCAAAAGGCCACATCGATAAGTTCTGGAGGTTAGAATGTGGACATATCTTTGGGGGGGGGGGGCACCTTTCAACCCACTGCCCAATATTGTCAACGCTGGTGTAGATATGAGGAAACTGGAGTTCAATCCGTGGAGCTAGTTTTCTCATGGCCACCCAGCTGGTGGGTCGCCACCCAACTGGCGGGCTAGGCCTTCCCCTCAGGACTGTTTTATGGGCCACATACTACAAAGGGTCGTCAACAACAGTCCTTAGGGATTCAGCATGCAAGTCTCCACTTTGCCCACAGAGGGCGCTCAATGCCAGCCTGTTGACTAGGTGATTGATTCGGAGGTGGTGAACTGGTCTGCAGGGTGGGGAACTGTTCTATCTGCTTCCGAATCCTTAGCACAGTGCAGACAATGTTGGACAAGTAGAATGGAAGGCCTGTAAGGAGACGCTGTGTTCATATGTCTCTGTACCGCAGACTGTCCCCAGCTTACAGTGAGTTAGTGGTAATGCACCGTCACCATGGAAGAGACTGTGTGGCAGGCAGAGCTTTCTCTGGGAGCCGTTCTTGCCTTACTTCCGATCTGCTTGAGGGACCCAGATCAGTCACTCCGCCTCATGCCCCTGTATCTAATTTGGGGCTAATAAGACTCTTCCTATAGATCTCGCAGGGTGTTGCTTTATTTATTTATTTTTTTGGTTTAGAGGGTGCTGTCTGAAGGCAGGAGGGAGTAAAAGATAGCATTTCCAAGCCCCTTCCAGCCCTGGGGTTTTAGGAGAAAATGGAACCATGTGTTACCCCAGCAGATGGGAGCACATGTTGTGACTGTGAGGCCAAATGAAACAGAACAATTGTGCTCTTTTACTTCAACCAGAGCAAGACACTCTGCCTAAACTTCAATTTGAAGGATAGAAGGTAGACAAAAATCCCTTTGTGATATCAGGGGCCTTGCTTCCTGGGACTGGGGCCTGAGTCTGACTTCTCAGAGGGGTGTTTGGGGACCAGGAGGATTGTGGGGCACAGAGGGAAGGGTTGAGGATGACGAAACTTTTTGACATAAAGAAGACTTTCCAAAAGCTCAGGCTATGAAACTTTGCAATGTGACTTGGGAATATGAGATGGTCTCAAAATCAACAAAACGGAGGTCAGATCATTAGGGAGTATCTATTGATTGAGATCTGTGTGTCTGGTTGAGGGGTGAGAGGCCCCCATATTTACATCCAGTTCAGAGTTTGGGCATTGCAGTCAGACATACCTGGGTCAAATTCTTCCATTGTCATTTGCCAATTGTTGACCTTGTACTAGTCACGTAAGCGTCTGAGCCCGAGGCGCCTCAGCTGCAATAGTGGTAGTGGTACCTGTCTCTGAGGTTGAGTGTGAGGATTAGCAGAATCAAGGCATGCAGAAACCCTTCACTCAATGCTTGGCACGCAGTTAAGTATTTAGAATTTCCGATTATATGTGCACAATCTTTATGGACTGTAGAAAACCTCCAGTTTGGGGCAGAAGAGTCCCTGTGCTATTAAATGGCAAATGCTTTCAAAATGAAGGCAAATCGAACCTTGATATTTTTTTAAAAGATTTTATTTATTTATCTTTAGAGGGGAAGGAGAGAGGGAGGGAAACCTCAATGTATGGTTGCCTCTAGTGCATCCCCTGCTGGGAACTGGCCTGCAGGAAACTGGCCTGCAACCCAGGCATGTGCCCTGACTGGGAATCGAACTGCGATCCTCTGGTTCACAGTCCTGTGCTCAAGCCACTGAGCTACACCAGCCAGGGCCGAACCTTGATATTTTTGATCAGAAACCTTAAGTGAAGTCGAGACCTGGTGAAGCTCCAGAAAGTCCTTGTTTCCTGTGATTGTGGGGCTCTCCCTTGGGCAAAGGTTGGAATGCCCGTGCGGCCCCTGACTTCCTCCGGCTGCTCCGGGGGCTGCCCACAGACAGGCCAGCTCCCAGTCATCTGAAACACCACCAGAAGGCAGGAATTCGCAATCCGTTCCAAGCTGGAAGTGACTTTCATGTGATGAGGCCGCACTGCTCTGTGACTGTGACTGATTCTCCCAGCCCTGGCAGCTCTCCAGATTCCTGGGATGTGATCAATTGGCCAAGCAACGTGGGGGTCAGGTTCGGGAGGATGCTGTGTCTGCTGAGAGAGCACCCAGCATGGGAAAACTCAACCCCCAAGCTTCTTCATGTTTTTCCCTTCTCTTTTCAGGCATCTCTTGTTAAGTAGGGAATATCTTACACAACTCTCAAAGTCAAAAGCATTAAGGTTAGGTAAAAAGTAAAAAAAAAAAGAAAGAAAGAAAAAGTCAGAGCTGGAACTTGATGATTGAAGAGATCACTGAAAGTGGCAACTGTTTATTTTAATTGAGCCCAAATAAATGAAAATGAACTGAATGGACTTCAACACATTCTTATGAACATGCTTGGAACATTTGTCACTGTAAAGGTGGCCTTTTAAAAGGAATATTGCCCCATGAATCCCAAAGCTGGCTTCCGGCACTAGCTGGGCTTCTAACTCACTGTGAAACTTTGAGCAAACTTCTAACTTCTCAAGAAGTCGGTTTCTCTATTTCTAAAATTAGTTGGCTTCAGAGCTTCCTTCCCTATTTAAAATTCTTTGGTGTATTTTCAAGTGTGAGATAAATTTGCCGTTGATAGAGTTGTAAAAGAACTTGTAAGGATCTCTTATGTTTGTCCACGGCCACAGTGTTTCATTGGTTGTTCGAGAACCTTCTGAGCTTGGCAGATTGTGTTGCCCCTGCATATAGACGAGAAAACCGAGGCTCAGGTAAATTGTGTGCACTGCCATGAATTTTGGCTGGTGAAGGGAGGAAAGTGAGAACAAAACCCAGATTTTCAGATACTTTCTCCAGAGTTCTTTCCAATCTTGACATGTAAGATTGTGGACAGAGCAAGAAGCCATATTAGACTATGGCTGCTGGTTGCCGGAGGCAAAATTCCACTCACCTTGTTCTGAAGAATGGTCATCAGCCAGCTCAAGGGGCACTCTTTAGGTTCTCCTTTGGAATTTAGTGTATAATACAGTGGGCACCATGTTAAAATGTGGATTTCCAAGGTGTGTCTTAAAACCAGGCCTGTGATGGACATGTGGACACAGTGGACAGAACTGAGGCTGGAACACAGGCGGGTGTGTGTTTCTGCTCCTCCACTAACCAGCTGCTCCCGTCCCTTCAGTTTCACCCCTTGAAAATGAGCGACATAAGCTCTAATGTTCGGAATGCTCAATGCATTAGTTTTCTTGCTCTCGTCTTAATCAGTTGTAAATGGGATGCTTGGCATTCATTGCAAATGATGTCACAGGCAGATGCTGAGCACTAGAGAGATGGTTGTACTATATTGCCAGGGGAAAAACCATACAAAGTCATGTTTTTTTCATGAACTTATTTTTTTGTATAAAAATACAAAATAAGGATACGAAGAAGAGAGAAGGATTATCACAGGTGGGTTAATATGTGGGGGACTATAAGTGCTTTTTGCTTCTTTCCTTGCTTTTGTATTTCTTCTTAAATACATAAATCGACCATATGTTAATGCTGTAATTAGTTTTAGAAAGTTTCTTCTATTAAAGGTGTACAGGTGACGATTCTATTTGATTAGGAAAACAATTGGCTAACTCGTTCACTTCCGGATGGTTGTTGAATAAGACCATTTCCCAAATATTTTCAAAACAGACACAGATCGTGTCATCCCCAGTCATTGCTAAGCAACCTTCATTTTGTTCAATGAGGACAGCCGCTCTCAGCTGCCCGTGGGTCAGTGGGACCGAGGGCGCTCCTGCCAGGCGCAGCTGCGGCCGGGCGCCGCATCTGTTGGCTGGCCTTTGCCCAACAGCTGCGTCCTGAGCGAGCAGCATGGTGAGAGTCACCTGTGGGAAACGTGGGTCAGGGAGCTGGGGCACACAGAGCTGAAGGTCCCACTCCGGCAGGGGGGCCAGCCAGTAGGGAAGGGGCTGGAGCAATTTGAAAAAAGAATGTCTGTTGCTCTTAGTAATGAGCGCGGGTGGCCCAGCTGTTGGATAAGACCCCGGGCAGGATGCTGTTGCAATTTGGCTGAGAACCCACAGTCCCTGGGCTCAGGGCTTACAACACAGAGGATCCTGGTAGGATGTTCCCTTCAAGCTCTGCCGTGGGGCTGGGGAGAGACAGAACAACAGGGAAAAGGGTGTGTGCACACGGGGACACACCTAATGAACACACTTATTCTCTGCTCAGAGGGATAGTTTTGTCCCATTTCTGTCAGTCTTGTTGGGAGCAGAGAGGGGCACCTTTCTTCTCCCTCAGGAAGCAGTGGCCCCTCCAAATTAGAGGATGAGATAACACAATTTAATGCATGAATGCATGTCTTTATTTTAATTTTTGTGTTTAAGGGGACTTCTTTTGATGCTTGGCTTTTGTTTTGTGGCAAGTGATATTGTTTGTCCACTTGTGAAAGTGACAGTGTTCTTTTCAAAGTGCATTGATTTAACAAAAAAAAAAGAGGGTCACTTACAATGTCATTCATAATATAGTTAGAATGTAGAGCTGGCAGGAATCTTTAAAGTGTGATGCAAACAGCTGGCCCATGGGCAGCACTCCTCCTCAGCGGCTTCAGACCTGCGGCACCTGGGGCTCTGCGGTGGAACCTACGGGTGGGGTCCATAGAAGTCACCAGCTCCCAAACCTTCCGGTACACGGGAGTCACATGACCCTGGCGGGAAGGGCTTCAAAAACCCAATGATTCTGATTTAATAGGTCCGAGGTGTGGCCTGGGTTTTGGAGTTTGTAAAAGATGCCCAGGTGATCCCAGTGGCCGGTGTGTGGGGAACCACTATCACGAGCCCATTCTTTGAAGTCCCTCGCCTTTGTTTCCTTATCGGTAATACGGGGTGTTGAGTGTCTGTTCAACAGGATCTTTCCTGTCCACCAGGTTCTTAAAAACAATAAGCAAGTACCTTCGAGGGACCGGTTCAGCGTTTTCTCCCTGAGAGGGGCTGCCTGGTGGTAGGCACCTGGGCTTCAGGAGGGCGACAGAATGTCCGTGTGGGGCTGTGGGCACAGGAGGAAGGAGGTGGGGCAGAAGACGGGGAGGAAAGCTTTGTCTTGCTGACACTGTTTTCTCTAAGCCAGCACTTGGACATTTCCCATTTCCAGACAGAAACAGCCTGGGATCTGGCAGAGCTAAAATCTAGGATTCCGCGGACTGCTGTGAGCTAGAGGCGTGACTTCAGGCAAGTCCCTTTACCTCTTTGGGCCTCAGTTTTCCCATTTGGAAGACGAGAGCATGGACTACTTGGGTGTCTGAGATCCATTCCCGTGTGCGTATCTGCGGAGGTAACCCCCATCCCCAGGTCCTTTCTTGGCTCTTTGCCAGTGGACCCGCCAGACGGTCGGTAGATGGCAGTAGAGGCTTTCGGATTGCGATTCCAAGAAGGCAGCCCCCCCCCTGATTTCAACCTCCCACCAGGCAAAGCTGGAAATGCAGCCCTGGAAGTGCTGGCCGCGGAGGGCCACAGCTGCTGTCTGAATTTACGCATCTGTGGGACACAAGGGGCGGCGTGGAAGGGGGCAGCATTTCTTTGGTGTTCCCAGCCCACCTTGGGCTCAGCACAGTAGGACCACGTCTGGAGCCCAGCCCTGTCTTTCCTCTCGCTGCGGTGAGACCTCACCTGTGTCCGACATCTGGCTCATTTCTGACACCTGGCTCGTGTTCCTGTGACGATGAACCAGTAAGGGACTCTGGGAATGAGTAACAGGACTATTGGCATCAGAGAGGAACCTGGGCTATTTTTAGGGCAAACCCTGTTTCTGGGAGGGACTTAGATCTGCACATTTTTTGATAGTTTTAAAGGGTGTTTCTACCGTATACGTGGATTCAAAAAACAACTCTTCAGGGAAAACAAAACAAAACAAATGGAGGTTGGTAGATAGAGAATGTTCAGGGTGAATGAGAAAGTGACGTGTTCAGTGCCATCTCACGCTAAGGGGGTGATCAGAACTGGGACTCAAGTCGTCCGAGCCCTTCATCCTGTCCTCTTTCTGCTGATCGAGGCCCCCAGGCCAACATGTCCCATACTGGGGGAGTCCTGTAGGTGCCCGTGGACTCTATACTTGGTACGGCTCCACCACGAATTCACTGTGATGGGCCCTTAATTATGTCTTCACATGAACGAGTAACCACCCTGACATGTTGCTTTATAAGTCCCAAGAACTATAGTAATTACTTCAAAAGCAAACACTAATTTAATTCCTCATAACCCTTTGAGATGAGTATTGTCTGAACCCATTTCAGGGTTGAGGAAACTGAGGCACAGAGGGAACTGTGTAACTTACTCCGGATCGCACAGGCAGTTGTGTTCTTGAGCTTTATTATTTTTTTTTCTGAAAACTGCTTTATTGAGATGCAACTCACCTGCTTTCCACTTGCCCGTATAATTCAGTGTTTTTTAGTAGATGTGCCAGTGATATGCAAACAGTACCGCAGTTGATTTTAGAACACTTTTCATCACCCCGATAAGAGACCCCATACCCATGAGCAGCGGGGCAATGGGGTTCTTCATTGCTATTCTCTATTCTGCCTCATCCACGGCTGAGGCATGGATGAGGTCTCCTGCCTTCCAAGCCTTCTGCTGGCCCAGAGCAGAGATAAAGGATTGCATTGCAATGCAGCGAACACTGCTAGTTGAGGCCCTAGGAACCAAGGGCCCGCACAGGACAATGCAGGGCTCCGCAGTGAGAACTTGCACCTGGCATGGGAGAGAGAATGGTCTTTTATCCAGGGCCCAAGCTCTGTCTATAACCAAGTTGTGGATTAATGCATCAGACGCTCGTGGAGTTCAGAATGATAGTCATAGGGGGTGTACTCAGAGAGAACTCGTTTGCCAGCATTCAGCTACTATGATGTGATCGGATTCGCTAAAGACCCCTTTCAGTCTTTGGGAAGTGTCCTGGGGCCCAGCATGGGGTAAAATGAGTCACAAGGAAATGTGGTTGGCTTCCCTGTCATTCCCGGGGTCCATCCGGCGGGACAGACTCTTCCAGCGCTCAGGTTCACCGAGGATGCGCTTTCTCCTGGAAGCTGCCGAAACTTGAAGGAGCAGCCAGAGGATGGAGGCGCCCACAGCTGGGTTTTCACTTGCTCCTTGTTACTGTGGCCTCAGCTTCTCAGAGAGCATGGTGTTTATGAAGATCCGTAACAGCTGGCCGCAGACCCCACTCTCGAGAGAATCGTTTCCTGGAGGATGCAGAGAACGAATTGCAGCTTCCAGAAGGATGAGAAAAGTACAGTTGAGAATCCCAGTCTCAGAACCTCACAGTCCTAACAATAGCTGCCATTGACTGAGTGCCTTCCAAGTGCCAGATGGTATGTTAAGGATTTTTCACTTTTTTAAAAACTTAAATCTCATGATAAACCTACCAGGCTCCCCTTCTTAGACCCACTTTGGTGGAGAGGAAGATGAGGTGAGGGGTGGTAGTTTGCCCAAGGGTCACATTGTATAGAAGGCAACAGCTGGACCTCTCACCAGGCTGCCCAACTCAACCTGGTTTCCCCGGGACTTTCCGATGTAAAGCTGAAGTCTCGAACGTGTCCCGGGCAAGCTGGACGGTTGGCCAGCCACCTCTCCAGGCCTGCTGGGTTCACCCTGCTGGGCCTGGCCTATAGGTGCAAGAGTCTCCTGGCTCCTCTGTTGACAGCAGTCGGTGGTCTGGGCTCCGCTTGGGGACTTGCCTGCTGCGTCCAGATCTGTCCCCCAGTGCCTGCTCCCTTGCTGCCCAGGGCCTTGTCTCCTCCCAGCTGCTTCCTGGCCCCTCAGTTGTCTACTTGCTCTTGTTTTGAGTCAGGCCCTTTACTGTTTATCTGTTTGTAGCTTCCTCCAAGCACCCAACCCACTGCTGCCTACACACCACTGAAGCCCCGGCTGGGCCCCGGGAAACCACTTCACCTCCCTCGAGCCTTTGCTTTCTCATGCAAGACCAGCATGACAACTGTGCTCACCTTCCAACGCTGCCATGTATCGTAGTGCAAGACGTGAAAATCGATTTTAAAGCTGAAGGGCCCTGCCTGGGCGGGCTGTCCTTCCTGTCGGGTGACTCAAGTGAGTCTCATGGCAGCACGGACCCTGACTTAATACGGGGACCTGGTGCCGCCGGCTTGGCTGCTCAGGGCTGGTGTGTTCTGGGTTTCTCCTCTGCATTTTGTGGACTTAAAAACAGGGTGCCTGAGAAGTTCGTGTGTGGAACCCTTAGGCTTGTGTGTGGACTGGCTTCAAGCTGGAGAAGAGTTCCAACACACATGGGTTGGAACCATGTGTGTTCAAGCCCGCTGTGTAGACCCAGTACTTGGAATACTGGCTCACAGTGCGGTGAATAAGTACCTGTGACATGGATGAGTCGGGGGTGAATGTGACACAGTGTATGTGAATAAGTGACGGGGAGACATTGGGATGGGAGGGAAAATTGCTTTGCAAGGTTAAAAATATCCAATGCAAATAAGCTGATTTTTCTCAAACCACCTTAAATCTTTCCTAGCAGAAGGTGTCTTGTGGAGAAAGTACATTAAATAAGTAGTGCGATCAATTTCTTGGTTTCCTTATCCTTTCTTCTCAGCTCTAATTCTTTTCACTCTCTATCATCTCTTTGCCATGGTCATTTCCACTATAATCCCGTTCTGTCTGTTCACTTCTTGTTCAATGAGCTCACACACGAGCTGTTTTTTTTGTATTTATTTTAGAAGCATTTAAGTAGGTTACTTTCCCCCTCTCCAAACCAGTCCAAAACTCGTGGTCATTTTCAGTTATTTCTTATCTCACTGGTTACTTCTTGCCCACCTCATTGCTGGTTTCTTTTCCTGCCCAGACCTCTTACACTGGAGGGCCTGGGCCTTCAGACTTAGCATCTTTTGTCTCTACTTACATGCCTTCCCTCAGTGACCTCTTTCAGTTTTTGGCTTCAATTATTGTTTATGTCCTCAGACTCTCAAATCAGTATCTCTAGTCCAGACCTCTCCCCTCAACTTGTATATTCGACTCCCTAGAGGGCATTCTCACTTGTATTTTTAATACTTATCTCAACTTAATTTACCCCAAACTGTACTCCTGGGCTGCACCTTCCCCTCCTCCTGTCCTGCTCCCCCTGTGGTCCTCCTCATCTCAGCCAGGGCAGGGGCGTCCTTCCTATTGTTCAGGCCACAGGTTTTGGAGATGTCTTTGGCCCCATCCTTTTGCGCTTCTTCACTCTTATCCCCACTTCAAATCTTCTAGAACCCCTGGAAGGGACTCAATTTAAGACTCTCTCATTTCCTGGATACCAGAATAAATTTACATCACCACCTAATAGCCCCAAATTAGGAATATATCCCACCTACTGGCATCTTAAATTCAATGAGATATGGTCTATCAAAGATGTAGTCATTTCTCAGCCTTCCACTGCTTAACATTTGGTTCAAAGTCACTATCGTTTCTTGTCCGGATGACTGTCACAGCTTCTGGAGTGGCCTCCTTGCCTCTCCCTTGACAATCCATTGTCTATTTTGAAATGATAGGCAGGGTGATTCTTTTAAGGCATAAATTAGATCAAAATCTTTCAACGACTTCCCATCCCATACAGAGAAAAAGCTGGTGTCCCTATAATGTCCTACAAGGCTCTCTGTGACCCAGTCCCTCTTTCCTTCCTGGATGCATTTCTACTCTGTTTACCCTGCGTGCATGCTTCCCCAGCTTCAAGAGCTTCATTGCTGTTCTTCAAGAAATTCAGATATGCTTCCACATTAGGACTTTTCAGGGGCTCCTCCTACTCCTCAGAGCACTTCCCCCTCACACCTGTTTGGTTAACCCCCTTTTCTCTTTCAAGTTTTGCTTAAACATCACGTTATCAACAAGGCTAACTTTGACTCTGACTAAAATTACAGCTGATTCCTGACTCCTGTACTTCGCTCCCATTCTCTGCTCTTTTTTCCTGCCGAGCAAGTATAAGTCCCTCCCTTCCACTACTAGAACGTAAGCTTCACCAGGGTAAGAATTATTTTGTCTGTTTTGCTCACTGTTGTGTCCCAAGCACTCAGAGGAGGTCCTTACACATATTTGTCAAATGAGTGAATAAATTTCAAATTCAAGAAAATCAGTCATAATCAGAGAAACGTGAGTTGAGCCTGCAGCTTTGTTTGAGACACCCATGTTTTTTTTTTGCTTATACTTTTTATTTTATTTTTCATTATTGTTCAAGTATAGTTGTCATATTATCCCCCCATTACTCTCCTGCACCCTACCCACCCCACCTTCCATATTCAATCCTATTTCCACCCCCCACCCCGCTGCCTTTGTCCATAGGTCCTTTATACATGTTCCTTGATGACCTTCCCCCTTCTTTCTCTGTTATCATTCTACCCCCCCACCCCGTCACTGTCAGTTTGTTCTTTATTTCCATGTCTCTGGTTCTATTTTGCTTGCTTGTTTGTTTTGTTGATTAGGTTCCACTTATAGGAGAGATCATATGGTATTTGTCTTTCACTGCCTGGCTTGTTTCACTTAGCATAATGCTCTCCACTTCCATCCATGCTGTTTTTCCCTTTCTCCCTTTCAAAATGAGACTCTCAAGGCTGAAGCTGTTATTGCAAGCAGCAGTGGGAAGGACGGCTCATGAAAAGTAGCGAAGTCAGCGTCTTTTGTGAGCTCAGGTGAGTCAGAAGCTGGGCGGCCCCATGTGACTTTCATTAATCATCCTCCTGACACCACATCAACCCAAGTGACCACTTTTGTCTGCATTCCCTGCCTCCAGTGCCATGATATATGGCCTGAGAAGAGTCCTGGGCACTAATAGTTGAAGAACCCAAGAAGATGAATGCTCACGTCCTGGCCTGTGAAGGAGGAGTTAATCATGATGAAGGGTGAATGGGCTGTGCACACCTGTGCTGGCTTTGACCTCTCAAGCCTGGTCTGGCTGTTCTCCCCATACAGGGCTCTGGTGACTGTTATCCTGGAAGAAGTGATGGCATTTATCTGTAGCTTTGTGACCACTTGGTTGCATGGCTCTTTGAGAAGGCAACTGGAAGAGAGGACAGATGAGGGCAAAGTTATAAGATTAGGCAAAACAGTAAGATTCAGAACCCCTCCTCTGTACAGGGTTTTTCCCTTTTTCCACCCCAGCAAAGGGCTTGAAATAAGAGTATGTTATTATAGACAGAGATGAGGACTTGGGTCAAGAGTCACATTTTGCCATTCCTTGCACCTTTGGGTAAATTATTGATTCTTTCTAGTTTTCCCTGTGATTTATAAAGTAATAATCTCTTATAGCTGTATATAATTTTAGCTATCACAGATGGCTTTAACAATTATTAGCTACTATGCGTCTCTCAATTCTGTAAGGTCAGGGAAGATACAATTATCTCTACTTTACAGATGAGCCCCCTCCCACCCCCTGCCAAGATTCCAAGAATTCAAGCCATTTGTTTGAAGTCACAGGCTAGTAAATAGCAGAGATGAAACAAAAATTTGTTCTTTGTTTTTTAGCTCTCTAAAATTTCAAGAGTCTCTTGGGTATTCAGATCTAACTCTGATACTGAAGTAAAGAAAACAATGATAACTATCAAGCAAAGATTTTCTAAGAAACAGAAGATAGATGGAGGGCATAAAACAATAGTAGATTGGAAGAGCCCATTCACCCTTCATCATCAAATCCTGAGTTATATTTCTTCATTCATTTAATGTCTGTTTGTTTGTTTGTTTTTTGTTTGCTTGTTTTTAAAGCACCAGCTTTGTACTGTGAACTGTTCTATTTATTTGAATTTTAGGTTTCATGGCACTTAAACCTTGAAATATCTCTGTGTGGTGGGGAAGACTATCTTTCAAGTCCTGCAAATGTTAATCACCCGCTGTGGGTAATCAATGAACAAAGCCCTAGAGGGTTTGTGATTCCCAGAGGAGCCAAGCCTTTGTTCATGAGGTGCCCTTCCCTCCACTGGCTGCCCCAGCTACCTCTGTTTCTTGTTGAAGAGTCACCTCAGACATCACTCCTGGATGAAATGCTCTTTGCTGCTTCATTGTTTCTCACAGAACTGACCGCTGTCAACTCTGTGAAGCCTGTAGACACTGTCTCATACTTGAAATCCTTCCTAACATTGGTTTATGCACCTGGCTCCTTTTCCCATAAGCACTTTGAAGAAAGAGATAGTTTCCATTCAGAAAATTTTGTAGAGTGTCAAAAAATAAAAACAATCCAGAGATAAGCATCTTTATCACTTTCAAATATTTCACTGTATTATTGATTAACATACATTTAAATATGTTATTTTTCTAAATGTGAAATCATACAGCTTTATTTCCTCTCTTCTAACAAAGTTGGTTTTCCCCCTACATTTTCATTCTTTTGAGGTGAGACACAAATTTTATTATAAATATTATATTATTATTAATATTATAGTGTCTATCAGCATCCAAATATGACATTAAATGAAAATCAGCCTTAAATTGCTACCATCTAGATTTGAGGATATACTGTGGGTGTGCATATGCCATCCTTTGTCAAATAAATATGTATAGATAGTATTTTCTCAACTATGCACAAGCATATGTGTATATATGTATATATGTATATGTATATATTCTATGATGTACACTGATCATATTATGCTGTGTGTATTTTCTCATGATAGCAAATATTTCTTGAAAAATTTAAGTGGGTGCCTAGTATCCTAGTCTATGAATGAATCACACATTCTTTGATTATTATTGGTCCTTTGAGCTATTTCCAGATTTTTGTTAATATCTATTTATAATTCTGCGGTAAATATCCATGCACATTTATCTGATTCTAATCCCAGAAATCGCATCCCTAGTCCAGGACAAACATGTTTTTGATTGGCCAGTCCCGGACAGGTGGTATAAGCAGCCTCTGTCCAGTCCTACCAGCCATGGTTCTCCACAGAGCCACCTCCGAGGAGCATGTGAAGAGAGATCGACATTGGTTATAGGCCCCTTGGTTGCTGCCTGAAGGCAAATCTTTTTAAAAAAGGCATGCCAACAACTTTCAGAAATGCATTGTCTTTTATAAAAGATGAAATGAAAAAGTAAGATTTAAGTAAAACTCTTTACACAGTGACCCTATCTTTGAACCCAGGTTACTTGAATCCTCTATGCCCACAAGCTCAAAGTTGTCCAAATCTCTGATGTGATCCAGGAAGGAGATTAACCCATCTAGCCAAGGAAAAATAATGAAACAAGGGAGCAGCTGAAGTTTTACAAAAGCCTGTTCCATTCCAGCTTTTACACATTGATGAAGCACCTTCTGCGTGTTGGCACTGTGCTAGTTCTGGGAATGCAACGGTAAACAAGATCCCGTCTAACTTCCACGATTCTCTGAGCCTAGTGGGGCAGTGAGAGTAGTCAATACGAGAGTTTCATGAAGCACTGACATGGTTTTGTTGGGTTTACAGAAAACAGCCAGGGCAATCGGGAGGAAAAATTTCATGGATGGGAGAAGAGGTTTGGGAAGCTTGAGCTGAGACTGAAAAGATAAACGAGAATCTAACACATAGTGAATGTTGTAAAATTTGATTTTCTCGCTCACTTCTTCATTACTAGTAGCAAACACTCCCTTTGTAATTTTTATCAAAGGCTTGATTGTGCTGTTTCCAGGGAGGGCACTTTTAAATTCTTCATCATATTAACACCCTGGCCTGAGGGGTGTGCAAGTGAAGGATGTCTTTTTCAGGTGGGTCAATGAGAGTGAACCTGGGCAAGTCTCAGAGGCTGGAATGACACCGATTTAGAGTGGCTTCTTCTTGCAGAATGACAGCATGGCTCCTTCCCCAACTTATTTCTGTCCTGCAATAATTCAGTTTTGCTAAGAAGGCAGAAAGGGAGAGGGTAACCTTCTGGAAAGTGCCCCTGAGGTGTGGGAGCAGATGTGACATTAGTCTGAATGGTTTAATGAGCCAGCACTAGGGGATCTCACCCAGTAATTTACTAGGACTTTGATAAGACCTTCCTCCTTCAGGGGTCACTTAATCTGGCCACATTGGCTATACATACAAACATCTGAGAACAAGGATATAGGCAGAACTGCCCCCCCCCCAAAGATGTCAAAGGCAATGTCAGAAAGCCCAGGGAGGAAAGCAATGCACTTTCTGGCTTTGGTGCAGAACTTAATATTGTCTTACTTAAGAAACAGTTCAAGCTTGATAATCTGGTTTCCTAAGACACAGCAGATTAGATACAGAAAATGAAAAGTCTAAAGAGGAAGGGAGTGCAAGGTTCAGCTCAGGCAAGCTGCATAAAATCCAGACACCCTGACAGAGAATGAGCAGCAAAAAGCAGAGAAAACTCAGTAAGTGGCCACCTTCTGGCATTTCATGCAAGGATGACAGCTTGCTATATAGGTCACTATTGCCCGTGGCTGCTACAGTGCAATGAATGATGACCCTTGGACACTGAACAGGACTAAAATGATGCTTATTGTCCTCAAATGACAAAGCCTAGAGAGAGGAGACACTTTTTCTCCCAAGATAGCTAAGATATTTAGCTCATACTTAAAATGTACATTTAAAAAAAAACTTGTAACATTGAGTCATTTGAAATTCCTCTTTCTTGATCAACCAAGGTTAATGAAATCCTACTGTCTCAAAGGCAGATGCTATCAAGAGGCAAAGCAGAAGTCATGTGTGTTTTGTGGGACTCTGAAGCAGTGAATGCAACAAAGTGGTAAGGGAAGGACAGAGATGTTCAGTAGACGCATCTCTGAGTAGTTTGTGATGGGTGACTTCCTACAAAGCCCTGTGGAGCACTGGGGAGGATGAGTTGAAGAGGTTAACAGAGGTCGAGTCATGGAGGCCCTTACGTGACAAGGGGACACACTGTAGGGCATGAGGAGGGGAAGTCAAGTGGGCAGATAGACATTTTAGAATAAGCATTTTGACCATCACTGGGCAGAAGGTGGTCTGAGTGTATTAGACACTTGAGCACTCTGTCCATTCTGCGTAGTAGCCCCTTTATCCACACACAGAGTGAACAGGATTCCTGTTTCTGCACTGTAGCCTGGTCAGTAAAGGGATACAATGGGATAGCCCTGTGGGCATCAGGACATGGCACTCCATTCATTGCTGGTGCTGTTACTGGGGATGAAATTTTTCTACCCTTGAGCCTTCCTTCCTTTTTAAAAAAATTATTTTAATGTTTAGCTTTATTTTAAATTTTGTTTTGTACTGATTTCAAGCATTGAGCTTAGTGGTTAGACAATCATATACTTTACATAGTGTTATCCTTGATATTTCCAGTACCCCAACTGGCATTACACATAGTTATCGTAATATTATTGACTATATTTCCTATGATGAACTTTATATCCCTGTAACTACTTTGTAACTACCAATTTGTGCAAGCCTTCTTTTCTTAATCTGTTATATGGGGACCATAATCCTTGCTCTGCTTTCTCATGGGGTCTTTGTGAGGATCAAGTAAACACAGGATGAAAAAATGCTTTATAAAACAAAATACTCTATTTTTTCTTTCTCCATAAAAAATACCTTGTGCAGTGCCAAGTATGGAGCTGGGCATAAAACAAGAGTATGATGCACAGGCTTAACTCACTGAATTCTGAAATGGGTCTTATGTTGGATGGCCTTGGTTTGTCCTCCAGGTCTACTTTCGTTCCTTCTCTACCTGCTCTGCCTCAAGAGACTGAATTCAAGGAGGAGATTATTCTGGATTGCCTTTCTCTCTAGTTTCTGGTTGGGCTTTGCCACTGGAAGGAGGCCAGAGGGCAGGGGGAGCCGGGATATTTAGCCATGATCGGCAGAAGCTCTTTTCTATCACCCAAGTCTGCAGCTCCTGTTGGGTGGCCCCTGTCCCATGCTTTAACTCTCCACATAGTAATTAATTCCCACTGTGACTAGTCCCTGGGTCCCCCACCACCCTGTTCTGGTTCTCCTAACTCTGCCCACACCTTTGAAACCAGACCCTTCACGAAACTCTCTTCCTTTCTTTTTCGAGTGTATCATCTGTTTTGTAGCAGAACTTTAGTCTACACAGATTTCACAGGACTTCGTATAATATCTTAGTTCAAATTCATGGCAACTGCTTAGAAGGCTTCTTTTGTGGATGAGCTTTCAACCAGTTTTAGGCTTCTGTATTGATCTTTCAATTCTTTCCAAGTCCAATAGATTGAAATTTGTAAATCTTGGGTTAAATGCCCCATCAAACCAAGTTTTCTTCCCTTCCTCTTAATAACTATCCTAAATAAACTTTATTGAGGTGTAATGTCCACGCAAGCAAAGACACCAGTTTTAAAGTGCAGTTTGATGAGGTTGGAGAAATGTGTGTGCACATGGGACCATCATGACAGTCAACTTAGAGGACATTTTCACCCCTTGCAGAAGGCTACTTTGTGCCCTGTCAACTCAGCCCTGACCTTGGGCAACTGCTGATCTACTCCTTTTCTCACTATAGATTAGATTTGTTTTTTTATTAATAAAATGTTACAGAACTTACTCCTTTGTGTGTGACTACTCTCGCTTAGGGTGATATTTTGGAGATAATTCTATTCTTTGCATGTATCAGTAATTCATTCTTTTCTATTGCTAATGTGTTGATTCATTGATGGACATTTGGGTTCTTTCCAGTTTTTGTCTCTTGCTAGTAAAACTGATATGAAAACTCAGGTACTGGTCTTGGGTGAACGTGTTTTCATTTCTCTTGGGTAAATATCTAAGAGTGAACCAGCCAGGCTGTATGGTAAATGCATGTTTAACTTTATAGGGAAGTGCCAAATAGTTATTGTAAGGGATTATCTCATTTTATATTCTCACCAGCAACGTGTTAGAATATCAGTTATGTCCTTGCTAGCACTGAGCATTGTCAGTATCATTAATTTCAACCTTTCAAAGGATGTGTAGTAGTGTCTCATTGGGATCCATGAAAACTATTACTTTTGAGCACCTTTTTCATGTATTTATTGGCAATTTGTATAATTTCTTTTGTGAAATGTGTCTGCTCAAATGTTTTTCCTTTTTCCCTGCCAATTTCACTGTTTTTCTTATTGAGTTGCAAAGTTCTTTATATATTTCTGAATATAAACCCATGGTCTAAAATATAGTTGTGAATATTTTTTCCAGGCTTGCCTTTCATTTTTTTCCAATGGTGTCTTTGAAAAACAGAAGTTTTAAATTTTGATGGAGTCTAATTGATCAATTTTTCTCTTTATGCTTTATGTTTATTTCTAAGAAAATTTTGTCTAGCCCAGTGCTACAAATATTGCCTCATATATTCTTCTAGAAGTTTTATAATTCTGGAAGTTACATTTATATCTATAAACCTTTTCTTTTTTAAAATTAATTTATTTTTTATTGATTATGCCATTACAGTTGTTCTATTTCCTCCCTTCATTCCCCTCCACCCTACCTCCCCATCCCTATTACCCCCCCTTTAGTTTATGACCATGTGTCTCAAGTTCTTTAGATTCTATATTTCCCATACTATTCTTGCCCCCCCATCTATTTTCTATCTACAGTCTATGCTACTTCTTTTCTGTACCTTCTCCCCCCTTCTCCTCCTCCCACTCCCCTGTTGCTAACCCTCCTTGAGATCTTCATTTCTATGTTTCCACTCCTGATCTAGCTGTCCTTTTAGTTTGCTTTTGTTTTAGGTGTGGTTGTTAATAACTGTGAGTTTGTTGTCCTTTCACTGTTCAAGTTTTTTTAACTTCTTTTTCTTAGATAAGTCCCTTTAACATTTCATATAATAAGGGCTTGGTGATGATGAACTCCTTGAATTTGATCTTATCTGAGAAGCACTTTATCTGTCCTTTCATTCTAAATGAAAATTTTGCTGGATAGAGCAATCTTGGTTGTAGGTCTTTAGATTTCATGACTTGGAATACCTCTTTCCAGCTCCTTCTTGCCTGTAAGGTCTCTTTTGAGAAATCAGCTGACAGTCTGATGGGAACTCCTTTGTAGGTGACTGTCCCCTTAGCTCTTGCTGCTTCTAGGATTCTGTCCTTCATTTTAATCTTGGCTAATGTAATGATGATGTGCCTTGGTGTGTTTCTTCTTGGGTCCAACTTCTTTGGGACTCTCTGAGCTTCCTGGATTTCCTGGAAGTCTATTTCCTTTGCCAGATTGGGGAAATTCTCCTTTATTATTTGTTCAAATAAGTTTTCCACTGGTGGCTGTTCCTTTCCCCCTTCTGGTACCCCTATAATTCGGATGTTGGAGCGTTTAAAGATGTCCTGGAGGTTCGTAAGACTTTCCTCATTTTTTTGAATTCTTGCTTCTTCACTCTTTTCTGTTTGGCCATTATTTGCTTTCTTCTGGTCCACTCCATTGATTTGAGTCCCAGTTTCCTTTTCATCGCTATTGGTTTCCTGTGCAATTCCATTCATTTCAATTAGTTTCACCTTCATATGTTTGTCTAATTTGTGGCTACAATCAACCAGTTCTGTGAGGATCCTGATCACCAGTGTTCTAAACTGTGTGTCTGAGAGTTTTGCTATTTTTTTCATCGCTTGGATTTATAGGCTCTGGGGCTTTGAGATCTTCTTGAGCCATTTTTGGTCTGTTCCTGCCCTTTAAGTGTGAGGAGCAGAGCCTTGGACTCCCAGGTTGCTGGATTGTGACGCTGTATGTGGGGGCGTGGTCAGAGCGGGGGAAATGGCGGAACCCTCGCTGCCGCTTGCCGAGGGGATCCGCTGGGTCCTGGTCCAATTGCCCACTCCCTCGCTTGTCTATCCACGCACAAATTCTCGACCACAGTCAACCCACAGCCCTGCTCCCTCGCTGTCTCCCGATGGTAGCTTGCTCGGTTGCTTCCTTGGTCTCTCACTAGGTCCAACCCTGTGCCTGGATTCCACGTGCCTGAGTCCGGCTGACTGAGTCCTCCTGTGCAACCCCGCTTCACCAGCTGCTGGTTTCGCCCCTTACCGGTCAGGCTGAAGAATTTGTTGTTAACAGACTTCCGAAAAGTTCGATTTTCTGTGTTCTGGCTGTGTTTTCTGTTGCTAATATTTTGTTGTCTCTAAACTTGGTTGTGTGAGAAGGCACCGAGTCTCCACCTATGCCTCCATCTTGGCGGAAGTCTCTATAAACCTTTTCAAATTAATTTTTGTGAATGGTATGTGCTAAACATTGAAGGTAATTTTTTTGTATATGAATATCAAGTTGTTCTAGTATCTTTTATTGAACAGACTATTCTTGTGCCATTTAACATCATGGCTTCTTGGTCAAACATTAATTAGCCAGTTCAAGGGTCCATTTCTTGATTCCCTATTCTTTTCTGTTGATTTCTATTTCTATTCTTATGCCATTACCACACTGTCTTGATTACTATCTTTATAATAATTCTCAAACTATCCAACTTTATTCTTTGAAATTGCTTTAAGTATTCCAGATGCTTTGAATTTTTATATACATTTTAAAATCATTTTGTCAAGCAAAAAAGCCTGCTAGGATTAAGATTGTAATTTTGTGAATCCACTGATAATTTGGAGATAATGGCCATTTTAACAATATTGAAACTTTCCAGCCATGACCATTAGCCTCTCTATTTCAGTCTTTAAATTATACTTTTCAGTGTATAGGTCTTACATAGAGATAAAATTCATCCTTATGATTTCATGTTTATGATACTATTGTAAATGTTATTTTAAAAAATGTGATCTGTAGTTGTTTGTTGCTGGTATATAAAAATACAATTTATTATTTCTTTTTGAATGCTAACCTTTTATCCTACAACTTTTCTAAACTCACTTGTGCCAACAGCTTTTTATTTTTGTAGATTCCTTAAGAATTTCTTCACAGATGATTAGGTCACCTGCAAATAAAAACAATATACTTGTCTCTTCCTAAAATGTTTGCCTTTTATTTTTTCTTACTTCGTCCCACTGCCTGTGACCTCTAATAAAACATTGATTAAAAATGATGAGAGCAGACTTTTCTTTGTCGCCAAATGTAGAGATAAAAGTCTTTCACTTTTATGTATAAGGTAAGAGTAGGCTTTTTGTAGCTGCTATTTATCTGTTTGAGAAATTTCTATTCCTGGTTTATTGAGAGTTTTTATCATGGGTAGGTTCTGACTTTTGTGAAATGCTTTATCTGCACTAATTGAGTTGGTCATATTTTTTTTTTAATTCGCTTGATATGGTGAATTGCATGGGTTAATTTTGAATTTTCAAGGATATTTGAATTCTTAGGATTGGCAATTTATACATCCTGTATTAAATTTCTACCAAGCTGAGGTACTGGCCCCTTTTTTAATTCAGCTATAAGGTTGCTTATTTGGAGGCCTACATGTGACATGAAATGTTACCACTGGATACGAAAGAGACCAGGTTGGTTCGGGGAACCCTCATTATCCCCATGGCACCCTTTTCTTACCTGGAGCAACGTACATTTGACATCCAAATTATAATTGCTACTTTCCTTTTTCAGTTTGGTGTCTTCTCTCACTGGGTTTGAACTGAGAGCTGAGACTATGTCTTTTCTGTTTTGGCAGTCCTGGTTCCAACTGCATGCTAATACTAAGAAGAGAAGAAGAACTATAAAGAGCTACTTGGCCTCTGGTACCACCAACTCTCCCAAGAACTCCACTCAGTTGTCAGCCTTAGATCATTTTACAGAGAAATCTCAGAGTAAGTATTTTGTCCCAGGTCACCTAGCTGGTGGGTACAAACCCATAATTTGAAGCTTACTGTCTTTTCACTGTTGCACAATCTTTTATGTGGTAGGCTATTAAATAGTTACTTGGCAACTGATTGGCTGACAGAGTAAATGAATGAATGAATGAAAGCAACCTTTCCCTCTTTTTTTTTCATGAATGGAACAGGTCCACCTAATGAGAAAAAAACAGCGTGGAGACTGGCATGTCGGCAGGGTGTGAGGGAGGGGAACAGAGAGGATAGGGAGTAGTTGCTAAAAAAAAAAAAGAAAAGGAAGTGTAAACTATAAATTCACTTGACAGGGTTGCATCTCTGCGGCTTAGACGTTGGCCACTTCATCTTGGCATGATATTATATAACAGGAGGATGGAGAAATGGCCGGAAAGTATTGCTTCCTATTACATAACTCTTACTACGCGCCTGACAGCATTTCTGATAATGGGAGAACAGAAAGTGTCGCTCTCCCTTTGAAAGGGTTCAAGCTTCTTGCAGTACATCGTCTGGTCTTCAGCCGTTTGGAGCGTTAAAATGGGGACTGATTTCCTCAGCCGACCTCAGGCTGTCTCCCCAGGCCTGGGTCTCCCCCAGGAAATAATGTCTTATGTTCACATTCTACATAAACACTTTCAAGATCTTCTAAATCCGCTGCCCTTGGGAACCCAAAGAGGGAATTCTCATGGAGAATATTCTAGAATATTTGAGGTTTTTGTCAATAGGTCAAATTGATCCCAGCTGAGCTGGCTGTGTATTTTTTTTCCACTTACTGTCTAACATTTGTTAAAACATTAATATTACAGAAAAGCATGAGTAAGATTGGTTTTATTACACAAGCTTCATGAACTCACCTTGGACTTGGCCATGCAGTTTTGCCTCCTAACTCTTTGATGTTTTGGTGATAAGAAATTGGAATTTGAATAGTTCCTACTTGTCTGGTTGGCATGTTTCAAAACACCATATGATACAATAGGATTACCTGGAGGGCTCTGCAGTGGCCTCTTGGCAGATTGATCTGAGTTGAGCCATCTTGCAAGTTGGCTGAGGTCAACTTTCAGAGAACCCAAACAAATAGTGCTTTCTGTTTGCACCACTCCCCTTTGACCTACAGAGATCCTGCTTGAGGCCCAACAATTGTTCTGTGTCAGTATGTCAAACTAAAGGAACATGTGCTGGAATCCTACTTGTCTTTACCTGTACCTGGAATCCTCCAGCAACTCCTGGTAGGTCTACTGCCTCTGAAATCTCTCTGGGATCCAGCCACTTCTTAATCTCTGTTCTGCTCCCTCCACATGTAAGCGATCTCCCTACTCTTCCTCCTTTTGATTTTATATCTGTAATGTCCATTCACTGTGTAGTGGCTGGAGTTAATAGTTTCAAACTTGTAAATTAAAGCATGCCACAAGGCTATGAAACCCCCTCTAAGCACTTTCTATGGCACTTAGAAGATACCACTTCCTCCAAGGCCCTTTAGGTCCTAGCTATCTGGTCCTGCCCACCTTCTGACTTGATCTCCTACCACTCTTGTTCCAGACAAGCTGCCCTATCTGTTCTCCAAACACACTTTATTTTTGGTCCTTCGTTCTTGCTCTTAACTACTTTTTGGAAAGCTCTTTCTCAGGATCCTGGCATGGCTGGTTTGTCAGCATTCTGGTCTTGTCTCAAATGTCATCTCCTCCTTTGCTGCCCAAATCTGAACCCACCTTTCATTCTCTATATTATCATATGGCTTTATCTTCTTCATAGAACCTAACTTTATTCCAATACTCTGAGTCTGTCTCAACTAGTTCCCTGTTTATTCTCCATCTCAGGGGTTGGCAAACAACTGTGGGTCAAATCAAGCTGTTTGTTCTTGTAAATAATGTTTTCTTAGAACACAGCCGCACCTGCTTGTTTACATATTGTCAGTGGCTGCTTTGGGCTCCACGGGATGACGGAATAATTGTGTCAGAGACTGTCTGGCCTGTTTTAGACTGTCTGGTCTAAAACAGTTCCTAGTACAGATTGGTAGTTACAGAATAGTCCTGGGGATGTAAAGTACAGCAGAAGGAAAGTAGTCAATAATACTGTAATGATTTTATATGGTGCCAGATGGGTACTAGGTTTATGGCTGTGATCGCTTCCTAAGTTATATAAATGTCTCATTGTTCATTTGTATACCTGAAACTAATAAAACAAGAAAAAGACATTCTTACCTTTTGTGCTTCACAGAAAAAGTGTGTAGATACTGGCTCTCCCTCCCTGCCAGGCCTGCCTGCCTTGTTCACTGCTGATCCTGTACCCCCCCAACCCCCAGCTACCAGCCTTTAGTGCTCCATAAATATTTGTCAAATGAATTGAATAGATGTGGGGAACACAGGACATTGACTGGCATCGCCTCTAGGCATGTACATCTTCTGAGCCCACATTTCTTGTGGGCAAAAGAGGATGGATAAGGTCCACGTGTACACGTATGTGCCCACAAGTATTTGCATGTCTGGCAATGAGAAGGCAGTCAGACAAAAGGACATTATATAAGTTTTGCATCCATACAGAGTCATTATTCCAAACCTGGTTCTGTCACTTAGTATCTGTGTGACTTAAGGGAAAAAAATTTCAACTTCTTATGCTTCAGTCTCTTTGTTGTAAAAAGGAGAACAGGTTACCTACTGAGCAGGGCTGCAGTGAGATTTAGAGATAACACTGCCCTACATTAGATGCATGGCCAAGGCTGTGGTGCATGTAGCAGCCTGCACTTAGATTTCTTGAAGTAGTTTGAAGGAACAGGGGAGGGTCAGGTCCAAAGTGCAGACACCAACATTTTGGCAATTCGGTTCGCTTCAATCAACTGACCTAACAGTAAGTAGCACCTGCCTTCCATAGGGCTAGGAATGTAGAAACCATCCAAGAGGGCTTTAACAGCCCTCAGTTCTTGGGGACATGGCATGCACAAGGCCAAGTGCTATGTGCTGGACTACACAGAAACTGACAAGACCCAGTTCCAACCCTGTAGGCGTCCTGATGTTACAGAAGAGATCAGAGACGTTGACCTAGTACACCTTAGCAGTGGAAGGTTGTAAGAACCACAAGAGATACACGGATGTCAAAGAAGATCTAAAGAAGGGGATACGAGCCACACCAGGTTTATTTTTAGATTCAGACAGAAAGTCCGACAATATCGTCACTCTTTTTTCTTTCTACAATCTCCAGTCCCCTCTGAGTTTATTTTTAAATGGCCTTTGTTGCCTTTATTTATGTATCACCTATTGCAGTATCTCAAATCTTGTGCTTTTTTGCCAAGTATGTGAGCAATAATAAATGAAATACAATAATAATATAAAGGTTTAATTGTATTATAGCTTGAGGGGAAGGTAGGCAGACATGTAGTTATTGGTGGCATGCAATGTTTTTTTTTTTTCTTGTGCAGAAAGAAATATGATGGATTGGCTTTGGGTGTTAGTTCGTTAGTCACACACGGCTCAATGACCCAGGCACATCTCCATCTGCGTCCTTTACTCCATTTTTTTTTGTATTAACTGAAGTACCAATGTGATCATTGACCAGAAGACTACTCGAAAAACTCTTTATTCAGTCTCTTTCTTTTGAGAGTGTATCAAATAACTTGTAGGTACAGTGCTAGGACCTGAAGATATAGACATGAACTGTGACTATTTTAAAACTCTGAGCTGTAAACTCATTAACTACTGTATATTTCTTGTAAATGTACCTATTAAGAAAAAGATGAAAACTAAGCAGTTCTTATATCCCAACCATTCACTGAGCACAAATTCAATGAAGAAAACATTAGGTGTTGGAAGAAAAAATACCAAACATAATCTTTGCCCTCTAGGAGCTTATGGTTTTGTGGGATATTGATTATTGAATAGTTAATTGCTACAGGAATTTTAAAGTTATATGATTGAGAATATGTTGTAGTTTCTAGGTTCAAATCCTGGGTCCACTTCTGACCAATTATTTGACCATAGGAAAATCTCTTGCCTGTCTACTACCTCAGTTTCCTCATCTGTAACATGGAGATATGAATGTCTAACTCATACAGTTGTTGGGAGATTTTCATGAGAAAACAGTGCTTAGTGCATAGTAGGTGATCATTAAATGTTACTGATGGTAGTAGAAGGAATCCTGTGGAGCTAAGGGAATACAATATACAAGGTGGGGGACTTAGACATGGGTTCTCTCATTTTCATAAAGGATCTTTTCTAAAATTTTCTTTTGAGATTTAAGAATGATGTTTGCCTTATCTATATTGGATTGATCCTCTGTGACATCTATTTACTCATTCTCTCCTTTTTTTTCCTTTCCTTCCCTCACTGGATTTCTCAATGAGTCCAATATATTTCTGATTTTGCCTAAAGGTGGACATCTACCACACTGAGATGGCAGCTATTTCAAAAGTTGAATAGCCAGCATGTCAATCAATTTCCACGAGCAGTCATTGGACTCTTCAATGTTCCCACAGATTGGGGAGAGGCTGCAGGTAGCATGCTACATTCACTTTGCATAGTCAACCGGTAGAGTGTAACAGTGCAGTATGTTAGCTTCAATAGCAGTTTACTAAGCCACAAGAAGGCATAATGATGTTTGTGTTCATATAATTGGGTGCCATATAGTTCTGGGAGGCTGTGGATAGAGAAGAGAAAATGTATTCATTTGTTGGGTTGCAAGTATATGCGAAGTCCTGTTGAAGGCACTGATATCACTGAGACATTTTGTGTCTTGTGTCCTCATGGTAATACAAAGATAAGTCTAGTTCTTATTGTTGTTGGGGAAGAAAATCAAACAGTATTAATTTAATACTTCCTGTGTTGAGCTCATATGTAACTTTTCAATTCAAATCAATTCAATTCACTTCAGTTCAATTCAACTCATTTTTTATTATAACCTGGACTGATCCACTTTGAGAGTGGTCCAGTTAAAGGCCAGGCAATTGTGCCTTTGGGGACTTCCCAAGGGCTGGAATCGGGTAGAAACGTTTCCCGGTAGAAAAGCCAAGGCCAGACTCTCAGGGTCCCAAGAGACAGAGACCCAACTCCAGCAGTTTTAGGCGAACCGGGAAGTTTAGGGGATGGCTCCTGTAGCTGAGGGAAGGACAGCATGTATTCAGGCCAAAGATAAGTGGGACGTCACCAAGATTTGCTTTTCTCGTGTATCTGTTCGCTCTGTCCACCAGCCCCATCGGCTATGACAGTGTGGCTCTGCCACCTGATCCAGGACAGGAGTCCCCATCTGAGGCTTAGTTTGATAGGTCTCCCACTGTGAAATACCAGGAAAGGACTCAGCTTGGCCCAGGTTTGGTTGACTGCAGCCAACGGTCCTGTTCATAAAACAACTGGACTGACTTGCTGTTACACTCATCCTACAGACAGACTCCTCTGGCATTCACAGAGCGCTTTAAAATGTGGGAGGAAGCATTTCCCAATTACCTGCTGATTATGTGATGAACTGCCCATCTGATTAAAAAAACAATGCCTGTCCACTCTAGAAAGCTTAAATGAAAATTTGAAAGTACAAAGGAGAACCCTATCTAAAAACAACTTCAAAGGTAGTTTTAAAAACTATTTTTATTTTGTAATAATTATAGATTTACAGAAAAGCTGCAGAGATAACACAGCGTTTTTATAATCCTTTTAGTCCAACTTCCTCTCAGGGCTGGCATCTGGATAATCACGATGCACTTGTCAAACTAAGAAATTAAAATAGTACAGTACTATTCATGGACTCAACACTTCATTTGGGTCTCAACAGTTTTCCCACTACTGTCCTTTTTCTGTTCTTAGGTTTAACCCAGGAGGCCACCTTACATACAAGTCATCGCCTCTCCTTAGTCTTCTTTGGTCTAGGACTTCTCAGTCTTTTCTTATTTTTCATGACCATGGCTGATTTGAGGAGTGTGAGTCAGAAATGTTGGAGAATGTCCCTTAATTTGGCTTTGTCTGACGATTTTCTCATGGTTAGATTTAGGGTTATAGGTTTTGGGAAAGAATATCACAGAGGTCAAGTGCCCTTCTCATCACATCATTTCAGGGGTACATGCAGGGGTACATGCAGTCAACCCAATTTATCCTTGATCAACAGTTTCCCCACGGTGGGTTAACTCTCTCTTTCCATACTCTGTTTATGGGAAGTGAGCCACTAATCCCAGCCTACACCCAAGGATGGGGTAATCCACTAAGCCCCACCTCCTTGAGTAGGGAATAACCTACATAAATCAACAAAGGTAGTTTTTAAAGTAAGTTTTTCTTGACCAAAAAAGAATCATACTGCATGTGCTTTTCTGTAATCTGCTGTTTTCCTCTTAATAATATGACAGAATGGATTTCTATATCAATTCTTCCTCTGCAACATGACTTTTAATAGCTGTTAAGTACTGAACTATGTGGATATATCAGAATTTGATCTATTTGTTAGTTTGGACATTTAAATCACCTCTCATTATTTTTCCTGAACATTACGAAAATCTGTTATTAACATCCTTCTAGCTAAATCTTTATATAGTTATGTTTTTTTAAGGTAAAAATCTAATTGGATGTCTCAAAGGATACACATGTTTAAAATTGGATGCCTATAAAGGGTGAGCTAATGTAAGCTAGTAATAATAATAAATAATATAGTAATAAATAAAGAAATAACACAAAAATAAACTCTGTGTTTCAGGTCGTCACAACTGTAAACCTGATTTTGCTCACCCCTGTATTGTCAACCGGCCCCTTAGAAAAGTCCTATCATCATTACCTGCTACCTTCTTCTGGCTCCTGTGGGCGTCCTAGTAGGAGTGCGGCAGGGAGGATGGGATGGGAGGATGTGATGAGCGGATGTGGGCCGGGCTGCCAACGTTCAGGGCAGCTTCGGGGAGAGGAGGTGAGGCTGAGGGCTGAGCCCCACTCTTCATTCCCCACGCCCACATGCACTTACTGATGCTGAAGGCGGTGCCTCCTTAGGGAGCAGGGCAGCCACGCAAGGTATCCATGATAAAAAAGTCTTATTAAAATACGTACTGCAAAATAAAATACACGTGTAAAAAAGCACATGATGCCAATGTAACAATTTCAAGTAATTTTGCAGTGAACATATGTGTAAGTCTACCCATATTTGTGGTTATTAGGAAGGGGAACATTAATTTCTTTTGTTGGGCGTATGTGCCCACACACTCCTCTGCCAGTGTCCAAGAACTCTGGCATTCTGTACTCGATGGTAATAACTGCCTTGGTCCTCTTTATTTTGGAAGTTATAAATAAGAGACCTGCTCATGGTGAAATAAACAAACAAGGCAGAAGTTTACGAAATGAGCACTTAACATTCGTGTCAGCGCCTGCCCTTCCCAGGGGCAGTGGTTATTAACATGCAGACAGTATCCTTAGGTCACTGCTGCCCCAGAACTCTCTGCGGGGATGACACATTCATGTCCAATACAGTAGGAACCAGGCAGTTGTTCCTACCAAGTGTTTAAAAGGGGGTGAGTGTTGAAAAATTAAATTTAAAAGTTCACTGGTGTCTCTCTAATAACTCCACCTTGTTTTCCCAACTATACTTGGTGTGTAATCCATTTCTATATTGTCCACTGTGATTGCTGGTAATGCTGGGTCTTGGTTATGACTTGAGTATTTTACTACATCTGTCTTATACAAAGCAAATACCAAAGTCAGTTTCCAGTATAAAATTTCAATTGCTTTCAAAGAAAAAGGTGGCTAGTGTGACTAAAGAGTGCAATTTTAAATTTCATTTTATTTGATTATGTCCACTTTAATAGGTGCATGTGGCTAGTGGCTGCCATAGTGAAAAGCACAGTTGTGTATTTTCGGAACACTCCCTCACATGCTGATGTACTGGGTCCTCTCTGTATCTTACCCATGAGGGAATGTGCATCGCGTAGTGAGATGATGGATTGGCCAGGTCTTCCAGCCAGCAGTTGCCGCGGTCGGTCCCTTCCTGACGTCGTGCCCAGTACTCTTTCCACACTGCCCTTCTAGACGTAATCAACACCCCTCAAAGGTCAGCTAGGCATGTGATTTCTTTTTTCTTAAGCATCTGCCTCAGCCCACCGTCTGCACTGGAATTTGAGCAGCCCACTCAGGGTTCTGTGTGGTTTGGTTTCAAAAAGGGTCCCACCCCTCAGTGACCTTTTTTCTTTGGGTCTACATTTCCATACAGCTATTTTTAAAAGCTGAATTTTGTATCGACTTGTGTTATCACCAAAGTGATCTTACTTTAAAAAATCATTATCTCTTTTTTTTGAGACAAAAAAACACCAAAAAGGATAGTTCATGAATGAGCGTGAATTAAAACAGCATATTTTAAGAGGCATGGCTCATGACTGTCTCATTTTCAGCCATCGGGTTCACGTTGAAGGAACATGGACCAAGGTTGCTAGATGTGATACCTGGTCACAGCTCTGCCTTGGTATCATGGAGAGGTTATCTGGGTAATCACTTGGGAAATAACAGACTCAGGGCTGCTTAGGAGAATCTCAATGCTTAGGGTGAAGGCACTTAATATTTGCAATCCCCATCCTGTGCATAATTTCTGTTGCTCTTGTCCTCACCGCACAAGAAAGCAGAGAGAGTATAATCTTGGTCACCTTAGCTCTTGGCAAAACCACCTGTCCACAGTGGTACTGAAATGTGCATTTTATTGGTGAAAAAAGAGAAGGAAGGGAGGAAGGAAAGAAGGGAGGCAGGGAGGGAGGGAGGAAGGAAACATCACTCTAGTTATCAATAAACTACTTTCCATACCTTATCTCATACTTACTTATTCCAACAAGAGAGATACTGATGAAAAACCCTGAGCTCAGAGAGGCCAAGTAACTTGCTAAAGGCTACACAGCCTCCAGATAGTGGGATTTCTGCTCTCTGGGCAATTAACAAAGCTGTAGTCCACATTCCCAGATTATTGTTCTTATTCCCAAAGTTGTTAAGAATGGGGGAATCCTTATCTTCCCTGAGTACCTGGGTGACTGAGAAAGACAAAGATCTTTTGATCAATTCTGCCCTGAAGCCCTTTCAACAAATTTCACACCGGGTTCCTGGGCTCACATTCTCATGCATATGGATTTTGGGGGGGCAGTAGCTTTCTCAGCAGGGCATAGGGAAGTATATTAATTTCACAGAGGCTCCTCAGCAACTAGCAGGCGCCTTCCTCTGAACCATTTAATCTTATCTTTTGTCTGAGTTGAGAATGAGCATTTCCCCCCTTTAAATATCATCTCCCCCTCCCACTTTCTCTTCATCCAGCTCTTTGTTGTAGATGATCAGGCTGGGAGGGGAGAAGCTGCTGGCCCACCAAGCTTGGGAAAGGCCCAAGAGGAAGGTTTTGCAGGAGGCGGCCCAGGCTAAGCATCCCCTCCCCCAACTCTGAGGCCTAATCCCCTGTAATGACCTGAGAATCTTTGCAAGCAGATGAAAGGAACTGGGCCTGGGGAGGGGCCTTGCCCTTCTCACCCCGGTTCTCAGAAGGGCTTGGGTAGCTCCTAAGGACTAGCTGGGCGGAGGACACACTTGGCTGGGAACCTGCTGCCTGTCACAGGAATGAGGTGCTGAGAGAGGCAGCAAGAGTCCCATAGTTTCACATTTAGCCCCCACTCCCACCTCTTTGGGACAATCCCCCCCCCCCCCCCATCACACTCTGGCCTTTGTAGGGGGTTATGGAAACTGACACTTGGATTCAAAAGCAGGGGTGAGGAAGAAGTGGCTTATCTGAAAAAATTTTAAAAATGATAAAATAGAAAAAAGCAGACACTCCAAGATATCATCGTAACACACTAAGACCAATATACCGTTACACAGACTGGCGTTTGTACCCCGACTTCACCTCACTGAGGCTCCCGTCTCTCAATCTGTAGCAAGAATTAGAACAAAAAATGGTCAGCAAAGTGGGGGTTTTTACTACTCAAGTGAATCCAAGTCATCAAGTAGACTAATCTTTCTTTTCTTGGTTGAAGAAAATGAGGCCCAGAGAGGGAAAGTGACTTAGTAAAGATGCACAGAAAGTTAATAGCAGAACACCATCAGTGGAGTTCTGTAATCAATCTTCATTTGAAAATGCTGGACTTGCAGTGTGCACAAATTGGGAGACAGTGTCGCACACACCCCAGAGCTGTGAAAAGTGGCTACACAGCCTCTTTGGAATATTGTGATCATATTTTTGGACGGTGTTTTCTTAGGAGCAGAAATGAGAAACCATAATTCTATCCCAAGAGCTGACATGCTGGGTAGTTATTACTGCTTGAGCATGGAGTTTTGTGGAAACAAATTCTGTTTCTAAATAATAATAATAATAATAATAATAATAATAATAATAATAATTGGGAAGAAAACTTGAATGAGAGCTAAAAAGGAGTTGTCTTTAGAGCCTGAGGTCATGAAGGTCAAGGATCTCTGTTTTGATTAGAAATGAATTCAACATGTTTTCTTTAGCTGAATTTTTGGCTGGTTTGATTTTGTGGGGAAAGGGGTGTTAGATTATGTAGGATGAGTCTGATACTTTGCTCAGTCTGACATGATTAGAGACTTTTCTAGAGTATAAACGACCATTAATATAGCCACTAGTTAATATACATTAATACAGTATACAGCCATTAATAAGACTGACAATACCCAAGCCCTTGCACGATTGATCTATGATTCTTGAAAAGTTTTGAAGAGACAGGTATTTTTATCACTTGTGTTTTTTGCATGAAGAGATCAAGGCCCAGAGTCACTTGCCAAGTGTCATTATCCCAGGAAGTGGCTGTGGTGGACATTGGACATAAGTCTCTGAGGTTGTGTGAAGCATTCTTCCCACTCACCTCAAGAATGCTCAGGAATGGAGTCAAGCACCGGGGTGCTCGAGGCTTCAGAGGGTGGGGGTGGAGAGTAGGCTTTACCCTGTGCTTCTCGATAATAATGTAGGCGGTGGCCGATGGCTTTTTCCTCTCCCTGCAAGCAGCCTTGCACCCTGTCCGCCACTCCTCTCTCTCGTTCAGGACAGGTCAGGTAGGTCTGCACACATTTGCCGCAGGGAGCGCTTTTGGCATGGCCGTCTCCCTAATTTAGCCATGATAGTGGAGAGTCTTCTGTGCTCCCATTTTCTGGGTCGTGGTTCCTGCTTTCTTTGCTCAGTCTGCAGCAGATGCTCTTGGCTGCCATTATCCAACAGCCATTAGCCTCTTTCCCTTGCTAACAGAGCTCTGCTTTTGCCCAGGGGTCCACCTTCTAAGGAGGCTGGCCCAGGCTCAGGGAGCAACTCCTCTTTGGTCTAAGCCAGTTTTCATGGCACCAGTACATTTCACAGGGACAGGTTTGGGCGTGGGCTTGGAACTCAGCAATGAGACATGAGCGGTCAGTGGCGCAGGGCCTTTAGGAAAGGTTTTTCTTATTTTCAGAATGAAACTGGGTATTCTGCTGCTGCTCCTGGTTACTGATGTGCTCATGTACGATGACTGGAGTTATAGCCACCATTTTTGGGACCACAAAAGATGTGAACCTGAAGAGAACATGCTGAGCATGGCAGCAAGGCTGGTGGTGAGCTGGGCCCTTGATGAATTATTGAGCCACTGAATTAACCAACACTGTTCACAAGTCTCTTCCAGGTATTCCCTTTGTGTTTGAGCCATTTGGAATATTTTTCTATTAAGCATCATCACTGATAAAATATAACATCCTAGTAGTCTGTCCACCTCATTCCATTCCTAGAACTTTGCTTTTAATGCCTCCAGGTTCTCCATTTCCTGGGACCCCTCTTCTCAGGAGCACAAACATCATTTGGCATCTCAGGAGAGGAACTGGGAGGAGGGTTGGTGGGGGGAGGTGCCCTGGGGGGAGTGAAATCACAAAATGGGCTGCCCTCTCTCTAACCACAGTTTCTTGTGTCCCCCAGTCTGAAATCCCACCCAACTTGATTTAATGTCTTTGAATTTGAAAAAAGTGCTACTTTTGGAGAATGGGCCTAGGGCAGAAAACATCACTACTTACTGTTCTTCCAAGGAAACCTCTCCCTGAAATTGCACAAGTCCTGTTAGAATGCAACCCTCTCTCCCCTATGTATCTTGCTGCTCTTCCCTGTCAGCACTTGTATGCATGGGCAGAGCTGCCCACCCCGTTGCCGCATGTCCTTTCTTGCCAGGTGGAGCCCTCACTGTCACTTCAGTCCCAAGGGTGCTCTCGCTGCCCAACCTTCATTTATGGACAATTGCTAGGCATCTCCCTGCTGACCCCATCTGACTTAGAGAATAGGTTGTTAGGGACTGACTTCTGTCCCCCCATGCCAAATTTGTGTGTTGAGCTCTAAACCTCTAATGTGACTGTACTTGGAGACAGGGCCACTACAGAGGTACTTAGGTTAAATGAGGTCATAAAGATGGGGCTCTACTCTCATATAATTGATGTCTTTATAAGAAGAGGAGGAGACACCAGGTATCCGCACTCAGAGAGAAAAGGCCATGTGAGGACACAGCAAGAAGACGGCCATCTGCAAGCCAAAGAGAGAGGCCTTAGGAGAAACCAACCCTGCCAGCCCCTTGATCCTGGCTTTCCAGACTCCAGAACTATGAGAGCATAGCTTTCTGTTGTTTAAGCTACCCAGTCTGTGGAGTTTTGTTATGGCAGCTCTGGCAAACTAATATACTTGTGTAGGTCATGACTCATATCTCTGATCTGATACCCAGAGTGTATCATCAGAATATCATTGAATTCATCGCTTCATCTCTTCATGTGTCTTTTCATTATATTGATGTATTACTCAGCAAGTTCATGTAACGTAGAATGGGATTTCCCAACATGGGCTCCATTGAATGCTATCCTGAGAGATACTCTGTTAAGAGTGGGCTCTGAGGTCATACGGTATGTAATGCCCCTACTTGCAAATTCGTAAGGCGCACATGGACATGAAAGCCTCTGAGAAGCACTCTAGGGGACAAACACGTCTAATGTTATTCGAGTCGTCATTTACAACATTGGGATCTGGCTCTGTAACCTTCTGTTGACTTACATTTATTCATATCTGTGGGGCACGTGGTGAGAAATGCTGACCTTGTGTTTCTAAACAAAGCCTTGGAAGTCAGGCTGTTCTGCCAATTACTTTGTGAAATGAAGTTTTCTCATCTGAAAAATGAGGCTCAGGGTCACTGTCTAGAATATTGTTTTGAAGATTCAATAAGAGAATCTGTGTAATGTGCCAACACAGCTGTGCTTAGGTCTTGAAGAGCTGGGAAGGCTCAGGCTTCACCTCTTGCAACTAACTCTGTTCCTCATGCTGGGTTTTCATAACTGACGACACGGGATTCTGGGGCTCCTCCGACTTCAGCTGAGGGGCTATGTGTGGGGGCGGGGGGAGGCAGGCTAGCTGTGCCTTATGAAGTATGCAGGTTCTGTGTGGGCCCCTGGCTTTGGAAAAGTGAAACTCAAGATGTCCAGTGGTGTGGCTGGGGCCAAGGAAGCCAGGGGCCAGGTTAACCACAGCCTCATCTCTGCCAACACCAGGTCTGCTCGGTCACAGACAGAAACATTCTGTGGGGAAGCTGTGCTGTGGGTCTCAGCTCGAAAGCTCTTAAAGCTCAAGGCTGTCTGTAGCTTTCCTTTCCTATAATCAGAATGAACTACTATGAGTAATGTTCTGATTAAATCATACCAATAAGAAATTACCCACAGAGTCAGTTTTGCCAAGTACAATCTTTGTGAGAGGCTCTGTGTTACATCCTTTATTTACATGGACCCAATTATTACCCCCATTTTATAGGCAAGGAAACTGAGGCACAGGGAGGTTATGTTGCTCAAGCCACACAGCTAGAAAATACTGGAGCAAGAATTTCAGTGTGGGCAGTCTGACTCCGCAGTGCAGGCTCTTCTTAACTGCTGTGGTCTTCTCAGCTCCACTAATTAATACCTTAAATTTATAGATGTGGAAACTGAGGCTCAGAGAGATGAAATAACTTGACCAAGCCACACAGCCAGTAAATGCCAGAGCCCGAACCCAGTGCCAGGGATCTGTGGCTCCGCAGTGTTCATGGTTTTTATGGGGGAGCGTCTCCCTCCTTGTGGCATGATGCACACGTCACATTACCCACGTAATGGGGGGTAGCTGGTCGCAGCCTTGAAATGGTCCTATGTAGTGTGATTAACTGGTCCCCCAGTCTGCAGATGAGTTGGACAGAACTGAAGTAACTTGCCAAGAACAAGCTCTATGTGGGAGCCTGGGTTCCAGTGCTTCCCTCCTGAGTTGGCTTCTGGCCTGGAGGACTCTTTCTTCTCTCCCTCTTCCTAATCCCTCACATCACTCAGATTGTAGCTCAAATGCCACTTTCTTGGAATGGCTTGTCTGGCCCTCCAAACTACTTTGATACTGTCTTTTGGAGATTTGTAGAGCATCCTTTAATTTTTCTTTCTCACTTTTTAATTATCTATATAATTATTTTATAAATAACTGCCTTCCCATAGATTGTCCAAACTCTGAGATCCTGGAGCCCACATCAGTTTTGCTTGGTTACATCTCAATGTTTAACACAGAGCTTAGTGCAGAGCCAAAAATGGTGGCTATTATTGTTTATAACAAATATATATGTCAATGTATATGTTTATGTATAAATGACAGCATTACATATATGACTATCACTTATATATGCATACACATATACACAAATATAAATAATAGTCATTAAGTCCTTTCAGTCCCTTCTCATGAATATATCAATCACAGAGATACCAATTAGCTCGACTATTGCAGCTCCCTGATTACTTGCTCTTGGCAGACATTGCCAATCAATCACCAATCTCTCTTCTGCTGAGACCCGAGGGAACCTCAAAATCCTTCCCAAGGAAGTGCTCCAGGCAACTACTTACTAACAGTTAGTTGATCTTGGCCCAACAAATGAAACTTGGTCATCCCAGGTGGGAAACCTATTCTCAGATATTACAAACAATTTTACAACTGTTTTCTGCAATTGAAATCACCTGGAAGAATTTAAAAAATACTGATGCTTGGAGTCCCCTTGAAGAGATTATGATTAATTTGTAATTCTAGTGCACTAAGAAATACTGGCTGACCAAATGGTGTCTGTTCTGGTTGGTTCTTGTCTGGATTCCATTTTCCTTGTTTCGTGTAAGTTCAGTTTATTTCCTTTTTTTCTGTGTAGTGTGTAGTAACTCTATAATAGCAGCTTCGGTGTGAGGATACAGAAATAGTAAAAAGACTGATCTTGATTTCCTGTCCTGCCTTCCCACTAATGAAGGACACAGGCAGGCATGAGATTGTTTTAAGTTAATTTGTAGATGCATAAAAGCACAAGGAAAAATGTGGCAGAGAAAGAAAGAAATCCTACCTGGGAGCACCTGGGAAGATTTTTTTTAAAGGAGATTTGGGTTGAACTAATTTTTGAGAGACAGATGACCTGGAAAACCATGGTGAATCCAAATTGTAGTATACCTTGCAGGCCAGACAAAGCCATACAGAGCCAAGGAAATAAGGGAAGTAATATGGTTTCAGAATTGATCTTCAGCAAATAAAGTTTGGCAGTAAGATGGATGATGTGTTGGCAAAGGACAATGGAGACTTGAGGGTTGGTGCACAGTCTGTGGTCTGATCCATGGCCATGGGCATGGGGCATAGAGGGGAAATCACATCAATGAATCAGAGGTGGAATGGGATTTTGGCAATCTGGGGGAGGTATTGAATACAACTCAAGGAAAATTTACAAAAATCAATTGTGCACCTACTGTTATTATTTTGCATTATGCTGTGAGCTCCTTGGGAAAAAAATTTGTGTTCCTAACTGTGGTTAGGTACTGTGTCAAATATTTGACATGTATCCTTCTCATTAGTCCTCATAACAATTCCACAGAGTTACTTCCACTTTATGAGTGGGGACACTTGTTATTTTCACTTTATAGTTAAAAATTCTGAAGTTAGAAATATAGTTAAGAAGTTTCCTAGGTTTATACCACCAGTTAGTGACAGATACAGGACCCACACGATAAAGTTGAACCTCAGAGCACGAATGAGTCCATCGACCTGTGATGATGCTGTTTCAATGATTACTCTATTTCAGTGGTTCTCAGAGACAATTTTGTTCTTCCCACCCAGGGGAGACACTTAGCAGTTTCCGCAGACAGTTTTGTTGTCTTAACTAGAGTATGTGTAGGGTGCTACTGGCATTTAATGAACAGAGGCCAGAGATGCTGCTAAAAATCCTACAGTGCACAGAACAGTCCCTATCTCTCCTTCCCCTGCCCCAAGGACAAATTATCCTGTTCCAAATGTCAGCAGTGCCAAGGCTGAGAAGCCCTGTTTTATTCCCAAGACCTAACTCAGTGCCTGGCACATAGTAGGCTCACTCTACATGTTTGTTAAATTAAATAAAACTACTGAATGTGCATTCATATTTATATAAATTTAAATTTATGTGAGTTTATCTCCTTACGCATATAAATTTTAAAATCCTGATGTTGTCTCCAGATCACAGAAATTTTACTCTGTGTGTGATCTTTATTTCCTGTCAAATCTGTAACTTTGGGGCAATGTTTCTAATTTATCCTATTCCAAGTCTTATCTCCTGTAATTATGCTGCCTCCTGGTTTGGCCATCATCCCATGGATAGGAATTTCATTTTAAATCCTCCAGTTGCTGTACTGACTTAGAAAAGATTTGGGGGTTTTTGAGTGTTTTTCTTTCTTGTTCCTAACCCACCCTGTTGGAATTCATTGCATCATCCTATACTTCCCTCTCACTTTGATTACATGGTGTGGGGTAGTCAGGGGACTTAGCATCCATCCACTTTGGAGGAGGGGCTGCCTGCTCTGGCCCACCAGAGAAACTTCCTGAATTATAAGATCCATGTCAAAGCTGACTGTATGAAGTGGTTGTAGCTGGAAGCCTCAGTTCCCATCCAGAAGACAACATATTGCTGAACTTGGGTGATGTAGGCTCAGAAAGTTCTCTCCCTTGCTGTAACCAAATGGGCTTTGGAAATCCAACCTGATTACATTACCCTATATCACATTTCCAGCCAACAGCTGTTGTTCAGTCTTCTCCTACCCTCCACTCCAATATGCTTTGGGATTTAAAAAAAAATTATAGCCACTTAAGAGCTTTGTTCATTTCCCTAATTTGTAAATTCCATATTTTCAGTCCCTTCTTGTCATAATTGCTTTTGGTGCAGCTGCCATTAGGGAGAGGAATACCCAACTGCATGGTGTATTTTCGCAATAGGGTCATTTTTAGGAAAGAGCTGAGGCAAAGGGGAGTCTTCTCAATCTGTATCTTGGTGAGAGGTCAATTGGTTTCTCCACGAAATCCCAAAGTCTGATGGTAGAGGGTGGATGGTGTTTGATCCAGCCAGATTCTCCAAAGATGCCCAAGAACAAACTACTAAGTGTGGAGAGTTATTCTAGTTTGCTCACACCTACACCTTCATTTCCATTGGCCTTCAAGATGCTTTATGTTTTTGAACACTGCAGTGCACCGTACATCTGCTGGCCCCTAAAGGCAAGTGTGAACACTGGCGGAAGTTGGGGAAATCCTTCAGGATCACTCTCCCACCTACCGCTCAGCTTGGATTTTGCTTCATGGGTGATGGTGGTATCAGTTAGTATGCATTACATTATAAATCACAGAAAAACCAGCCCGTAACTAACTGAGAAGTTCAGGGACAAAACTTCAGTCCCAGATAATGCTCTTCCTGAAACTTGATTTTTTAAAAATCTTTCTTCTGGCCTCACATTAAGTCTGCTTCTTTCTTTGTTTCCAAGATGAGACCAGTGGCTCCTGTGGTAATGTGGCTTCTTGTCTCATCCAGCAGAAGGACTGTATTTTTTGGACTATAAGGCAAACTCCCCCACCCCAGCAAATTGGGGAGGAATAATGGTTGTTAATGCTGCTGTTGAGTTCTGTTTACTTTTACATTGGTGAAATATTATGTTATTAAATATTTTACTACATTTTTTGCTTCAAAATTTTCCCCTATTTTCTTCCTCTAAAACCTGGGTACATCATATGGTCTGAAAAATACGGTAAAAATTTCTTTACCTGTGATTTCTCAGTGTAAATCTTGAGGTTCATTCTGGATTGACAAAGCATAGGGAACTGCCCTGAATCAACTTTCCAAGCCTACGTCATAAGCTCCCCTCTGGGAAAGCAGGTGGAAGTCATATGCTCGGGAAAGAGAGGGGTGGGTGGCAACCAATGCCCAGTATGAGATTTCTGCTTGGTCTTCTTGGCATTTGAATATCAGCAACCTGTTAAAATAATGCTTCAGCTTCCTTTCTTTCTTTTTTAAATTTTATTTTATTTTATTTATTTATCTTTAGAGAGAAAGGGAAGGAGAGGAGGAGAGAAACATCAATGTATGGTTGCCTCTTGTGAGTCCCCTGCTGGGAACTGGCCCGCAACCCAGGCATGTGCCCTGACTGGGAATCGAACCTCAATCATGTGTTTTGCAGGCCCTCGCTCAGTCCACTGAGCTACACCAGCCAGGGCAGCTTCCTTTCTTTCTGTGAATTTGAGGAGTCCCCTCCACCAAATTCCTTACCCGCGAAGCCCGTTTGCAACCACTGTTTGCATGTATGGCTGCTGCCACACACTTGGGGCCTAATTCTTTTTGACAGGGCAGAGTGGGTGACAACATTTGATAACACTCTTAACTTGAAAGCACTTCTAATTTAGAAAAAATATTATGAAATAACATTTTTGAAATATTATTTCATAAATATTTCACATTTATGAAAATGTATCCATAAGTGTGCTCATTCATTTATTCTCCTTTCTCTTTATTCTTCATTCTCTTATCTATCCATCCATCCCATCAAAAAATGTATTGTTAAGTATCTGCCATGTGTCAGTCACTGTACACAGTGATAAACATACGAGGATAAGTAATACACTGAACTCAAGGAGTTCAAAATACAGAGAAAGAGGTACAAAAACAACTAACAGTCATATAATACTTTTTTTGTAAAATGACAAAGAAGTCTTCAAAAACAGCTACTTTCCTAAACTCCAGATGACTGGGTTTTTTTGTTTTTTTTTTGCATTACTAGCCAGTTTCTATATCTTTGTGACTTCCCTTGTCTAAAATGTCCTCGTCTTATCACTGTTCCTCACCCTATTCATGACTGCTATATGTCTCTTACTTATCAAGGTCAGCTTGCACTCCACTCCACAAAATGCGTAACGAAGTCATTTAGCTGCATGTGTACCTGGGGTGCCTTAACATATTTCATGGCAACCAGAAAAACACCGAGGCTTTCTAAATAATGTCTCAATTCCACTGTGCCAAAGACTTCTTTTTTATTTTTTATGAAATTTATTGGGATGACATTGGTTAATAAAATTACATAGGTGTCAGCTGTACAATTCTATACATCATCTGTATATTGTATTGTGTTCTCCCCCCTGAGTCAAGTCTCCTTCCATCACTATGTACTCCCCCTGTATTCTCTCCTACCTCCCCCGCCCGCCTTTTCCTCTGGTCATCACCACACTGTTGTCTTTGTCTAGGAGGTTTTTTTTCTTTGTTTAATTCCTTTACCTTTTTCACTCATCCTCCAGCCTCACTCCCTTCTGACAGCTGTCAGTCTGTTCTCTGTACCTATGAGTTTGTCTCTGTTTTGCTTGTTAGGTCAGTTTGTTCCTCAGATTCCATACATGAGTGAGATCATATGGTACTTGTCTTTCTCTGACTGGCTTATTTCAAGTAGCATAATGCTCTCCAGGTCATTCTCTGCTGCTGCAAAAAATAAGATTTTCTCTTTTATGGCCAAGTAGTATTCCATTGTGCAAATGTACCACAGATGGCAAAACTTCTTAAGCAAGGAGTTTTCAACTCCACTATGGCTGGGAAAGTGAAATCTATATTTATCTTTAATTTAATTTACATTTGTAAAAGCAAGCTGTTGGCTTCCTTTCTCTTAAGGAAGAAATGTTTCCCACATGCTCTGAGCGCCTGAAAAGTGGCATAGAAACACCAAGGCAGTGGGAAGAGAATAGATTTGGAACTGACAGGCCCCTGCTTTGCTATTCACCCGCTCTGCTACCTAGATTTCTAGTCTCCTTGTGCATAGGTTCTTTTTCTATTAAATGGGACCACAGTTCCTACTGCTCAGACAGTGGGGAGTTTCATATTAGATGTATGTGGGAACATTTAGCACATCACTTGAGGGGGGGCAGCAAGCTTTCTCCATTTCTTCTTTTCTATTTTTTCCTTTTGACCCAAAGAATGTACTGTCTATATAAGAATGGGTCACGGGGTTGTGGCTGAGAGAAAACTTTGGGCAGAGACTTTTAGTCCTTTTTTTAATGCTGCCATTTATCTTATGCTGTGACTGACTGCAGTGGTACCTCAATGCATGTTAATTTGTTTTGGAACATGTGACAAGTACTGAAACCATTGAGTACAGAACTGTTCATGAACTATGGGGAGACTCATGCGTCAACGTCTGTTTCATCACGTGATGGGGGCACTGAGTGGCGAGCAAGCAAGCACCAAGTTCTGAAACATTCTTTTCTCATCAAAATGCGATGAGTACAGGGTTTGATGAGTTCTGAAGCTGAATGAATACTGAGGTATGACTGTATAGAGTTTATAAAAGAGTTCACGAACACATATGCAGCCAATGTAATTTTCATCGTTAATTATGTTGCCATAAAAATGAATATAGCAAATAATGAGCTATTATCTTCTTAAGCAAAGTGACATAATTTGAACATGCATAGCCAATGAAGCTCTCAGTGTCCTGGTTTGTACTGGTAGTGGTTTCTAATGTTAGTAGACCAACAGAGAAGTAACTAATCTCATCCAATCAAATGAAAGAAAATTATTTACTCAGCGACCTCTATGAGCTAGGGACTGTGCTATGTGTTTTCTGCCTTCACATATATTTTTTAATCCTCCCTAATAAAATGTCCCAGATTCTTGGACCTCACTGTCAAGAGAAGAATGAGATATGGCTGTGGCCTTTGCAAGCTTTTCTGTTTCATCACTGGTATCTTTAGCAGTTGTCATGGGAAATCTCTCCAAAAAGTCAAGCATAACAATTGGTAATGCTTCACACGTAATGTGCCTGTTTGCAGATGAGGTTACAGTTTGCTTCTCACACCCATTCTGAGAAATGCAGGCCTTTACGTTGCCTGCTTATTTATTCGGACTTCTACTTCCATGTTCATTATACAAAATCTGAATTTGCAGCAACTTCTAAAACACAACTCAGTTCACAAAATACTAAACTTTTACAAGCTACCATTTCAACATCATTTTCCACTACTTTCCTACAAGTAGGAGAAAATTTTGTGAATTTAGCTGATTCAAGTTCTATGACTTGCTAATCAAAAAATGTCTCCTGAACTCATCCATGTCTCTCCATTTTCTCTGCCACAGTTTGGACCAGTGTTATTTCTCACTGCCCTGCTACAATAGTGTGAGATGTTTTGAGTGTTTAAGATTTACCGGACACTGTTTTGGGTGCTAACTTGTTTTCCTGCATCCACTCTTGACCTGCTTGGAATCTTCACCATGCAGCTTGTTCAGAGTTCATTGTGATCATATCATCCTCTTGCTCAAACTCCTAATGGCCCTCCTCTGCCTTCAGCATACAGTCCAGACTCCTCATCATGACTCACAAGGTTCTGTAGGGTCTGTCTCTGCCCACCTTCCAGCCTTGTCTTGCTATGGTCAATCTTTTTCTAAGAAGCTATGCAGTGCTCTATCCTCCCACAGTCCCCTTGCATCCACCTGGATTGCTTGAATTTCTTTCCTTGCATTTAAAAAAATCCTCACCCAAGGATATGGTTATTAATTTTAGAAAGAGAAAAAGTGGGGGGGGGAGGGATGAAAAGAGAGAGAGAGGGGAGAGAGAGGGGCATGAATATGAGAGAGAAACATTGCAGGTTGAGATAACTGCAACCTAGGTATGCCTCCTGACCGTGAATCAAACTCAGACTTTTGGTGTGTTGCACAACGCTCCAACAGACTGAGCAACCTGGCCAGGGCTCTCCTTCCATTTTTGTATTCTGAGTTTCATTCTGAAGTCTTAGCAGTCACACTTAGTCTGGAATATCACTGAATGCTTTTCCTTTTGCTTTCTTCCTACCTCCATGATTCTTCTTTTCCATTTCCTTGTGGGCTTTTTTCCCCTCCCTTCCTGTTGTACCTCAGAGATTGACCACTGGTTTCTGGCCTCCCTGATCCCTTACCTACCCATTCTCAACTCATAAGCTCTGCCTTGGTTAAGCAAACCTATGGCTTAAAGTAATGCTGCAAATCTCATTCTCAAACTTCATGATGGGGTTTATATTCTTATATTGAGCTGACTCCTAGATGTCTGTTCTAGAAATCTGCACAAAGACTAAAAATTCAACACATCCAAAACTGTGTCCATTATCTTCCCTCAAACACTGCCATCCGATCCTGTATTTCCATAGAAATGGTTTGTTCATCCATCTGGTCATCAATACCTAAACCCTGAGGTCATCCTTACCTTTCCATTTTGTTTACCAGGTCTTTGCATCAGGTCATATAATCTTTAAATTGTCTTCTGGATCTGTTTTGTCTTCTCCATTCCTATTAACTTTGACCTGGTTTAGACATCTACCATGTTTCATCTGGAATATTGCAAAAGTTATCCAAATGGTTTTTACTCCAGCTCGTTCTCCATACCATCCCTGGCAGGAAGAATCAAATCAGAGGGCTCAACTCAGTGTGATCAGTATCTCTGAGAGGCAGGAGCCACTCAACGAACTAGAAGTGACATTGATAGACTGTAGGGACTTGGTCACATAAGTTTCTGCATCCTAGTCCTGGCTACTTCACAGAACCCTACAATTTCTATGATGAAAATGGCAACAACAGTAGAAAAATCAGCAAGGAAAGTACCTGTCACTGTCACCTTCCTATGACAACATCATGGACACTATGACTGTAAATTGGGCCCAAGTTAAACTTTATGTACATACCATTTAGTCTATTCATTTGTCTGAAAGTGACCTTCCATGCAGGAGTGGATTTTTTCCTAATTCACACCTTCTCAACAGAACTCAGATTCTCTTTGGGATCCAACCCCACTGGGGGTACAGCATTGGTGAGACTGTAAATCTGGTGCCCTGCCCTTTCTTGCAAAGGAGTGGCTATGTGACTCAAGCAAGGCCAATGAACTTTTCAGGAGGACTTTGACTCTTGAAAAATGACAATAAGAATGGCACAAAACTTTGGAGGCTCATTTGCTTCCTTGCTGGTGCCTATATGAAACAGTTTATTATAGTCTCTCCAACCAAACCCCGCATACCATGCTGATTCCTATCCCATGCATCCTGTTTCCAGGCCTGGGTCTGCAGCCTCTAGCCCTCTATCCATTCTGTGAGCTGCTAAAAATCTTACCAATGAATTCTTCACATTTTCCTTCTTCTTCCTCCTTCCTCCTCCCTCTTCCCTTCTTCTGTCTTTGACTTAAATTATCCAAAGTGAGTTTCGATTGCTTTAAATCATAGAACCCCAACGGATGACAAAATAATCTCATTAAAACCTTTCATTTTGGAGATAGGAAAATTGAAGTCTATCTGTAATTTGTCTCAAGTGAGCTGGGGATTTAATGGCAGAATATGGACTCAAAGGGTATTTCGTAATCCTAGTCTAGTATTCTTCATAGCATCGTGGTTCAAGAATGATCCCTAGACTTACAATTCCTTGATTTGAATACTTGGTTCTACCATGTATTTTTCTGTGAATTTTGGGTAAATCTCCTAGTTTTTTTCTGCCTCAGTTTTCTAACTCTTAATATGAAGGTAATAATGGCACGTACCCTATAGGGTTGTCGTATAGGTTAAATTGTTTAATACTGCACATAAAAAGTATGAGTGTACAGTACCTGGCACATAGTAAGAGATATAAGTGTTGGTAATTACTCTTGTTACTATTTCTACTGAGCCCAGTGGCCACTTAGGAATATTGCGGTTGTTTCACCAACACTGGTAAAGAATATTTTAATTGCATGATCCAAATTTTTCCTAATTAAGGAAGCCTAGTTCAGACATCCAAACAGCCTCCCTGGCAGTTCACCAGGAAGGGTGCTAGAATAAATTATCAGCTACCAAGAATAAACCTCTTTCTTTTTTTAATCTGAAAAAAGAAATCTTTTTACTTTGAAAAAAAAATGTTAAAAAGGACTGTTATTTTCTTCTTCTTTTTTTCTTTCTGACCAACAAAGTGGACATCAAAGTACAGAGTGTTTGACAAGAGGACCAGTTGGTTCCATTCAGGGGCACATTATGAATTGTTCGTTTTTGACAGGGGGAACAATTCATTCCATTTTGTTTATGTAGCACCTCCTGAAGGTCCATTTCTAAGTGGTTCACAAAAGGCTTGTTCTCACTGGAACACACTTGTCCTTCAGGGGTCCCAGGGACAGAGGATTGTGCGTGCAAATAAAATAAACTCACCCTGAAGGCCAGTAATTTAGATTAATAAAGAGCTATGTTTATACAACTCCATTAACAAAATTCTACATGGCAAGTTGAACCCAAGTTTCTCAGGCCACACTGCCATTTCTAAACAAGATTTGATGGAGCATGTCAAGTTCGCGGGTATACAAAATAAGGAGAAAGACTTTTTATAGTCCTCAGACCCCTGAGATGAATTCTGGGATGCCTATTTCTCAGGAGGCCACTCAGAAGTTGACACAGCTTGAATTTGGAAGATTCTATACCTGTAGGAATTAACTCAGGTGCCTCTATCCATCCATTCATCCTTCCATTATCCATTCATTCATGCACTTTTGCTTATATCCAGCTCCTGCAATAGAGCCAGGAAAAAAAAGCATTTCAGGAATGAGAGACACCTACACTACTCATAAAACACCCCGTAGCTTTTATCTGGATTCTCATTTAAAACATGTGAGACAGGTAGGGCTTAGTTTAATTCTCTCTGTTTTCCAAAAGAATGGAGACCCACAGTAGTTACAAGACTTGCCCAAAGGAAAGGAAGCTCTTGTTTACCGTGTACCTGTTAGATCCCTGATATGATGTGAGGGCTTTTTGCATTCATAATTTTATTGCATTTTCTAGGGAATACTGTGAAATGTGTGTATTTCTTAATAGATGGGGAAACAGAAGCACAGAAAAGTTACAGATGGCTGATGTCAGCAGGAAGTGGGAAGCTGAAAAGTTTCTGGTCTTCCTACGACCTCCTGCTGCCTCCCTTAAGACCACCCAGGGTCATGGTCCCCACCCTCTGCCAACCCAGTCTCTCCACAACATCCTGGCTTCTTCCCCTTTTCTTCCAAAGTTTCAATAAGAAGGGTCAGAAAGGAAAACCACAGTGTCAACACAAATAGCTGAGGAAGGGCCAGGGTGGGAGAAGGGTCCGAGAGAGTGTGTGGTTGTGTGAAGATAACGTTTTCCACTAGGGCTTGGTGGTCTGGGGAGTGTGTGCCTCCCTACAGGCTGCCTGTCTCCTCGGGTGTCCTAACCAGTGGTTGACAGCCTTTCCCTCCTCATGGCCACCCCAACTCACCAGCGATAGGGCTTTCTGCTTTAAGAGGACTTTGCAAACTCCTCCTTGGAAACACTGTACTCTTTGGCTGCTGTACCGGCTCTCAGTATTGCTTTTTTTTGTCTGCATACTGGCCCCTTTTGACTTCCATTCCCATCTCTACAGAGATGAGCCCCCATCTGCACTTCATGCCCAGGCTCTGTCCTGAGAATCACCTTTCCAGTTCCAGCAGGTGCCTGATACTGGCTTTCTGTATCAAAATACCTCTTGGACCTTCTATCCCATAATAGCAACATGCTAGTTTCTTCTGGCCATAATGGATGAAGATGGTGATTAATTTACTTATTCCAATATCTTTTCTTTTTTCCGAGTACGCACTTGAATATCAGGCCATGTGCCACCCGCTAGCATAGAAAACAGAAAACAAACTACTAACCTCTATGAAACTTCCCGTCCATGACAGTGTATGGGTGTGTGGCTGCAGGTGGAAGCAGTCAGATTTTTCTTTGCATAGTGTTGACTCCTTTATTGTAGCTCTGCTTTCTTCTGTTGTGTGTTGTGTGGTGGTTTCCACACCTTCATCACCTCCTTTTGAGTCTGAGCTCCCAGACACTTTCTTACCCATCTCTACAGCCCTCCATGCTCCAGGAGGCTGGGGGCACACAGAGTGGGTGCTCAACAGATGTTGCTTGAATACATCACTGAATTTAGAGGCCATGGTGTGGATGATAGAAAACCCTTCTCTTCCTAACTGCTTCAGTGGAACAACCTGTCCCCTTACTAACTATACTACTGGTGCTATAGCTTTAACCTTAGGTGTGTTTTAAGAACACTATGAATTTGAAACCAGATCCTCGGAAAAAAGAAAGAATGGGTAACGTAGTTTAAGGGTTTATCCTTATGAAAGGCACTGTCTGAACACTCTGTATAATTTAATTTCATTTTCCCATAGATCCCAAGAAGTGGTATTATTATCCTTGCTTTATAGATAAAGATATTGAAGTTTACAGAGGTTAAGATACTTCCCTACAGGCATATGGCTGGTATACAGTAAAACTGGAGTTTGAACCCTGGTCTACGGTATTTTTTCCAGAGCCCTATGATATTTTGTGTTCCTTAAAAGGCAAAATATATGTCTGGTTCAGGAGTCAATCATTTAATGTCATTCAATTTTACAGCATCCCAGGCCCCCCAAAACCCTTGAACTGTCATGGCAAAGGAAAGCTCAGATCTGTGAATTTATTTCTACATTTTTAAATGTTCAGGAAATGAATATCCCCCCTAAATAAGACAGAATTTTCAGCTCTTTCTGGTGGAACTGTGTGCCAGTCGGGAGGGATGGCGCTGATCTGTGAGCATCCATGGGATGTCAGTTCTCTCCACAAGCTCCTATCTGTCTGTGGCCACCATCAATAAAGCCCCTTAAGCGGATCTGTACATTTGGGGGCCGGCTGGTGAGGCACGTGCCGCGAAGCACCCTCTCCCCAATAATCAAACTCTTGTAAGCTGCATTGAATGAGATTCTTTCTCCCAGAAGAAGTGTATGTTTGTTTGTTGGCAGGGCCCTAATGACTTAAAGAAAAATGCCGGAAAGCAGGACTGAGCTCTTCCCTGAAAGGAACATTGGCCCTTTGTTCCAGAAATGCATTGCAGAATGGCTTCTGAGTAAGTCCTTGGAATTCCTCATGGTTTCTATGCCTTTGTGAGCTCCTGGCATTGAAGAACCGAGGGTTTTCTTTTGCTTTTTTTTCCCTCCCCAATGAATCCAACATTGTATTGAACACATTCTCCCTCGATTTTGATAAAAGCAACAACTCACAAAGCCGACTGGAGTAGAAAGATTAGGGCCAGGAACTGAATTCACTATCGTTGTAGGCAGTTTAGAGTTGAAGGGTTAGAAATGTTGGTATGGAGGCTGGAGCCCCAATATTTTCTCTTTCTTCAGGGATAGCATTCATGTTTGTTTTAGTAACTGTAATGCTACTCAGAAATACAGTGCTTAAAAATATTGCCCATGGCACCTATACACAGTCTACCTTTTGATTTTCTTTTTCTTTCTTTTTAAAAAAAATATAAGTTTTTATTCCCAGTGATTTTCTTAACAGGCCTGTGGGCCTGTCTTTGACAGGGGCAAAGTAGTATATGGTCTCAGGGTAAATGGAGGCATTACAAACTCAGCTTCTTTATCATTGCTCCTTGTGATATAAGGGAATTCTTCATGTCTCTGCACCGCACTTGCCTCTTTCTGCAAAATGGGAAAATTGTGGCTATTTAGCCTACATGGTTGGGAAGAGGACTACATCAGACAAGGTGAGGTGCCTCACACAGTCACACCAGAGCTGCCTAATAAACATCTGCCTTCCACCTCCCTCACCTACCTTGAAAGGTAAGGACCTTGAGTGGCAAAGAAGTTAATAGACACAGTGTATTAGTTTTTCTGGAGCTGTCACAACAAGGCACACCAGACTGGGTGGTGGCTAAAACAATAGAAGTTTACTTCTTCACGTTCCTGGAGGTAGAAATCTGAGGTCAAGGTGTTGGCTGGGTTGGTCTCTTCTGAGGCCTCCCTCCTTGGTTTGTAGATACCTGTCCTCTCCCTGTGTCCTCACCTGGTCTTCTTGCTGTGTGTGTCTGTGTCTTAATCTCTTCTTATTACTCTTCTTATAAGGTCACTAGTCCTACTGAATCAGGGTTTATCCCACTGACCTCATTATAACTTAGTTACCTCTTAAAGATCCTATCTCTAAATACAGTTGCATTCTGAGGTCCTTGGAGGTTAGGACTTCAACACAGGAATTGTTGGGTGATAGGACTCGGCCATAACACAAGAGATGCCCACTTGGCACCAGTGAAAACAGACAGCTGATTTTACATACAAAAGAGCAGGTAGGCCCCCTCATTTTTCCTTCTCCAAATTCTCTGAGTGAGCAGCACACAAACTGCCACTTGACTGTCCTGCCCCTCCCCTGTTTTTATTTGTCCTAAGTCCTGTTTTAAGTCTCATTATCCCATTGAGATGCAAAGCCCACTGAGGCCAGAATGTTTGCGACATGTTTGTGGTTCCCAGCCTCTGTTTCACCATGGTGGGTACCTGAGAAATGGTCAGAGTTTGTTCATTTGGTTCATCATGGATCCTGAGACCCACTGTGTGATGCCTGGACTACAGGTATGTTCTCAGTTAATATCCTTACAGCACACACATGTGGAGCATGTCCATACGATCTTTGCTTCTGAGGAGCTCACAGTCTACAGGGAAGATGGAATAATACACATCATTTCAGATTAAGAAACATGATTTCATTGGAATGTGTTGGAGGCAGAGAGAGAGTTATAGGACTATAGATAAGGAGGGAGCTGGAGTTTGGAAGGAGAAGCACGGGGTCTGGGAAGGCTAGAATACCAGTTTTGCCATTGAAAGTGAGGGCTACAGGTCAGCATCATTATCACCTGGGGACTTGTTATCAGTGCAGAATCTCAGGCTCAATCTGTGGGCTCAGAATCTGCTCTGTTCCTGGACTTGCAGTCAGGCATTGGAAACCAAAGCGTCCACACAGGATATAATGTCAATGAGTACAATGGGTGAGTGTAAGAAAAGCCATACGGCTCTTAGTCCACGTTTGGCCTTCTCACCAGGGCTCTAGGAAGATTACAGTTACTGCCAGAACTGCCACAGCAGCTGCTGCTCCAGTGTAACTTATAGACCTGCTTTGTCTCCCCATAGCTGTTTCCCCCCCCTTTCATTTACTATTTCCAACACCCAGTGAGGGATTATTAGCATCTCTATTTTAGCAGAGGAAAGAAACACAACGCAGAGAAGTGCCTTGCTGGAGGCCACTTGGCTGACAGTTCGAGTCGAGTCTCTCCTCCAGTCCTGGTCCTGGAGCCTGGGGGATCTCCTAGATCACCTTACAGTGTCCGTCCAAAGCTGAGATGAATGCATTGGAGAGGCTTAGGTTCAGAATATTACAGAAAAGAGGGCTGCCTTGACCTCTGAGCCTGGGGACCAACTCTGGTTTTGATCTGAAGGGGGCTTTTGCTGTTGAGTGTGGGAAGAGGGGCATGTGAAGGGGAAAAAAGAGGAATCAGTCATTTCCCCCTTTTCCCTTGCGTGTGGTCAGAGAGGGTACAGTGTTCAGCATCTAGGGTGGTAGGGTGATGTTCCTTTTCTGCAGCTGAGCAGAAAATAAGATGCCTTTCCCGGCACATGGGCATTTCTGAAGCACTTGGGCCTCTGGCTAGATCTCTGTCACTTTTGAGAGAGTGACTTTGAGAGACTTAATTTCCTCAATAGTAATGTGAAGAGACTAAGTGACACCCACGGTGGGACATATTCACAGGGTTCAAGATCATGCTTAATGGTCAAGGCTATGTTAGGCACAAATTAGGGCCACCATAAAGGTTAGTTGAACAAGCCAGCACTTCTGAAAGTGTCTTGTGGATGAACTTGAATGAGCAGTACACACATGAGTGATCTCCATGGGCTGGGGCATCTGCCAGCTCACCCACGATTTTGTGCCCAAACTACCAGGCCTGGACGGGGTGGGTGAATTTCTGCAGGCGCAGAGGCCGGCTTTGCAAAGAGGAGCAAACAGCACCATCTATTCAGGTCTTGGGGCTCCTCTTGCCAGAGCCCATGAGGGCTTTGGATTCAGAGAGCTATTGAGGGGGAGCCACAAAGACACGTTTTCTCCCCAGTGGTCTGGAGGGAAGACAGCACAGCCAAGGCACAAGGAGAGGGTTGTTTCACATCAGCCAGGCAGCCGGCAAATTCTGTCGAAGCAGCTGAAGGAGAGAAGTCATCAAAACACCCATGAAAAAAATAAGAGCTCTGGCTCGGGCAGCAGATAAAAGCTGAGGAGGCTGGTGAGCGAGGCACACAGGCCCCCTTCACTGGGCGCTGGCAGCCACGCTTTTGCCATTGTCCCGGCCCATGGGCTCTGATGATGGAGACGTTCTTATTTGTCTTCTTAGAGAAAGGACTGATGTGAGAGGAAAGACAGTTTGGGTTGTGTGAACAGTGACTGCCAAATGAAAGTCTTGGGTTGGTAAAACAGTGAGGCACACATTCAAACTGGCCCTTTGTTCCTGGTAGTGCAGTAGGCGGGTGGGGAAGGGGCCGCATTTTAGATCCAGCTCCCTCTGGGTGTTGTGGCCAATGCCCTTCTTGTCAAAGGCCAAACGGGAGGCCACAGACCTGCCTCAACCCAGGCTCTGCCCCTGGGCCCTGAGGCTAGAGCTGCACCTCTCTCTGGGTGCCCACTCACACCTCCTTGCCTTTGAATCAGAAGCACCCCTAAGTTTTTACTTTGGAGAGGCAAGTCTGTTTCAGGAGGAGAGGGTGAAGGAACAGGTGAGGTTGCTATCCTTCTTCAAGACATGAGTGCCCTTAGATTTTTCTGAGGTGTCTATCAGAAAGTTTTATGTATATATACACATGCATCTTTTTTCTTCTTTCCAGAAGTAATCATATTCTAAATATGCCTCTGTCCCTTGTGCTTCAATGAATAAAGTAACAAAAAGCTTTTCATTGTGGGCACGGACAAATCTGATTCATTCTCTTTCACATCTGCAGAGCTTTCTATAAGTCATTTAGTCAGTCTTGTATTGTTTTCAGTAATTTTCAATGAAAACATTGCATCAGTAAATAGCAATATATATGTCTTTGAAAATATATCTGCACAGTAAATTTCAGTAAACGCAGGAGTTGCTGGGTTAAATAGCGTGTGCATTATTTATTTTTTAAAAAATGGTATATTACTAAGTCCTACAAGGAGAGTGCCTTTAACAGTGCATAGCAGTTTTTCTCTTTTTTTTATTTTTATTTTTTTAAACTTTTTTTTATTGATTATGCCATTACATTTGCTCTATTCCACCCTCCATTCCCCTCCACCCTGCATACCCCTCCCCCCACCATTTCCCCCTTTAGTTCATGAACACGTGTCTCAAATTCTTTAGATTCTGTATTTCCCCCTACTATTCTTACCCTCCCCCCATCTATTTTCTATCTACTGTCTATGCTACTTATTTTCTGTACCTTCTCCCCCCTTCCCCTCCTCCCACTCCCCTGTTGCTAACCCTCCATGAGATCTTCATTTCTATGGTTCTGCTCCTGATCTAGCTGTCCTCTTAGTTTGCTTTTGTTTTAGGTGTGGTTCTTAATACCTGTGAGTTTGCTGTCCTTTCACTGTTCATCTTTTTTATCTTCTTTTTCTTAGGTAAGTCCCTTTAACATTTCATATAATAAGGGCTTGGTGATGATGAACTCCTTGAATTTGGTCTTATCTGAGAAGCACTTTATCTGTCCTTCCATTCTAAATGAAAGTTTTGCTGGGTAGAGCAATCTTGGTCGTAGATCTTTGGTTTTCATGACTTGGAATACCTCTTTCCAGCCCCTTCTTGCCTGTAAGGTCTCTTTTGAGAAATCAGCTGACAGTCTGATGGGAACTCCTTTATAGGTGACTGTCCCCTTAGCTCTTGCTGCCTCTAGGATTCTCTCCTTCATTTTAACCTTGGCTAATGTAATTATGATGTGCCTTGGTGTGTTCCTTCTTGAGTCCAACTTCTTTGGGACTCTCTGAGCTTCCTGGATTTCTTGGAAGTCTATTTCCTTTGCCAGATTGGGGAAATTCTCCTTTATTATTTGTTCAAATAAGTTTTCCACTGGTGGCTGTTCCTTTCCCCCTTCTGGTACCCCTATAATTCGGATATTGGAACGTTTAAAGATGTCCTGGAGGTTCCTAAGCTTCTCCTCATTTTTCTGAATTCTTATTTCCTCATTCCTTTCTGTTTGATCATTTTTTCCTTCCTTCTGGTCCACTCCCTTGATTTGAGTCCCAATTTTCTTTCTATTACTATTGGTATCTTTTGTATCACCAATCATTTCAATTAGTTTAGCTTCCATATGTTTCTCTAATTTGTGACTAAAATCAACCAGTTCTGTACGGATCCTGATAACCAGTGTTTTGAACTGTGCATCTGAAAGACTGGCTATTTCTTCATCACTTAGGTCTATCGTTTCTGGGGCTCTGAGTTGTCCTAGAGCCATTTTTGGTCTATTCGTGCTGTTAAGTGAGCGGAGCGATGCCTTAGTTGTTTACCAGGACGGGGAGACCCAGGTCGCTGGTTTGTGATGCTGTGTGTGGGGGCGTGGTCAGAGAGGGAGCAATGGCGGTCCTCTCCGCTCGCCCAGCGCATCCAGTCACTCCACAGGCCTGGGGCTTGTTTATCCGATCGGAATTGTGCGAGCCTGCTGCCCGCGCCGGCTTCCCTTCTCACTGGTTTCTCCGCACGTAAATGTGCGCGACCCACCGACCCACTGCGCCCCTTCTTTGTGCGCTCCGGCAGACAGCTCGCTCGCAATCGCACCCTTGGTTGCCTGCGCGCACCGCCCCGGGAATTTTTTCTTGCTAACCTGCTCCGCTGCTGGCCTCGCTCTTCGTATCCAGCTGAGTATCTAGTTGTCCGTTGGACTCCGTATTGTCAATTTTCCGTGTGGCTTGGTTGTGACTGCTGTTAAAAATAGTTGTTCTTAGATTTGGTTGTGCACAGAGGCGAAGTGGTTTCTCCACCTACGTCTCCATCTTGGCGGAAGTCCCATAGCAGTTTTTCCATACACTTATCAACACTGGGTATTATCCAATTGAAAAAAATTTGCTGATATGGTGAGTGAAAACTAATATTTCATCATTTTAATGTATACTTGTTTAAGTGAGTTATGTTTGGTATTGTTTATGTGTGTTAACCATTTGAATTTATTCTTCTTTAAAACGACTGCATCTATCTTTGCTATCTTTGTGTTGTATTTTGTATCTAGTTTTTATTGATTTTTAATCATAGATGGTGCTAGGCAGCCTTGAGATGGTGCCTGATGGTGCTCACTTTCTGATATTCATGACCTTGTGTCATCCTGTCCCCTGAAGTATGGGCTGGACGTACTGACTCCCCAGCAGTGAGTACAGCACAATAGAAGAGATGGAGTCTCACTTCTGATACCAGGTCATAAACAGACAAAGCCTCCTTTCTTGGGTGTTCTTCTTCCTCACTTGCTGGCGCACTCTCTACCTCTTTCTCTATTGGAACCCAGCTGCAAGTGAGGAAGTCCAGGTTACCCTGGGGGTCCTGTACAGAAGAAGACCCTGGGAGATGAGAGGCAACATGGGGGGATCTCAGGCAACCCGGCTGACAAGCAGCACCACTGCCTACCATGTGAGGGTGGCATCATGGAGGGAGAGTATAGCCCCAGTGGGCAGTTTGACCACAATCTCATGAGACACTCTGCACCATCCAGTCTGTGCTCTTTGTTTGGCAGCCCTGGGAAACTAATACCAGGGCAAAAGTGCTTAATTCTTAGGGCATATCACCTCTTACACCTGTATCATTTTAGAAGTACTTAAAAATATTTTGGTGTCATTCAAATTCTTTGAAATGCTTACTGTACTCACTAGATAATATCACTTGAAATAGGTATGCCAGAGTGAATTTGCCTCTTCCATACTGATTGGACATGTGGATGGTTTCAATTGCCTTGAGTTTTTAATAACTGGGTAATGAATATCTGTGTTATGGAAATCTTCTCATTTCTATGTTCCTAGATGAAGAGTTATTTGGTTTAGAAGTATAAATATTTTTAAGACTTCCTAAATTAAACGAAATAAACACATGCAGTACATTTCCCCAAATAAACAAAATCAAAGAGGAGAGGCTTTATTCAAATCAAGATACAACAGAGTCATTGCAAGCTATAAATGTTTATCAAGAAAAAAATGATTAGGAGTTTTTTTGGTCTATATTTGCAATTGTAATCTCTTTGATACAATACTGAGAAACCCAGAAAAGAAGGGAAGTCAGACAAGTTTGTAGTCAGTCCCTGGCTCTGTCTCCTCCTACTCCATGTGTGTGGCCTTAGGCAAGTGAATTAACCATCCCAGACCTCAGGTTCCTTATAACGTTGCTGTGGGAATTAAACAAGTGGATATAAAAGGCATATGACAATCCAGATATATACATTTTAAAAAGAGAGTAAATGCATTTTGCCAGGGTAAAGAGCTCCCTGCTCAAAGTTACTAATACTTCCAGGATATGGAAAGTGAGTTTTGGAAGCTGGCTGAAATAAAACTCTTACTTTAACTCAATAAGTAAGACTTATTTGAAGATGGGCACTGTGCTAAATAGTTTAATGTTTAGTATTTTATATAATTCTCACAACTTTTCCAAACAGGTATTATTATCTTCATTTTACATATAAGGACACTGGTTCTCAAAGAGGCTAGTTAGCTGGCCTTATGGTACCAGGGACACTAGATGGCTTAGCTAGGATTTGAACCCAGTTATGTTCATTTCCAAGTCCTATGTTCTTTTCTCATTGCTTCATCAAATTACGGCAAAATCCATGAATGCAACATACATATTATTTATAGAACTATATACAAAATTTATTATTTTTACTTTAGCTTTTTCTTTCCCCTTTTTGCACAGATTTCCCCTTTCACACAGACTCTCTCTTTGTCCATCGGCTCAGGTCGAGGAAGCCAGGCAGAAGTCAGAGTGATTTAGCTTTGTGCTCCTGAGGCTCCAGAATAGCTGGTTATAAATTTCTTCCCATCCCTTCCCCCTGAGCTCTCTTTGGAAAAGAAAAGAATTGCAACCTGATCCTGCCTCTTGCTCTTTGATGCTCATTGCATTCTTTTTGGATTAAGGGTGTCCAGTTTCCTTAGGAGGAATGAAATATGGCCATCTAAGTGAGGAGAGGACAAGCCCCTTTAGTAACCTCCTTAATGGGAGTTTTTATGGGATGTATTTTCACCTCATTGAGCTTTTTATTTCACTAAGATTCTTTCATCCACCCAAGCAGGTGAAGAAAATGGAAAAAATGATGGTAGAGAAAAGAAGAGCTTTAGGAACTTGAAAAGAAAGAGAAAGCCACAAGAAGCGGTCCCATGTTTGTTTACATATACAGTCTAACAAGCCAACAGACCAGTAACAAAAGGATAAAAATTTTTATTCTTGGTTAGTAGTATGGCTTGTAAAATAGGTCATTTATTAAGAGAACTGGCCAATTTATGTAGCTATTCATTTTATTATTTATTTATGCATCACTATTCTTTCATTCAAAAGTTTGAGCAACTATATTAAAGGTTCTGTCATTAACATGAGCAGAACCTGTATTTTACCAGTTAACCTGAAATGTTTTTTAAAATATTCACCAGAGGACATGCTTATTGATTTTAGAGGGGAAGGAGGGGAAAGAGAGAAGGAGAGGAACAGCAACGTGAGAGAGAAACATCGACTGTCACCTCTCACATACTCCCTGACTGGGGATTGAACCAACAACCTGAGTATATGCCCTGATTGGAAATTGAAACTGCAACCTTTAGGTTTTTGGAACAATGCTCTAACCAACTGAGCCACACCAGCCAGGAGTAATCTGAGAGATTTTTAAAGAAAGTAATGGTTTAAAGAAATCCATGTATAGTTAAAAGTTTTTTTGTTTGATTCAAAACTTAGATCTGTATATTCATTTTCTTATCTTCTGAAATAAGGCATTTGTGTATTGGTTTTCATCTTTCCTGCAAACAAAACAAAACAAAACAAGTGCCATATTCATAACGCATCACCTATGTTTCCAGTTCTGGATTCTTTAAAGTGGATCAGGAGCTTAGAGATACTTTTGAAGCAATTTGATTTTAGAATTCCAACTTTTTACAATGTTGTGCCTCCAATATTTATGGTTGTTTTGTTTGTAATTAATTCAACAAAGAATTTTGAAAACCAACTCACCTTCATTAAATTTTCCCAAAGAATTCAACTTTAGATTTCATAGAAACAATTTTTTTAAATATTCAGATTCTACAGGTTTACAGATTATTTAATTAAGCTATATGCATATAATATTAGCAAAACCTGAGGGCGTATGCTGTGCCAGGTGCTGTGTTTAGTGCTTGAACTGAATTCACTTATTAATCATGACAACTGATGCGGACACTGGCCCGCAGTGTCCTCGGCGTTATGGATGAGATAGGAGACGTTCACACAGACTACTGAGTCCTGTGGAGGAAAAAGCCGCAGCCTCTGCCATGGCAAGCCTTTATTGAGTTTCTTGGCACATTGCATGATGGTGCTCATTTACTATGCACAGGTTGGCTTTAGGTAGTTACCTTTTACAGAAAACAAAGGAGCCAATGCTGATAATCACATCATAGAAGAAGGATATTTGCAAATGAAAAGGGAAAAGTGGTTGAACTGGTTATACTCCACACTGGGGAGTTTTAGCTTGGATTTTAGGAAGTTACATTAAGCACTTTCTGTCTTAATTCAGGGTGAGGGAGTTTTAGCAAAAACAAGTCTCAAAGCAGTTTAGGCACATTGCAGGCCTGATTCCCCATGGGAAAACCTATCCATGGGTGTGGGTCCTGTGCATCTCTGGGTGGGAGCTGGGCCCATGCCATGCAGAACAGTCTCCTACAGACAACCAGCCTTTGAGGCCAGTAATATCCCCATTTCCCAGGGGAGAAAATGACACAAACAGGTTTGAGAAAAACATACTGGTGGCTCTTGATGAGTCATAACTTCATGATGGCTCCAAAAGGGTGTGATACAATAGCACGTAGCCTACAAGGCTTAGCCCTTGTTGGGTGGGACAAATCCAAGGTGTTTTACACGCAGACTCCCACAGTTGCCCAGAGGGACTGACTCCCAGTTGCCCACAGGAGCAACTTGTCCAATAACACATCTTTATCAGCTATATTCTCTTCTTTCTCACTTTCTTATTCCCCTGCTGGTATTTTCTGGTGAGACTCTGCTACCTAATTGGCAAGTTCCATTGCAAATTGATATTGAATGGCCCCTTAGTGAAAATTACTATGAATTTCATGATGATGATAGCAGAGCATTAAACCCAGCAGGAGACCCTTCTGAACATAGGCCCTGAGTAGCTGTACTAGTTGTGAGCCTGCAAAGCTGGCCCTGCCCTGGGACTTGGATCTGGTGATCCCACCCTCAGACACGGAGATGTTCCACAAATATCTCACAATAAAGACAACTGCATTTTTATTAATTAAATGCCTCATCTACCTTTATAATATTGTTTTATATTTTTGGCTATGTATTCTTTGATTGCTTCTGCATGGCAATGATTTTTTGGTATTTTCTTTTTTTTAGATTTTATTTATTTATTTATCTTTAGAGGGGAAAGAAGGAGAGAGGGAGAGAAACACCAATGTGCGGTTGCCTCTTGTGCATCCCCTGCTGGGAACTGGCCTGCAACCCAGGCATGTGCCCTGACTGGGAATCAAACCTTGATCCTTTGGTTTGAAAGCCTGCACTCAATCCACTGAGCTATGCTAGCCAGGGCAGATTTTTGTGTTATTTTCTATAAGGAAAATGGAAATATAATTCAGTGTTTCTTGTAACATGATTGCACAGAGTTTTTTCTTTTTTAAAGCACTGATATCTTAGAAAAGTCTCACCTTGATATTCCATTATTAATACTGTCTTGTGAATGTTTAGGATTGTTTTCAAGTTTTGGAGAAACCTCATCAGTTTCCTATAACACGAGTAAATATAAAAAATATATAAAATATAAAAAATATGATTATATTTTCCTATAATCAGATTTCGGGACCCTCCATGTGCACTGGCTAATCTTAAAGGCTATTTTCATTAATTTTCCAATGCTTCTGTAACAAGTGTCACAAATTTGGTGACTTAAAACCACATGGACTTATTATCTTACCGTTCTTTGGGTCAGAAGTTTAATACAGATATCACTGTAGTAAAATCGAGGTGTCGGCAGGGCTGCATTCACTTCCTGAAACTCCAGAGGAGAATCTGTTCTCTTGCCTTTTCCAGCTTCTAAAGGCCACTCACGGTTCTTGAATGGCAGCCCCTTCTTCTGTCTATAAAGCTCAAAATGTTCTATAGTCATATTTTTCTCTGAAAACCTCCTCCTTGCCTTTTTAAGAACTTAGGTGGTTACATTGGAACCACTCAGAAAATGCAGGGTAATCTCTGCATCTCAAGGTCTGTGCCCTTAATCACATGTGCAAAGTTTCCCTTGCTGTACCAGCTGACATGGTCACAAGTTCCAGGGGTCAGGAAGTAGGCATCTTTAAAAAAATTTTTTGTATTGTTTTCTATATTTATTTTTTTTAAAGGCTTTATTTATTTTATTTTTAGAGAGGAGAAGGGAGAGGAGAAAGAGAGGGAGAGAAATCTTAATGTGTGGTTGCTTCTCGAATGCCCCTACTGGGCACCTGGCCCATAATTCAGGCATATGCCCTGACTGGGAATGGAACCAGTGACTCTTTGGCCAGTGCTCAAACCACTGAGTCATGCCAGCCAGTGCCAGAAAGTAGGCATCTTTTGTGGGAGGGTGAGACCTCCCTATCACACTAAAGGGTGTGATTCTGCCTATCACACTCTTTTCACTGATGACATTATTAACAGATTTGTCCCCCATGTCTTATTTAGTTTATTATTATTATTATTATTGGGTCAATGTCACTTAAATCAGTAAGAAACTGAAGTATTTTCCCAATGAGTTTGTAAGATTCACTCCTCTTCAGTAATTGGAAAATCAAGTTATCTGAGAGCCTCTTCATTACTCTATTCATTTTTTCCTTTCTCCTAGTGAATTACTGCTTTGGCATGGTCTGATATTTTTCTGGCAATTTACTTCTTTTTTAAAAATTATATTTGATTGATTATGCTTTAACAGTTGTCCCAATTTTTTGCTCTATGTCTTGCTCCCCACCACTCCCTCAGGCAATCCCTACACGGTTGTCCATGTCCATGGTTATGTATACATATTCTTTGGCTACTCTATTCCCTACTCTGTGCTTTACATTTCCATGACTATTCTGTAACTACCAACTTGTACTTCTTAATCCCTTCACCATCTTCACCCATCCTTCTGACACTCCTCCCATCAGACAACTATCATAGTGTTCTCTATATTTATGATTCTGTTCTGCTTGTTTATTTTGTTTTTTATATTCAATAGTTGATAGTTCATTTTGTTTTTTATATTCAATATAAATAAATATATTTATTTCTATATTATTGTTCATATTTTTGATCTTCATCTTCTTTTAAAGAAGGACCTTTAACATTTCATATATACTGGTTTAGTGATGATGAACTCCTTTTGCTTTTCCTTGTCTGGGAAATTCTTTATCTGTCCTTCAGTTCTAAATGATAGCTTGCTGGTTAGAGTGACCTTTATTGTAGGTCCTTGCTTTTTATCACTCTAAATATTTTTTGCCAATCCCTTCTAGCCGGCAAAGTATCTTTGGAGAAATCATCTGACAGTCTTATGGGAGCTCCCTTGTAAGACACTAACTGCTTGACTCTTGCTGTTTTTAAGATTCTCTTTTTATATTTAACCTTTGGCATTTTAACATGAGGTGTCTTAGTGTGGGCCTCTTTGGGTTCATCTTGTTTGGGACTCTCTGTGCTTCTTGGATTTGTATGTCAATATCCTTCACCAAGTTAGGAAAGTTTTCTGTCATTATTTTTTAAATCGGTTTCCAATTTCTTTCTCTCTTCTTGTTCCAGCACCCCCATGATGCAAATGTTAGTACACTTGAAGTTGTCTCAGAGGCTCCTTACACTGTGTGTGTATATATATATATATATATATATATTTATATATTTATATATTTATATATTTATATTTATATTTATTTATTTATTCTTTTTTCCTCTTGTTGTTATGATTGGTTGTTTTTTGTTTCCTTATATTCTAAATTGCTCATTTGATTCTTGGGTTCATGTACTCTATTGTTGATTCCCTGTGAATTGTTCATTATTGCAATTAGTATTCTTCATTTCTGACTGGATATTTTATTTTGTTGAGGTTCTTATTAAGTTCATTGAGCATCCTTATAAACAGTGATTTGAATTCTACATCTAGTAGATTGCTTGTCTCTGTTTTGCTCAGTTATTATTTCTGGAATTTGTTCTATTTGTTCCTTTAGGTCATATATCTTTGTCTCTTCATTTTAGTAGCCTCCCCGTGTTTGTTTCTATGTATTAAGTAGAGCTGCTATATCTTCCAGGATTGGTAAAGTGGTCTAAGGTAGTAGATATCACGTAGGATACAGTGGCTCAGCCTCCCCTATTACCCAAACTGGTACTCAAGGTGTGCCCACTCTGTTGGCTGTGTATACTCATTTGTTGTAGTTGAGCCTTGATTGCTGTTGGCACATCCAACATCAGCCACCACCTGTGTTCTGTCCAAAGTCACACAGCATAAACTACAAAGTGATCTCCAGAGGCCTGATATTTGTGATGGGCTTGGAGGTGCCCAGGTGAAGCCAAACCGTGAGCCAAAGTTGGCTGCTGCTAGTGCCAGGACTGGTGCACCTTAGTGAGAGGTATAGGGCTTGCTGAAGCCAGATGATGCTTGTATGAGAGAATTTAGGAAAATCTGAAGCATGGGCCAAGACAAGCCATTTGCATGGAAAAGCCACTAGAAAACGTTTGGGTAGGCCTGAAAGTTGAGTGGGGCAGACAGTGCCTCAAGGAAACACCAGGGTGGGGCAACAGTATGAGTCAGGTTGATGGAGTCTCGCATGTAGTGTCTGCCTGTGGGCTCTGTGGCTCTGTGTGGGGAGAGCTCAGAAAAGGAACAATGGCTTATGGAGAAAGCTGCCTCTTCAGCTTTCACCCTGATGCTGGAGAATTCAGTTCCTCCCTGTAGTCTCTGATGCCTTTCAATCTGCTACCCCCATGGTGAAGCTTATAGGGAGTGAGTCTCAGTAAGTCTGTGCATGGGCCCTTTAAGAGGAACTGCCTAGGACTCCAGAAGTTTCTGTCTTCCACAGCCTCAGTCCCCACTGGTTTTACAGCCAGAAGTTATGGACACTTCTTTTTCTGGCACCAGAACCCTGGGCTGGGTGACTTGATGTAGAGTTGGGACACTTCACTCTGGAGCTATTCCTCCTTATTTTTATTCATCAGATGTAGTTGTGGGACCAGACCATTGTGCATCTCTGTCCCTCCCAGCAGTCTTGATGTGGTTTCTTTTTTAATTCCATAGTTGTAGGACTTTCAGTTAGTTCAATTTCTGATGGTTCTGAATGATGGTTGATCTATAGTTTAGTCGTAATTTTGATGCGGTTGTGTGAGGAGGTGAGCATGTTTACCTATGCCTCCTTCTCCACTGGAAGTCCAGCAATTTACTTCTGAAGGCCAGAATAATTTCTATTGATTTTATCACATTTCTATATTGCTCTTATTTCATATTCAATTTTTAAAACCTAAACTTTTCCTCTGCTACTTAATAGACAAAAATGACAAAGAGGTACCTTTCATTTCTGACTCACTTGATTGACATAAAATGCTTTTCTTCTTCTGCAGATTAAGTGACACATTCCCAGCTCACATTTCCCAAATTTATTCTGCAAATGCTGGTGACCTCAGCAGTGCCATTGATAGGAAGCTAAGTGTTTCCTAACTGGCTCCAGTTCATATGTTTTATTTCTGCAATTTTACAAAATTATGTGACCATTTGAACATAGTGCTAGAGCTCCTTTCTGGGGCCTGGAAGGGGCCTACTGCTTACAATTCTTAAGCTTAAAGTAAATATGTCTTGGGTGCTGTGGGGCTTCAGTGGAAGGGAACCCAATGCAGCCAAGAAGTGTCTGGAAAGACTTGGCAAAGGAACCAAAGCTTAAACCAAGTCCTGAAGGAAAAATGGAATTTAGCCAAGCACAGAAGGAAATGAAAGGTCTTCTAGGCAGAGGTCATGACTTGCTTTTGTACTGAAGAATGAGAGGGAAGATGACAGTCATGCAATGTGGCTGGAAGAAGAGGAAGAGAGGGAGAGTGAGAAGATTTGGCTGATGGGAGAGGTGTGAGAAAGGCCATGTTTTTTGTTCTAGGGTCAGGGAAGTCCCACCAATTTAGTCATAAACAGAGATCTGTTTTGGAGTCACTTGGGTCCTTCCTTGAAGAGGAGTGGGTGGGGGAGCAAGAGTGACTACTGTCATTTTTTGTTTTCCCGACACCAATTCATAGTGACTGTCCCTGGAGAGCAGAGCTTCCCAATACAATGTTTTGTGATGATGAAAATATTTTGTATATGCACTGTCCAATATGGCAGTACCAGCTACATGTGGCTATTGAGTGACTGAAATGTGACAAGTGTGACTGAATTAAAAATTTAATTTAATTTTAATTAAAAAACTAAACAGCCGCATACACGGCAAGTGGCTGCCATATGGAATAGCACATCTCAAGACCTTCACAGAAAGCCTGTGGGACAGACAGACTCAACGGTGTAAACTTACTAACAATTTTCAGTTTTCAAGGACTCATTTTAGGCACTGAGGAGAAGTTTAAACTTTACAAGACATAGTTACACTCCAATTTAATGGAACTGTGAGCGGGTTAAGGCTTTGTGTTAAAGGGATGAGTGGGTATGAACAAAATATTCAGAATGTGTGACAACAAAAAAGCAGTGAGGATAATATTTATCACAACATTGCTGTAAACAACATAAATATGTGACTATACAGACTGATTAAGAAACTGCATTCATGCAATGGTATAGCCCCCACCTAAGCCATAGAATGATATAGATAAGGCAAGAGTGTATTGATTTCAATAGAAAAATGTTAGTGATATCGTATCTAGTGGGAAAGCATATCTTAAAAGGGTTATAAAATTTTAATGAAAGTACGCTTACAGATAGATCCAGAAGTATATGCATAAAATAAATATATCCATAGTGGTTATTTCTGAGTTTAAGGCGATTGCTTTATTTTTGTTTTCCTTTTTTTAATCTTATCAATGTGATCAAATATTTTTCTTCAGTGGGCATGTATTTCTTTTAACCATAAAAATCAGAAATCAGTAAACATAACTTATTTAAAAATTCTTATGGCAACGAAGTAGATAGCAAGATCTATTGTATTGTATTTTTCCATAAAAAATGTGCATTTGGTTGCCCATATTTCTGGGGGAAAAACAAGGATGAGTGTTATACATGGGTAGTACTAATTCTGTATAAATGGTTTTGATTCTTTTTACTTATGCTTATGCATTAAAAGTATGACTCTAGAAAGCAATAATGATTTCTATATGCAAAAGAATACCCTGGAATACAATAATCAGTTTGTTTTTAAATATAAATAAATAAAAATTGAATTAAAAAATTAAAACAAAAGATTTTTTTTCCTGAAAGTTTGGACCAAAAATGTGGGTGCACATTATAGACAGCAAAATACAGTAGTCGAGAGAGAAAATACTCTTATAGGCAGGGAAGCCTTCTCACCAAAGATGAGTCTGGAAAGAAAGGCAGGAAGGTAAGGGCAGAAGAAGTGCACGGATATTTCTTGAGGAATCACTCAGTGCTGAGCATTATCTTTTTCAATCCTCACCATGGCCAGATAAGGTTGATAACCATCATCACCCCATTTTACAGATGAGGAAGTTGAAGATGCTGATAGGTTAAATGACCCTGTAGGTAAAAATCAGAAATCTTGAAGACAGAGATTAGGGATTTGAGTGTTGGCCCAATGCTTACCAGCTGTTGCTGATTTCTACTACTGTATCATAACATGCTGGCTTCCATTCATCTATTGATTTGTGACATGACTGTGTTTGCTTCTGTGCAACTGCTAGACTAGGAACTTGTGGGATAGGGATTGTATGTGTCAGTTCATCAGTATCCACAGCTTTCAATGATTAACCTGTCACACAATAGGCTCTGAATTAATATTGCTGACAGAGTGAAGATATATCAGGATCATTAATTCCTGTTCGTTGGCTTCATAGAGAGTTGGGAGACACACAAGAGTTGGCCTTTCAGGGCTTTGTAAATGGTAGAATCACGTACTCATGTCAGGAGTTTTGATATCTGAACACTTTCCTCTATTAGGTTTTCTCAAGCCAAGCCAATAACATTTTTTTTTGAACTGCTGATGATATTCCAGCAAAGGAGATTTAACCTAGAAATTCTTGGAATGTAGCAGAAAACCACAAAGCATTTATTTGTTCTTAAACTGGGTGCTTAAGAGACTTCTATGATTCTTAATGGAATGATCGGAGCTTATTAATGCATATTTTTCAAAACACTTTTGAACCATCTCTTATCTTAGCCAAACTGTGAAACAAGTTGAGACAAGTGAGGTAGAATCTATGTGTTGTTAGTTGCATAATCAATTATCATCAACACCTAACACTGGTATTAGGAAATGTTGATTTTTCTATTTTGGGGGTGAAGCTAAAGTAAGACCTACTGTCTTCTGTGGAACTGGGTGAGGGTGTAAGGACAATGGGATACCTCCTAACTTCCCATGGGATACTCTTTATCAAATTGCCAATCCCATTCTGGAAAAGTTTATTTTTGTTTTTTCTTTGATTTAGTGGCAAGAATATCATCTTTGTGTTAGGTGGGCTGGATATGCCGCCAAATGGACAGTGACCCCCGCAGCACCATTATGAATACTTCTATGTTTTTGTTGTGGCAAAGTAGGCAAATTATGTTAAGCACAAAATATTGTGAAAATATGAACTGCATGTTTCACAGGTCTTTTGCTATAAAGAGTTGTTTTATAACTGTTTGTAAAGTTTGTTGAAGTTTGTTGTAACACAAGATTATAACAGAAAGGCCCAGAGCCATAGGCTGAAGAACTTACATGAATGTAATGATTTGTGGTTAAATGCTAACAGGGACAAAAGGCCCGATGCCATGTCAAACACACGTGCCTCAGTGGAACTCCTATATTTTCCTGGTACTTTTGGGGATGGTACACCATTTCTCACATCACTACATCATAATAAAAGATGTATGTGATTGTGTGTGTGTGTGTTTCCTTTACTTTTTCAACATGCTCTAAAGCCTGGTGGGATTTGTGATCTTATATCTTTATTCTTAGGGGGGAAAAAGCCCGTAGTCTCCCATTTCTCTCTCCTTTGTCAGTTGTGAAAACATGGTATTATGGATGTAATAGGGGGAGGTGGAGGCAGTGTTGGATCTCAATAATCCAGAAGGCAAGCAGCAGGACTGGGGTCACTGGGTCTGTTTGTTGGGGCCGTGCATGGCCAGGAGGGCGAGGTATTGGCAACACAGCCTTTGAAAGAGGTCGTCATGAGATAAAGACCTGATAAGATGGCAGAGTCCTGTGCATGAGAAACGATATTCCTCCCACCACGACACCCTAAGGCTACAGTTTAGTCTCTAAAATTACCAGATGTTTGGATTCTTTTTACAGGTGTGAAAGTGGGAAGGGAGGTTGATGGTACTAAAAAAGAATTTGGAGAAATCATAGGGAAGATCTTGGATTCAAACATATTTAATTTTGGAGAGGTGGAGGAGTTGAGTTAGCTTTACTTAAATGTCAGAGATCCTAAGGGACATATCAGTTACACTCTTTATAGTACTTTCACTTTACATACTGATTTCATGTTCTGCCACAAAAACAAACAAAAGTGTTAGGTCTCTGTGGCAGGGATTTTTTTCCTCATATTACGAATAAGTAAACTGGAGGGTTTTTTTTTTTTTTGATAAGTTAAGATGTATATAGCAGACCTAGGATAATCACAAAAATTCTAAAAAATATAGTGAGGGAAATTACTAAAAAAATAAAAATGCAACATCAGAAAATACTCACTTAATGATAAAGAAAGCCATAAAGGAGGAATGGAGCAATAAAAAAGACACGAGACACAGGAAACAGAGTAAAATGTCAGATGTAAATCTAATCATATCAATAATATCATAAATGAGACTAAATTAAACAATCCAATCAAAAGGCAGAGATTGTCAGACTGGATAAAAAATCCAACTAATATGCTGTCTATAAGCTACACACTTTGGATTCAAACATACAAATAGATTGAAAGTAAAAGGATGGAAAAAATACATCACACGCACAGAGACAGCAAGAAAGCGTGAGTGTCCATCATAAAAAATAGACTTTAAAACACAGTGTTACTGGTGATCTGGAGGGATATTTTATAATTATAAAGTGTTGGTTCATCAGGAAGATACAACAATTATAAACACATGTATGTCTAATGAGAGATCATCTAACTATGTGAAGTGTAAACTGACAGAAATGAAGAAATGATTCAAAAGTAATAGTTGGAGAATTCGATATCTCACTTTACTATATGTGGAGATGTAGGCGGAAGATCACCAAGGAAATACAAGAAATGAACACTACTAGAAATTAATAGACCTGACACATGTCTGTAGGACACTCCACCGAACATCAGCAGATGATACACTTTTCTCAAGTGCAGGATTGACTATATCCTAGTCCGTAAAATATTCAGTACACTTAAAGAAATAGAAATAATATAAAATGTGTTCTTCACAATGAGGTAAAAGTAGAAATCAATAAAAGAAATTTGAGAAATCATGAATATGTGGCAATTTAGTAAATAATGGAAGAGTTAAAGAATAAATCAAAAGGGAAGTTAGAAAAAACTGAACTAAAACAAAAACACAATGTATCAAATTTAGGGGATGCAACTAAAGCAGTGCTTAGAGGGACATTTATAGCTGTAAATGCCAATATTAAAAAAGGAGGAAGATTTCAAATTAATAATATAAGCTTCCACATTGACGGGAAAAAGAAATACAAACTAAAACAAAAGCAAGCAGAAGAAAAAAAATAATGAGGATTACAGTGGAAATTAATTATATACTAGAAAAACAACAAATATTAGTGAGGCCAAAAACTAGTTCTTTAAAATATTAACAAAATGGACAAATCTTTATTTAGATTAGACAAGAATCAGAAAGAGGGTATATTACTTCTGACATTATAGAAATAAAAAGTACTGTATGCCAAAAATTAGACAGCTTGTATGAAATGAACAAATTCCTAAAAAGATACCAATTACTGAAACTGATGCAAGAAGAAGTGGATAATCTGAATACACCTATAACAAGTAAAGAGATTGAATGGGTGATCAAAATACAACCCACAACTCAAAAACCAAGGGACTTTGCAGATGTGATGAAATTAAGTGGATCTTCAAACTGGAAGATTATCTTGGATATTCTGGGTGGGCCTTATATGTTACCACAGGAAAAGGTAGAATTTACTTTTCAAAATGTAGCTCAGCTGCCATCTTCTCCAGGAAGGCTTCCTTTGTGTGCTCTAGTCCCAGCTTCCTTGCCCTTCTATCTGGAGAGAGGTTCACTCCCGACTCTGCCGACTTGTGCTTTACAATACTAACCCTATTACATGGAATTGAAGGGTCCTTGTCTACATTTTTTTCTTCTTTCTCACTGGATCCTAAGTTTACTCTGTCTTGGTTACCCCTGTATTGCCAGTGCTCAGGAGAGAAGATCCACAAAAAACCTGAAATAATCACTGAGGGCCGCTCACATGGAGGAGTCATTCTGATCAGAGTGGCAATGAGGCATGTGTGTTGGTGGCATATAGAAGCTTCAAGCCTGTGTTAGTACTTGGTTGCGTTAGGCCCTTTCTTCAAAACCAGTTGCTTAAAAACTCATTGTCCAAAGTAAAAAAGATGGTGCAGGTTTTTTCCTCCCAAGGCCAGCCCTGTGTGATTGCTAGGATTAAATTTCCACGTTTTTGAGTGAAATCACCTGGATGTCTTCACCCTCCACTCCTGCCCAAGCCAATTGCTTATTATTTACTGTTACCTCCATCAGAGTCCCCTTCTCCCTCCTAGATCCTGCCACCTGTCATCCTGGGCATAAAAAGAGCTCAAGTCTTGGGGAGAGGCCTACATTCTCTCTGAACCTCACGTCAAATCATATCGCTTCAGAAAACCCAGCAGCAGTTTGAAATTACAGTTAAGAGCCCGTGGAAAATAAATGACACGAACAGCTGAAAACCCCGCCCCCACCATGTTCGACCCCCGTTTCCCCTCCTCGCCTCTTCAGCTCTTCAGCACAAAATGTGTTCACTGGGGATACGAAACCTGAGCCTTGCACAAGAGTGCACACCACAGAGTGGAGCGTTGATTTGGTCCATCCAGGGCCAGCAGCTGCCGGAGGGGGCAGGGTGGGGGTGACAGGCCCTTGAATTGCTCTCTGGAAGTCCTCAGGAGACTTGCTGTTGGAGGGTCCTTGGGGGCTGCCCCCTCCTGTTTTGCGCAATCTATCTTTAGAGAATTGCAAGTTCATTTCTCAGAAAGGCCCCAGAGCTGAGATGACTTCTAAACGGACAAACCACTTCCTGCAATCTTTAACTGAATTGGGGCTGGGGGGTGTGGTTATTGGAGGGGGGGCTCCATTCAGACTTGTCCACCCTCATGTCTTTCCACAACCCACCCCTGGCTCTGGGCCGAGAGAGATCGGGCAGAGAGTGGGCGCTGGGGTGTGCATAGGGAGGGGAGCGTCACAGCCAAAAGTGCACCCTTCTCAAGGCGCTGGTCACTTCAGGGTTCTGGAAGAAGGTCAGGGCCCTATTCCAAAACCCCATTTTGGATTAGACCCTCCTGCACTTAATCTCTGAGAGGCAGTGGGGGAACAGTCCTTTGTGCTGCCTGCATCATTCCTCAGGCAGGGGACAGAAGAAAATGGCTCAAACCCATTCAAAAATGTCTCCAAGCCCTGAATGGGTGGTTCAGTTGATTGGAGTGTCATCCTGTGCATCAAAGGTAGCAGGTTCAGTTCCCAGTCAGGCACATACCTAGGTTGCAAGTTAGGTCCCAGGTCAGGGCCTGTACAGGAAGCACTGATTGATGTTTTTCTTTCACGTTGATGTATCTATCTATCTATCTATCTATCTATCTATCTATCTATCTATCTATCTATTATCTATCTATCTATCTATCTATCTATCTATCTATCTTTCTCCCCCGGTCCCTTCCTTTCTCTCTAGAACTGATAAAGCATATTCTTGGATGAGGATAAAAAGAAATTCTTCAAGTGTCCTAGTGGGTATCAGCACTGAAAAGGCCATCAAAAAGCAAATATCCCAATATGACACTTCCAAGCAGGTTGGTGCAGTGGATAAAGAGAGACTTAAAGCATAGGCAGACCTACATTCAAAGCATGTCTTTACTACTTAGTGTCTGTGTGGTCTTGGGCAGGTGTCAAGTTCTCTGAACTCCAGTAGATTACAAGTAATAACAGTGACTGCCCTGGATAATTGTTCAGGAGGTTTGCATGAGATGATGTATGTACGGTTCTTACTTCACTGCTCAGCATATGCAACATGCTCATTAAATGCTACTTCTCATTCCTTTAAAAATAAGGACAATAACTAAAGCTACTTTGGGGAGTTTGCCAAGTGCCAGGCCTCAGCCCAACATTCATGATCTCACATGATATGTTTTTATTGCAGCTTTTCAGTCTCTTGATGGGCAGGGGCAACGTCTCGGTGGGATTCTGGCTCTTTCTACAAAGTCCCGTTCCTTCCTTTGCTGCTTCTCATTTCAACTCTTTGATGCTTCTTCTTCAGGGGCCTGAAGCAGCTCTTCTGTGGTACTGGGGTCTCCACAGCTCCCTAATTAGTGCCACACTGTTCTTCATTTGCTTGTCCCTCCTGCTTTCATAAGACATGCCACCTGGCCCACGTCAGCCAGGTGACTGAGGGCTGATGAATTAGGTTCTTGCTGAAGTCTGGGAGGAGGGCTGTCAAATTAAGGAAAAAAATATAGGGCATCCAGTTAGATTTGAATTTCAGGTAAATAACAAATACCTTTTTAAGTATATGTGTGTCCTAAATTATGCATGTGACATACTTATACTAAAAATTTATTTGCTGTTTATTTGAAATTCACATTTAACTGAGCAGCCCTTTCTTGAAGAAGATATTCAGTGGTGGAATCAGCTCTGGTCTTGAGTCAAAAGACCCCAGATTCAGTCTGAGATTTGTTACCAGCTCTCTGTTCTCAGAAGAGTCACCTCCACTGTCTGAGCTTCTGTGCCACTTTTTAAGGTATAAGAATCTTCCCATTTGACAATTTAGTGCAGTGCTCAATGGAGTAACCAGTCACCTTATGTTGGTCATTACAATTTCCAGTCAATGTCTTTAGCGAGGCATTTTAATTAAGTGATCTGTGCTGAGTGGTGGAGAGAGAAGGATTCAGAAGACCCGACTGTGGCCTTTGGACTGATTGCAGTCAGGGTGGGGATGGTAGACAGGTAGGCAATGGTCACGAATGAGTTTGCTTGGTGTGGTAATGGGGTGCTAGGCGAGGCTCGGGGAGACCTGCTCAGCTCTGCCCTCCGGGACAGCGGGAAGCTCCCAAGGAGGTGTTGCTTCAGCTTGGTCTTAAAAGAGGAGTATAATTTCATCACCACCTGTTTTATACAAAATCCACTCTCTCCTTTTGCATAATAAAAATGATACTTTTATTTGTTAAGTATAGTTCACTTTAATGAACACTTCCAATTGATCAGCATTCTGGAATTTCACTTGGGTTACTCATTTATGTCTCTATGTATCATAACTCTCATTTAATAGATGAGAACATTGAGGCTCAGAGGGGTCAAAGAAATTACCTAAATCACACAGCTTGTAAGTTATAGAGTAAGAACCAGGTCTGTGACTCCTAACTACCTATGAGTCTGTGAGTTCAGCATATTTTCCAGTACAGCTTGAAAATCAGAGCCAAGAAGACACAGGAGAATGAGGGTCTCGAAAACATAAAACATAAAATGCAATTGGAAAAGGCAGCTGGGTGTTGTCTTGGAGGCCTTTCTGAGGCAGCCTTGGAAGTTCATTTTCCACAGACCCCTTTCTGGAGCGTGGCAAGGTGGAGGCAGGTGCTGGTGGCTTTCATTGTGTGACAAAAAGTTACCTGATCACATTGGTGATTTGACTACAGACCTCTTTGGTATTTTATTCTGAGCCAGGACTTTGGAAATGCACAGAATAGATCCAGTTTCCAACTTGACCTTTTCTGAGCACATAACACTGATGGAGAAGGGAGCCAGAATTGTTCCTCAAAGGCAATTCTCTCTGCTATTCAGAGTAAAGCTATCAGCTGAGGTGTGGGCGGGGATCGTACCCAGGGAGCTTCCTGGCTTTCCAAAGACAGGTGCCTGGTGTTCACCTTGGTCTGAGAAGACCGTTACCATGAGAGCAATTGCTGTTTTTCATCTTAGCATTATTCTCCTGTTGTTTCCTCTCTTTTGGAAACACGTATGTGTTACAAGTGCAAACACACACATTAATATATGACATATCGCATCAACATGGGAGAAATACATTTTTGACTTTGTGAGTGTGAAACAGTCATATCCCGTGTGTCATGCAGGCAATTATTTAATGGTATTTGCAAATGCATCAACAATTTATTAGCTCTTTCACTCATTGATTCATGGCTTGATTTATTCAACAAATAATGTGTGATCATCACTTATTATGTGATGGACTATATGTTAGGTGCTGGAGGATGGGGCTAGTGATGGGCTAAATTCAAATAATCATTAAATCCCTGTAATAGTAGGGGCAGGTGGCATGGAAGGAACTGAGGTGTTGCAGTTCTATGTAGCTGAGATTCAAACTTGGCTCTACTGCTCTTCAGCTGCATGTTCTTGGGGAATCCAATAACTCTTTGAGTCTCAGTCTTGTCATCTGTGAACTGGGGCTAGTGAGAACTATGTTATTTAGTTTTCATGGCAGCCTTGTGACAAATTACAAATTAGCATTATACCTATTTTATAGATGACTGCTCAACATCACCCGACTAGTGAGGAGCAGAGTTGTGTGTTGAACCCTGGTCTTCAATTTCCAAGTGTCGTGTTCTTTCCCATTTCTTCTCACCTAATTTTTTAACCCAAATAATCAGTTTATTACTGCCTCTGACCTATTCAGTAAACCCTTTCTTTGTTCTGGGCCATTGTCAGCTATGAACAGATGCATCTATTTCAAATCATTTGTGAAGGGACATGGTGGTGGCTGCTTTGTTCTGCTCTAGAAGTGATCGAAGGGATCAAATGAAATACTCAAGATGAAATCTTACTGTGGATGATAATTGCTGGCTTAATAGACATCTATAGTATAGTGTTTACAAATGCGTGCTCTGGAGCCATGTTTTTATCGGAAAGGCTTGATTTTATGTCCTCTTAAGGCTGAAATGTTTGAAGGAAGAAGAAAGCAATTCAATTCTGGGCAGAAGGGGGCAGTCTTGCACTTTCTCTAGGTTGTCTTAATCAGGTCCAGGAAGGGGACAAGGTCTTGTCTCCATTGTTTTGTTTAATCTCCGGGTCACTTTGGGGGTGGTAGGTTATCTTGTGCCAGTACTTCAGTTCTCTGGGACTGAACAGTTCATGATTTCCCAAAATGCCAAGGGTCTGGGTCTAGGTTGATTTTACCAGTGGTTTCACAGGACATAACGAGTCCAGCATGACAATCAGGTGTGAGATGGTGCACGTAGCACCCAGGACCAAATTGCCACCTGATTTCTGCATGATGTATGTGCCCTGGCATGATGCACTGTGGTGGAGATATCTTTCTGCCAGGAATGAAAAAGATGGTGCTGTGCTATGGGTTCCAGGAGATAAATTTTTAAGACCCCAGCTGGCTCAGCTAAGATAGCTAGTCTTAACGACACTGCTCCGTGGTGTGGATGGGCAGTTATGGGAATAGGTCCATTTAGCGTCATCTCCCATCTTGCCATGAATATTGGAAGCCCTGAAGACAGGGATGAAAAATGGGGAAGACACATTTGGCATCTGGGGTTTCCAGACAGCATAGCTAGACATCTCTGGAGAATAGTACAAAGAATTCCCCTGTGTTAATATTTACCAATTTCTCTATCTATCTATCAATCAACCATCTATCTAATATTATTTCCTTAATTGTCTGATCATTTATTTACAGATATGATGCCCTTTACCTCCTCAGTACTTCTGTGTGCATTTTCTAAAAACAAAGACACTCCTTCACACAGCTACCATCACAACTAGAAAATTAACATTAATATAAAACTATTACCTAATCTATAGGCCTTATTCATATTTTCCAGTGATCCTGATGATATGTTATACAGACAAAGAAATCACTAAATCACACATTGAATCTATTTGTGTTTCCTTAGCCTCCTCTTATCTGGAACGGTTCTCAGTCTTTCTGTCTTTTACAACAATGACAGTTTAGAAAAGTACAGGCCAGATAGTTTGCAGAATGTTCCTCAATCTGATGTTTCCCGTGTCTCCTCCTGATGAGACTCAGGTTATGCATTGTTGGCTGGAATGCCAAAGAAGGGTTGTTTGGTCCTTTTCCGATGCATTGTATCAGAAGGCACATATTATCAATTTCTCCCGATTTTGACTTTGCTTAAGGTGGTGGCTGCTAGCTTTCTCTATGGTAAAACGACTGTCTTTTTTCTCTTAATTAAGAAATATCTTGTCAGAAGTTACTTTATTATGTGAACATTCTGTGCCTCTTCAGACATTAAGTCACTAGTTTTATCAAGCATTGATGATTCTTGTCTGACAACTATTATTATAAGGATCGACAAATGGTGTTTTTCTATTTATATCATTCTTTCTACATTTGTTAGCTTTCTACTGCAAGGAAGAGATGTTTCTTCTGCATTTATTTGCTTAAAAGACTGTTCCACAATCGTTCAAATCCTTGAGCACAAGTAATGTGAGATGGCAATCAAGTGACCAGGTGCTTGTAGTTTGTAAGGAATGTTGCCATCTGTGTATCTCATTTGTTCTTCAGCTAGCTGGGGTAGAATTTAACGGGGACCTTCTATTACAAATGAGAAAACTGAGGATCCAGAAGGCCCCCCACCATCATCACATGCATCACACCGTAAGGTTAGGATGTGGTTTTGTGAGCTCCCTGAAGGTAGGGCAGGTGTGTTAGTCACATAGAGATCTTCTAAACACTCAGCCCAGTATGTCATGAATACCAGCTTGTTATATGAATGAATGAATAAGCAAGCATTGTGTTTGCTTAATTTTATCTTTTACCTTCTTTTCAATTCAGAGGGCTCTTTTCTTCCCTTATTATTGCAAAGCCTAATGCTGGAGTCTACACCGGGAAAGGCAGGGCATTATTACACATTGAGTTCTAGATCTTTGCTGAAGAGTGTGCGAATGGGCCAGAAGTGGGCCCGAGGCCAAAAGGGGAGATGGAAGCATGGACCAAATGGAAAGGGCACAGACAGTTTCAAAGACAGGCTTTTCTAATATCATCTACTACAGGTTGGGCCAGGCCATAATCCCAGGGAGCAAGAGAAGCAGGCAGACTCCTTCGTTTGACCCCAGCCCAACATCTAGGTGCCATCACTCAGGAAGGACAAGAGGTTTCCTCTAGCTTCCAGTGGAAGTTGGTGGTTTTACAGTTTCCACCTGAACTCTGGTGAAGCCTGGGGCCCCTAAGCCTATTTGCTTGTTCAAGCCCTTAGCCACAAATGCAGCTCATTGTGGGAGACTGAGTGAAACAGAATCAATGCCAAATTAAAAATAATTCTGAAACATTACCAAGAATCTGAGTTCAGAGTATTATGGAGGCTGAGCAACCAACCAGGTTGCCTTAGGAGGGAGGACTGGCCTGGGTAAATGTAATTCCTGTGAGGTTTTTATTTTTAGCTCTTGCATTTATTGAGGGTGGCTGAAAGGCATGGATTCTGATTTTGTGACTGAAGACTCCACCGTCTCTCTCTTCTAGGCCTTAGTTTTCTATACATTTTTACCTGCATTATTAGATCGTACGAGAGCTTGAAAACTGTAGAGTTATAGTAAGTGAACGGGTCAGATCAGAAATGAGTAATGGAAGGCATGGGAACTGGGTGAACTGGACCATCTGCCTGCTTCATGCCAAGAGCCTCTATGAGGCTCCAGCCGTGTTGAGATGCAGACTTGGTATTGCTGTTGGGTTGACCAAAAAGTCCATTATGTCTTTTTCTGTACTATGGCTTTAGTAGATAGTGCTTAGTTGTCTTTAACTTCATTCAAAACAATTTTGTTAGATTATATCAGCATGCATTTAAAAAAGAAAACTTATTAACGTTGGTGAATTTTTGTGCCGCCATTTTAATATTGAAGATGGAAGAAAATGTGCAACATTTTTGGTATATTATGTTTTATTATTTCAAGAAAGATAAAAGTGCAATGGAACACGAAAAAGGTTTGTGCAGTGTGTGGAGAAGGTGCTGTGACTCACTGAATGTGTCAGAAGTGGTTTGTAAAGTTTCTTGGTACTACCAACATTTTGACCAAATAATTCTTTGTTGTGGGGCTGTCTTATGCACTGGAAGATATTTAGCAGGACTCCTGGCCTCTACCCACCAGAAACTGATAGTGGGAAAATAGCCAACATATGATTTCACCAAATCAATATAGTTTTGGTGAGAATAAAAAATGTATTCTTCATTTTACAGAAAAAACTCAATGGACTTTCTGGCAAACCAGTAACATTCATGTTTTAAAAGAGAGGCAAGAACAACTTTTTTGTGTATGTGATATATCCTGTTATTATAATAAAAAAATTAAAAAATCTGTCTAGTTTAAACAAATATGTGTGTCAGTTGGGTTTCAATCTGTGGGTCACCTGCAAAGCCCTCCCTACCTGCTCTCAGGCCCAAACCTTTTTAAGGTCATCTCCACCTCCTCTTTCCTTGCTCACTCCATTCCTGCTACTGCGACCACTTTCCTTGTCCCTTGAACATACTGGCAATAGTTCCACCTTAAGCCTTTGGTTTTCCTCCTGGTAGTCACATAATTGGCATCCTTATCTTCTCTAAGGCTTTGCTCAGACATCATCTTTTCAAGGCTTAGATCCTATAACTTGTTTAAAATTGCATCCCTCCCATTTCCCCTCCCTCATCTCTCTGTCTTTGATCTGCTTTTGTTGATTTCACATATCACTTCTAACACACTGTACAATCTCCATATTTAAACTGTTGCTCACTCCGCCCTCCTCCACTAGAGTGTGAGTCCAAGAACAGCACTAAACACAACCGAGAGATTCCTGTGCTGCTTCCCAGGGGTGGGCAGTCCATTCACCTTTTGGTGAGAAACCACCCTGCAGGAAGGAGGTTATGTAACCCCGAAACTTTCTTAACCAGTTGTACCCTAGGAGGGTAAGGAAACCTGACTGGTCAGAAGATTGTCTCCCACATAAATTTCTCCAGCTTCCTGTTCTAGGAATGAGTAGCTGCAGAAGTCAGAGAGAAACCAACGGAAAAACAAGTTTCCTCCGATCTCTCTCTGCACCTTGAGCATTGAGGTTTATGAAGATTACGGCAAAGCTTATCCAAGAGAACCGTGACCGCTACCATGCCACGGCTCCTTCCCCTGGCTGGTGGTGATGCAAGGGCCAGGGCTGAAAGGAAGGCACTGGGGTATCTGGTGTGGGGGACCTCAAAGAAAATGCATCTTGAAAAAAATGTGAGCTGCTCGGAAAGATCCAGCCTTGCAGCTTCCTGAAAGTGAACCACAGTTTGTGGGTTTCCCATCCCCTAACTCTCCTTTCCACGTCCCTTCCTCTGCTCTCCACATCCCCCCACGAGAAAAGATAATTGTCTTGTTTCCAGACCAGGTTCTGTTGCAAGGAGATAGTTTGGGGACGAGGATCAGAAGGCTGACATGCATTTGGAATCCTACCCCTCCTGAGGTTCCTGTGTTCCACGTCTGCTTAGGACACCAAATAGCTGTGTTGGGGGCTGCCCACTGGGGTGGAGGTTGTGGCAGGAATTCAGATGGAAGGAAGGTTTGCTGCTCACATCATGACTTGGGTCAGACAATATAGCAAATGCCTTCAGATGTTTGGTGGTTGCCTGGTGTGCGCGGGAGCTGAGCAGTTTGTCATTGACTCACTAGTCAATGAGCAGAAGAGATGATTTTGTGACTCCATTGTGTTTTCTTCTTTCGAAATATTCAGCTAGGCTCAGAATTTAATCCAGACTGTTGACTCTGCAGGTCCCTGGTATGCGATTCAGGGAAAAACCTCAGGGATTTTCTGTGTATTATTCTCAATTTTCAAATATTTTTATTATTAGTTGCGATTCTTTTAATTTTGGTCTTACCTTCCATGTTATCACATTTAAAATATATGTATTCATTTTGGTTCACTCTAGATAGATGCTCTTGTATTCTTTAAAACAAAACAAAATAAACAACTTTCTCTTGCTCAATAGCACAAGACCATACCAGGCATTTAGTTAGGATGAGTATCTTAAACAAGCAATATTTTTAAATGGGGTGTGGTATTCTGATTTGTAAATATATATTATTGGTAATTCAGATGACCCAAATATATTTCTCATATATACTTGGTCTTCATCCACAGTTCCTGGCCTGCAGCTCCCAAAACACTTGGACTTACAGGAATGATAAGGAAAGCATCTTTTGTTATAAAATTTAGTACCATGTCCTCAGTTCCCGAAAGATACTTCAGAGCCATAAAGGTGAAATAAGTGTTCTGCTCTTCATAATAAGTCCCTTTCCACCATATTGGGTTTATGTTAATAAAGGTGACTTTTGGAAGGCTCCTAAGGATGTTGACTGGTTGCTAAGAGAAACCAACCATGAATAAGGGGTTGGAGATTTTATTCTTAACCTCTGCTTTTTTGGGAGGGGAGAAGGGGTTAGAGATTGAATTAATCACCAATGACCAATGAGTTAATCAACCATGCCTATGTAATGACACCTTCATAAAAACCCAGAAGAAGGGTGTCGAGAACTCTGGGTTGGTGGACAAGTGGAGGTCTATTCAAACATTGGAGAATTTTCTGGTGGTTTAATATGGGTTTTTAGTTTATATCCAGTGCAATTGTGAAACATATCTCAATGACTTAAACCCTTTGAATTGTGCTGACATTTGTTTTAAATTTATGCTGTAGTATGTAGTCTGTTTTGGTGAGTATTCCATGAGCACTTGGTAATTGTCAGCAGGTTTGTTCCTCCTTTTGAGGAATTACACTTATGTATTTATATTGCTTTTTCACTGTTTGTTTCTTATGCTTTTTTTTTGTATTTCAATTTTCTCTGCCCTTCTGTGCTTCAATATATATTATATAATATCTTTTCTTTCTTTTGAGATTTATTTTGTCATTTTTTTATAGGTGACATTCAATATTTATTGTTTTATATTCATTTGAGTTGGACAGTATATGGTTAGACATTTACATAACTTATAAAGTGCTCCCCCAATAACTGTAGGACCACCTGGCACCTCATGGAGCTATTGCAGTTCAATATGCATTATTTCTGCTGTAGCTCTTCCAGTTTATGAACTATATGCAATACATTGCATTAATTTATTGCATTTCTAATTTTAGTTATTGTTTTTTACTGTTAGAAATTCTATTGTATTCTTTCATAAAGATTCCAGTTATCTAACAGTGTTATACACCTTGTCATCTCTGTTCTTGAATATACCTTATCACAGTTTTTAAACAGTTTTAAAAATTTTTTGAAGTGCACTTTTATTAATTTACTTCAATTATAGTTGATGTGCAATATTATACTAGTTTCAGGTGTATAATATAGTGATTCGACGTTGACACACCTTACAAAGTGATCACCCTGATAAATGTATTATCCGTCTGGCACCATACATGGTTATTACAATATTATTCACCATTTCCCATGCTGTACTTTATATCCCTGAGACTATTTTGTAGCTGGCAATTTGTACTTCTCAACTCCTTTTACCTTTTTTTTTGTCCGTCTCCCCAGTGCCTCCCCCATCTGGCGACCATCAGTTTGTTCTCTGTATCAATGATTAACACAGTTTTTAAAAATGCCTATGTCTATTAAAGCTAATACGTGAATCAGCTGTGTATTTGTTTCTACTGTCATTTTCTTTTTGGCATCAGTCCTGTTTTTCATTCTTCTTGGTAATTATTGCATGAATACTGGACACTTTATATGAAAAAAAAGTAGAGGTTCTGATTACATCACCACATTCAGCATGGTTTTTCCTTCTTGAGCTGCTCGGTAAAGTTCACGGTAAGCTTGGAAATGTCACTGCATGGCAGGAAGGTGACACCTCAATTAATGCTGGAGACAGTGGGAGATGCACTCCTGTCACATCCACACACTCCACTTCCTGTCCCCACTGCTGGGACCCTGGATCGGACCCTAACTGTGTATTAGCTATAGTTAGGGTGCTGGCCAGTGTTTCCCATGTCCAGTTGCTCAGTTCATTGCTATTTAGCCATAGCTATTTGATTGAGATTTGCCAAATTCCTTTCTCATCACATTCCTTCTTTGATGACTGAGTTCTGGAAACTGAGAACCAACAAGGAAAGACCACCACATTTCCCTTTGTAATGGATTTATTTCCAAGTGTCAGAAAAGGTCAAGAAAGGAAAAATAATTGGAAATCCAGAAAAATGCCCTAACATCCAACTTTATGCTTTCAGTAGGGTCATAAATGGAAATTCATCCTTGTTTAATGATGACTGATTGTTCTTCCAGTAAAAAAATATGATTTGACTGTGGGAGCAGGGTGGGGGGCCAGATAGACTGGATGAAGGAGGGCAAAATGGGAAAATTGGGACAACTGTAATAGAATAACACTAAAAAAAAGAGTGTCTAGCAAAAAAATATTCTTATCAAGAATTCTCTTTTAAGGTAAAAATTTAACTTCTTAAATTTGTTATAATAAGCCTTATTTGTTAGTTATAACAAAATAAAAAATTTCTGTTAAAATGTAGAATTACCTCACAATCTCCCCTAACTGGACACAGAGTCTAGGGTATAGCATCATTTTTTGTTTGTATATAATACCTCAATTTAAATATTCTTTCCCCAAAGTAAAGGACAGAATCACACCCTAGGCAGAAAATGTAATTCAAGGTAACTTTTTTCTTTAAGTAAAAACACGCTTCTCTCTTCACCTCTGTGAGCATAGATATGATACTCTATGTAAATGTGTCTTGTAAACTCTGAAGTGCTATAAAAGTGAAAGCTATTTTACTTAATAATTAATATTAATGCTAATAAAATATTGTCCTCTATTAAAATGCAAATGCTCTTGGGAGACTAAGACATTAAACCAATTACGCATGACTCAGTGAGAAATATTTTATCAGCAACTTTCCTGAGCAATAAATGAAGTGGTGTGATGGATGGAGGCAGGAGACAGAGGGAGGCATGAGAGTGAGGAAGGGGGAATCTGGGAGAGGCAGGGAGAAAAACCACAGTCCTACACATCTGGAGGACACACTGTTAGAGGGGGGATGGGCAGAAGTTAAGAAGCAGGCCGGGTAAGCAGGAATGAAATTGTGTTGGGCTTTTGGCCATCATAAGGAATCTGGTTTATAGTCTAAAAGCAATGGTGAACTTAACACTTTTTTTGCTTTATTTTTCAATTGCCATTGACATACAATATTATCTTTGTTTCTGGTGTACCACATAGTGATGAAATATTATATAACTTCTAAAGTGATCACCCTGTTAAGTCCAGCACCCATGTGACACCATACATAGTTATTACAAAATTATTAATTACATCAATTATGCTGTACTTTACACAAAACGAATGATGCTTGCCAGATGGGAGGGGGCTATGGAGGGTGGGTGAAAAAGGGGAGAGTCCCAAGAAGTACAAACCACCAGTTATAAAACCAGTCATGGGGATGTAACGTACAGCATAGGGAATGGTGAACTTTTAATGGGTTTTAAGTAGAAACATATTAGAGGTACCAAAAGGGAACCAGAGTAACCCTAATGGGGATCTTTCATATGTTATTATTAGGATAAAATTATCATTTTCTGGGATAAAGTTGTAAGATTTCCTCCCTCCTTCAACAATAAGTCTTTAGATGGGTATATAACGTTCCAATTAAAAAATGTGTATAAAGCTTCCAGCCTGGCACCTGTTATATAAAAGGCTTTCAACAAAAGGCAGCTGGGAGGGTGCCCATGATGGAGCACCTTGGGCTGTTTTGACCTTCAAGGTCAACATGTGATATCTCACCTCTTCCACTTCAGAAATATGGGGCAAACTAGATTTTAGAGAATGCTCTCTTCTCTTTTGCTTCTCTATATTTTTAATACACACATTTCTTTTTTTCCCACCCCTCCTTCTCTCTTCTTTGTAGCTGAAGCCTTCATATGAATTCCAGGTAAACTCTGAGAATTTTATAGTGCATATTTTTTGTGGAAGTCTTTCTTCCACTGGTACATTATTTAGCTTTCCAGGAACACCTTGATGTGGGAGCTGGAGAACATAGTCAGCAGCCTTCGGCGCTATTTCCCTTGAGAGCCTGCATGATGGAGAGCTGCTAATTCTGGGCACTTCCTGAAGTTATTGGTTCAAAAGCCTCCTATAAACAGACAGGAAACTTCCAGGAGAATTTTGGGGGAAAGATTGTGTAAAGAGCTAAAATTAAGTTGATAGCTGTTTGAAAGATGTCAGAGGGAAGTGATATTTCTGATGCAAATTTATATAGGTTTTAACTATTTTCAGCTTTATTTGCTGCTCCCTACAGTACTGGTTTACTTTGTGGGTCTTAATTGACTGATCAATGGGAACTTTATTTGGACTGTGGTCACAGATTATTTTGAGTGTTGGTGACTCTTTTGGGGAGGATTACGTTTGAAAGATAGACACAACACTCAAATCCTTAGGCCTTGTGTCTAGCAGAGAGAAAGGTTTAACTCTTTCTCTCTGCTAGAAGGGGAAAGAGAAAGGGAGAAGAGAAGAGGGAATAACATTTTGGGGCACCCACTGTGACGCAGATGGTTAATCACTTACATATTGGCTCATTTAATTGTCACAGCAACCTGAGAACATAGATATTTGTATCCATTCATTGCAGATAGAAACTCTGAGCTCAGCTAGGTTAAGAGACAGACCAAATTTGCATACATAAAGAAACAGAACTGAAATTAGATTTTATAGAGTAAAAATTCATGTTTTTCCCACTGTCAGTTTGGGAAGAGCCATTTGGGCACTAGAGAAGGAGATTTCTATACCAAATAGTGGGATTTGACTATAATTATTCACATTTTGGGGGAAGATAATATCCTATTATTATTATTTTATATTTTCCTTTGATTTTGACTAATGTCACTGGTTCTCTGTGAACCTCAGTTTTCCGGTCTGTGAAAAGATGTGATTAGATGAAACCAGTGGTTTTTAAACTGCAATTTGTAGAACACTGAGTCGCCTTTGGAAGAACGTAGAAGCTCCAAGGGAAATAGGTGTGCACATAGGTCACAGAAGGGATGGATTAGTGGACCCACATCAGCAAGTACTTATCTCTTATCTTCTTTGTATATCAACTTCTGGATATTTCTGAAGAAAGAATTGCATGGCTGTTGAAGAAAAAGGAGGGCAACAACTAGTCTACTGGATACCCTGCACTATCTGGCTTGCACCCTTCAACTTTGTGTTGTGACCCACAAATCTGAATTGGCAAACTTTAGATCTCAAAGCCTGGAAGCCCTTGAGAGGAAATGAGGAAAACATGTGGCCATCCATGGACTGACTTATGTGAGCAAAGAAGAAAACAGAGAGGAGGAGGAGGGTACAGAAGAATCGAGTTGTTCTCTGGCTCTCAGTCAATTTGCTGAATATCCATTTGCCAAAAGCCAATTCACCAAAACACCAAGTCCATGTAAACCTATTCAGTGAAAATAATTTTGACAATAGATCAACTGGTCTAATTCCCTAAAAACCGTCAAACAACTATTTAAAACCTGATCTAAGACAGTGTGCTGCAATTGTTTCCTAGCAAGGCCTGGAGGGATTTGTTTAACAACTATCACAAAGGCTGGGCTTTGGGAGGATAGGGATGGGGCAGAATTAGCAAGCTGCAAAATTATCAAAATCGGCAAAATTTAAGCCGACTCTTTACAATACAAAATCTGGACTATTTGTAGTGTTCATATAAGATTTAAAAGACAAGAGAAACTGACATTTAATATAACTAGACTAGAAAATCTATATAACAAGTGTACAGTGACTTTTTCTTACTTCTCTTCAATAGTACAGATATGAACACTTATTTACAAGCCCCTTTTTTTAGACATACTTATATTCCTCTTGGTAAGATTTGTAGAAGTAGAATTTATGAAATTGTGGGCATATATGGATCATTTGGTAAGTCTATGTTTAATTTTTAAAGAAACTGTCAGACTATTTTCCAATATGACTGTACCATTTTACATTTTACCAGCAATGTATAAGGGTTCCAATTTTTCCACATTTTTGCCAACACTTATTATTACCTGACTTTTAGATTCTAACCATTCTATTGGGTGTGAAATGGCATTCTTTTGTTTTTATTTGCATTTCCTAGTGAGCAATGATGTTGAACATCTTTTCCTGTCCAGTTTTGGACATTTGTACATCTTCTTTGGAGAAATGTTTATTCAAACCCTTGGCCCATATTTCCAATTGGGTTGTTTATTTATTATTAAGTTGTAAATGTTCTTTATGTATTATAAGATACAAGTGCTTCACCATATCATTGATGTACAGAGTTTTCATTTTCTGTCCAAGGTCTCAGAGCTAGTAAATGGTGGGGTGGAGATTTGAATCCAAGTAGTTTCTTGAATGATACATGCTATAGTTATAAAGAGAATAAGACATATCCACTGGACTAGTACTGGGCAAATACAGTTAAATGCTATTTACAAGACTGAAGAAAATGATTAAAGTATGCATCAACTGCCTGGAATAGCTAACTCTGCTTGAAGAAGCGGTGGGAAGCTCTACTAAGAATATGGCAACTGCTCACAATAGAACAGATGTTGGTCAATACCCAGCAGGGACAAGGAGAAGTTAAGGGTTTCAGGTGAGAGGAGCTTCAGGGACAAAGTGCTGAGATGTGGAAATGGCCATCACCTTAGAAGAGTGGTGAGGTGTTCAGAGCAAAGTGCTGCAGCATTGGATGGGGGAGCAGTGAGAAATGAGGTTGAGGGCTGGAGCCAGGTTGTGAGGGGCCCAGGGCAGGGTTCCACAACAGAGCCCCACTGCTGAGCACAGGAATGACAGGATCAGTTTGTCTTACAGCACTATCCCAAGGCAGCGCCCAGGACAACAGGGAGGGGAGTAGAGTCTGACAGTAGCAGGAAAGGAGATGGGAGGCTGGTGGAGGCTGAATCTAGTTTGTTACCTTGACTATGCCATGGGGATCTGGGGCAACTTGTTGTTTCTATTTGGGGGGTTGGAGCAAGCAGATTGTGTACAGAAATTAGAGGTAGGCCCAATTGGCTTGTGTTTCTAACTCAGGTTGGCTCTGGTGTGTGTCCCTGGGTTAATTGCATCACCTCTCTCAAGGTGGTTTTCTGGAACAAAGAGAGAAAAGTACCTGACTCAAGAGGAGATGCTCAATATAAAGTAGCCAAATGGCATTATCTTTAAAAACTTCCTATTTACATGGATTAAAAATATGTGTGTGTTTATTTTAATGGCTTTATTGGAATATAATTTCTACATCATAAAATTCACTCATTATAACTGTTTCATCCAATTCTTTTATTCAATGTATGGAGTTGGGCAACTATCACCACAATCTCGTTTTAGAACATGTCCTTCACCCCAAGTAGTTCCCTTGTGCTTGAGTACAGCTAATTCCTGCTTCCACTCCCAGCCGTAAACAACCATGAGCTGCTTTCTGTCTGTACTGGTATTCCTTTTGTCAACATTTATTATAGATAAAATACAAAGTCATCCTAGATGTTTCACATAAATGGTGTAGACAGACTTTTGCACTCATTTGCCTTCTTAAACTTGGCTTAATATTTTTGAGGTTCGTCCATGTTATGGACGTAACATAGTTTGTTGCTTTTAATGGACAGGTAGTTTCCCATCATATGGATATTCTACATTTTGTAAATGCATTTACCAGTTGATGGGCATTTGGAGAAAGTGTATTCTTTTGCACAATATTGTATGCAATTGGATCAACACTCACCAGAATTTTCAGATTAACTGAGCTTTCTTTTTCTTTGATTATTTGGAAGAAAGCAAGTAATCATGCACTAAAGACTGTATCAGAGATATAAAAGAGAAATTGGTTATGCACTATACCTAGCAACCTCTTCATCTATCTATCATCAATCTGTGTGTCTATCAATCAACACTGTTTTATTTTAGCATTCATGAGCAAAAGAGTCAAGTAGAAATGCCTACCTCTTGGCCTGAAGTTCCTGACATGAAATTCTTTCAGTAATGTGTTAACTATTGGAAAATCATTCCATTTCATTCATTGTACTATAGCTACCATTGTACTATAGGATAGTGGGGTTGCTCATCTTAGAAGTATTTTAACCATGAGGCTAAAAACAAGCAAAAAAAAAAACCCAGGTTGTTGTTGAGGCAAGTTGGAAATGAAATCCACCAGAATTGTTTCATTTTTCATACTTCAGACTAGTGACATTCGACTGTACTAAGAAGCAAGTTCCTATTCAATTACCTGCAGGTGTGGCTTCCCAGGCTCACTGAAGTCAGTGGCCTTGGTTTGGTGACAGCTCTTTCCCATCAGAACACCCTGTTCTGAATTTTCTTTTCTCTTGTCTTTACTTCCCAGGGGGCCAAGTTTCATTGCTTGTAAACCTAACTTGTTGGGCAGTTCCTGACATATTAGATGCTCAATAAAATTAGCTGAATGAATGGGTATATACCAAGTAGACTGTTTAGAATTTTGAGGTTTGTTTTTGCAATTGACAGATATTTTGAATGTATTCTAGGTAGATTGAAGTGAAAGGGACCACTTCCTGGCCCCATATATAATTTCCATGACTATGATCAGTTAATGGGAAGAAACGCTGTGTAGTTCCCTTCATTTGCCCAGGGGAGTTTAGCAGGAACCAGCCACTTCTCATCCTCCAGCTTTCTGTGGTTGAAAAACCTAGGTCCCTAAATAGCCTCTCCTTTGTGCCCTGGGGTTCTGAAGCTGAAATCCACTTTCCTCTTCAGATATGAAACTTTGTATTCATGTTGAATTCACATGATACTTGCCCTCTTAAAGAAGACCCGAAAAAAAGGGGGCAGATTTAAACACAAAGATGGTGAAATTGAGACAGCGGTACTTGAACAACAATAAAAATTATGGAAAAAAAGAGATGGCAACAACCCACTTACTTGTCTGCACTCTTCCCCCCACCCACACCCCCAGAGTTTCTTCACTAAGATGCCCAGTAGTCTTTTCAAAGTACAGATCCCATCATGCCATAGCCCACTCAAATCTAATTCACTCTGAAGTCTAAGCCACTTTGTCTAAAGTCTAAGTCTAAGCCACTTTGTCTAGCAACATACCTCTTTCTCACGTGACCCCTGCCCACTTCTGTAGTCTCAGTCTTGGTCATGCAACGCCTTGTCATGCAACTTAACACCATCATTACTCGGCAACAGAGGCTGACCACATGCCTGTTTCAGTGGCAGTGAGAGGGGGTGGGGACAACCAGTGAACGACAGGAACAATGTCAGCAGTGGGCAGCTAGTTTTCTGAATGCGCCATAGGTCCCCAAGGAAGCCAACGTGGGAGACAGGACCCTCTCAGTTGGCTTCAGTTCCTGCATACCTCTCAGAGTACATCATATTTGCACATCACCCTCAACTGCTAGTTACCTCCTAAGTCTCAGATAGTGATGGGATCCCAACTCTGTGGGATCTAGTCAGTGATATTGCAATAACTGTGTATGGTGCCAGGTGTGTACAGGAAATATTGGGGTAACACTTTGCAAAGTATATGACGATCTAACTACCATGCCGTATGCCTGAAAGTAATACAAAATAGCATCAAAAGTAAATGAAAGTAACTGAAAAATAAAACTAAAAATAGTAATACAGAGGTTCTGAGAATTATTTTGACTCTGTGTAGTTTCAGTTTTTGTGGGGTTTCTGGGTGTCATTAATGGGTAAGAGTGCCCTGCAATGGGGGTGCAGAAGCTCCAGGGTTCTGGCTTGCCCGTATATCCCTGCACCTGCAAGCCGGTCCTCTGCATTCTTATTCTCTAGCTCTGCCCACACAGACGCCTCCGCCTGCCTTGCCTCTGCCTGGAAGCCATCTCTGACTCTCCCTAGACTGCACATAATTATCTCCCCTCTCTACTGACCGAACAGCCTCCCATGCCTGCAACAGGACCGAGGAGTGCTGAGGTGTTGACTCTGTCATTCTAACGTTCCTTCTACATTGATTGCTTGACCATCTTCCATAAAGCAGATCTTTCTATCATAAATGGGCCTATTTGCCTTGGAACAACAGTTATTCCTGACAAGGCAGGATGAATGCTTCATTATTCCTCTTTAATTACTGATTGGCAAAAAAAGAAGTTGCTATAATCACCGCTTCAAATGGTGACAAATGAATCTCTGTTCTCAGTTTTTCTCTCTTTGGAGTATCGTGACAGGCTCATGGCATTAGCGGGTCTGGGTGTCTCAACCCACCATGATCACTGCTTCTTTCGGCACTGCAGTCATCTCGATTTGGGGCAGAATGAGCTCCTTCCAACAAAGGGTTCCCGGGCCCTGTCGACCTGCCCAATTACTATTTGAAAGCTTCTTTGCTTTTGAACATGGCAACATGTTCCAGAATCACCTTGTTCCTTCCTCCTCCATCCAGTCCTGAAAGCAGCTAGTTCTCCCCCAAATTCTGAATTTGTGAAGCTAAATTGCAGTGCTGATTGCTACTGGAATGATATTGTTGCTAGGCCATTTCTAGGGACTAAGAGAGATAACATACAATTAATAAAATTATACATTTACTTAACTGTTTTTACTTTAATGCCAATGTTAGTTTTTATAGTTAATTTTTATTTTATAATTGAATTTTTATTCTTTTGGATCAGCATTAAGATAACTTCTCATTTGTTTTATTGCACAAAATAAAGAAAATAGTTTCAAAATGACAATGAATTTTATTATTAATGTAAAAGGATCACATTTAGTTTACATTTTTGTATGTGTATATATATATGTATAATTTATATATATATTTTATCCATGAAGCATATCCCACTAAAGATGTTTAATCAGAGTACTGTGATCAAAGCATCTCAGGGGAAAATAATCGTTTGTGTGGTTATGTTACTAAATTGATATTTGGTTAGATTTATTTGTCCCAGTTTATTTTCATTTTTAGAAAATTAAAAAAATTACTTTTAATAGGTGATGAACTCACATTGTTCAGTGGGCCCAACAGCATAGGAAGGCATCAGAGAGAGCTTTTGTTTCTGCCTCTTTTCTCTCTACACAGTCTCTAGGGCACGTCCTATAAAGTCACCTCTTTTGATAGTTTCTTGTTTTCATTTCCTATGCTCTTTTCTGTTTTGTTTTTTTTTTCTGGTAAATATATGACACTTTTGGAGATTCTTATTTTCTCCCTTCAGACAAAAGTAGCATGTTATAACTGTTTTATATGTTGCCAGTTTTACCAAGCAATATATCCCAGCAACCCCCCTACATTACTGCACAGGTGGGCCTTGCCCCTTTTTATGGCTGTGTTGTGCTCCATTTTGGGATGTGCCACAGCTTCTTGAGCTCATTCCTATTGCTGGACATGTCAGTTGTTTTGATGTTTGACTTTCAAATAATGCTGCAATGAATGTCCTTACACATACGTTATCTCTTGCTTTTTCAGGTGTTTCTGTGGGATAGATTTCTAGAAGTAGAATTAATGGGCCAAAGAGTAAATGAATGGTCACTTCAGTATAGATACTGCCAACACCTGAGGGTTTTTAAATCTCTTTGCACTCTTGGCCCCCTAAACTGATTCAAAGTGAAATAATAAATAAATTTATTTTAAAAGTTATATTTAAAGAAGACATCAATATTTTTTAATTGCTTTATGGAATTTAATCTACCACCATTCCTTTTCTAAAAACATAAAATAGAAGACAAGCAAAAATAACCTCAGCAACACTAAAATATCTCATTCTTAGGAATCGCTGAGTGCAGGACACACTATTGATAAGTGGCAGCCGAGTCTCACTGCTGTCTTAGGTGCCAGAGCTGCAGGTATGCGTTTGCCCTCACGCAGCTTGCAGTCTAATTGAGTTGCTGAGATAGACTTTATACACCCAATGATCCAATGAAGAGTTTAGCTGTGATTGTGACTAAGGCCTGCAAGAAGAAATGGAGAGTACGATAAACCCATACAATCTGAAGACATGTCTTCCCTTGCCTTGGGAGTGGGAGAAGGCTTTTCTGCATTGCTTTTGTGCTGAGACCTGAGAGATGAATGATGATAAGCAAGGGAAGGGGTGAAGGGTGGTAAGAAGGGGAAAGGGAGCCATTCAGAAAGAGGAAACAAAATTTTGTGAGGTCAGGAAGGAGGTTGCTTCAAGTCACAAGAAAGATGATCAATGCAGCTGGAGCCCAGAGAACCAGGACAAAAGATGTATTCTTTTGCCATGGAGTGAGGCAGGGGCTAGCTCTTTATGCAGCACCAAGGAGGCACCACATGTTCTGACTCTTGCTTTTCCCCACAGTGCCTAGAACACAGCTGGACACAGATTTGAAAAGTACAAATGCATTCTTGAGTCACCTGGGGTGGGCCATTTGAGCATCAATCTCTTGGGTGAAGATTTGGACTCAACATCTTTAATTAAAATGGGATTATTATGGGGTGCTGCTGTCTAAGAGTTGTTCTTTAACCACCATCCAAAGACAATATGTAAATGAATATGCAGACAAACAATCTTCCATGTAAAGAATGTAAGAGATGGAAGACCTTCAGCTCACCTGCTGTGATTGTCTATAAACTTGTTTAATTTGTAAAGCATGGGGAGGTTATAGTACATCCATCATGTCTTTCCATGTGTGGTGCCATTTCATCCTCACGACAGCTCTAGGAGGTAAATACTCAGCAGGCAAACTTTGTCTGTCTGTTTTTTTTTTTTAGCGAGAGGGACCCTTCTTATTGTTTGGGGATAACGAATGGAGCTATTCTCTTATTTTCCCTTCCCCTGGAGAATTTCTCAGGAAAGGAACCAAGACAAGAAAAGCATTAGGTTAAAGTGTGAAGGTCTGGTAGAAATCTAGGGAAGATTATGTCTACCAGAAGGTTTGTACTGTCAGGCCTTACTACCCTCACCACCATCATTACTACAGGTAACATTTACTGAGTGTTTCCAATGCATATGGGACACCGGGCTAAGCATTTCACATGGATTAAGTTACTTAGCATTCACAACCATCATAGAAGATAGAGGGCTATTATTCCCAAGTTGAGATGAAGAAACTTGGCTGCAGCCAGGCTCAGTAATCTCAGGCACAGTCCTAAGCACACGCCAAATAACTTAATTTAACACACACGTCAACAACACTGGGAGGGGACCACTGCTGTCTCTGTCTTATGAATGAGAGAACCAGGTCTCACGGCTCTGAGCTCAGTCTCCTTACATTAGGCATCTGTGTGCTGGCCTGGCTGGTTTGTTTCAGGTTCAGTGGAGATAAAAAGTGAGAGTCCATGGCATTTGGTTGAGTGTTTAAGTTCGGATACTTACTATCTGTGTCACCTCTTCCCATCGTGTTTGAGTCTCTGGGCTTCACTTTCTCCTTTTTTCTGACTCCTCAGAGATGTTAGCAACTCCGTGAGATAACAGTTAACAGCTCACAACTACTGTTTACTCTCCTTGCAATCTCACTTTTCATACCTGTTTTATGAAATAGGTACTACTATCATGTCCATTTGACAGATGAGACAGCTATGGACAGAGAAACTTAAGAAACTTGCCAAGTCTCTCTCCTAATACACACGGCAGCCAGAATCTGAAGCTAGGCAGGCCTGCACCTGGTCTGCCCCGCTAACGCCAACATCTTTGAAACCAGACAACTCCAGGTTGGAATCCAAGCTTTGCCACGGACCAGAAGGAGTTACTTAACCTGCTGAGCCTTGGTTTGCACACTTGTCAAATGGTGGCTGCGGGGAGGATTAACAGAAATGGTTTATGCCATGGCCTGAGCTCAGATCCCAGGGCAGTGTCAGCTGGTACCATGAGTTAGTGCCTTTCCAGTCGGAACATTGTTAAGCTGAATTGCTCCCTGAAGCCTGACCCTAGAAATGCCTACCTCAGTCCACCGAATGAGACTTGGAGGAATTAAGTAGGGCAGCTTTAATTGCTCACCCTGGAATTTGCACAGCTGAATGCAGACCAGCCTCACTGTGTCATAGACGGAGCACATCCATCCCTCCATGGGGCCTGAGCAACACGTGGCCGTATCTCTGCTGCTAAAACAGGTTTGCCTAATGAAAACCAAGGAGTTGGGCAGACAGCTTGGGGCAGGCTGTGTTTAATCAGAACAATGGCCTCTGTGCCTACCGATGATGTTTCTTTTGGATCAAATTCTCCACTTACTGTGCCATAGGATCGCACTGTTGACTGGCGTTGACGGCAGACTGGTCAGGGCAATACACGTGCTGGCTGGGAGCTGAGTGGCTCTCGTTGTCATGGCTAGTTGCCTGGGGTTTTATTCCTGCTATTTAAATCCAGCCTTAATAGGTAGGGGACAATTCATTCTGTCTTCCTCCCATTGACTTGGGCATGCCTGCATTTCTTCATTCATTCGACACCGATTTATTGGGGCTTACTGCTAGCCAGGTGCCAAGCTAGGTACTGGGTGCTACAGTGGTAACACTTAAGAGCTGGTTCTTGAGCACTGGGGGAGAAAGATCCCGTGCTGTGTGAGGTTAAGGATAGTGCAACGAGTCCATGAGTCCATGACGACACGAGAAACTTGACATTACAGGTTGCTGTGATTTACGGCCCAGAGGAGGGGTTCCTAGCAGGGTGGAGTTAGCCTGATGTGGGTGAAGTTCTTGTTCCTCCGTCATCCAGCTGTATGCCCTTAGACATGTGACAACCGTATTGAGCTTCCGCTGCCTCAGGTGTAGGATTGGGGTGACAATGTTTACTCTGTAGTGTCGTTGTGTCGATCTAAGGAGATAAAGTCTGTAAAATGCACATTTTATCGTTGCAATTTGTATTTTTGTTTCTTTTAGTATTAACTGGGTGATTCCGGGCAAGTTGCTTAATCTTGGAGGAAGATTTACCATTTATTACCAGTTATCATGTGCCACGTATTGTCCTAGATTTTGCACAAATTATCTAATTTAGTTCTCATAATAACAAGATGAAGTACTATTAGTTTTAAGTCCGCTTTGCAGACAGAGAAACTGAGGCACAGAGGCTGAGTGACTTTCCTAGTATGACACTGTTAGTAAGCGGCAAAGCCGGGGTGTGAATCCTGGCCCCAGAGGGCTTGCTCCTAACCACCGTGCGTGTAATGAGAATGGAGCACCTGCGGCCCCTTGCCTGAGTCTGGCACTTCAGGTAAGAAACTTACAGCACCTGACTCTCCGGGAAAGCCATGCAAGTATTATGATTTCCAGTTGATGGACATAGACACTGATGTTCAAAAAGTTAACTGTTTTGCCTGGAGTCACTAAGGTGAAGTATAATAGAGGGTGGCATGCATTTTAGCAAATTGAAATATTTCATATAATATCCGATATGTTGCATCTTTACTTAATTCTTGTTAAGTAAAATAAAGCTTGATTTAAATGGTGGGAATATATTACATTTTCACTCCACTTAGTCTGAAAAACTAAAGTGAACTGAAAATTAATACATTAAAGAATGTATAGTTCAATTTATGACTTTACCACATCATGAGGGAATTATAAAAACATGATTCATATAAGTTACATGATGTCTCATGAATACATCTTAAATTTGATACTATTTTCCTGTTGTTGGACTTTTTGGTCTTCATTTTTCTGGGAAGAAGGTATCACTTTTGCTCTTATTAACATCCTTTTACATAACCCTAGATCTCTGTCTGGATTAATGATTGCTTCCTTAGAATAGATTAATTCTTAGAAGTGGAACAACTGGGTCAAAAGTTGTGAACTCTTGCCTGACAATCCAATTGCTTTCCAAGAGTAACTAACTTAATATTCATTGTATGTTGAGAGAGAAAGGCATTCATCTCAGTGGTGTATGAAATCCCTTTTGTGTCAATATGGGTTTGGTCAAGAAAACAGAACTGCTCTCTCTGTTTTAGGGGAAAGGCTTTAATACAGGCATTAGGGCTTACGAGAGGGTGGGAGAGTGGGGAAGGGGAGGTCTGGAAGGCTGCCACTAGGAAGATGGGAAAAGCCCTTACTAACAACTTCAGCCCAAAGCCACAGAGCTGGCAGAGAAGTTGGAGCTTGCGGAGATGCTGCCAAACCTGCCACCCTGGCCATCAGGATGGCAAAAGGGAAGCTCACAGAAAGGTCTAAAATATTACCTCCTTTGTCCACTAGGGTCTCTGGCTTCTGCTTCATTTCTGCCTTCCAGTTCTCCATGAGTCCTCCTCCTTGGCAGGCTCTCACTCTGAACCACACAGGGAGGAGATTCTAGGAAACACCATCACACCTTCAAAGGCATCAGTGCTGGTGCCGACCAGTGGCAATCCACAATGACTTCCCTTTGTACACTCGGCAGCACTTGGCAGACCTCTTTATGATTCTTTGCCAGTCTTATTTTAATTTGCATTATTTTTACTGTGAATGTGACTTTTCTTCATGTACTTACTTGTTATATATTTATTCAACCACTATTTCTGAGTGCCTGGTATAAAACAGGCACAGTGCTGTCCTTTGGGGAGATCCTGGGGAATAAGGTGGGCAAGGTCTCAGCTATTGTTGTGAAGCTTACGTTCCAGGGCAGTGAGATTAGAAAAAGGAACAAACAAAGGAATGGGATAGTTTCGGATAGTATTAGGTATTATAGAGAAAAACCACAGATGTCTTTGAAATGGGCGAGAGGGATTCCTGAACATCCCGTCAATGGATCTTAGTATCTGGAAATTATTTGATACCGTAGGAGTGGGAGGTCTTTGTGTTTGTCTTTGACTAGGCTACTTTATAAATCTGTAGAACTAGTAGTAAATTTGTAGAAAACTGTTAGTCACGAGATTCATTCCTGTCCTTAAAAATGTGTACTGTTTAGTGGAATGTAGTTGGTTATCATACTGTCGAAAGTGCGCATTTGTGCCAGTTTTATATCATTCTGTCCAGCATTCCTCAGCTGAACGTCAGTGTGTGGCACTTGGATTTCTCTGCGGCACTGGTTGTAGCATCTCACTGGTTACCTCATTAATTATTGAGTTAAAATCTTTGATGTATATTTATTGTATGTGTATAGAACAGTCATGATCCTATTTTCTATTAATATGTATAATAGTTTGGAACAAATACATGAACAAGATAATTTCATTAGTAATGCATATCATCAAGAAGACAAGATAATTGCTTGAGAGGGTGGCTCTGGGGAGGGCGAGAAGATGCTCATTTTGGGTGGTCAGCAAAGGCCTTGCTGAAGAGGTGACATTTGAGCTGAGGCTCAAATGGATAAAGGAGACACCTGTGTGCAGACAGAGGACAGAGTGTTCCAGGCAGAGGGAAAGCTTGTGCAAATGTCCTGAGACAGGGGTGAGCTGTTATTTTTAGGAATCCAATTGCAGTGAGTAAAGGAGACAAAGAGCAGGAGGTATGATCAAGGATGTTAGTGGATGCAAGATTATATCGGGCCTTTTAGGCCATGATGAGAAATTAGCAATGTATTCTAAGTGCCATGAAAAACTATTTTAGATTATACAGTGAGGTGTCATCCTCTGATTTGTATGAGAGAATGAATTTGTGTATCTTCTTTTATGAGGGCTCCATTCTCATTTTTCTCCTCAAATTATTATGATTAGACCAGACATTTTAATTAACTTATGAAGTCTTCTCATGAATAGAAATATAATTTTATTTTGAATAATAATTGTCAACAAATATAATCATGAAAGTAACACATGATAATTGGAGAAATATTTGCAAAATAAAAATACACCAAGAGGAAATAAAAGATATTTAGCTCTTGGAAATATAAAACATAGGTTGTGTACTAGGTTTTTTTTTCCTTTTTTAATTCTCACCCGAGGATGTATGCTCAGTGACTTTAGAGAGGAAGGAAGAGAGAGCAAGAGAGAGAGAGAGAGAGAGAGAGAGAGAGAGAGAGAGATGTTATAGGGAAACATCAATTGGTTTTCTCCTGTTCGCACCCCTGACTGGAGATCAAACCCAGTGTCTAGACTACCGAGGTAGGTGCCCTGACCGGGGATTGAACTGGCAACCTTTTTGTGTATGGGACAATGCTCCAACCAGCTGAGCCACCGGCTAGGAGTGTATTTAGTTCTGTAGTCTCACAGGTCCTTGGCTGCCTTGAGCCAGGAGAGATAACTAACAACTTCTAAGCTGACCGATCTATTAACATTTGGTGATTTACAGTTTCCCCATGGCATCTGCTCATTGTGCAATAGCAGCTAATAGGTACTGTCTGCAGCAACAGGTGCCAGAAACACCTGAGGCTTTTCCTCCAAGCCCAGTTCATTTCAGGTCACACATCTGCTCTTCCTTCCTCTGAGATATACCCAGTGGGAAGGCTCTTCCGGCCTGGCAGTCCCAGGGGTCGGTGGTAGTCAGCTCCCCCCACCTCCCAACAAGGAGCACACCTGGGAAGAAACGAACCAGTGGAAAGAAAGCTTGTACGCAGAAAGCAAGAGGAAATTCTGTGGAGGTGCCCAGAGGCCTGTGTGATAGGAAGCAGGAAATAGGCATTTTTTTCGAGGCTTGCTATAAAATAAAGGTCTATTCTTTACTTAAAGATTGCTATTTAAGTCAATGGAGTTAAGTGCCCCTCCATTTGAGACATGAAGTCAGGGAAAGGCCTCCGTTTTGAGTGAAAACTACCCTAATCTTATCATGGATGAGAATGGCCAATGGAAATGGGACTGGCACTCTCACAGTGGGGTCCCTGGGTCCACATGTCCCATTTCCATGGATAAACACTACACGGGGAACCTTTCCTGGGCACATCTTTCTGGGCAACCCTTTTGTTTGCAGAGGGACAATTTTTTCATATGAAATCAAGACTGTAGCATTGAGGGAACTTGGGAATCATTGAAGTGTAGGTGAAAATGAGCAGACCTTATGGTCATGATCAAGACAGAATTATGAAAACCTGTGACTTAATTATTCTCACATAGGAGTTAAGAGCCTGGGATTTGCATCCCTGAGCTGAAGTCCTTTCTTTGCCATTGAGTGGTTGTGTGATCTTGGGCAAGTTCATGCACTTGTCTGAGCCTTAATTTCCCCATTTGTAAAATGGTGATGGCAGTAGTAATTGCCATATACAACTGAGATAAGATCTAGAAGAGAAAATATATTTTCTCTGCTTAGCAGAGTAACAGAAGGACACAGTCTCTGTGTGTGTACACCAGGGAAAAGGAATAAAATCCTTGGAGATTAACCAGGTTCCTGCAGTCCTGTGTAGGAGGCAGGAACATTCCCAGGCCCTAGAGGTATGAGTTTTATGGTGGTGGGCACAGAATGAACCCTTCGTTTGGGACAAAATATCACCCAGAACTGCAACACCACTCATTGGTATGATTAATTCTGCATCAAGTTGCTTTCTTGTTACAGATTTGGAATCCCAGTAATTTCCTCACAAAATGAGGCCAGAGAGTTGACTCAGGTAATCTGGTCACTGGACTACCTTGTATCGGCTAAATACTTTGAAGAGTTTCAGGGTTTTTTTTAACCCTCAATTTGGAAATTATATGTGTCTCCCACAGTTGCTGTGACAGTTAAATGACATGTAGTAAATGTTCATTAAATTCAACTGCTTTTCCTTATCAATGGATTACTTTGTTCAGTTAACAATTCTGTCTTAGCAGACACTGCTCATGAGCCTCAAGATACAGCAATGAACAAAGGAGATATGGTCCCTGCTTTACTTCTATTCACAAGACTTATTCAAGATAAACTTTAAAAGAAAGAAGCCACACAAGGAAATATATTTGGAGTTGTTTTGTGAGTGCCATGAAAGAGATAGTAGCAGGTACAGGGACACTAATTAGATTGGGGTTTGTGCCAAGGTGGTCAGGTAAAGCCATTCTCTGAAAAATAGTGATGCTGTAAATTGACACTTGAATGGTAAAAGATATTAATCAGAGGACAGCTGGCAGAGAGCATTTTGGGAATGGGAAGGTACTTATGGGCTGGGGTGGAAGTGAGTGAGCGGGTAGGTGTACTTGTAATCTTGGAGGAGATTTTGATTCCATTATCCCCTCAAGCACACTCTCTTCCAGGTGTTCAATCAAGGCCTAGACTCACAAAGGACCTTGCCCACAATGTCTGCCTTTCTTTCCCCCCATGTTTGCTCCTTGAAAAATAATGCTTCTTGGGACTCAGAGCTTCAGTTGCTAATCTAGAGTGGCTTTGTGCCCTGGCTTGCCCATCCTGGAGTCATTATTCACAGCACACCCTGTTGTTCCAAAGTCTGGTGGGTTTGGGGATGGGTTATGTGGTCATCTTCTCCTTAACACCTGGGATTTGGCCCCAGACTAGGGAGCTCATTCATTGTGTTTCTGGTGGCCAGTGTGAGGCGGATGACGCTGTACCCAACATTTAAAGCTTTGAGAATGTTATCTGGCCGGACAATGGCCACTCAATAAAGAGGAAGTGGCAAGCACTCTCATCATCATGGTTGCCATCCTCTTCTGTGGGATGACGGTTTCTGCTGGCAGGAGAGCCTGGAGTGTGGTAGGGCCACCAATCAATCAGCCAGCATGTTTTCCTTTCCTCTGGAGGAAAGGAAAGTCTCTGGAGGTCTACTGTGAGCATGTCTGTTCAACAGTGGTTTTAAAGCTGTGTTTCTAGATGAGGATTTCTCTTCTCTTGGTGGCAGTTCTGGCTTCTGCGCTTATTAACTGAGTGACTTCAGACAGCTCACTGTGGACCTCCATGTTGTCTTTTGAAGGATGTTGTTTGAAGTGAGGGTTAACATTCAGTGGAGGCAACCAGAGTGGGAGCTTTGCATGGGACTGTAACTAGGCAAAGCTGTAATTAGTTTATCTCATTTCTGAAGTCTTCAGAGAATTGGCTCTGAGGTGCCACCTCTGATGTGTTGTTTTGTGACCACGTATAGAAATACCTCACACCCCAGGTCTCTCCATGAATCATAACCAAGGGTAGGGCCTTGACCACGGAGCCTGATAGCATCACTAGACTCTGGGTTAGCTTTCAGATGCAGATGCTGGGCAGCAATGAGAAGTGGTTTTTTTTCTCCTTACCACTGTGTCTCTGGCTTTGTCTTCTCTCTTGAGCACATGACAGGATCTGGCAGAAGCAGTGGTCAGTATAGGAGATGGTGGAGGAAGTAACCTTTCCTCTCATTGGGGCAGATTGGCGGCTGGGATATCACTGGCTGGCAAAGGGCAGTGTGTTAGCAAACAAAAGTGTTCTTATTTTTTGTCAATGAAAATGCAGTAAAGCGCAGGAAGAGATGACAGCACTCTCCCCGCTCCATTCACATGAATGAGAATGAAGTCCATTGTCGAGCAAGCCTCTGGGCATTATCTGATGCTGCTATTTCTGCTGGTCAGAATGTGCACATCTCCCACATGACTTGGGGTCGGGCCGTCTCCTTCTCAGTGGGTGCCTCTGACTGGGTAGCATTGTGCAGATTCTCAGCTCTGGTCTGAATATCCAGCCACTCAGAATGAGCGTGGTGACGTGGGCCCCAACCCTCTGACATGGGAACTAGTCCTAGGGGGCATTTAGATGACAATCAGCTTTTCTTATGGTTTATAAATATACAGGAACTTTTTTTTTATACAGGGGCTTTTTATTTTTTTTTTGCAAATGAAATTCACACTCTCACACACGTGCACATTCGTCAGTGATTAGAATTTCCAACGAACCAGAAATGTATAAAAATAATTCTGTAGAGTGAAGAAAGAAAAGCCACTGACTCTATGTCAGACACCTCAACAAACTCTCCATAGTAGGTGTTTTCATTCCTAACATACTGGTGGAGAAACAGGTCCGGAGAGGTTAAATGATTGGGTTAAGATGATCGCAAATACACAGGGTGTGTCGGGAAGCTTATAGCAACTGCATGTCAAGTGCAGGGCAAGTGCAGGGCCAGGCACATTGCAGGCCTTTCCTTGGTGAATTCTCACAGTAATTTCATTATCACCCTCATTTGTAGATGAAACGTTGAAGTTGCAAGAGGGTAGGTAGCGTTGTCTCCTATCACAGGTGGGATTGGAAACATGTTTTTGTCCATATCACCCTGCTGTGTGATTCCACTTTTAGGAGCCTGGGGCCCTTCACAAGTAAGCAGGCTTACCTCAAGGGGGTGATCAAAAAGGAAACTGGCCAGAGCTGACTTAGCACAAGCTCCCAGACCAATGTCAAAAACTGCGTTCCATCATCTCTCCACTCCCGTAGCAAACTTTGAAGACATACTGCATACCATGCATTGCAGAGGCATCCCAAATAATGATTTTAATGCCTGTGTGATGAAACAAGATGTGTATTTGTCCACTGTGCAGAGGCAGAAAGCTGAGCCAGGGAATTTTAAAAGTATTTCAGAAATAAGAGGTTGGTGGTTAATGGAAATGCACTTGACAACATCCTCCCTAGTCTTCAAGCATTTCAGCAACTGGTATTTAAATCTACATACTTGGAAAACATTCTTTTCTTAGCATCAATAGGTTAATTTCTAAAAATAAGGTGTAGAACTTAAAAAGGAAAACCAACCATCTATCGAATACCAACTTAGAGTCAGGACCAAGCTGCATGTATCATTCCTCAGTTTTACAATTACCCTGAAGGTCGGTATTATTTCCCAAATTTCCTAAGACAGGATTCTGAGACTAAGAGAGATGAATCAACTTGAAATGTCAAGTCTTCAACTAGTGATGCATGGAGCCAGGACTGTGAATTTGGTTCTGTTTCAGGGTTTGTGTGACTGTTTTTCACTCCCGCAGTCCGAGGGCATCTGAGCAAATGATGCTTATTCCTCAGCTCAAATTTTGGAAACACAGGATTGTTTTCAAACCCATGAAGCACTTTGTAATAGTCTCAAACATAAACCCTAGGATTTGGGGGTCTAGCTGTTAATCAGCTAGGCCTATTGACCCCCATTCTATTTAAAAATTTTAGTTGCAACCCCATTGAAAAATGCAACTGTGTATGTTCTCCGTTTATACTTTCCCTTCCTCTGTCGGAGCATAGAGTGTCTGACACATGGGAGGTGCTCAGGAAGTGTTTGTTGAGTGTAATGTGATTTTGCTTAATGGCTTTTTTTTTTCTCTAAAAGAAGACTAGAAACTGCCACCAAGAAGTTTGGAACAGTTAAGACAGTAAGATGTGGCAATTAACTGGAAGGAAACAGAAAAAGAAAACTATAAAAAAAAATAGCCATGTGATTTCAAAAGGATAAAAGTTGGGTTATTCAGGGTTGGGGAAAATAACCCCAGGCCTGAGGGCATGTCAGTAATCTCGCGCGAGTTCTTTCTAAGCTTCTTCGCAGGTTGCTACTCACAGGGAAGATAGTGTTTGTTCGGCACCCTGAGCTACACTGAGCAGGTGGTTCACTGCAGAGGGGAGCATCCGCGGGCTCTGGCCAGTGCAACCCTGCCCAGCCTCCCTGAGTACTGAGAGATGCACATCTTGGCACAGCTGTCCGTCCTGGGTGTCTCAACACATTGATTAGGAAGTGCCTTATCAGCAAGTGCCACAAATATATACAATAAGGGGCAACGTCTTTTGCTCCTGCACCCCTACTGCTTGGCACTCAGCCCTCAAATATGTTCAATTGAATGGAATGGAGATTTTCATTTTCCAGAAAAGTCAATATTTAGTATCTTTTGCTCAGGAAGAAAAGGCAATATCTAATACCGTATTTCGGAATTGTTTTGAAATGAAAGCTAAAGGAACATTGTGTAGTGGGCTCGCCAAGTCTCTCGGCTGGTCAGGAGCAAAGCTGGGAGAGGACATGGTTTCTTCTTCTTCTTCTTTTTTTCAGTTAAATTTTGCACTACAGTTCTTCTGCTTGGGAGGTTCACATCGAGCGGCCAGATGTTTCCAGTAGATAGACCACTGTGAACAGTGCGCCGTGCAAGCAGCCGGAGCTTATTTCCGTGTGTGCCAAGAGGTGGAGGAGGCAGCCAGTGAGCACTGCACACAGCATACTCAGGCTTCTATTTTGGATCTATGATGACACAGTGCTGTTTCGTGATTATTTGTGCTTCTTAAAATCTGAAAGACTTTGAATAGAGATTTCCAGTGTCAAAATTAGAGGAGACCTGTGTGCATGCGTGTGGTTTCTTTGCTGTGGAGAGTAAACTGGAAGCCATTGCAAGCCGATCACAGTAGCCGTTATGTTTTGACTAGTCTGGCATGAGTTTCTCCCAGGGACATGCAACACCAATCATCCAAAGACTACCCACTTAACCAGAAAAAAGAAAGAAAGAAGAAGAAGGGTTTTGAAGGGAAGGGAAAAGCTAAAGCAAGCTTGCAAAAGTTTTTTTATGGCTCAAAGTTCCTTTTGCAAGAGGTACCTTCTTGAAAGTGATACAGACAGGCTCAGGTTCTATTTTTTTTTTAAACCACGCTCTTGGGAAGTTGCAAAAGTTGAACAGAAAGTATGAAATCTGGAAGTTTAAAAAAAAGGCGCAAAACCTACCCAAAGTGGCCAAAAAAAAAAAAAAAAAAGACATACTGAAAAACAGAAAACGTTTTGCTTACTTCTAATTATCCCACATCTCACTCATTAAGCTCACTTATTTTTTTCTTTAAACGGGCTTAGAAATTAACAATGCCTACTGATTATTGTCCAGGGTACATTCTCAATAAATTCTGTTTCTGAGTCATGAGAATTATTCTTGTAATTTATCATTAATGACAGATCTCTAGAAATATCACCTGGAACAGTGGCTGTCTCGTCTGGTGCGCAGGAGAGACTGTTGGATGTAACTGGGCAGGGATAGAAACAAGTCCATGCTGGGATATGTGGAAGAGGTCATGCTTCATCTAGGTCTGGTTTGTTGAGCAAAGGCAGCTGAGGTCACCCCAGTCTCGGTTTTTGGAGTGGCCTTCTCTGCAGTGTCTGTTTCAATTGGGAGTCAATTGTGGACTCTGCCACTTAACTGGCTGTGTGAGCTCAAACATCATTCCAGCTCTCTGAACCTCAGAATTTCTCAACTGTAAAATGGGGATGCATAACCTCCAGCTACCTCGTTGGGGTGTTGTAAAAATTAAATGGAAAGTATTTGGCAGTGAATGCTATCATGCTCCTTTCTCTGCCATCTTTTAGTAGACCTAAACGACTGTGTGGAACTCGGCAGGTGTCTAAACCAAGACTGCACGGACATGTATTTGTGTGAGATGTGTGTATTGATCTCAGCCTGGGACTCAAGGGGGTGGAAAAGTGTAAGGGGCTCACGTTTGTTCATTATTGGCTGGGTGTCAGGCTCTGTGTTGGATCATCTCACATGTTTTGTACTTAATTCTTGTAATAGCCCTGGGAATTACAAGAGTGGGCATTATCACATATATAATTTTATGGATTAAAAGACTGAAGCTCAGGGAGTTTTCTAGCTTCCTATGGTCATGCAGCTAAGTAATTTGCAGGCTTGGGAAAGGAGTTTAGCTTTCCCTGTAGTTCATCATGCAACTGACCAAGTTCATAATCTCAGGCATGTATTGTAGGAAGTTCCCCATAGATCATATTTAACTTCTTTCATTTTTAACAATGGCTAGATCATAGGTTTTCTGATATGCTGATTATGACCCCACTTGTAGCTCCCTTCTGCCTGAAGTCAGTGTCTGTCATCCTAGGCTTTATAATGTCAAGGGTAGAAGGTTGCCTTTTGAGGCTTTGCCCCGAGTGCAAAAGAGAGAGACAAAGGGATCCTAAATAGGGCTCTCAGCCTTAAGTGTTGGTCAAGTTCTTTTTCAAGGTTCCCAAGCCTGAGCTGATATTCACACCTCTGTGCCTTGGTGTGAGCTGTTTCCTTGCTTTCACAATGTCTTGCTCACCCTTCTAGATTCTGCTAGACAATTCCTTCCCAAGTCAAGGCTTTCTTTCCTCACAGGTCCGAATGAAGCACTCCTTTATTTTTCATATGCCTCAGCAGTTATTACAATGCAGCGCATTTAAGTGATTTCCCACCTAGCTTCAACAAGCTGGGAGCTCCTTGAGGGTCGGGATTGTGTCTAATTCCTCTTTGTATCTGCTGTCCACACATGGCATGCACATAATTGATATGCACATACTTAATACTAGTAATCAATGAATCAAAAGGCTCTAGCATTGGCCTCTGAATAACTGTGATGCATCTGAGAGCAGCGTCCCCCACTTAGAGGCTCATTACATATGCCCATTTTTCAGGCCTTTACCTCATCTCAGCATCCTCATGTTTACCCCTTTATGGTCCTGGCAATCCAAGAATGGCTCTAATTGATGACGGTTTTGGTCCAAACTATACTTTGGCTGTTTATTTCTATTCTCTGCCAAGGACTCTTGGGGATCCTGACTTAATTGGTTTGGACACTTGCCTCACAGAATGAATTGTTTAAATATAACCAGCACAATATAAGACACTCAGGCTGTAGCTCTGAGATCCCAGTTTCTGAGCAAGAGCTACAAATGTGCAAAAGAGAGAAACCATTCATGAATAACTAACTGGGGCAGGGGAGAAAAGAGAAAGCCACTTCCCTTTTTCATGTGGATAGAAACTCCAGCTGATGTTATTAGAGCCCTTTGTCCATACGATCATTCATGTATCTGTTTGTTCATTTATTTGTCCTGGATCACCTCAATTACAGCAGGAGCCCCTCTGTGATCTTTGTCTCTCTCTCCTGGCTCCTGTCCAGACTACCTTCTGCAGCACTGGCCATGACTTTTTTATGGTTCTCCAATACTGACATGATATAAGTGCAGGCTTCTTAGAATGGAGGCCAAGATCATGATCTGGTCTCTGCTATGTGAGCCCACTCCTCTCCTGTAGCCCCATGTTTGCCTGTCTCTGATCTCCAGCAATACTGGACCCTTAGGGACACCACTGAGAACCTAGTTTGCTTTGCCTCCATGGTTTTCTGTGTGCTGTTCTCTGCCTTCTGGATGTTTTCCTGTTCTCCTTCTTAAGCTTATCTCCACTGTACGGTGTTGCCCTGACACTGTCTGTGTAAAGAAGGTGTGAGTCCTTTTTCTGCAGTACAGTGTTGTAGGCACACACCTGTCATAGCTCTGATTATATTATTCCGAACTCTTAGGTACTCATCTTTCTTCCCAGTAGCCTATGAGATGCTCATAGTTAAGATCCACATAGTAGTCCTCATAAGAACAGTTCCTGACATACAGTAAGTGCTACATAAATGCACAAAGAATGACCCATTAATTGTAAGCTGCATGCTAGGAGTGTGCATGTTACCCAGAATCCAAATAGAGTCATTAACACATTTTGTACAGAAGTAGTGGCAGGGTTGGGGTTGTGCTTAGGGTTAGAGTGGAGAATAGATGGGGTTGGGCAATTCTGGAGGCAAAGACACCAGCCCACCTCCGAATCCTTACGTCTAACTCCTCCTACCATTATTATACTCTACCCATCCTAGAGAGTCTTCACGCCATGAACTTTTACACTCTCTTCACACACAGCCAAAGCATCATTCCTCCTAGAAGCTGTCCCCGACCTGTTTCTGTAACCCTTTGTGATGTTCTCAATGGTAATATAATATGTACTAGAGTTTCTGGTGCACTCTCTATAACCAATCTCCTCTTTATATCAAAGTATTCTGTAGTGTCTATAGTACTTAAAAACACACCCAAAGTTTAGGCTCAGTAAATATCCATTTAGTGAATGAATTTGGTGAGCAAGCCACTATCAAGTGGTGGTTTCAAAAATAATATAAAAGCCTAAAAAATTTGCATGTTCTCTACTCATTTCTACTTTCTATCTGGCCATCAATATTTCTCCCATCTTTGTCTTAAGATTGATCTTTTCAATCACTACTCACAATTATCAAAATTCTCTCCAGAATTCTCATAGCTTCCCTGACCATGATGTTCAAACCTCACTTCACACACCATGCATTTGGGATATTCAGTGGCTTAGGTTGGTGCCAAGCCTAATTTTCCCAATGTCCCTTACTGTCTCTCTCATTGCTTTTGACAGGAGCCAGGCTCACCACAACACACTCCGCCTGTCAAGAAGGCTGAAAAAGCTGCCCCAGACCCAAATTTTTGGTGGCTGAACTGGTATTCCTTTGCCTTACTAAACCTTTAATTGAAAACAACACATGGATTCTAACTTGTTTAAAATGTCTCCAAGTCCTGGCGTAGATTGAATCCAACCCAAGACCCCACGATCTATCATCCCTAGAGAAACACAACATTAGAGGGGACAGAGCTGAGGGTGGAAAGACCTATAGGAATGCAGAGGTCTGTAAAATGGCTCCATCACATTGATGAGGTTTGGCAAGAGCCAGAACTCCAGTAGCCAGACACGTTGTGCATGAAGCTTAAACCGATGTGCCAGTGTGGCAGAGGAAGTCCTTGTTCTCAGGGTTTATTGTTTACTCATGGTTCACTCATCAGGACTGGGTTTTATGTTAGGTATCCAGGATAGGGAGCGATCCTGCTGAAATACTGCTAATGATTTGCTTTCTCACTTTCTTTCCCCTTTACATTCTTGGTCAAGATCAGAGAGCATTTGAATGTTGTATGTCTTGATTTTTATTTCGGTCTTGGAAGTCAAATCATGGGACAAGATATAAATGGGAAGATCCATTGCCTTCACTCTGTAAAATAACTGGTGTAACCACCTATGTTAGCTATTCAGTTAAGTCCTTCAGTTAGGCTCATAAATAACTGCCAGTGAAATTTTCAAAAACATTATTTTCCTTTTGAAAATTATTCAGATAGTGTTAACAGGGATACTATGGTGCACCTCAGGCCTTTATACTTTCAGGGACATGTATGGTGCACTGAGAAGTTCTTATCTTGGTGAATACCCATTATGGTACCAATGGCCTTAGTTGGAAAGTTGGGAGTTATTCTCGACTTCTCCCTCTTGATATCTAACAAACTCCCAAGACATGCTGACCCCACTTTATTCATATTGTATGACTGCATCCTCCTCTCCTAAACTCATAGTTCATGCCCTTGTCATCCTTCTAGAACATTGCCACAGCTAGCCAACTAGTCTCCCTGCTTATAGTCTTTTTCATCTTCCATTCCACCCACCAGTCCGCAGTCACATTGGTCTATCTAAAACATGCATTTTACCGGACCACTCAATTGCTTAAGTAATGCCAATGCTCCCCCTTCCCCCTAGAATAATACCCCAAATAGCAAGCACAGCCTGTAAGTCCAGCACAACCTGGTCTTTTACTGCAGCATCATTTCTAACCATCGCCTCTCTATTCTTTAGGATCTACCATACTGAAGTCTGGCCTGTTCTTCAGATAATCTGTGTTCTCTGTAACTGCTGTGTCTTTAATTTGATTTTTCTTTTTCTTGAGTGGTTCTATTGGCTTGTCTTACGATGGCCTTATTTTTCCACCAGGAGCCTGCTTAGCTGCCACTTCTTTCAAGAAACCTTCCTAAGTCTGGTTAATGAGCTCCTACTCAGTGCTTGTGCAGGGCGTTGTGCTCACACCTTTGTGACACTCACTGTGCAGCACTGTAACCCCCCATGTCCTTTGTCATGAAAGCAACTAGACCTTACATTTCCTGAAGTCAGAACCATGTCCTGAGCACCATTGTATTTTCAGTGCCCTACAATGAGCTTAAGGGAAGAAATAGTTCATTCTCTCTTTTTACTTCCATTGACAGGGCAGTTCAAGGCACACCAGATGGATTCTTCTTTTTGAACACACTAAGCTGAACTTCTTTCATGACTCTCTCTTTGTTCTGGATGTTTCCTTAGCCTGAAATGTCTTTCCCCCTTCTCTTCTTTCTCCATATGAGTTCATCCAAGGCCAACCATATGATTTTTTAAATGTTTCATGTTACATTATGTTTCATAACCAGACCAACTAAGCTGACTCTAAGCATCAGGTGTAGGATGGAAATAACATTGTTTATACAGATACAACTTTTATTATTATTATCATTAATTCTATTACAGTTGTCCCGATTTTTCCCCTTTGCCCTCTATCCAGCCTACCCCCTCCACCTCTAAAACATCTTAGCAAGAGTTCTGAAACATGATTCAGGGGCCAGAGCCCTGGTCACAGCTGTGTTGAGGACTTGCTGTGTGGCCTTAAGCAAATTATTTCCCCTCTCTGGATCTCACTTTGTTCCTCTTAGCATGAAGAGAGATCAGATTAGATGATCTTTTAAGGATCCCTTCAATAGTAATTCAATTGGGATGTTTGAGGTAGGAAAAAAAAAGGGCCTTTGGAGTAAGCTCTGTCTACCCTGAAACAGGCCACAGCACTGAGCTGAATTGCCCTCCAAACAAAACCAGCCTGTAAGTCTTTATCCACTCATTGCTTCACTACTACCTGTGCTACGACCGGGTTCATCTCGGCATCACATTCACGGTGTTTCATGAATTCACACAGCCACTGTACTATTACTTACATAACGGGTATCTTGAAATCTCTTATTATACATTAATTGCTTTTTTTTAAGGAGGAAATTTTACATGACATAATTTGAAAACCAGTATCGCTTGCCATCAGTGGATGATAAAGCACAAAAATAAACAAAATAAAGATAAAATGAAATATTTATTGTTCACACACGATACTTTGGGAAATATTGGTATGAGGGCAAGAAAATGGTCTTTGGAAGGTGGACCTGGATTAAGATCTTAGTTCTATTGCTTGATACCCAGGAACCCCAGGCAGAAGACCTAGTTTCTCTCAAGACTGGTTTCCTGATGTATAAAATGGAGTTACTAATGCTTACCACATCATGTTTTTATGCTGGTTGAATGCAATCACTCTATGAGGAGGAGCCTAGCTCAGTTCTGGGCACATAGCAGACAGATGCTCACGAAATCTTAGCTTCCTGTGCACTAACTGGCCTTTCTTGTTACAATCTTATGACTAGACAGGAACATACAGTGACTTTTCAAGGACTGGGAACTGTTGTTAGGTCAAAGTGTGAATGGACCCAAGTCCTAGAGAGTGACTGAAAGTGTTCTGAGTGGATGGTGTTGGAAGAGCATGAACAACTAGGAAATATCATGGCTGTTTATCCAAAATAGGCTTGAGGGAAAGCCAAGTTGGGGAGTACCAAAAATTATTTGTCAGTATTTCACATTTATGTATATAAACGCTGAGTGTGTTGTGGCAAATGTCTGTTTATTCATGACACAGTCTTTTGACATCCCCCTAATCCATCCCCCTCCCTGCTCCATGCCTGGAACAGAGAGGGCTTCACTTCTAATACTTAGGGTAGGATTTCAGGTTAATTTGGCCTTCAGCATAGAGGAGCCTCGCCATCCCTATAGTAATTATTCTGATTATCCCTGCAAGTACTAGGCAAGGTCTTCTCTGAGAACCCTAAGCATGTTCAGATTCCTTATAAAAACACTTGTCTCATGCTGTAGACAACAGCCGCACGATGTCTGGGAGATGATAGCTCATGCAATGAAGGGTGGATGCCTTGCAATGATATACTTGGATGGAAATATGTTATGCTACAATTTTTCACCAATCCTCAATAATTGTGTCTAGAATATCACGTATTTCAAGTGAAAAACTTTATGAACATGGCTTTATTGGTAATGTTTGAGACTGATTGACTGATGAATTCAGTTCTTTCCTTTATTAAAAAAAAGTCAAACAGTACCTTCTGTTTATTAGACACAGAGGATCTTGAGAGAAATAAGTATTTTCCCCCCTGACCTCAAGAAGCTGAGAGTCTTTGTGGGTGACACAGACAAGTATAAACTAGCAAAAATCAAAGCAAACAAATGAAAAACAAAGACCACAGAGATGTTGAGCCAGTGCGCACAGGAGGCTGTGGGCCCACAGGGAGTGAGCAGAAAGCTGACTCCAAGTCCAGTTTCACTCTGTGGTCCATGGACCCTTGGCCTTTGCACAGAGAAGTCATCTTTTGCATTCACCACGATGACATAGTTATCTGGGTAATGACTTGCAAGGTCTGTGAGGGCAAGTGACTGTGGCTGCCATGGTCCTCACCAAATCCTCAGTGCTTTGCTGAGCACAGTACTCAGTACATCGTAGGTGCCTAATGCATGTTTGTGTGATGACCATGTAGATGAACTGAAAAGGGCCACAAATGCAGTAAAGACCTGTGACATAGGTCTGAAAAGGTTACTATGTTGGTGCAATGTTTTGTATCTTGGAGCACATCCTTTCCGGAAAAGAGTTTCCCTTTCCGGTTTTAATGTCCTGAATTGCATGGAGCCACACTGAGCTGTGGGATTCCTGGACTGTAAACACAATTCCCGGCAACTGAAGGCACACCCCTGAAAGTCAGAGACGCTTTTTCCAGATGGACCAGATTTACAGGGTGAGAAGAGATATGTGAATCCTGGCCAGAGGCCAAGGTTCCTTATTCATTCACTACCTCATTGGCAAGTGAGAGTCTCAACAATATAAAAACAAAATATAAAAACATCTGGCTTCTGCATACCTGTTCTTGAAGGATACTCCACCCAGAAAACTCTGTACATGGCCCTTCTGTCCACACTGCCCTGGCCTCTGGCTGCTTCAGGTGTAGGTCAGTCCCTTCGTGTCCCAGTAGCTCTGCTACTCTCTAGCCGTGTGGTCCAGGTGATCTCACCGGACCTCAGTTTGGCCCCTCTCATGTCTAGTATAACTGTGGCTGAGTGTCCAGAGATTGAAACCCAAATCCTGAGTGCGAGACTCTGCTCAGCCACTCTTCCTGGGTGTGTGACTTGTCAGTGGGCAAATCCACCCTGTAGTAAAGGCCGCGTCCCACTTTGGACACTGAAGTCATCCTAGAGTGTGATCTCCCCACTGGACTATGAGCTCACCAAGGGCAGGGGCTGCATCGTGCCCATTCCTCCAGTGGGTGGCTCACAGCAGAGCCTCCAATGGTGTTGGTTAGTGAAGGAATGAGGCTTCATCTCTGTTCCAGGGGCTGAAGCGGGTGTTGTGCCCGCACACCCATGGGTGTCCCCTAGATGGCACACTCAGCTCGCTTTTGGATTGGAGTCAGCGGCTCTGGCTGGGCGATGCCCTGGTGTGGAACAGTTTATTGGAAATCCAGTTTCATCCAGTGCACCCAAAATCCTCAGAACAGCTGCAAGGCTTCTGGAAATGCCAGCCAGCCGGGGTGAATCTGTCTTTTTTCCAGGGAGACCATAGGCATGGGTTTATCACCTCCCCTCTCCTGCTGAAGGGTTTTCTGAACTCAGGAAATGGCCTCCTAATGGGCAGGGAATGTGGGGCAGAAACTAACCTTTCTTCTCAGGCATGTGGGGTGGCCTCACGTGTATTTCTCATCTAATTTTCACAATGACCCTATCAAATAAGTAGTGTTATTACTTCCCCTTTATAAATGATGAAGCAGAGACATTGAGACATTAACGGATCTTGCTGAAGTCAAGCAGCTCTCTTTTGGAAGCCCTGGGTCAGGCGGGTGTCTCAGCCACTTTTACCTGTCCTCCCTGTTTAACTCAGGTAAAGGATTTGACAATTGAGGCTGAGGGAAGTGGAAACACGGTCGCTTCAGTGCAGTATTTGGAAGTGACATAGGACAACAAGAATTGTCAGCTCTAGAAGTGATGTCTCCTTTAGCCTGAGAACATGGCCTGTGCCTCAGGTCTTGGCAAGACAGGGTTGTGTGTGTCCTTGGAATTCTCTCCCAGCCCCCAGAGAGCCCCTTTCAAAGGGCACAGTCACCTGCAAAACTCTAGATACTTCTGGCCTGAGGAACTCTCATCTGAAAAGAGGCCCATTTTCTCCAAAAACAGATATTCTAATTCCTTCTCTCCCCCATGTTTTGGAGTTGGCTGACACTTTTGGGAGAAAGGCAAATGAGGAAATCCATCATTCATTTATTTAATGGGTTTCAGTGAGCTCAGAATGTCTTTCTGGGTTTGAGAGGAAGCCCATGTTTTAAGTGAGGGGAAGCCTTCATGGAGGAGGTGATATCTGAGCTGAGGCTTGGAGGCTAGGTAGAATAAGGGTATTCAGTGAGGACCTGAGGGACACAAGAAAAAGTAGTGATGTAAAAAAGCCAAGAAAGTTTACAAACCAGTAAGTTCTACAATTCCCCCTGTGTAGAGAAAAGGGGGGTATAGTCAGGGAAGAGAGACTGGCCTCAGATCTGGGGGGGCATTCCATATGCCATATTTATCTCCCATTATGGTATTATTTCTGTTTGTCCCTTTTCTGTTAAGTTTTACTTTATACAGTTGATGTTTTATGCATGAAGATTTAAAATGATTACACCTGGGAAACTGACCTTGTATCATAAGATATGCCTGTTTATCTCAGCTAATGCTTCTTACTGTAGGGTCTGTATGGGGTGGTGTTAGCCTAGCTACACAAGGGTTCTTTTGGTTAATTTTTGCAGTTTATGTTTTTAAGCCCTTTGAGTTTTAATGTTTCTGTGTCTTTTTTAGTTGAAGTGTATCACATGTAAGCCGCATATAGCTTTTTTTTTTTCCAATTCTGACAGTCTGGGTTTTTCAATTAGAGACTTCAGTTCATTAACATTAAATGTGATTACCAATATACTTGTGTTTTTAAACATTATTATTTATTTCCTATTTGAGCCACTTGTTTTATGTTTAATTTTCTACTTTATTTTTATTATTTACTTTTAAAATTAAATAAACTATCAATATGTTTATTATCTTTTTAAAAGGTGTTGTTCGAGTACAGTTTTCTACCTTTTACTCCCATCCCAGCCACCCAGCCTAATTTTTTATCTTAAAAAAAATATGCAAATATTGCTAAATTCCACTTCTCTAAATTCTATTTTCCCTCTTTATAAGAATTTAATCACACTGTAAGTAGTTATCCTAGAGATTACAAGATCAATGATAGATGTATTAAATTACACATAAATTAATATTTTTATCCTCTTCCTAATAATGTGAGGTCTTTGAATACTTTAAATGCATTTACTCTTTATTGCCTCTTACAGGTAGTTTATATTCATTATAATTTTACATATATTTTAAGTCTATAAAGTTTTGATTTTTTGTATAGTCTTTGTTCATTTAGTCTTCCCAACATACTGACCATTTCTATTGGTCTTCATTTCTGCGTTTCCATCTGGCATCATTTTCTTTCTCCCTAAACAATTTTCTCAAGTTTTTTTTTTAAGCAGATCTGCTGTATGTGAATGATCTGTTTTTGCCTGTCTGGAAATCTCTTTATGTTACCTTCGATTTAGAGGTGATTTGCTCTGAGAATAGAGTCCTGCATTTGTATTAATTATTAGTTTTCCAGCCCTCCACAGACATTCTTCCATTGTCTTCTGGCTTCTATTGTTAGTGTTCGGAAGTCAGCCTTAAACCTTGTTTCTCTTTTGAAGTTAATGTATTTTTTCTCTGTCTGTTTTAAATATATATTTTTTCCAGTTGTTTGACTATGATGAGCTTAGATGTGATTTCCTTTGTAATTTATATCTCTTTAAATATTCTTTCTGTCTCATTCCTTCCTCTTTTCCTGGAATTTCAATTACATATACATTAGAATTTTGTAACTTATTATATACTCATGTATCATTTACATATGTAAATAGATATAAGATACATATGATCTTATTCTTTTTCTGTATTTTCCATAATGTTTACTCTTTTTGCTCTAGCCTGTATATTTTCTACTAATCTATCTTCTGTTAACTACACCTTTCTTCTGCTGAGCTGAATTTGCTGTTAAGCCTACTTATCAAGTTCTCGGTTTCAGTTATTACATTGTTCGGTTGTCATATTTTTGTTTGAAAATTTTATTGGCTCAATTTCTTTGATGAAATTGTCCATTTTGTTACCGATTCTCTTCTGCATGTCAATCATAGTTAAGAAATTTTCTGCCCTGGGGCAGGCAGAATGGTAAGAGGGTCCCCGGTGCCACCCCTCCCCCACTCGCGTACAGTGCAGGTAGAATCCCCAGGCTCTTGTGCGTGGGTGGTCCCTGTGAACGTGGTGGGAGCTCGAGCCCTGATTGGGCTACGTTACATAACACACGCGGTGGGATGGTCGTTGCTGTGATAAGACTTCTTCACAGCAGGCTGAGGACAGACTCTCCTGCTGGCTCTGACGAAGAAGTGAGCTGCTGATTTGTGAGATGGTCATAGTGAAGACTTGAGGGGCGCTTCTAGGAGCTGAGCAGCCAGCAGGAAGATGGGGCCCTCTGCTCTTCCCACAGTGTACCTGGGCTTGGAAGAGGACCCTGAACTCTAGACATGAATGGAGCCTCACTGAGCAGGCTCCATTGAGGAGCCTGGTCAGTGCATAGCTCACTTAGCTATGCTGTGCATGGGCTTCTGACCTTTCCAAACTGTGAGATAGCACATGAGTGTTTCATTTAAACTCTCTGAGCGTGTGGTCGTTTGTTATACGGCATTAGAAAATGAATACAAGTTATTGATGGGTCCATTTCTGTATGCTGTGACGTTCATCTTGGTTTTTTTTTTTTTGTTATTTTTCTATTGAAGGCCTAGCATTGTATGTGAAACACTATAGAGGTGCCCGATAATGCTCTGTTCCTCTGGGGAGGTTCATCCTATTCTCAACAGGCATTTAGGGTAGCAGCAGCTGATCATCATCTGGTCAAGAATGGGGCTCATTCAGGGCTTGGTTGCAGTGTGTGTACAGCTGTGTTGGAATTTGTATTTGCCTTCACTCCCAGGTGTAGCCCTCCAAGGATTACAAACCGAAGGCTGGATATCCACGAGGGCTTTCCTTCAAAGCAGGTCCTCAGCTCCAGTTTTGGAGCCCTTCCTGTCTTGGGGCTAAGAGACTGAGTGTTTGTGTTCCCCTCAAATTCAAGTGTTGAAGCCTAATCCCTAAACCTGGTGGTATTTGGAGGTGGGGCCTTTTGGAGGTAATTCGGTCGCATGAATGGAGCCCTACTGAATGGAATTAGTGGCCATTTATAAGCAAAAACAAAAGAGAGGACATGGCATGTGGAGACATAGCAAGAAGGGATCTGCCTGCAAACCAGGAAGAGGGTCTTCACTACAAACCAAAGTTGCTGCCACCTTGCCCTTGGATTTCCAGCCTTCAGAGTAAGGAATACATTTCTGTTGTTTACCACCCACTATGATATATTTTTTTAAAGGCAGCCCAAACCGATTAAGACATTTGATGCTGTCAGAAGCTCTGCTCTGTTTTGCAATGGCATCTTCACTTGTGTACATAGCTTCCTGTCCTCTTTAGCAATTTATGTTTTTCTGTCACACTCTTTATTGCCTTCTGAGTCCTCACTAGTGGAGTCTTTAACACTCATATTTCCTCTAACAGTCTGTTTAAGGCAGTATAAGCTTTTGCTATGATGCTCCTCAAGCCTCCGTTCATTGCCCAATTCCAAAGCCACTTCTGTATTTTGAAGTATTTGTTACAACAGCACCCTACTTCCAGGTACCAAAATGTGTAGCAGTCAGAGTTCAACCAGAGAAAGCAGGTTTGCTGCAATGAATTGATTTATGTGATTGTAGAGGATGCCTGGGCAACTCCAACTCCATAGGGCAGGCCCTATGCTGGAATTTCGGGACCTGGGCTAAAGCTTCTGTCAATAAGTGAAATATTTCTTTCTCTCTAGGAAGCTTTGGGATTGCTTTTTCATTTAGCCAATTGAATTAGGCCCACCCAAATTATCTTAAAAAAATTTCCCTTCCTTGAAGTCCACACAGATTATGAACTTTAGTCACATCTACAAAATAACCGAAGCTGCAAGTCTAGCCCAGTTGATGTATCCAAAAGACCATCGCAATTGGGCGTGAACTTATCCTGCCTTTGCAAATATTTGTCCTATCTTTTCTGCTTGATCAAGTATCTTCGACTCTTGGTTTAAATGTTGTTTCTTCACTTGTCCCTGCTCTTCCTTCCCATTATAAAATCAATTTCTCTTTGGTGAACCTTCAGCACTGTGCATGCTCTCCTCCTATAGCATTTACTATGTTTTCTTACACTGAGGTCTCCAGGTATTTACCCACTTACTGAACTCTGCAATCTGAAAGACAGAGATGGGGATGTCTTAGTCAATGTCTGATGCTCAGCACAAGTTCCATAAAGATCATTTAAATGTCTATTGATCTGTACTAAGGTAGAAGGTGTATTTTTATTTGTTTTAAAGCCTTAATCGAAGAAAGCTGACTTTCCTGTGAAGGCTTATTTGAGTGGGCCACTTAACTATGCAAATACATAGTAAGAGAAACATAGACATTGAATTAAAGATAATGTACAGTAGAAACTTTTGTGTCTTTATCAAGAGTGGTACTCTTTAGATCGATAATATGAAAAGTTGATCTCTGCAAAGGCAAAGGTGAATAAATTTGCATGAGGGACCCACAGCTCTTTAAAAGAGAGGGGATGGCAAACCTGCCCCTTTTCCCTGTGATTCTAATTAAGAGAGAATTACCAGGTGGGTGGACCTGCTGAAGGTTTAGTTGCTGGAAAAGGCAATGGGCTTCTCCAAATGAAATTCTCCTTAAGGATGGGAAGATCTAGGTTGATGGCCTGAATTGAGATCAGCTTGGCAGTGGGCCAGTTGCTTCACACTGAGGGTAATGCCAGCATCTCTTCCAGATTTAGCCACCTTGACATGGGGCTGAGCTCAGAGAAACAGTGGCTGAACATGGCAATGACACTGAACACTGGTCTCAGCCTGCAATCCCTCTGGTTAATGTTGCCCCTGAAGGAGTGAGACCATTTTCCTCTGCAGAATAGCAGTGCTGTGAGGAAGGAGCTTGGCTAGTGAGGCAGTTATTGCTCTGGTGACCACTATTCCATCACAACAACCTCAGACGATAAGAGGCCTTACCAGTAGCAGATTGGAATTTGGTATTCTGCCTACTCTGATGTAGCATATTTTTTATCAGCTTTATTGAGGTATAACTGATATAAAAAAGTGCACATATTTGATGTGTACAATTAATTAGGTGAGTTTGGACATATGCAAACACCTGCAAAACCATCATTATATCCTCCACTTCCCAAAGTTTCTGGCGTCCCTTTAAAATGTTTCTAATCCTCACCTGAGGACATTTTTTCATTGTTTTTAGAGGGAGAATAAGGGAGAGAGAGAAACATCAGTGTGAGAGACAAACATCAATTGGTTGCCTCCCACATGTGCCCAGTCTGGGGATTTTATGCAACCTGACCAGGGATTGAATCCACAATCCAGGCATGTGCTCTGTCTAGAAGTCGAACCTGCAACCCTTCAGTTATGTTATGATGCTCCAAACAACTGAGCCACACTGGCCAGGGCTCCAGTGCTCCTTTTTATTGGTGCATTACATGTATCCTCTTAGCGAGTTCTTGAGTGCACAATACAGTGTTGTTGACTACAGGCACAATGCTGTACAGCAGCTCTTTCGAGCTAATTTTTAAAGAACTACCCTTTTGGACAATGTGTGCTTTGTGGTTTGGTGCAATTCAGTGGAAGAGGAGAGTCCCAAGAGCAATGACTTCAAGCAGGCATAGTTGTATCTCAGGTTGGAAGAACTTGTCAGTGAATGGAGGAGTGCTCAGTCACAAGTGCTGTTCCCCCTCCTGCAAGGACTTGGGAGTCAGAAAGGCCAGTGTTAGGCGTCTGACTCTAACACTTACTGCTTGTGTGAATGTGAGCAGTTATTTAACCTCTCTGAGTGTCAGTTTCCATTTCTGTCATGTGTGGACATTCATGCTTATTTCGGAAGCTGGCTTTTAGTGAGACAGTGCAGGCCCCCTGATTCCCACCTAGACCTGTCCCTCCTTTTCATTGCATGTCATTGTCATATGGAAACCATTCACAGACCACTGTTTTTCAAATCCTGCCCCAGACAATAAAAGACCGTTTGCTGCCAATATGCACAGGAATCTGTTCTCCATCCAGAACTGAGCGTGAGAACATGCCTATTACACATCTTCTACAAAGTCCTATTTCCTCTCTACAGCTAAGATGGTTCTCATCTGTCAAATGGAGACAGTACTTGGGATCAAAATAGGATCAAAAATTCAAAAGGAAACAAAACAGAAGTTGAAGAGAAAGTGCTCTCAAAAAGAAGTGAAAATACAGGAGGCTCTCAATTGCTCAGGGTTGTGGTTTTAGGTACTAGAAGATCTATTCTTACACTTAGCCAACTTATTTATTTTAACAGGGGAAGTGATGATGGGGATTTGCTATACAGAAGTATTCTTGAATGCTATTGCCTTTATTATGTAGCTGGCTATTAAATTGATATCCAGTAACCCTTAGGTTCATTTTGGCTGTCTCTACAATGTAAGCTTCATAAGGGCAGAGCCTGGGGTTATCTAGTTGGTTATTGATTACCAATCAATTCATTGACTCATTCATTCACTGAAAAATATTTTTATACTCCTGCTATTTTATAGGATTCTGTTTCATGTAAGGAAAAGATTAAAAAGTATTCTGCATTAATAGAGCTTTTATTTTAACTTTTCATTGGTAATGGAAGATAAATATTTTCTGATATTATTTTCTAGGATGCAGGGGATTGCTATAGAAAATTCAGGGGATTCTCTCTGATAGTTAGAGTGGTCAGGGAAAAAATGAGCAATTCAGAGAACTGTGAAAAATTATGCAAACAAAGAGAGCATGAAACACAAACTTTTGAGAATGAAAAAAGCTTGTCAAACTCTAATAATTTATAGAAATCTGTGTAGCAGAAGGATGGCATGTAGTAGATACTTAATAGATGTGTAATCTATTATTAATCTCTGTGTCCTTTTGAGATCTTCAACTCTATAAATGTCATTCCTTCTCATTGGCCTAGTCTTGAACCTCTTTAGCTCCCCCTTCATCCTCATGCACCTCAGACACCCAGGTACCAAATCCTGTTGTGTTTCTGTACAGTTTCCAATGCTTACTCTAACCCATACGAGTTTTCTTGCCCTGTTGCTACTAATTGCCTTATACAACTCCTTTGAGTTCTTATTTGCACTGCAGCAATAGTTTGCTATAGTCTATATTACCATTGCCTCCTGAGGAGCATGTTCTATCTTTTCTCCATTAGTAGCAAATGTGTGGTCTAATGAGCTTGGCCACCTGTGTCCAACAGTAATTTCTCCAGTGCTAATGATGCTATACCACTGGCATCTTCACATTGTGATTGATGAATAAAGGCATGTAGCCCAAGAAGTGATGGGTTTTCCTACGAACAAATGGATAGGTCTGTGCATGGTTATCTAACCCAAGTCAGCCCACTCATTGTGAAACCTTGGACTGACTGATGGGGTGAAGAGAAGCTCCCCATTTTTTGGATTTTGCAGTAAGTACCTGAAACATAAGATTGGTGTGGCTGTTTGGCTATCACATTGGAAGACAGCCTAAGGCAGAGCCTGAGAAGTTGTAGAGAAGAGGATTTAGAGACCTTAATAACTTTCCTCAAACTCCCATTGCTGGACTCAGTTCTGTTAATTTGCCAATTTTCTTTATGGAATTAAGGAATTTTGAGGCATTTTGAGTTAGATTTCTTTTTACATGTGCAATGCTTCAATTCTTGAGTAAGCTGCTATATCAGCTATGACTTTATTCAACACCTGCTAATGTCTGCTGTAAGTTATGATAAAAACGATAGCTAATATTTATTATCTACTATGATCTCAGCACTGTTCTGGTAGCATAAATGTATTATCTTATAGCTCACAACAACCTTACTGGTTAGATGATATTATTAAGGCCATTTTAAAATGAGGAGCCTAAGGCCCAGAAGGTCAACTCATTTGACCAAGGCTGTCTGACTATTGTGGAATAGCTAGGTATATTACTTTATATATGGCTGTATGACAAATAACCCCCAAATTCATCAGCTGAAAACAATAAACATGAATTATCTCACCATTTCTGTGGGTGAGGAATCTGGGGACAGCTTAGCTAGTGCTTCTGGTTCAAGCTCTCTGATGGCATTCAGCCAAGCTTTTGACTGGGTTACTGGGTTGCAGCCTCATCTGAAGGCTTGACCATGGGTTTGGGGAAGGCTTTCTAATGCCCTGATCTTATAGGGTCATTCCTCTCTCAGGATCCCTTCATGCATTCATGAGAAATTCTGACTGCATTACACATCTCAGTCTATCTCCCATGAAGTTACTCCAAACGTGTCTTAATAGTCTCAAAATCTCCACAGTCAAACTTTTCCAGCATGTGCCAACATCTGATGAAAGCTTTATAATAATAGCTGACAACTCTCAGATAATCTCTGATGCTAGAATAGTCCCTGCATTTTCTCACTATCACGTCTTTATTCCTGCCATCACTTCTTTTTCGAATCCCTTTAAAAGTTCTCTCTCCACTATTTGTGTAAGTCCCATTATGCAAAGCCATCTGTGCACATCTTGTCCCTTTAAGACGATGTTCCAGATTCCCCACCACTGTCTCTGCTGGGATTAGTCTCCTTTTCCTTACTATACTGTGCTCCTTCCTGCCCCTTTCTTAGTTCTTACACAGCCCTCCTCTTGTTTGAATTACATGACCATTTTTCTGCTCCTGATAACTTCCTAGGATGCAGGGACTGTGTCTATCTGGAACAAGGTAGAAAGTTATACATATAAGACGGCAATTGCTTCATGGGGCCATTGTGAGGATTAAAACAACTGCTCACTCTATAAATCCTAGAAAAGAGTGCTCTTTTCATTAATAACAACAAGACAGAAACAAAATCTCATACTGAACTGACTTTTTAATTTGTTTTGCTCAAGTCTTTTACCTGAAAAAATTTCCAGGAACTTTGCTGTTTATATTTCCCCTGTCAAATTTTAGTGTCTTTTAATTAGATTGACCTGGATGTCTCTGAGCTTCTTTGATCAGGCTTTGTCTCACTTTATTTCTTCCTGGATCCAAGTCTCCTACACTGAAAGTGTATCCGTTAGGGTAGTCAAAGTTATGCTATAGTAGTAAACAACTTACAAATTGCAATAGCCCAAGACAATAAAAATACGTATTTCTTACTCACATCATGTGTCTATTAAGGATCAGCTCCATGTTCTTCTCACTCCAGAACTCAGGCTAACAAACAAAATAGGCACCCCTGGAATATTGGAAGGAAACACAGAAAGATGAAAGAACTATATTAGGTTTTACCCCAAAAGTTAAGTGATGTAGTCTGGAAAAGACAAATGCAACTCCTGCTCACATGTAGAATTGGCAAAAAACACTCATTTGGCCTGTTATGAATTGAACTGCACTCTTTCCCCCAATATATGCTGGAGTCCTAACCCCTAAAGCTGATTAATGTGATTAATTTGTAAATAGGGTCCTTGCTGATGGAATCAGGTTAAGATGAGGCCATGTTGGGTTAGGGTGGGCCCTAGTCCTATATGAATGATGTACTTATAACAAGAGGAGAGACCAGAGGCACAGACACATGAGAGAAGAATGCCACATGAGATGGAGGCATAGGTTGAATGCCAAGGATCTTTTGAATTCCAGTACCAAAGTCATTCCAACGTCATCCAAACTCCCAGGAGCTAGGAAGAAGCAAGAAGGAATTCTTCTCTAAGGGTTTCACAGGGAGCATGGTGCTGCTGACACCTTGATTTTGGACTTCTAGCTTCCATAACTGTGCAACAATACATTTCTGCTGTTTTAAGCCATGCAGTGTGTGATACTTGGTTATAGCAGCCCTTAGGAAACTAGTACCTGGCTTGATCAACCAAAAAGGGGGCATGAAGTTCAGTCTTCAGTGTGTCTGAAAAAAGGGCAGGATGGTATATCAGTAGCTATGAAAGAAGCATCATTAAATAAGGTCAATTTTACTGAAGATTTTGTTTCATCACCCCATGCAGCAAAATCTTGTCAAAATATCTACCTGAGAATTTTCTCCTTTCCATTGTTTCCCCCAACAACTACTCGTTCCTTTCCTTTACAACCTGGGAAGAAATCTCTTTTGATTTTTCTTGCAGTTCAGCTCACTAGAAGCCTATTGGTGAGGCAAGCATCAGCCCGTGTTAATTTAATTGGAGAAGTCCTGCTATTGGAAGATCTCCTGCTATTCTGGAGAATTGGTCAGGGTTGCTTTGTGGTCTCACAGCCATCAGTGGACTACATTTAATACCCATACATAGTCACAGTGCATTTCTATGTTCAGATGAACTTCAGGTCTTTGGATGTCCTCACCTGCACTCCTGAGTTAAGGCTGCAATGTGGCAGAGACTTTTCCAGCTATGCATTTACATTGTCTGTGCATTACTGGCACAAGGCAGTGGTCACTTGGACTAATTTACTGGATTATTCCATTTTGTATTTTTGATGTAGTGGCTTTCCTGAAGGTGTAAACATCAGCTAATGAGTTTTTGCTGTAGGCACACCTGTTGCAGTAATAGATAGGCATGAAATCATGTAGTTAAATAGAATCTGTTGTATTGAGAGTGTGTACAAGGGTCATCTTTGTCTTTTCCTTGATAATTAAGATTATAAGAAAGGCCCAGCTATTCTGATTCCTGCTATTAGACAACTTAAGGCCTGGAGCAAATATCAGAGAACTGGTGTGGATGTGATTTAAAGTCAGGTCTCATATTGGCTGAAGGGAAATCTAAGGCCAGTTTGCAATCTCTTACCTTGCATAAGAGAAAAGAGAAAATATTGTACCTATCTACCCCCTTGTCCCTTCAATACATACAATGTTATTAATGCATCTTTAGTTGAAGGGCTAGCCTACTAGCTCAGAATGCTTCAATTCTCCAGGTAGCACATAATCCATAAATATTTCATATGTACTAAGCAATTGTAAATCACTGCTTCTTCCTAGCAAGTCAAGTTGCATACATTAATTAATGTTCACCTCAATTAATATTTATTAGATTATCATTTACAGTCAATTATATTAAAATATTAATTCACGCATACATTGAACAAATACAATTGCCAACTGTGGAATATTTGCAATGTGTTTGTTGCTTAATTAGACATTTATAAATCATCACAAGCTGTTCCTCTATATCTAGCCAGATATGTCAAAGGTACCCTTTAAGGAAGTTTTACTTTCTGAAGGTGATTTTGGTCTCTCGGTGCATATTAGAAGTACTGGAAAGCGTAATTACCAAAATGTGCGCTGCTTTCTTCATTTGATCCTAGCCAAAAGGCTGAGAAGTGATGCACTGCTTTCTTTAAAAACATTAATGGTGTAACCCAGACACTGGTATATACATAAGTGGCAGACATAGAGAATTCACAAGTATATTCATATTCAATATACAAATTCTTTATGTCTGTCATTTATGTACTGAGTACTGAAATATGCCAGAATTTGCTCTAGGCAGTTCAAATTGTTTTCATACTCAATACCTACAAGATCCCCTGAGGTAGGTATTGGTAATCTTGCTTTATAGATGAGGGTACTGAACTTTAGAAAAGTTAAGTAATTTGGTGAACGCTAATGAGTGGTAATAACTAGCAGGGAAGCTTGACTTTGAACAAGTCTCTAACTTCACAGTTCTTCTATTCCATCACTGCATAATAAAGCTTCCAATGTAAATTATACTTTGCAATTATTCTTCAGAATTTGCAAAACTCTCTAAGGAAGGAACCTTAGCAGTATTGTCTATCACCACCACTTTACAAAGGAAAAATCTGAAGCCTAGAACATTAGGAATATTTAACTTGAAATAACTAAAAATCCATACCATAAATGCAATTCTTAATCTATCCAGAACAAAAGGTATGTAGCTTTTATCTTCCATCACTCGATAACTATCATGACATTTAGCACAAAAAATGTATGTTTGTTGCATGAATGAATGCTTGAGTAAATGAATGAATAAACTTACTCCCCACTTTGAATTCTTTGGTGATTCCCCAGTTACCTTCAGGACAAAGTCCTATCTCGTACCAGTCAACGCAGCCTTGCTCGATTGGTCCTGCTTGGCTCTCCAGCAGATGTTCCATACCAAGGAACAGGTGCTCTGTTTTCCAGCAGAGGTCAGCTGACGGATGATCCAGAACATGCATTTCATTCCCAGTCTCTCTGGCTTAGTTCATGCTGTTGAAGGCTATCTCAATCTTCCCTTTCTCCTCCTGTTGGGTTCCTGGAAGTGTTCCCAGAGAGTTCCCCCTCCCTCAGGGTTTCTCTGGTGCCCTTTGCTCTCTCAACCTCAGTCCCTTTCACACTATCGTGTAAACCAAACCATTTGATAAAGAGCTTGTGGATGGCAGGGCCCAGGACTTAGCAACGGGCAAAATAAACCTCCGTCTGCTTACTTAGTGTCTGCTGAGTGTCAAACTTTGCATCGATGTTCTCGTTTTATTCTCTCAAAATTATGCGAGGAACGTGCCCACAATTTAACATATTGTATGTGTAAACACTACAGTATTTTATATCTCATAATCCATAGATTTGATGCTAAAGGTATTTTTAATTCATTCTTATTAAACTTTATGCTATTATATTCTCATTCATCTCACTGATAGCCATATTCCTAAAAAAACATCAGTAAGTAGGAAGGTACTTTAATACAAAGTGAAACTCTGGCCCTATAAAATGTCTACTGAGCACCTAGTAAGTGCCTGGCACTATGTTGGACCCTGATATTCTTGCACAGACTGGGTTGAAGAAAGTGTTGAACAAAGAATATGTGATAGGGGAAAGCTTATTGGGAGTGGAGTTTCAGGGTAAGGCTGAAAATCAAAGGAGAAAATAAAAAGCAAGGACAGAGAGTAGTTTTTTTTTGTTTTTGAGCTATGAAGTTTGCTGTTACAGGTTGAATTACATCCCTCTCAAAAAGATAAGTGAAGTCCTAACCTCAGGGACTTTAGAATGAGACCTCATTTGAAATAGGGTCTTGACATAAGGGTGATCGTGTTAAAATGCTGTCATCAGCTGAGGGACACCTGAGGCTACTGGGAGGAGAGAGGCTCCCTCTGAGGGAACCAACCTGCTTCTCAGTTAGATTTTCAACTTTCAGCCTCCAGAACTGTGAGATGATAAATTTCTGTTGTTTAAGCCACCCAGGTTATGATACTTTCTTGAGGGAGCCCTAGGAAACTAATACATTGGCATTTTAATGTCTGTTTATACTATGAGCAAACTGAGGCTTAGTCAAAGTAATGTGACGCAGATGGGCCAATGTGTGGGTGGAAACAGACTCTCAGGACCCCTGGACATCAGGTTTCACAGAAGGTGGGAAAGGTGAAAATCCTGGAAAGGCTCGGCAGGGGAGGAGGAAGAGGGAATCCAGGAAGAAGAAGTGTTCAGGGACCTGCAGAGCTTTAATCACTCCTCTTTCTTTCAATATGGCTGTTAAACCTAATCTGATCATGAGTATGGCCTTTCACTTTGAGAATGTTGCCCTTCCTGGGGCACTGATGGACCCTTTTCCATATTTCTGAGATTTCTCTGTGTCAAAGGGAATTCAAGCCACCTATTTAAACATGTCTGCTTTGCACGGGCCATCAGCCTGAAGGATGACAGTACAAATCTGAGAGGACCACCTCCAATTAATCATGGTGATCAGTAAATCAGATTTGACCTTGCCAGAGTCATACAGAGCATTTCCCAGTCACAGCTATTGATTCCTTCCTGGTCAGTGGTGCTGCAGCTCAAAATGCTTCAGGATGGAGCCCTTGTTCCTATGCCACCAAAGTGTCCAGGGCCCTTAAGTAAGAAGCTGTGCATCCTAGACATTTTGTTGAAGAATCAGGCCATACTATTGTTCAGCCAAATGGAGTCTATGTTAGATTGTTATTTCACCACTACCTTTGAACTACCTATGTGATCTTTTAGATTAAGCCAGGATTTTATTAACATACCCTAGTCATTGTGACGGCTGCCACCTAATTGCTTCTTCTGTTTTGATCACCCCTGTGTCCCTGTCAGGTAACATACAGCCATGCAGACAGCAGACCCTCTCTAAATATTTGTTGAGTAAATGAAAGCTCCCACTATTTGGAGTCATATGGGTTGACTCCACGTCTTCTGTTTCAGGCACTGTGAGAAGTACGGGGAAACCCAAAGGGGCGAGATTTGGTTCCTGCCTTCAAAAAAACTCACTGTGTGGGTGTGGCATGCATGGTGGGGGGGCAGGAAGACAGGTATAGAAACAGATCTCTAGGGTCCACAGGTAAACCCAGGGAGAGCATTGTAGCAAGTCCCCTTCGCTGGTTAAAGGCTCTTGAGTCAGAGGGACCAGTGGGAGGCTCAGCTGTACCTGACTGAGCTGCACTTGGAATGCCTATAATAAGCCACCTCCTTAGAAATAGACATTAATATGCTGCCAAGGGAAAGAGGTATTTTTATGGGTCAGCTCATTCGCTGCTGAGAAGATCTCATGAGAAATTTGGTGTACTCCGGCTCCCAGGGAACCAGCAGCTGATTTTGCTCTAAGTCATTAGAGTGGGCACTGCTTTTAATAATTCTGTTCAGTTCCTGTAGGGTACTGTACGGGCACCTGAGTGATCAGGTGGTTTATTCTTTCCACAAGAGCATTTATTGCTGTAAGTCAAGCTCTGTGCTGCATACTGGAGGAACTGAGTGGGAAAAACCCATTCCCTGCCCTCGAGACTCATTATGCAGAGTCAATAGACAAGTAGTTGACATGTAACTACCTTGGTAATAGCCTCTCATGAGAATGTAGAGAACAATAGTTTATGGACAAGGGTGGAATCACAACTTAAAGGATATCTAATGAATTTAATGAGTGTCTATAAACAATGGGAACACTCAGTTGATGTAAATCCATGCCATCTTTAAAAATGGGGAGTGATTTGTAAATAGTTTGGAAATGCTCAATTGTAGGAAAAGGCTAAAAGGGGCACCCAGTTATATATAGAATATTTTAACCATGCAAAACACAAGTTAAAAATTAAAACAAAGTATAGATATATACACATGAGAAGTCATAAGGATTTATACAGTTATAAGAAATGAATTATTTACTTTTTGTGCTTTTGTTTTTTTCATCTTTGGATATTTCAAAGTCATAGTAATAGCAGTCATAATTTTTAAAATGGGACTAAAAACTAAAATGCTGATGAGCTTTTTTAAAAAAATGTCCTGATTACTATAAATTAGCAAGGCAGTCTAAGTGTGAGGTGTGAGATTGTCTTTGAATTAGATGGGATGAATGGTGTGAATCCACTGATCCATGGTGATCTTTATTAGACAGAGAGTTCATTAGGCACAGATGAGGTAAAAAATCCAGGATGCAGATTTGCCAGGAGAGCTCATGGTGTCTCCTAAGATCAATTGCGAAGCTTGCAATGTAAGCAAAAACAAATCACTTGAGGAGAAAAAGAAGAGGTAAAATCTGCTGTATCAACTGAATCATGATCTGTTTTACTGTTTCTCTATTTTTTTCTCCCTGTTCCACTTCTTCCTCTCTCCTTTTATTTCTTTTCCAGGATCCAGAGAGCAAGACATATTTAAGGATTTAACTTGCTGATAGGTATCAGGGTTTACCTGCATTTAACTTCAAACTGGAGATTGTCTAACCAACTTTTCTATTATTCATTTATGCATATATTTACTATCACAAAAGGCATGAAAGATCTCTCGGAATCTGGAAAATGTGGCTAAATCATATTTTCCATACTCTTGTGTGATGTTTGCTGTACGACATTCTCATTATTTATGGGTGTATGTTTTTCTGGTAAGTCCAGGGTTCCTCACCTTTCTGCTTTCTTCTGGTGGGATAGTGACAAGTTTAGTCAGTCAAGACATCCTTGGGGAAGAAGAGCTCTTCTAAATCCAGGAGAGAGCTATGAAGAGGGGTGCTGGGCCTGGAGCTTAGTTCTTCTGTCTTTTGACCAAATAGGTCCATGATGTATCATCTACTAGATTGTTAGCTTCTTGAGGTCAGGAACAAAATCATTCATTCATATACACTTCCTTAGCACTTAGCGTGATGCCTGACACACAATCTATACTGAATGAATGAATGACTGCATGAATAATAAATAAGTAAAGAAACAAAGAAGCAAGCCTTTGACATTTTACAAGTGCTCAGGGCAAAGGGATGCTGATACTTTCAAAAAGTTTTATGGGGCAGAATGTGTTATTGCTTAAAATGTATTAGAGTTGAATAAGTGATTTACTATGTAATATTTATAAAGGATCAATACTAAATTTTTCACAATGATAATAATGATTCATTCATTCACTTATATATTCATGTGTTGTGATGCAGGTTGAGTGCCAGCTCAATGTCAGGCTTTTTGTTAGAGGTCAGAGAGAGAACTCTTCCTGGTTGTGATCATTTCCTATCATGTGCAGAGAGTTTTACTAACACATCATTCCTAGATTCTTTCCATCCCTTGTTCACTCTTCCCCAGATAAGGAGGAGTGTCATAACCTGATTGGTCACTTTGGAAAGTCTCAGAAAGATCCAATTGTACTCATAGTGTTCATGGCAATTAGGATACTATGTAGGTCTCCTGGAAGGCCCTCAAAAAACCATACAGCAGATTGCCAATGACTTTGGCGTAAGCCATGGTCACATTTGCTAATAGTCTTTTGAGGAAACCCCCTTGAGCTGCTACTGAGTCATCCTTGATCAACATAACAAATATGAGCTTCCCATCATGAATGGACTATTATCTGATCCCCTAAGACATAGGCTGGATGTGTGCAGTAGCAAGCCATCATTATGAGGAAATGGCAGATATGAGCCTGGGCTGGGGAAGGTCATGATGGGAGAGTAAATTGCTGGAGCAGGTAGCTTAGACTCCTGATGAATTGTTGCCCCATCCCCCAGACCTCTAGCTCAAGGAGCATTCTCTATGATAAGTTAAATTTGATTCCAGAGAATTCTAGCCTCCAGTAATGATGAAGTATCCTTGCTATTGCACAGATAACAGTGTGGACAAAAATATACAGTATGTATTATGTAAAAAAACCCAGCTATCCAAAAATGCCATAGAGCAACCCTAAAGAGGCAAAAAGTACAGAGGAGAAGGAAAGAATTCAGGACTGGTAGAAGGGTCAGCAACGTAGGAGAGAAGCCTGGAAGGGAGAGAGCTCCAAAATATGAACATAAACATGTCCTGAATCCCTGGAAGTTTGCTCATATACCTCTGTTGTAGGGAGGGGACCCTGGTGAGCCTGGGGACAAAGCTGTGGCTGGAAGCTGAAAGCCCTGTATAGAAACTTCAGCTTCTGTAAACCCCAAGATAAGATAGTTTGGATTTGAATCCAGCCTATTTAATTGCTTGCTGCAATGAAAATCATAGAATGCAGGGTGTCTAGAACCTATCATTTACTATGTTCAGTGTCTGATGCAACAATCAATGAAGCAAGGAAGCATGTGTAAACTGTAGTCCTGAGAAAAGCAGTCAGTACAGTTAAGGTGAGAATGAGGGTTAGGATTATGGCTTGGGTTTGTGCGTGTTTGAGTTAGGGGGAGGGTTAGGATTAGAGTTAGAGTAAATGTGAAGCTTAGGGTAAGGGTGACAGTGAGTGTGAAGTTTAAGGTGAGGTTAAGGGTTAATTTTAGTTTGCACTGGGATTAGGTTGAGGGGTATTGAAAAGAGCAATAGCTAATGTTGCCTTTTACTCTCAAGTCCTAAAACAGTTGAAAAAAGGTAAAAGGATAAGGCAAGTGGGGAGAATATCTTCTTAAATCAATACTGAAAGGTGATATGTTTGATGGTGCCTTGTTTCTGTGGCCAGATGTTCTCCCTAACATTCTCCTCTGGAATTAGACAGACTAACTTCTACAGATGCTATTGGTGTCCTCGGCCCCTTGGGATTTCAGCTGAGGGCAAGCTGATGACTTCCCATCTCCCTGCTAGCCACACCTTTCAGCTCTTCTCCTTTAGGATTTCTTTTGAAGTCTCAGAAACAGGTGTAGGCTCAAATGCAGGGGACAACACCAGAGGGTAATCTTCCACCAATGGGCAAAGTCATCAACACATAAATGCTCCCATCTTCTGTGCTAGAGAGACAATTCCAAATTTTATTCTACTCTGTGCTTTTAAGGTGGGATTTAGCCTCAGCTGCTTTAAGTTGTAAAGAGTCCAATAATTCTACATCAGCTCTTCCTTCCTTGTCTGACAATGTCTACTCCCTTATTTTGGCTTCATGGGATCAACTACTGGCACTCATGTCTTTTAAGAAAATTTTATTTTTGGTACTCATGTCTTTGTTTCAGTTGTGCAACTTAAAAAAATTTATTGATTGATTTTAGAGAGAGAGAAAGAAAGGAAAAGGGAGAGAAAGAAAGATGGGGGAAAAAGAGAAGGAAGGAGAGAGAGAATGGGATAGAAAGAATGAGAGAGAGAGAGAGGGAGAGAGAGAGAGAGTGATTTGTTGTTCCACTTGCTTATGTACTCATGGGTTGATTCTTGTATGTGTCCTGACTAGGGAGTGAACCTGAAACTTTGGTGTTTTGGAATGATACTCTAACCATCTGAACTACCTGTGTGGTATATTAGCATAGGTCTACTAAAGTGTCCTCTTTTCTGTTATGTTGATCCGCGTGTCTGCCCTTCTGCCAGCACCCCACACTCTCATGATAGCTGTAGCTGTATATTAAGACTGAACATCGGGAAGAGTAATGCCTCCTAATTTATTACTGTTAAGATTATTTTAGCCAGTCTTGGGCTTGTATGTTTTCATATAAATTTTAAAGTAGTATTGTCTATTTCTAAAAAGGTCTTCCTGAGATATACATAGAATTATGTTAGACCTGTTTTTAATTGTGGGGAGAATTGACATTACTAATATAATCAGTATTCCAGTCCATGAATACAGTATATCTTTCCATTTATTTAGATATTATTTGATTTCTTTCATTGGCATTTTGTGGTTGTCAGCATACAAGTTCTATACTTATTTTGTTAAATTAAACCATAAGTATTTCATTTTGGAAGAGTGATTGTAAGTGATATTATATTTTTAATTTTGATATCCACATGTTCATTGCTGGTATATAGAAATACATTTGTGTGTGTGTGTGTGTGTGTGTGTGTTAGTCCTATATCCTGTGACTTTGCTGAATTCACTTATTCAGTTCTAAGAATGTTTTTTGCAGATGCATTGGGATTTTCAACATAGACAATCATATCACCTTCAAGTAAAAGGAGTTTTATTTTTTCCTCTCTGGTCTATATACCCATTTTTTCTTTTCTTGCTCTGTTGCATTGGCTAGAACTACCAGCTCTATGTCTAACAAGAATAGAAATAGTGACCATCCTTGCATTTCCCTCAACTTTAAGAAAAAACACTCAGTCTTTCATTATTAAGTGTAATGTTACCTAGAGAGGTCTTTTTAAAAAAATCATGATAGGTATTGACTTTTTCATTGTTATTCTATTACAGTTGTCCCAATTTTTCTCCTTTGCCCTTCTCTAGTGCACCCCACCTCCCTGTTCCCACAGTCAGTTCCCACATTATTGTCCATGTTCATGGGTCATTCATACATGTTTTTTTGATATAGCCACTCCTGCTTTCTTTAAGGTTAAGGTTTGTATAATATGTATTTTTTTAGAAATCCTTTTACTACTTGCATTCAAAGTGTGTTTCCTATAGATGGGTCATGTTTTTAATCCACTCTGCTAATTTCTGTCTTTTAATTGGTATATTTATTTCATTAACTTTATTATAATTATTGACATATTAGGGATTAAGTCTAGCATTATTTTTAGTTTCCTTTTTTTTTCTGTTTGTCATCTTTGGTTTTTTCTTCCATTTCTGTGGATTACTTGAATACTTTTTAAGAGTTCCATTTGAACTTATAATGTTTCTGAGTATATCTTTGGGTAGACTTTTTAGTGGTTGCTCTAGGTATTTTGTATATATCATATACACCTTGTCACAGTCTTCCTTAGTTGAAGAGATTGCACTTCTAGACTTACAGGTTTAGACTTCTTTCAAGGAGAACTAATACTTTGCAGTTTTGTTCTCATTATATCTTCTGTGGTATCAGCAAGTCAGATTTCATAGGCTCCTCTGACATGAGATTTCCCAGGGTCGGTGGGTTCAAATAACTTGTCAAAGCTCACCCACTTTGTTAACAGCACTGAGAAAGCTGGTAATAAAATTTTTGAGTAGGTGATAGAGTCTGCCCCAACTTTCTGATTTCTCGACCTACAGAAGTCTGACAGATTTCACCATTCCAGCCATTCCAGCCAGGGATTGTGGAGGCGCGTCTATTCTGCCTGAATTGCAGAACCTCTGCCACTTTTCATAAACAACCCTCGGGAGACCTTGACAAGCACAATGGTGTAATGGAAAAGCATTTACCGGTGCTCTCTCCCCTTCCATTGTCGTCTGCACTTATTTTATAAGGTCTTTGACATTTATAAATGTGAAAAAACAGAGTCTAATTTAGTGCTAATGTGACACCGGTGCATTTTAGCAGTAACCAAATAAAGACAACTGCGGAGGGTCAGCTCAGGGTAAAGTGCACCGCCATCTCTAGACCATTTCCAAAGGGATGCAGTTTCTCTAAAGTAAAATTTACAAGTTGGAAGGGCTGACGTATTGGGCTCCTGAAAGATCATATACCCTAAACTCCATTCAGTGAGACCTTTAGTTTTTTACTCTTACCTGTATTTGGAGAAACATTGAAAGTCTCCTGGTTAGTGGCACACTTTACCTCTGCTTAGAGACCTGGTGGTAGTAGGCATGCAGCTTAGGAAAAAGGATGTGGGGAGAAGATGGCACTCCATCCCCCAGGCAGGCAGGTCTCTCCGGAACCTGACCATGCTGGCGACCTGATCTCAGACTTTCAGCCTCTGGAACTCTGAGAAACAAACTTTTGTCATTGAAGCCACCCAGTCTATGATGCTTTTGTGAGAGCAGCCTCAAGGGTGTGAGACTTTTCTTCATATGTATGTAGTTTGGCTTGTATTTTCATAATTAGCACATATATTTTTTGTAAACAAACAACTAAAGCCACTATGCTCAGAAAGCGTGATACCCGTCCAATGAATGTATCCTAGGCAGTGACATTAGGGAGAGCACTGTGTTAACTGCTATGGGCGCTTGGTTTCCTAAGAGGATGATGGCCTTCCCATGATGGGACCACATGGCACATCTCCACATTTACCCCCATGGCTGAAACCGTATCATGTTATGGTATAACAGTCCACTTTCATGACGATGGTCCTGAAACCTCAAGAAAAACGAACTCTAATTTATTTTTGGTGAATACATTTGCGGAGCACTTTTCACATATATCTCTGCTATCAGCCTTGTGACATGTGCATTTTTTAATTATGCTGCAATCACTATTCAGAGATATCCTGTGATATGCTCGGAATCCTCCAGCTATGGGGCCAAATCCTCGTACTCTCTTAGTCAAATAATATATTTAATTCTCACACTTTGTTTCAGAATATGAAGAGATGTATAGGCTATTTGAAAGATTTTCATGAACATGTAAAAATCATTGCTAAGGAAAAAAGATTGTTTGTTTCCTGAACAATACATTTATGCTAAACACCTTATTTCTGGCATAAGTGGAGATTTATTTTTATTGTTATCATTGTCAACATAGGGTTGATGTATCATCTCATTAAATTTCTACAGTCCTAAGAGAAGGCCAGTGGGACTGGCTTCATATTACAGACTAAGGAACTAAGAGTCGGAGAACTCAAGCTCAGCGGGAGAGGACATGCTACAGCTGGATGATGAAAGCCCAGGTCCTCTGACTCAGGCACTCACATCTCAATCATTGTTTTCCTGTCCCCAACTTGGAAGAGGGCAACCTCTCATGCCAGGTCATACCTGCAACTGGTTCAGAATAGAAACCTCAGCTCTATACCTCATCCCCCTTATTCTATGGCTCTTTCCAACCCACTCTATTGGCTGGATTTGAGAACACATTTACAAAGCTGGCGTTTAGCATTCTTCTAGCTAAACAGTTTGAAATTGTTTGATCTTTAGTCCTAGGACCTATTTTCCCTAGGTTTAGTCATTTCTCCTGGTCTTCCCTATCACTTCAATGGCCATGACTGAGACTGGACCAAGCCCGATGGCTTTGCACTGCTCTGACCTCTGGGGAAACACTTGTGGCAGGGACAGGTGTTCTTGCACTGGTTGGTTCTGAGCCTCCCAGCTTCACAAGTCTTCTGTTTGGAAGGTACTGACTTGCAGTCGTTCCTAGCCTCCAGGCACAGATTAAATGCAATTACACAATTTATTACTGTATAATCATTATATACCTGGGGCTTTCCAAACAATAAACCCTAAATTGCATTCCCCAAAGGTCAAAAGCAATTTTTCTTATCCTTGCAAAGTGCTTAATGACTTTGAACAGAACTGAATGCATACATATGAGGAGTTAATGAATATGGAAAATAACTAGTTATTTTGAAATGTGAATTGATTAAATTTCTGGTTTAAAAATTCCATCAGTTCCTTGGATTTTTAAGAAGTCTGCTATAGGGAACCATCATTCTGGACAATGATAGTAGTGTTTATTTATCAAATTTAGATCATCTTGTTTAACATAGTCATGTGTCTTAATCATCTTGGGTTGCTATAATGAAATACCATAGACTGTATGGCTTAAACAACAGACATTTATTTCTCATGATTTTGAAGGCTGAGAGTTCAACATCAAGGTGCTGGCTGATATGGGCCTGTTGATTCCTGTTTCCGGGTTACAGAAGACCATCATCTCAGTGTTCCCTGACATGGTGCGGGGGTTGCCGGGGGGACATTCTGGTCTCTCTTCTTGTTCTCATAAGGACACGAATCCCATGATGTGGGTTTCACCCTCATGATCTCATCTAAACTGAATTGCCTCCCCAAAGCCCCGCCTGCAAAAGCCATCACACTGGGGGTATGGGATTCCACGTATTAATTTTGGGAGCATACAAATACTCAGTTCATAACCCCTTGGAATAGATGAAGACACTGAGGCCTGAGTACTTGAAATGGTACGAAGGAGGGAGCATCGGTTAGAGAGCATTGTCTTACTCTTACTCAGAGCATGCTGTGTATCTCCTGGGATGGTAGAGGGATTGAGGAGAAGAGTACCGAAGGGAGGGCCTATCATGGATCCCGAATGAGATGGAATTATACCTAGATTTCCTCAGACCTCCACTGGAGGATCCCTTAGGGCTGAGACGGCACATACGGACAAGGTGTACTAGCCATTCTCCTGTCTCCTGCCTCTGACAGTCACTGCCAACACACTCTGCTCCCAATCTCTGTGCAACCTCAGAATCATGTTTAACTCAGTTCTCTAGTTATTATTATTTAACAGTTAGAGCCAGGAGAAGAAATTTTCTTGCACCTGGGCTCCAGGGTGAGTGACAAAATACTATGTTTCCGCATCAACCCCTATACAATTATGTGTGAATACTTGCTCCAGATTGTTCCCTCCTGCTCGTTTGGAGGGCTGGCCACTCTGGCCTTTTGCGTTTGTTTTTTGGTGGCTACAACTGGCCTTGTGCCCTTTACCTCATGGCCTCCCGACTTTCAGAACATCGTATGCTCTCATGTCCGGCTCCTAGGTAGTAAAATGTTCATTCCCTTTGGATGGGCATGCCACGGCTTCCCTTACCCCCTCACGTACTGTGGTAGCAAACCATTCAGTTGATGGAAGTACTAGTTGATCCTCTCCCCCGCCCCTGCTGTTTTCTAGTGAATAAAGGGATTGATGATCGACATATTCAACAACATAGATGAATATCAAAATCCCCACACTGAAAAAAGAAGCAGATAAGAAAGAAAGAGTACATACTGTTGGGTACATGTCTGCACAGTCTGAAAAAAATGTAAACCAGTCTACAGGGAGGAGAGAGCAGATTGTTTGCCTGGGGACTGTGGACCAGAACCCGGAGCCCAAGAGTGGAGGAAGGAAGGGGTTGTAAATTGGGCGCCAGGAAACTTGGGGGTGACGGTTAAGACCATTGTCTTAATTGTTGTGATACTTCCACAAGTATATACATTTGTCAAATTTTAACAGATTGTTTGATCTTTCTGGGTTTTGCTTTTAAGCTTTGTTAAGCAACATAGAGCAACATTTTATCTAGGGCTCTTTTTCCTCATTACTGAGGCAAAGCTATTCCAAAGATTTTACCCAATACTCTGTAAAATATGAGATTTTTCCACTCTGGCTACTGGGAAAAGGGATTATTCCTGGCCCCATGTCAGCCATGGAGAATGACTTCTCTAATCCTTTCTCCTCTGGCCTCTGGCGTTCGGCTCATACCCATATGCGGATCAGTGTGGGGTACTAATTAAGGCTCTAGGGTGACTCTGTTGGTCTCTGGGCTCCTGCAGTCTCTCCTCCAAACTCCAGCCACTTTGGTTTCCCCATGTTCTCAGCTCCATCACCTGTATTTGGTGGGACCACCAGGCTTTGCTGGGCTTCTTGCCCTGTGGCCAGGAGCTGGAATGTCCCCCAAGTCAGTGACCTGGGGCAGCCATAGGGCTGAATTCATCACTTCCCTTCTGTTACAGATCACTGACCTTTTTTGTCTTATGTTCAAAGTCTCAAAAAAATGCTATTTCATATATATGTTGGTTTTTTAGATGTTTTAGGTGAGAGGACAAATCTGGTCCCTGTTGCTCCATTTAGACCAGAAAAGGATGTCTCTTCTCCCTTTGGATTTATGAAATGATTTGTATCATTCGATGAGGCATTCCTTTTGAATTCTGCTCCCAGAAATTGTGTCTAATGGCACACCTTTCTCCTTTCCTGTCCCCATCAGTTAGAGAAGAGAGTTTGGATATTGCTTTAAAAATCTCTTTTCTCTTATGACTGACAGCATAAGGCATATTTCTCAAGCTGGAGGCTTATAGACTAAATCTAACACAAAGATGTGTGTGTGTGTGTGTGTGTGTGTGTGTTTGCCAGCACAATCCTAAAAAGAAAACAACAAAGTTCATGTTCAACATTAAAGCACTGGTGTTTTCCCAAGGGTGTCTGGATTTCTGGTTTCTCTTGGAAAGTCCAAAGACCGAACATCCTCAGCTCATGTTCCCACAGCATCCCATTCATCTAAAATGCGTGAGCTGCCCCCCTTTGAAGGGCTCCACACTGTCCCCTTTGACACAGGCCTCATAAGGCACCCACCCTCATCTCTGTTATTTAATTGGCCCCAGGAGGCCTGGGGATCTGTGGTCCCCAGTATGGAGGTGCAGTGCCTCAGTTCCGGAGTGCAAGGGGTCCCGGCTCAAAGCCCTACACTGGCATTTTGGTGACTGGCCTGCAGTACTTTCTCTGTCCACGTGTTCCTGAGGATACAGACATACACCTGGCTTCTTCTGTGCCCCTGATAGTGACCCTCTGCTCCCCAACAGAGTCTGCATTCACTGCCCCCAGGTTCTGCTTCCCATCTGGTCTGTCCCTTGGCTTCAGATTCCACTGCCAGCTGCTTTGCCTTCCCATATGTCACATTCCAACTTCCTTCAGAAAGGCTTTCCGATGGATTCAGTCAGTTGTTATTATGCCTTTTGGGCAAGTGCTCTGCACCCAGAGAACTCAGAAAACCAGAAGCCACTAGAGTTGACTGCTCGTGGGTGAAGCGCCTGTTCTTGAGCTCATCGGCTTGGTTCACAGTGCCGCAGATCACACAATCAGCTTTCTTCAGAAAACACAGAGAGCTTGGCAGGTCCTGAGAGTGGAGTCCATGTCTCTGTGCTGCTGCATCTAATTCACTTTGCACACTCCCTGGGACACTGAATGCATTCAAACAATAACTTTACAGTGATGATGATAACAAAAGTAACAATAATGACAACAGTAATAGCTACCCTTTGTTGAGCACTTCCTGTCTTCTAGGGATCATAGTCAGCACTTTGTATAAATTAGCTCATTTTATCCCCAGAGTAACTCTAATAATATGGACTATTTTTTTTTCCATTTTAAGGGTGAAGAAACAGTCCCAGAGAGCTTAAGTGACTTTCCCAAGCTCGTGTTAGAGTCAGGAATGAAATTCAAACCCGGACAGATCTGATTCCAAAATGTTTTGCAGGCGAGGCACCATAAGCAAACCAAGGAGAGTCAGTTGGGGTGTGTCACTCGGAACAAACCTGCCAGGCAGGATTTATCTGCCCTGGAGGCTCCTCTGGGAACACAAGGAGGCCTTTGGAACCGGAAATGGAAAGGGCAGGAGGGGCATTCGGTGGAATCAAAGTGGTTCCCAAGAAACACAGAGGTTTTTGCCTCATGGAAACATCACAGATTCTGGTTCCAACAGACAAGGGCCCTGCCATTGACTTGGTCTATGACCTTATGAGAGTTATTTAACCTCCATGACCTTAGCTTCCTTTTCTTTAAATAGAGAGGACACTACCCTGCGGTACTGGTTACTCTAAAGGGCTGTTCAGAGGGTTAAAGGAGATAAGGCATGCCACTTTCCTGGGGCATTGCAAACACTCCGTAAATGCTGGTAGACTTCCTCAATCCTTTACTTGCAATTCCTAAACCCCAAAGTCTCCGAAATTGTAAGTTTGGACCCAAAATAAATTTGGGGGCCAAATATGACCCTAACTGATATGAGGCTACTTGTAAGTGTTGTATAAGTTAGATTTGATAACAGAGTCCTGTGAAATACACAATATATACATCCTATCATATCTCTAAGAATTAGAAATGTGTGAGAAATACGAGGTGGGAGGAACTGGGTGATCTGACCCAAGTGCCTTTATTTGATGCTGCGCAGAGAGGCGGGCTGAGTTGGGGTTGATTGGAGCCCCAGGGGAAGGCAAAAGTGGGGTTTTTAAAGGAAAAAGTGTGGGGTTTGTGGGGCAATAATGGAGGGGTTAGTCTCTTGTTCTTCTAGGCGGGTGCCTCAGGGTTTCGGGATGTGTGAGTCGGGACAAAGGTTAGGTAAAGGGTGGCCTGTTCCCAGGCATAGGAGGGTCAGTCTGACCACTGGCCATGGTGGCTGGTGCCAGGTGTCTGTTGTTCGGTGAGATTGAGCAAGTCGGGGCAACTGAGTCATGGGCAGTGCAGCGGGTGAGAAAACTAGCCCGACTGGGTCATGAGCAGATGGGCTAGGAACTGGCCTGACCATTTCACTAAGGTCTGAAAATTTCTGAATTCTGAAAGTCCTCTGGCCTCAAGGACTTTGGATAAGGTAAATGCTACCATGGACCGGTAGCATTGTTACTAGTATCCCATATCCGCCTCTCTTGTAGTTTGATGCATCCCTGCAGAAATAATAGCTTGTCTTGTTTAGTTTGTTTTTCTCAAACCCTAGCATAAGTGCCTGGGACATGGTTGGCAATTTATAAATGTGTATTGATTACATGAATAAAAGAATGATAGGTCCTGGTGATGAAGAAAATAAAAATGGAGTCCCAGAAAATGAGAGAGGAAAAGCATGTATTATTTTTTTTCTCTTCTTTTCTTTGGTCTTTTAAAGGATTCTGAGCCTTTTGAGGGGCCCTATCATTAACCAGGGGAACAGGGAGGAAGGGCTGGAAGCAGCCCCAGAATCCTGAAAAGGCTGTTCGAGGAGCGGAGCTGGCAGCAGCGTCTGCTTCGTGATTCTATGCAGGAGCACAGTTGCCTTTTTTGGAGGGCTGGCTCAGACACAGCTGGTGTTACAAGCTTTGCAACCCTAATGCAAGGAAAAGCTGGGAAAATCCCACAAAGTGATATTGAATCTGCTTGTGGTCAAGTAGGGACTCCAAATTTGGGCAGTGGAATTCGGTGGGAAAATGGGAAATGGATCAGGGTTACACTGGGAACCTAAGGCTTATCAGGACGGCAAGCAGCCATTTCCAGAGAAGCAGGCAAGTGGTGGTAATATTTCTGAGAAGGAGGGATAGGGAAGGGACTCACAGTGCACTGCTGATGTGATCAACCTGTTAAAATCTTTGAACAAATAGAAAAATCAAAGTTGTTCCATGCTACCTTTGTGATCAGTGCACACCAGGATATAGACAAGCATTTAAAAAGCATGAAACCAACTGATTAGAACATAAAATACTAGAGGCGGTTGAAACAATTGTACTAGATGCCAAAATTGTACGTCACCAGGCTTTTGCTTAAAGCTATTTAAATGTATCTCAGTGAAAGTTAGAGGCTGGAAATGACCAGCTCAAGCCAGAAAGTCTCTTCTTTGACCTTTTGTGGGTGTTTTAGGAAGTGAGACCATCTGAGATGAACTCAGCTCCTCTCTAGGTCTCTGATGCATTTGTCACGTCGCCTCTCTGAACTTCAGTGTTTAGTCTGTGGGATGGAGCCTCTAACAGTCCTCCTAACTCTTTAAGGGCAAATGTGATTGTGCATATGAAAGACTGCATCCAGTGCCATTCAGATCTTGCACTTAAGAGGGACCTTGGGAGGCCAATGTCAAAATGATTGGTCTTCAGTTTTAGAAAGATCCTCCCAGCCCAGGCATTATTAAGCCAGTGGTTGCCCCCTCAACGGCTGGCTGAATTTGGCTGATAGCATTTAAGAATATAGCATCCGTATATAGTATACAAAGTTCTGGAGTTCAGGTTCTGATTGGAAGCTCCAGAAACACTGGTCATCATTTCCAGTATAGCAGCACAGAGATGGGGGGAGGGACAAGGACTTTGGCAAACTCCCATGCTCACTGCAATGTGTCTGAAGGTTCCAAAGCTAAGTCACGTCATCTGCTTAGTGCACAGCATTTGAGATTTTGACCCTTGTTTCAAAGTACTGGAGGCCTCAGTTAAGATGCTAATGATTTTGGAGAAAGTTAATATATCAAGCAATTATGAGGCTCTAACATCCTAATAGAAATTTATTGAATTAAATCAAAAATGAGTGATTTAACCAGGCTGGTCACAGACCCAGAAGAGAACCAGAAAGCCCAAATGCCACCGGGGGGCTGAAATGGGCTGAAAGTTGAGAATTTTTGCTAAAGGTCCATTTAGGATTCTAAACAGTAGCTGCAGGTTGCCGATTGGGCTTGGACCCAACAAGAAAACATTTTATATTATCTTCATACCAGAATCTTAGTTACGAATTTGAGGAGAGTTAATACTATGAACCCGCAGAAGCCTGTCATTGTTTGCTGCCACCTACAAAAAAGCCTCATGACTGCCCCCAGGGCACTGTGGCCTCCTGTCCCCCAACTTCTCTGTGTTTTCCCCCAACCCTGGTGTCTTTACCCCTCTGTCTTTCCTGAAAAAACTCTCTGTAGTGGAAGTTTTAAACTGGTTTTTTCCCATGGGTCTTTTTGCTAGTTAGGCAAAGCCTATAAACCTGTTTTGAGAGTATTTCTAAACACATCAATAATATATACTAAAATTAATGTGAATACTATGTATTATAATACCTATTATAATATGTATCATAGTATTCCATATACATTATAAAATTGAAAATAAAACCAATTACATTTAAATACAGCCATCAAAATATTAGAAAAGCATTTGTGTTATATATTATATTTGTGTATAGTAACACGTGGGCTTCTTTATTAACACATCAGATAACAAGACCTGGCAGAAAGTTAAATAACTAGCATAATTCCAAAGTGGTAATGAGTATAAATGACATTTTGTGATATTTGCAACATTGTAATGTGATATGAAAATACCTGTGATTTCTTTGGATGTCAGTTACAGTTACTGTTAATAGCTCTGTGGTTTGTTGCTTACATTCAAACTTGAAGGACATGCCAGATTTCAGTTAGTGGTGGATGCAAATGAAGAGGTAATCATATTTGCAGCCAAGTACACAGACCCCCTAAATTCTCTTTTTACATTCTTCTCTTTTCTCTAAGAGGTAAATCATGGGTTTTAGGGTCAGAGTTTTTGCCTAGCTCTATTTCTACATGTATGACCTTGGCCATGTAACTTGACTGTGCTTCTCTTTTCTTAGCTCTATCTGGCAGCAGAACTGGTATAAATGGAGCTGTCACTATGGGACAGCTGCTACATGATGATACTAACCTCTTAATAGAGTCTGAACCAGTGTCCTTCCCACCTTGTGCAGGTGGCCGGCTGCTTTGTGTCTGCAGGAGTTTGTGTTGGGTTTACGTGTCTCTAAAGTGCAGGACAGGTGTTCAGCAACCTGGAGAGATCACAGGGATGAGGGGCTGTGTGTTTGAATCACCCGGCTGAGTGTGGTCGGGGATCCAGGTTTACTTTAATGTGAAACAGCCTGGCTCTGGCTTGATGGTTTCAGCCACAGTGAGTGAGAAAGAAGGAGGCTCATTTTGCAAGAGGCATCCTTGAGCCTGAACTAAGAATCAGAAATTCTGGGCATGCCTCACATGCAGATGGTACAAAACAATTAGCACAATGTTTGCTTTGTTTTGCTCATTTTAGGATCTTTTCTCTTTCTTTTTGTGGACTGAAGAAGAAAGTGGTGTGTGTGTGTGTGTGTGTGTGTGTGTGTGTGTGTTTGTGAATTGTCCCTGCCTGTTGGTGGGAGACCTTGGATAAGAAGTCATCATGGTGTCCCTTGCAGAGATCTGTCCCTGCCCCAACCTTGAGTCCCAGGGAGACAGCTGTCTTCTTCATCTTGGGGAACTATAACAGAATGCCATAGGCTGGGTACCTAAACAACAAAAATTTATTTCTTACAGCCTGGAGACTTGGAAGTCTGAGATCAGCGTGCCGGCATGGTTGGGTTCAGATGGGAGCTCTTCCTGGTTTACAGATGGCTGCCTTCTTGCCTTCTTTCTATATCCTGTGGCTGTGAGAGACTCCATCTTGTGTCTCCTAACAAGGGCATTAATCCCATACCTGATGGTTCCACCACTCAAAGACCCTACCTCCAAATACCAGTATTTTGGGGATTAGGGCTTCAACATATAAATTTTGGGTGCACACAAATATTCAGTGCCTAGCACACACCCAGGAAGAAGCCAAAGGATTCTTTAAGGCACTCTGTGAGACAAAGGGATCCAAGTGTCTTTGCTTGATATCCAGTTCTCTTATTCCTGGAAAAGAAGGCAAGGGAGGTGAGGGGTTCCAGTGGAGATCGGGCACCGTCTATGCTCCTGATGCATTTGCTGACATCAATCCGTTTATCCCTCATTCTAGCACAGTGGAGCAGCTATTCCTTGCTCCTGCATTATAATTAGGAAAGTGAGGATGTGTAAAATAACCTGTCTGAAGGTACGTGGCAGGGAATGTGAACAAAGTGGGTTGAAACATTTTGGGGGGTACCTGGTGATCCCTTGATGAATGGAACATGCCTTCCGCTGGTCCCTTGAACTCAGGCAACTGCAGGAGCTTTTGGAAGCAGCACCCTTGCTGAGGATATCACCAGTGTCCTCTAGGGCACTGGCAGGTACAATGGTGAGGACCCTTTTGTTGGCTCCACATCCACCCTGGATGACGGCACCTGCAAGGGTGAGAACACAGAGATGCCAAGTGCAATAGAGACAGACTTGTTCAAGAGCAGTGCAGGGTTCCTGCTGGGGTCTCTTAGTTGCTGCATATGGTGATGTTGTGAATGGAGCTGAAGTGTGATGTGAGCAAAGGAGGCAAGAGAGTGACATATGAGTTATTACTACTCCCTTCATCCTATCTGCACCCAAGGGCAGGAGAGATCACCCCTGAGCCATTACCCGGATGCAATATTGTTCGGCAAATTTAATAAATGCTTGAAAAAATTCATCCAATTAATTTGTAATAATTTTCCCTTGAAAGTTGTAATTTAAATGAGTTTCTTTTCAGGTGTTTTTAACTGTCTTAAAAAGATATTCAACCCACCTTTCCTAGTTGTCTTTCTCATTTCTTCCTTATTTCCTTCCTGTGTTTGTTTTTGTTTTTGTTTTTGCTTTCTACGGTTTCCTTTTCCCTACGCAAAATCCTACTCCTCGCCTTTTGCTCTCAGAAGCTTCCAGCTGAAACCCTCCGCAATCTCACCCAGCTTCAGTTTGGTTCTGAGTCAGGACAATGAAGAAAAAAAATATGAATGGGCTTAGGAAATTGTCTTCCACTTTCACAAAAGAAAAAAAAAAGTAACATTGCTGCCAGGTCACCCAGAACAAGTTCCAGGTCCCAGGAGCCAGGGAAGAATTTCCAAAGTAAAAAATCAATGGCTATGAAATTACACATTAGTGCAGGGGAGAGTTCTCTGTCTGTTTTCCCAGCCAACATCCATCTTGCTATAGTAATCGTGGCACAGACAATTTGCTGCCATGAAGTTGATCTATAAGTGTTTTAATTAAAGTTCTGACATCCAGTTGAAGCCTTTTTTTATTTTTTGGATATATCATATCAATCTTTTCTGTCCGTGAACGGCCATGCCTGGAGAGTTTAATCTATTAGGAAGGTGTGAGTTAACGTTCTGCATGCATTAACCGATTAGGAAGGAAGGAAGGGATACCCATGGTTTCTGTTTCTTTGAAGCTCACCAAGCTCCAAGTTCCATAAAGGAATCTCTTAATAAATGTTTGTTGAACGTGAAGGTTGGCAAAGATTGCTCTGGGACTGTAGCGGAAGGTAAAATCTGAATTTAGTCATCCTAGGCCGGGCTTGGCTCGTAAGCTGTGTGCTTTGGGGCAAAATACTAACACCTTCAAGTTTCCCTCTTCTTATTTTTACACAAGGACAATTAATACCTGGCCTTTAGGATTGTTTCGCATTCAACACCTACATCTCCACCATTGTTCACCAATATTTCCAGGTTACCCCATTCATGGACTATTCCTTGGGGACATCACTCCTCTCCAACAGCCCTGCTGGCATGATCTGAATTAAGGGACAAAACATATACCTTAATGACATAACTGGCAATTTACCTAGAAGGCAATATAAGCCAATATTGACCTGGAAAATTCTGGATGACCCATCTGTCCACTTAGTCTTCTACCATTGATAGTTTTCCTTTTTCTAAATGGGAATGTGAGACTGAAATGGGCCCTGCATGGGGGATCAGCCTTCTACTGTTCTCTCTGCTGAACCTTGGATGTCATCAGTGGCAAATGCCTCCACCAATGGTTGTCTTCATTCCCAGCTGGCCTCTAGGTCTAGTAGCCCTTGTAATTTTAACTTCCACCTTCTGGGAAAGCACAGACCCCAGGATGCTCTTGTTGTCCAAGCAAACAAGCTACCATAAGAATCAACTAGAGGAAGGGACCATGACTCCTTAATGGTCTATAACTATCCACGTGTCTCTCTTCATTTTTAGCTTCAACCTTGGACCAAGGGAAGCATCCCGCCCCCACTGAGTCTTACATGTTTCTCTCTGTACAGCTGTCCTTTCTATGCTTCAGGAAGATAGCACAAATTTATACATGTGAGTTAACTATGTAACTGTACAGCATTGCATGCTTCCAAGACTGAAATACTATTGACCTGTCCTCTGCTTCATACTGATGTTCTTGGCAGGTGAGGATGCACAGGGGGATGGGAAGGGTTTAGGCCAGTCTAATTACAGCAGCAGGAGTTGAAATCAAAATAAATCAGTTAGATGATTAAGGTAAGGCTGGATTGCTACTTCTATGACAGATTTCATGCTAGGCATAGGGGATACAGAGAAAACTATTCTCTCTACCTGCCCATGAGATGATCCAAATTTCAAAGGGGAAACTGACACAGCACACAATAAAAACACAACTTGAAAGGGGCTGTCCCAGGTGAGTAACATGGTGCCACAGAGGGATGGATTTGGCTTTAATGAGAGGTAGGGCGTCCACTGGTTCTCAGTGGCAATATAAGAACATGAGATTTGCGGAGGTGGGAGCTAGTCTATTTGGCTCATTTCAGGGTTCCCAGTGCTGAATAGTGCTTGGCACATATTAGATGCTCATAGAAATTTGTTGAAAGAATAAATAACTGATTTGGAACGGTGAATTGGAAAAAGAACACAGAGATAACTGACTTGGGGAGGACATTTGGACAAGGCATTTCTACACAGCGCTACGGACTTTTCTGGCACCTGCCGAGTAGGGGCTCCTCTTTCACTCCCACAATTGCCTTTATAGGAAACTCTTCCTTCACTGCAAAGAGTAGGATTTGGTCCAGTGATTGGACCAACTCTACTTTTATCAATCAATTTAAAACACTTGATATCATTACATAGTTTGGATTTCTGGAACAATTTTGGAATTGAATTCTGAGAGGGATTATAAGAATGAGGAAGTTAACTACCTCTCCAGTAGCACAAAGGACACTTGTTTGGTACAGGCAAAAACTCCACACTCCTTGTGGTTTCTGGAATTCAAGCTCTTGCAAGCAACCAAATGATTATATAACCAAAGAGGGCCAAGCTGATGGTCAGTGTCCCAAACACAGATTGATTAAGCATAGGCTGTGTTTTTGGCTGTTGGCATTGCAAACAAATTTCAAGTCAAATCAAATCATCACTAAACAAATATTTGTTGAATAAATGAATATTGCTTAGGTGTTTGTTGCCCTGCAGTTCTGGGTATTATTATGAGATGGGACTGGTGCATGATAGTGCATTGTTATTGGACTTTGCCATGTGTGCCTAGAAGCAGTGATTATGGAATAAACGGCCAGCATTGGCCACAGCATTTGGAGAGGAAGTCCAAAAATCTCCCATGGTGTGACTTTGGGCTGAACACCTGCTTGAGGAACTTAGATTGTCACACTATCTAGATAGGAGTTCCTTTAGGCTCTGCGCTTTCATGATCCCTCCATCATCAGTCCATTGGCATGACTCTGGTAGATAACAATGAGAGTTTGTAGTCTTAAGGGATGGAGGCATCCATATTTGTATTTGTATCTACCATGGCCACGAAACCAAAGGAACCCAGATAATCAAAACTGGTGAAAGAATTTCATTTTGATGCATGGGAAAGTTCAGAGATGAGGAGTGGCTTTCCCAGAGTCAGGAAGCAGGTTTGGATATAGACCTGGAACCCAGAATCTGACCTTCAGTGTAAGATTCTCTTGGTTTCACCATACTAATCAACAATAGTGACATTGTGCGAGAGAGGGTCAGATTGAGATACACAGAGGTCAATGGCTTGTCTAAATGATGTATTGGTCTCTGTGACCTTGAAGGAATTGGTCGTGGGTCATGGAGCCAGGTTTCCCTATGGTTACTTTAAAGCTCTTCATGAGATAGGCTCACCTGCAATGTTAGCTATGTGCCTATGGCATTTGGAATAACCAAGCCACAGCCTTTTCAGGCTCAGCTTGGTCTCTAGCAGCATGTGTGTTGTATTGAATCCTCACACTCCTGCCAGATCTGACACTAGCCAGGTACCTTGTTTCTCATGTCAGGAGAAGCTGTGATTTAGTACACAAAAAAGAAAGAAAAAGCAGAATACGTCGAAGAGCTTTTTCCTACTGGGGTTTGGTTAGAGTTGACTAGGACCCTTGCTTGTCTTACGGTTGGGATAACTGGGCACATAGCTCACTCTATCTAAGAGCAAACCAGTAGACAGAATTTAGAGAATCTAGGATCATCTTTGGCTTTGCTGATGTCCAATGTGGGACACAAGTGGTTCTTGAACATTTCCAAGGCTGATTATATATGTGCATTACTATAATCCATATAAAATTCAGAATACCTGATATAGTAACTAGAGATGGAGACAAAGAGAGATTTTTATAAAGTAAAGGCTTCAAAAATATTACTCAAGGAGCCCTGACTAGTGTGGTTCAGTTGGTTGGGCATTGTTCCACATTGTTCCAATGTGTTCCAGGTTTCTGGTTCGATTCCTGGTCAGGGCACACACCTGAGTTGAGAGCCTGGTCCCAGGTTGGGATGCATGCAAGAGGCAACTGATTGATGCTTCTCTTGCACATCAATGTTTTTCTCCAACTCTTTCTTCCTCCTTTTCCCTTTCTCTAAGAATAAATAAATAAAAATGTTAAAAAATATTACTTAAGGAGTCTGTGGGTACATGTACACTCTTTCAATTAGGAGAGAGCCATAACTTTTTAACCAAATCCCCATATTAATTGTCTCTGTTAACATCTGTTTTTTCCAACTGGACCGGACTGATGCAGGATAACACACACAACTAGAAAGCACCTTTGAATTCTCCCATTAAACAGCCTACGGTATCCTGCTGCTTTATGGTCCCAGTCTGTGAGCTCAGTCTCTGCCTTTCTCCCCATTAAACAAGTTTATGTCATTTTTTTTCTTCCCAAGGTTTTCTAGGGATGACGAGTTAAGGCTCTTTTACCACTTCAGATGTTTATAAACATCTAAAGGGCATTCCTTGTGCTAGGTTTGCCTGGTGGGTTGGCCAGAGTTTGATAAAGATAAAACCACTATTCTTTGGGATGTCTCATGAGTGGTGTTCCTCACCAAGCTATATTGAGCTGGCTTCCAGATCTTAGCAAACTGGTCTTGGCTATTCTTAATATTTCCCTCTGTGGATTATGTAGTTGTATAATACAGGACTCTTTCTGTTTTAAGTGACAAAAATCCAACTTGATTTCTCTTAATCAAAAGAGGGACTTTTTTAACTGAAAAGTTCATAGCATCTTGTTCATGCATAGCTGGGAAATTTTCACTTTCCCCAGGATTATCCTAGTGTTGAGGGCAAGTAGCTTTGATGCTACCAAAAACAAGTCCCCAAGATGACTCATTGCCTATTTTTTTCTTTCCACGAGGGACTTTCTTTCATTTTTCCTTCTTTCTTCAGCAAAGCAAGATGGGGAACTGGCTGATAGTGTGAGCTCTGAAGCTAAAGGGCCTGGGTTTCACTCTTGGCCCCATTCTTATTATTTCTGTTACATTGGACAAGTTTCTGACCCTCTTTGTGCATCTGGATAATAGTACCTCTCCTCATCTGCACTTCTTTCTTCATGAGATACCATGATAGTTTCTTTCCCAAGAAGATCAAATGAAATGATCATTGTAAGGGCTCAAACAGTGCCAGACCAATGTAAGTGATCCATAGTATTGGTTATTTTTATTCTTACCCTATTGCAGAAACCCCTCCCAGAGAGCTGGTGAGCCACTGGTGGGCTAGACTGAGCTTGTGGATGCTTTACCAGATCTGTCCTCCACCCTTACCTTGGCATCTTCCCAAATTCCTCCCATTGGTCCACTTTCCTCTTGGGAATAAGAGAAATTTGATTAAGAGCATGAGTTTGAGTGAAGACTCCTGGGAACAAACCTTAGCATTAATTAAGGTATAACAACTATTATGTGCCTTGGCTGGGTAGCTCAGTTGTTTGGAGTATTGTTCTAATACACCAAGGTTACAGGTTCCATCCCTGGTCAGGGCACATACAAGAATCAATCAAGGAATGTATGAATAAGTGGAACAACATGTTGATATCTATGTCTCTCTCTCCCTTTCTCTTTCCCTCTGGCTCTCTAAAATAAAAAAATTAAAATAAAAAAAACTATTATGGATGTTGGCCCAACAGGTTGATGTTGCTCTCTCTCTTTCTCTAAAATCAATAAATAAAAAATGAAAAGAAAACCCTATAACAGATATTGGCCCTAACCATGGGCTACATCCTGGAGACCTTCTAATGGACCACGTGTTACCACCTGAGTTACCATGTTATAGGGAAGCCAGGCTTCCTGATTTTTAGGAACTTAGGTGTGGTGAGTCTGTTGGGTTTCAAGAAGGAAACACTCGGTGGCTTAGGAGCAGCTGCTATTAACCAACCAGTCTGGAATTACCCCAGTATTTTAACAAAGAGCAGCCTCTCTCTGTTCACGCCTCTTGGTAATAAGCCCCGAATGTACCACCTAGTCATTCTGTCAACTTGGAGGTCACTGACTTTCTCTAGGCCTCAGTTACACAGCCTCTAGCATTATGTGGGTTAGCATATGGGAAGTGCCCAATAATAATATTAGTATTCACAATGTCTATTAGTATGAAAATACAGGGTCCAGCAGAAGTAACGTCTGCTTGAGTGTGGTTGGTAGGGTAATATTATGGGTGTAATAATTTATAGCTTTAATTTGAACATTTCACCTAAAATGTCATATGGTGTGCTTGAGTGTGATATTGTTATGTTACAGAATTATATGCTTATGATTTTGTAATGAAAGATTTTGTAATAAAAAAGGGGTGTTATTTGTGCCAGACCCTGCACATTTCTTTATTTCCTACCTCCAGTTTATCCCAGCTGAGATTTAGAGCCTTTGTTTCCATTGCCATTTTGGTACAAGGTGTTTTGATTTTTTTACCTGAAGCAGAGCAAATACTATACATCAATGATGGCAACTGAGTCTTCAAAAATAGGAGCTTATGTTCAGTTTACCAAATGTGGATTCAATTCCTCCTGCAAGACTATTAACATGCACTGGTATTCAGATCCTTTCCCCCTCCACGTGCCCTGGCAAAGACCTAGCAAAGTTCAGGCCAGGTCTGCCTAACACTCTCAGATAAATCTCTGGCTTTGTCACACTGTGGAGCTGCTGATAAAGAGAGCAGGCGAGCATTCTAGCTGGGCTTTCTTTGGTCAGGGAGCTCTAATGGTGTGTCAGGATTATATAATTCACCCTCCAAGGGAATCCAAAAGGGAGATAAATTGTTTGGTTGGGAGAAATTAACCGCGGATTGATCCTATCTGTTTTAATTTAGCGCAGGATGGCTGAGACTCCTCCAAGGAGCAGATGGGCTATTGATCTGACAATAGGATCATCAGAGCATCAAAGCTGGGGGCTGGGGTGGGGTTTGCAGCACTTGGGGCTTTGCCAGGGTGGCCTTCTTGGAATGAAGGCTATCCCTTAATTGAGTAAGCAAGCGCCTTTGACAGCTAACAGGTCTTATGAGAGCGAGTGCTCTGGAGGTCTGGACCTGGCGTCAGCATGAAGTTGCCATGCAAACAGGCACATCTTATGCTGGGTTTGCTGGCAGAGGGGATTTGGCAGCTGTGGGGGAGGGGATGTGAGGGGCAGACACCATACTACAGAAAGATGAAGACAGAAACAGAAGGGCAGCTGAAATTAGAATCAGCTGGTAGAACTGGACGCCTGCAGGGTCTCCCCTTTTCGGCCCTCCTTTATTTTTAGAGACGTGTCTGTGTCCCTTCCCGCAGTCTGTTTCATTTCTGCCTTGTCTCTGGGTTCACTCCCCTCCTCCCTTGCAGCTGAAGTAATGCTGGGATTGGCCTGTAGACACTGGTTCAGAGGAGCCAGGCCAGAGGTGTGTGCTAAAGCTGTGTCTCCCACTGGGTCAGGGGCCCCAGAATGAGCAGGTTCACACTGTCTCCATTGTGCTGAAGGGTTGTTTATGGATGATATTTCTCCTCCAGCCTGTGGAGAGTGAGTAGCTTGCTGCTTCCAGAAGTTCCAAGGTAGGTCAGGCAGAGTTCCTGGGATGCCAGAGAGACTGCTGTGTCAGGGTGCCCTGACCCATGAGCCCGCTGAAGACCCAGCCAAGGCCTGAGCACCAAGAGACAGAGACAGAGGGCAGAAAGGGGTACTTGGAGTTGAGTTTTGTGACTTCCCTGTGCATGATTGACAAGACCCTGGGTTGCCAGGTTCCAAGGGCCTCTTTCTGGGGGCTGGGGATGGTAGCAGGCCCTTAGAGCTGCGGTTAGCTTAGGGTGGTGGTGGTGGGGTCATCCAATGGATTTCTGGTTTCTGGGGAGCCAGTAATGACCTCACTGAGCTCATGGAACTTGCATCCTAGTTGGGAAAGAAGAGCAATAAAACAAGATTTTTTTAGATCCTAATATGTATTGTTGATCATCATGGGAAGGTCAAAATTAATCTTTAAAATTAGGCAAAGGTCACTCACTCTGAGTACTTTATTTTAATCTTATTTAGGGTCAGTTGTGTTTTCTAAATTTGTCTTTTCTGATTTTTAATTCAATTTTTTATAGGTGGGAAAACAGAGATAAAAGACTAAGCCTACCTACTCAGTTTGGATTTTGCACATAGCAACGCCTGTTTTTGCTCCCCTTTTCTGTTCACTTAAAGGAAAATAGGATTTTTGAAGCCTGAAATGATAATGATTTCTTTTTTCCATTGAAGAGAAATATGACTAGAGGAACAGCTAGGTTCTTGCCATGGTGGAAAAATAATAAAGTATATTAATAGCTGAACAAATGGATCTTGCTGGGAAATATTTTAGACTTTCAGTGGTTCATGGAGATGAAATATTCCTTGAACCTGAAATCTTTTCTTTCTTTTGGATTATTTTTTTTTTAACAAAAAAGGACTAACATGCCTTTCAATTAAAACTGCCAAATCACTTGAAGTAGAGCTGTTCAAACCCCAGTGTAACTGAAACCCCAAATGCATGGGACACAAGCCCACATGTTGATGTCCTTTAGTTCGGAACCCTGGACTGACCTCCCTTTTCAATGTTCCTGCGCTAAGTGAGGAACCTCCATCTCTGTCCAGAAAACAATTCTTATACAAATATGGCGAGTGGAAGAAAAAAGACAGACTTTGTATTTCCTGTGTCTAAGATGACTTAATAGTGAAGGGGATTTCCTACCTGGTACTTCCAAGCTATTTAGTTGGAGGAAAAATGCAAATCAAGCCCATTAGCTGCCACAGACCTTTGCCTAAGAGTTTCATGTGTGGTAAAAAGATCTGGGGGTAGCTTGATGCAAGGGACACGGATTTGGGACTCAACAAATCTGGTTTGAGTTTTGGCCCCTGACTGACTAGCTGTGTGACTTTGAGCTGTCTGACCCCAGACAGTGTGTTAGTCAGAGGTCTCCAGAAGAACAGAACCAGTGAGATACAGATCCTTTTAAGAGAAGGCTTACCACCTGCCATCCGTGAGCTGGGAAACTGGCTGTGTAGTAAGTCAGACAGTGTCTGAGGGTCTGAGAACCTAGGGGAGCTGAGGGTGTAAGTCTCAGCATTAGGGTAAGAGAAGACCAATGTCCTATCACAAGTAGGCAGAAAAGAATATTTCCTTCCTCTGTCTTTTTGTTCTTGTGAGATCCTCAAAATATTGAATGATGCGCATCTTGAACAGGGAGGCCATTCTGGTTCACTCTGTCTACTGACTGATTCAGATGCTGATCTGCAAACATCTTTGCAAACACACCCAGATATAGTGCTTAGCCAAATATCAGGACACACTGTGATGCAGTCAGGTTGATACATGACATGAAATGAACCATCCCAGACAGGTTGCCTGACCTTTCTTGTCTTCAGTTTTTCCATCTTTAATGAGGAAAGTAATAGCCCTATCTCTTGTGATTGTTAAGAAGATTAATGAGTTCACATATTTAAAACATGTAATGGTGTCTAGCCCATAGTAAACATGATATGTGTTAGTTATTACTAACTCTGAATTTCAGTTTCGTGACTCATAAAATGAGGTTAACAATGATACCTTATATAGCTCAGTTGTTTAAATGCCATGGAATAACACAGTATTTTATAATTAGTAATGTATTAAGCAAATGGAAACTATTTAGTCCATGTGATTTTTTTAAGTTTGAACTTTCCCATTTAGACAGTTTGATTTTATTTTACTGGTTTAATCACTATTCAATTAATTAAAAGAAAAATAGCCTCCAAATTGGCCTTGATCTATTTTAATATTTATAACTGGTAGTTGGCATTAAGAAACTTCAGAAGGATTTTTATTAAACATATTATGCAAAAATCAATACAATGCATTACAAACTATGAAAATATAACAAATGAGCAAAAACAGCTCGTTATTTCTTAGTAGACCTGAGGGGTATGGGAGATGCGTTTAGAACCTTACAGAGAGACTTCAGGAATATTGTGGCAGGATCTAATCTAGCTCAATTGACTCACTGAGTATCTACTAAGTATCAGGCACTGCACTTGAAAAGGTGGATTTAGCATTTAAATTTATTTGCCCCCAAGGAAGAGGCCTATTTTTTTAAATTCCAAAGCAGAAAGCTATTCCACTAAGTGAATGTGAATGGAATCGTAACTTTTTAAAGTCAAAAGAGAACTTAGAGATAGACTCACCTAACCTTTCATGCAATTAAATTTTTTCCATGATATCATACATTCATACATCAATTTATTTGCTCACTCATTCCACAACTCCTGAGTGCTTGCTGCATGTCAATGATGTAGAACAAAGGTTAACAGGACATTGTGTCATTGTGTTAGTCAGATGAGAGAGAGAGAGAGAGAGAGTGAGAGAGAGAGTGAGAGAGAGAAAGGGGATTCATTTTAAGCAATTGGCTCACGAGATTGTAAAGTCTGACAAGTCCAAAATTGGCAGAGTAGGTTTGGCAGGCTGGAGACCCAGGGAAGAGTTTACAGTTCATGTCCAAAAGCAGAATTCCTTCTTGCTTGGGGAGGCCAGTCTTTTCTCTTCAGGCCTTCAACTGATTGGATAAAATCCATTCGCATTTGGGAGGGTAATTTGCTTTATTCAAACTCTGCTGATTTAAATGGTATGTCATCAAAAACATCACAGAAACATCTAGAATAATGTTTGACCATATATGGGTACTGTGGTCTAGCTAATTGGACACATAAAATTAGTCACCACGGACAGTGTTCTTGCTCCCGAGGGCCTCACAATATTAAGTGAGATACAGAATGAAGAAAATGTCCTGCTCTGTGTAATTATTGTTAGTGATAGAAGAAAATTTCAGGCACCATTGGGACACATGGGACAGGGAAGCTGATCTCACCTGAGGGTGTCAGGGATGGTGTCTCAGAAAGTGGACATGCACACTGGATCCTGAAAGGTGAGGTGCCCAAGGCTTAGCAAGATTGAGAAGAGCACAACATATGAGAAAACACAAGAGCTGGAAAGGAGAAATCAACACACACACACACACACACACACACACACACACACACAGGTCTCTGTAACCACAGTATGAAAGTTGAGGGTTGTCAAAGACAGTCTGGCTATTGTGACACATCATTATTTATTTGTATTAATCACTGAAACTCAAGTAGCAACCATATTGTCTCCCATAAAGCTCATGTCCCGTATATGGAAATTGCTGCATCTGAAACATCTTTTCTCCCATGCTTAAATTTCTACCACTAGAGATACCTTCCTTTTGCTGTAATTTTCTTCCAGTATAAATTCCATTTCAAATAACAGGACATCTTAATGATGATGTGCCTGACACTGTATGAACACTAAATCTAAATCTCACAAACCCTACATATTAGATAACTTCATGTCCATAAGCAAACTGAGAAGACCTGGAATTTCAAGTGGGTTAATTACTTATCTATAGTTACCTAGGTATTAAATGGAAAAGCCAGGATTTGAACCAAGGATTTTCTTGCTCTGTTTTTAGCTACACCAGGAGGTCATAAGAGAAATGGCTGCTGGATTCAGGCAATGAACTGAAAGGAGTGCAACAGGTGTGTGTACATGTACTGTGTGACATGTGAGGACTGCAGTGAATTGTAGAGCTCATGAGTTGTCCAGAAGAGCAGGTGTTACTCAGCCCTGGCCGAATGTTCCCCTTGGGAAAAGCAGTCCCTGTGTTTCTAGATCTCCAGTTTTCAAGATAAACCAGAATTCTGTTATTTCTTTCTTTTAAAATATCAATTTTCCTTATTTTTAAGTGCTGGCTCCAGTGCATAAAACACCACACAGGCCAAATAAAACACACCTAGTGGCTGGGTGGTTCTTATGAGTCACCAGTTTTTGACTTTTGATTTATCCTATTATTCCTCCCAATATTTAAATATTTCTAACACATTAGCATTGTAGCACCTCAGCGTGCTAAAATGTGTAGTAATAATATTTGTGAAGCCAAATGTGGTCTCATATGACTTTCATCATTACCATGTGAGGCAGGCAGGGAAATGATCATTATACTCCTATTGTCCTTGAAGAAACTCGAGCTAAAGGGAATTAGCAAGGCTGCCCCAGGGCACACATGATGGAAGAAGGATCCATATCCTCTAGTCTAATGCAGTCCCGATTATCTGATAAAACTTTCTTCTACCCTGTTCAATGGGTATAAGATTTCAGTTATGCAAGAAGAATAAGTTCTAGAGATCTGCTGTGCAACACTGAGCTTGTAGTTAAGAATACTTCATAGTGCACTTAAATTTTTTAAGTGGATAGATCTCATGTTAAGGCTCTTACCACAATAAAAGTTTATTTTAAAGAATTAAACTATTCAGGTATCTAGAGCATAAGAGGAAAACATCAATAGTTTTTCACTGGCTGATATTTGAAGAAATTAGAGAACTAGAAATGCAAAGGGAAATGGTCAAGAACCAGACCTAAGCTGGAGGTGAGGTCTGGGTTACTCTTCAATTCCCTGGAAAGGTGTGGGGTGTAGAACACTCAGACACCAGCCATATCCTGTTCAAAGAGGGAGGGTGGGACAATTTGCTGGCTGCGTTGTGGCACTGTATGTGGGGGAGGGGTCTGAGAGGGAGCAATGCTGCTTGCTCACCTTTCATCTGGCTTTCAGTCACTCTCCCACCCCTCTGCCCCCGCTACCCACAAGCAAATTGGACCCTTCTGGTGCTGATCCCTGGGTAGGTAGGTTTGTGTACATTCTAGGATCCTATGGGTCTCTCCATTGAACTCTCCTGTTAGGCTGGGAGTTTCTCCCATTCCCAAAACCCCCATAGGTTCTTACAGTCAGAGGTTTTGAGGCTTTCTTTTCCTGCACTGGAACCCTGGGTTGCACAATTTGTCATGCTCCCCAGTTGTTCCTCCCAGTTTTCTTTCCTCATGCCCACAGTTCTCTCCCTTCCCCCCATAAAAACCCTGTTTCTTCTCTAATATATTCTATCTTCATAAATGGAACCATCCAATGGATCAAGTCTGACCCTTGGGCAAAACTTCTGCCTCTTTTTTTGAGCTTTCTCATTCGTCACACCATCAATCAAGTCCTGTCGCTTTTGTACCAAATACTTTTCAAGTGTGTCTGCTTCTCTCCATCCCTACCATTTCAGGCAATGGTCTATCTCTCACTTTTGCTTACCTTATACTGTCTTCTCCTCACCCTGCCTCAAAACCTTTCTCTCTTGCAGCCAGAAGGAACATTTTAAATCCCAAATCTAATTCTACAGCTGCCCTATTTATAATCTTTTTATGGCTTAATGGCTCCAAAGATAAAATCCAAAATTCTTCATATGCTTAACAAAGCTTTGTATCTGCCTCTCTAGTCACGCCCCCCTGCCATGTTCCCTGTTGTCCATGCTCCAGCCATTCTAGACTTTTTTCATTATCTCAGATGGGTCACACACTCTTTCTTCTTGCATAAGTTTCATACTTTCTTTTTTCTTTACAGGGAATGTTCTGCCCCTCCCTCATCCCCCCCCCTTTTTTTTTGCCTGGTTAATTGTTACTCCTTCCTTTGGTCTTTCCTGACTGTCAAACTGGTCCATGTACCTCTGTTTCATGGTTCCACAGAATTCTGAATTTCTCACTACTGATACTCATTGCACTTGTAATTTCTTGTTCAGTATGTGTCTTCCCTAATGAATGATCAGTATCAGGGTCAATGCTATGAGTCCAGTGCTTTCAACCTAGTAGTTGCTCAGTAAATAGTTAGTGAATGAATGCATAATTTAAAGGAGACATTGTGAAATTCTCTTGGTAAAAGAGTAATATAGACCCTAGAATATAGTAAGCATTCCATAAAAAGTAGCTCTTATACAGCATACTTTGACCTTGAAGTTTAGAACACAGGACTGAGAATGGAACCTTGTTCTCTCTGATTGAGGAAGCCATGCCTTTTTTACTATACCACCTTATTTGCAGTTTTAACCTAAGGGGCAGTGCTAATGTCTTTGTTTTCACTAGTGGACTGTAATCTTCTTATTGTTGAAGTCTTTCCGTGAATTAGACTTGCTTACTGAGGAAAACAAATCATCTACCTTTAAATAAAATTCAATAAATTGCTTGGCCCAGGTCAAGGTGACCAGAAACCCTAACAGGAACGAGCAGTTTAGCCATATGGGCCTGAACTGTGGAAGTGAAGGGTATTGGCCCAAGGAGGAATTGAGGCCAATAGTTGGGGTCAAGTTGAACAAAGAGTGGTGATACAATCTTCACAGCAGACATGGATAATTTACACATAGCTGGATGTGTCTGGCTCCCATCTCTTCTAACAAAGCATATCTGACCTGGCTTATGATGGCTTAATTGCTCCTTGAAGTCTGGTTTTGCTCTTACTTGACAAATGTGAAATCCACAAACAATGGGTCAGTTAACCCAAACTCCACCAGTATTGTATAGACTTATACTGTGTCTTAGGAATATGAGACATATAAAATAAGAAAAATAGGACAATAATGTCTTACATTTAACCAGCACTTTTCAGTTTATAAATACCTTGTATATATATTTATATATGTATAAATATCCTGTAGCCCTTAAAAAAGGCCAGAAAATTAAGATCGTAGAGTCTAAGAGTGCTTAATGGGTATTCCTGTGGGGTAGGGTTTATTCGATCCAGGAGGAGATAATGGAATACACTTTTCATTTGAGAAAAAACAGTTGAAAAGGATTCTGAAGGTTCGACTTCCTATCCTGCTTTTTTTGTTTCTCCTCCTCTTCTTCCTTTTTCTTTTAAACAATTCATTTTTTTTTTTTTTTAGAGAGAGGGGAAGGGAAGGAGAAAGAGAGAGAAAGCAGCATCAGTGTGTGGTTGCTCCTCCTGCACCTCCTACTGGGGACTTTGCCTGCAAGCCAGGCATGTGCCCTGAGTGGGAATTGAACTGGCGACTCTTTGGTTCGCAGGCCTGTGCTCAATCTGCTGAACTACAGCAGCCAGAGCTTCCTTTTCTTTTCCTTCTCCTTGTTCACCTCCATCTCCTTCTTCCCCTCCTCCTTCTTTTAACCTGGGCAGGTCTCAAAGATAATTTCACTTCTCTGAACCTTAATTTCTTTATCTAAAGTGAGGGTCATAATAACTTTCCCGATCATCTAATAGGGTTATTTTGAGATTAAATGATTTAATAAATGGGAAACATTTTATAACTATAAAGTAATATTCTAAAATAGAGGATTGTTTTTGTTATTACTAATGTTATAGAGCAGCAGTCCCCAACTTTTTTGGCACCAGGGACAGGTTTCTCGGAAGATAATTTTCTATGGTGCAGGGAGGGGCTGGGGATGGGGCACAGCAGGCAGAGCCCAGGCAGTCATGTGACCAAAGCTTCACTTGCTTGCCTGCCACTCATCTCCTGCTGTGCCACCCAGTTCCACTGGTCAGTGGCCCTGTGGGTTGGGGACACCTGTTATAGAGGATATACAACATAATGGCAGTCATTGCTATTTAATATAAATGACAAGGAATAATAACATAATCATTTGTGCTGACTAATATTAATCATCAATTATTATACAGGAGAGATAGAGAAAGCAGGGGTTGGCTTACTCAACCCCTCTCTGCTCCCAAGTAAGCAGCTTCTGCAGGCAGCTGTCCTGACCCCAAGAGGAGCAGAGCAGAATGCAAGTTAGCTGGGGGCATTGTGCCCTGAAAGAGGGGAGTGAGAAGGTGGAGAAAAGGATCTGTCTGGGAGGCGCAGACAGACCTTACACTGGGCTTCCTCCTTTCTCTCCCTTCCTGCCCCTCCCTTTCTTCTTTTCTTCCTTCCTTCTTCCCTAATTTCCATCTTTTATATTCAAAGCACATTTACTGTAATTTGATCCTGGCAACAGCCTCGGGAGAGAGACACAGTGGTTGACCTTATCCTCACTTCATAGGAGCAGAAAATGAGACGCAGAGCTCAGTGGTTTGCCCCAGATCCCAGAAAGTGGCCGTGGCTGAGTTGCACCAAGAATATAAATCTCTGACCCCCAGTGCAGGGCTCTGCCCAGGAATCACACTGTTCCTGGGACATTACAGTTTACCGGCAGTAGATTCCAAAGTGAGTGCTCGCTGGGGAAATCCTGCATTCTCAAAATGACCTGGATCCCTGAGGCTGCAGTTCAGGATGTGATGTATGGCTGGGCCCCAGGATCACACTCCAGTGGGTCTGACACCTTCCCCACAGGGGACAAGCTGGGCTGAGTAAGGCTCAGGGAAGGAACCAGGTTCCCACAGGCCACCTCATCCTTACCAGAGGGAACATGTTCTTGGGGCAGAATGGAGGGAGGGCTGCACCACCCACCACAGTGGTGGCAAACACCCCCAAGCGCTTGCTGAATTTTAAAACCTGCTCCAAACACTCCGCAGGCGGGAGCTCACTGAACCTTCACAGCGAATGTAAAATGCATGCACTTCACTGTCCCCGTTGTTTAGATGTGAGAATTGAGGCAGGGGAGGTCAAATGATTTGTCCTGTGTCACACAATGAGTTCTCGATGGGGCTGGGGTCTGCACCCAGAAAATGTGGGTCTGGGTTAACAAGGTAACAACTGAGTGTGGCTGCCTCACATGTACATATATGCACGTATGATGCATGTTTGAATGGTTCTCTGGTATGTTTGAGTTACACAGATTTAATGTGCTAGTAATATAACTTGATACTCAAGCCTATTATTCTCTGTTTTAACACTCTAGCTTTGGGAATTTTTAATTCCTCTGAAGGTAATTTTTCAATAATGATTCCCACTGCAGTGCAGAAGCATCCTCTTATTTGTCTTTGTAAGCCTCTCAGTTTCCCTGCGACTGTGCCTGCCCCATCATTCAGGTGTATGAAATATTTGCTGAATGAATTTACAACACTCTTTTTCTACTATCATTTTTGCAGTTTTTTCAAAATGGGCATGGACCTATTTCTTAGAAACGGCCTTTGCTTGTGAAAAGTTTGATTAGAAGGAAACTCATCTTTCTTGGAAGAGTTATGTTATTGATCTTTGAAATTCGGGCTGTACTGGTATTACTCCAAGCACCTGCACATTTGGGATTATAGCAGAACAATTATTAATGTCTTCAAGAAGAGTATTATTTAATAAATGCTTTCTTATACTCACCTGAGGACATTTTTTTCATTGCTTTTATAGAGAGAGGGAAGGAGAGAGGAAGAGAAGGAGAGAAAAAACATCAACGTGAGAAAGAAACATCAACTGTTTGCTTTCCATGCTTGCCCAAACCTAGGATTGTAGACTCCAGACCGGGAATTGGACCTGCAACCTAGGTATGTGCCCTGACTGGGAATCAAACCCTCAAACTTTCAGAATCAACTGAGCTACTCCGGCTAGTGCTGATTTAATATATGTTTGATTTTCTCAAATTTCTTGGTTTCTGTTTATTTTCTCATCTGTGAAATAAGGAATATTTTACAGCATTTAACAGCATTAAGATTTCATGATCTTCCTGTGATCATTTAGATATTTCCAAAAGACCTAATGTTCGGTGTTACAAATCTCAGCTATCTGGATATTAAATTGGCTTTGCCCATTTTTGTATACAGTATTAATAAAGTGGATAAGGGGGCATACAAGGTGACTTCTGCCTGGATGCTTTTCCCTAGAAAATCAAGACCTAGGTTTTTTTTTAAGATTTTATTTTTTTATTTTAGAGAGATGGGGAAGGGAGGGAGAAAGAGAGGGAGTGAAACATCAACGTGTGGTTGCCTCTAGCACACCCCATACTGGGGATATGGCCTGCAACCCAGGCATGTGCCCTGACTGGGAATCAAACGGGTGATGCTTTGGTTTGCAGGCCTGAGCTCAATCCACTGAACTATACCAGCCAGGGCTGAAGACCTAGCTTTGATATCATCTCCTCTGAGAAACCTTTCCCAACCCTGTCCCATGAACCCCCTTTAACCTTCCAGGTTGCATAAGTTCCTTATCACCTCAGTTCTCATTGCACCCTGAACATGTCTCTGTTATTAGACCTACATCTTTGATTTGTCTCTGATCATGTGGAAAAGAGTATATTTCCTTCTTCTGAGGTTGCTAAACTTATCATTTTCACTTCTTAATAATGAAACATGCATGGATTAAAACAGCCAAGAGAGGGAAATAAATGTATACTGACAGCATCGACTGAACACCTGGACTCCGCTGTGTCTGAAGCTAGATTTTTCTAGATATTTTGTTGTATTCGGTTGAGTTGAAATATCCCTCTCATTTTCCCTCATTCTATATTCAATTGGATTCTTGTCACTTGCAATTGAAAAACTCATAGTTTCTGAACTCAAAGGCTCTTACTCGTTGGTAGAGATAAAAGTATAATTAAATCATTGCAAAGGAGCTTTGGGAAGGAGTTCAACACCCACGGTGCTGTAAGAACTTAGCAGAGGTAAGTCTTAGTCCTCAATGAACGGTCCACAGATCAGCAGCATCAGCATCCCTTGGGAGTTTACTGGACATGTGGACCCCCACCTTATCTCTACTGAGTGGGAACCTGCACAGTAACAAAATGGCTAGGTGACTTATTGATACATTCAACACATGAAAGTTTCAGAAGAGTTGCTATACAGGACACAGGGAGAAACACACATACACAGACACACATAGGGACATTTTCCCATAAAGAGCGACACTTCAGGTGACTATTGAGAGATGACTAGGTCCTACTCCAGAAAGAATTATGGGAAATGCGAGGAGGGGGTCACACGTTTTCAGGAGAACAGAGCAGTGATAAGAGAGACTTGAGTGGCAGCAACTTTGAACATGAGGTGAGCAGGGAAATGCAGGAAAAGAGGCTGAATAAGTGGATCGGCTGTCTTTACTGTAAGTCACAGGAAGCCCTGTACAGTAGCAAAATCTTATATTAAGGGGTCTTTAGGGAAACCTGATGACTCATGACTCTAGACTGGAAATCCATGGCAGAGGAAAAAATTTACTATATGGCTCTCTAAACAGCTATCACCCTGGGAAAGGATACATGTCCCACCTTTATCATCATTGCAGTCAGCAAGCCTTACAAGTTACCATTGATCCACCAAACACAGCCTGCCTATATTACACCCCCAACAGTCAACTTCATTCTGTTTCAGGACTGCTAGGCTTTGCCTTTTAATGGCTAGTCTTGAATAGACCCAAGATGGGATTAATGGCTAACCTCACACCTGCCCCTGAAGACCACTTCTGATGGAGTTCTGATCTTAAGAGTCAGTTAGTGCATTTCCCCAAGTCATCCTCACCATCCCCAGAAGATATAGCTTGGCAGAAAATATCTCTTCTTACATTCCTTTGTGCGCATCTCCTGGAGTCTGTAATGAAATGAGAGAAGATGGAAATTAGAATAAAACCGTGGATAAAAAAGTGAAGCAAGATGATACAACATTAAATTTATGACATGACAGGGCAAGCTCATTTTGCTTCGTGAATAATGGTTAATCACTGTTTAAATCAGAGACTATTTACTAGCTGGTTCTCATAAATCAGGGTTGGGGAGTAGAAATATTTATCATGAGCTAATGACATGTGAATTTAATAGAGCCAAATATTTTAATAAGATTAAAGATTCTCAGACACAATGTTTTAAATGATGGCAGACCTCAAAGCACAAAGAGAAGAACCTTAAAGATATTTGAAGTCAAGCAATGCCCTTTAAAAATTGAACTTTAATGATGTCTGTGCTCTCTTCCCAAACTGGTCCCTCCTGCCTCCTCTACCCTTGGCTATTGAAACATGGCCAGATTTATGGTACCTGGGTCATGTTCTTGACTACTTTTTCTATTTTATATAAGCTATTAAATGTAATTTATGAGAGTGAAGAAAACATTCTAAATGTGAACAATTTACAACTATGGGGGAAGCTCAATGAAGGAGCCTGTTTGAATACTGGCCAGTGAGCCTAGAGTTATCCAATTCAATGTCATTCTCCAAAACTGGTGTATGAACTTGAGCAAGTCACAGCTCATCTCTGGTCTTCATAAAATGAAGGGATTGGGTAGTCCAGCTCACGCTCTGCCCCTGTGCAGACCAGTTCATTTCAAGGACATGAATTGGTGCTACCACCTGAGTTCAGACAACATATGAACTTTATTCGGGGAAAAGCTTGGTTGTCAAAGGGAAAAGTGATAATGGGTCCTTACTGAAAGGGTATGTGAGATTGGTAAGTTTCTTAACAGGTGGGCTATATCAAGTATATTCAAATGCTGGTGGGATAGGATCTGGCAGAATGAGATTTTAAGTAGGGAGAAAGCAAATGTTGATAGTGAAAGATCTTCCCAGAAGAAGGGAGAGGATGGGACCCAAAGTGCAAAAAGGAGCAGCCTTGGATAAGAGTAACTGCTCATCTATTATAACCAAAGAAGAGTTGGGAAGAGTAGTATAATGTTTCATGACTGTGCTTTAAAAAGGCTGTTGAGAGAACTATAGGAGAAGAAATGTTCTTAGAGAAGAGCTAGGTTTCTGTTAAGGAAAGAAAGTGGAGTGAATGATATGAGAGACATGCACATGGTGGTGAAGTTTTCTGATTATGGGGCTGCACTTCCAGAAGGCAGGGTAGAAATAAGTGGAGGGGAGTAAGAGATAGAAAGCTGGACCCAGGGGCAATGGCTAGGGTTGGGATTCAAAGGTATGCTTTCGCTTGGAAACTTTTGCATATGGATATTGATATGAGAGGCAGGATGATGTTATTCCTGATGATGTATTTGTGTAGAGTGGGCATTGAATGTAGTGGATGGAGGAACTAGGTTACCAGGTGTGAGAAGCTGCCTCAGTCTCAGCATTGAGGCTCATGAAAACATGGGTGTCAGGTCATTCCTCTTCTGGTTTGCTGTGTTTTACCTCCTGGGATTAAAATTCTTTCAGTTTACTTGCCCTGGGATAACATATTCATGCATCTGTTTAATTGTTCAATCATTTATTTGATGAATGTACTAAGTAAGAATCAACAGGTTGTAAGTTCATTAGGAAGAAGTTACAGGAAGTTTGCCTTTAATTTAACTAAAAATAATACCTAATAAATTTCTGCCACTTTGCTTCAGCCACAGTGGCTTTCTTAGTGTTATGGGAACAATCCAAGTTTGTTCTCTTTTTTGGGGTTCTTAGCATTTTCTGTTTCCTCTGTCTAAAATGTTCTCCTCCACCGCCAACCTGTGCATAACCTGCTCCTCCACTTTAGGTGATATTTTTTGCTCAATGTTACTTCCTTGACCTTCCTTGACCAGCTTATTAAAACCCCATTATTGTACTGTCTTATTTTTCAATGCCTTTCTTTTCTTTGCTTTTATTATGTATATTGGTTAGTTATTGGTTGGTATTTTTGGTCTGTCTCACCCATTAGAATATAAGCTTTATGAAGTTAGGAACTTTGTTTTATTTTTTTTCTTTTTCATGATGCCTCAGAGAGTCCCCATACACAGTAAGCACTCAATAAATGCATGTTTTTTTACTGCTTAGTGAATGAATGAATAAACTAGAACTCTTTTAAGAGGTGCTGAGTTACCTCCTGTGTAAGTATTCAAGTCACTGCTTGGTCATCTGTGAGAAATTTGTCAACATGACTTTTGCATTAGGTGAGAAGTTTAGGAGAATATGTCTTAGTTTCTTTTCACTATCCTAGTCTTTCCTGATTACTCTCTTGTCTATTTATTAGAATCATTTTTTTTCCAAAAAACTGTAACAATGGTATGAATTAAAGGAATGCTTGAGAAATGTTTTTTTTTCCTTAAAGTCCAGGAAAATAAGATGTTTTCATCAAACCTCTCATCTAGCACAAAGGATATCAGGAGGTTTGTAAAAGCCTGTGCCTCATGGCCTTCCGTCTTGCTGTTACTGGCACCGCTGTGAGGAGAGCCTCTGCCAGCAGTCAGCTACCTGCTAGACATGTGAGTGAGGTCATCAACTGGCAGCAGACTGCAAGTGCTCTAATGAGCCTCGTCAACACATGGGAAGCAGCCCTGAGCCATCCCAGCTAAATTCAAATTCCTGAACCATAGAATCATAAGCAAAACATGCCTATTGTTTTAAGTCATTTGATTTTGGAGTAGTTTGTTACACAGCAAAGTCAAACTGATACAACTGTGAAAGAGTTGATTATTTCTTCAGAGGGAAAAAATCCAAGGCAGAATGAGCACCAAGAAAGGACAGTGCCTATGAACACCAAGTGTAAACAGTTTGCTTAAGAGCCACCTAGTCTTTCTCTAATTAAAAGTAAATCAGCCAACTGGGAGACACATGTTTTTTTTGGTTTAGTTTTAGTGTGGCTTTTGTGAAAAATTCAAGTTGCTACATAGAATGAGCTAAAACACTTGAAATGAATTAGCAAGACTCTTGTTGGCTTGGAAATTTGAAAATTACGGGGTCCATATTATTAATGACCATCAAGAGCAAATGTAATAAAGTGAGTTGTAGGTTTATTTGTAAAGGAGATAATTACCATTTATTAAATGCCTCTCTGAGTCTACTCAACAAAATTAGATAATGTTCCCATGTATAAACAACTTTTTACAGGAACAGAACTGGAATTTTATTCCCAGGAATTCTTTCATATGGGTAGTCTGGGATTTTTCATATGGGTAGCAGGCACTCCAAACTGCGTGCTGCACACAATCTCATAACGAAGAAGAAATTCTTCCTCTTTGTTTCATTATCTTGTCTCAATGGATAGATAGATACCCATTTACCTGTTTTTGAGTTTGACTTCATTACCTGGAAAAGTTATGTAGCCACCAAAAACCTCATTTTACTGAGTTTTAAAAGGGAGATGGATATCACTATCAAAAGGTTTTTAGCTGGCTTATATGAGAGGGTGACATGAATGAAAAATACCCTGCAAACTGTGCCCTGAAGCCCAGCAGAAGGTTGAACTGGCTCAGCAGTTTCACCACTGGCTTAAGGTCCTTCTTCCTTCATTATCAACTCTCTGGACCTTAATTCCCTGATTTGCTAAATGAAGACAATACCATACATACCTACCTTGTATGGTGGTTGGTTGAGCAAATGACATAAAGGATATGCAGAGATAATAACAATACCTGGCATGAAATGGATACTCAGCATGAATCCCAATGTTTCAATCCTTCTCTTCCTCCTCCTCCTCCTCTTCCTCTTAGATATCATCATTATCATTGTTAGATTGAAATATGTGTAGACATGCACATATATTCATAGAATGGTGAAGCTTCGTGGGACTTCAGAAGCGATGTAATAATTTCTTTCATTTTACAGAGAGCAAATTAAAAATTAACTTGCCTAAGGTCACACAGCTTGTCTATGGATTAGCCGAGTGCAGGCACTGAGGTTATGAATTGTTATATTAGTTTTCTACCATTTATACAAGAAAAGAAAAGAAAGTTCAATGGAAAGTTAGATTTTTAAATATACTCAGCAAATAAGGTTTCTGTTCGTGACTGGGTGGCAATGGAAATGACAAGAACCATAATGGTTACATGCTCCTGTTGAAACAAGAACATAGGCCACCAGGCTTAGAAAAGGCCACATGTCAACAACCTCCTATTTTTCTCCGTTCCAAGATAAAGTCTTTCAAGTTATATATCACCCTGGAAAGGCCATCTGTCTAAAATTGCTTCAGCTTGGGAAAGAGGTTTTAGGTCAGATGTATTACTCTTATTCCACTTGAACTTTATTTTTTTTCTCTCATCTTAAGCTCTGAAACTCAGAGATCTTTGTCACAATTCATGATCCCAAGAAAATTTGAAAAATACTTATGATATAATAACCAAGAAGCAGAACCTCTCTCTATCTTTGTATCTCTGTAAAATGTACAGAAGAGAAGGCTGGGCAATCCTCAGTATAGATGAGGACAGAGAGGATTTTTCTGCGTGCCTTCTAGGGGTGACTCCCCTGCCATGCTCTGAGAACTGTCCATCCCCCCACCCACTACGAAAGGCGGGGAGTCCATGACAGCCCCCTAGGAGCTGCAAACCCATTCTTGTAGCTCTAGTGAATTGAATCGGTGTTAGATGCTTGACTTTGGGTGGCTTGTCATGTATCTCCTTTGGGAACTTAGACTCCTTTGGGAATCAAATGGCAGTTCATCCCTGCTGGCCACGTGACATAAGTTACTGAGAGGTAGCCACTGTGTTGAGTACCCAGAAGCAGAAAAAGGAGACCGGAGCAGGAGTAGGAGAACACAGTAACTATTGTCCCTGTAATTCTGAGGCTGTTTCTCACTTCAGTTAATATGGTCTCACTAATACAGATAGAAAAAAATGTACCATCAAGTAAACTGAAGATATTTAGACCTTACAATCCAACAGTTTCATATACATATATTATGTATGCAATATATAATGTATTATATATATATCTCTCTCCAAGGGAAAACCTTGTATATTTGCAAAATATGAATGAGATAAAAGAAGAAAATTTAATGTTCCCCAAAGGAAAAATGAATGCATAAATTATAATACAAATGGATCACTAGGCAGCAGTTAAAAATAAAAGAAATAGAGGTATATTTACCAACAAGGACAAGTACCAAAATAGGTATAATATTTAGTGAAACAAAGTCATAGAAAGACACACACACATTTTAAGTTTATTTAAAAATGAGGAATAAATAATGTTGAAATTGGAAAAAAATCAAGTGATGAGTCCATGGTGCCATTTGAAGTCATTCACACCTTAAAAAATAAAGAAAGTGAAGCCCTCCTGGCATCCCGACCATATATATATTCAGTGCTGAAGGACGCAGTTGTTCAGTTTGGGTTGACTCTTACCCACATGACATCCTCAGTGATAGCTTTAAACAGTTTGCAGCAGTGGGGAGTGTTTGGCTCTGAAGTCAGAAAGGCTCAGGCTCACACTGCTAGTTTTGTCTTGAAAATTTTCTTACTCTCTGAGTTTTAATTCCTTTATCAGTGTCTCACAGAATGGATGGAAAATTACATATTTTGATAGATACAAACACATAATTAAATATTATATATTTTATATAAAATGGCACAGAGGCTTGTATACATGTTCGATATAATGTAGATGCAATTTGTACCAATTTTTCTCCTAGAGTTTTAATAGAAGAATTCTCTCACATAGAAGAATTTTAAAAACTATTCATGAGTAGTATATAAAATACACTAAAATTTTATCAAATAAATATTACACAATTTACTTAACTATTTTGATCAGATTATTTCCAAGCATTTACCTCTGTTAATTACCACTCATTAAACATTTTTGTGTAAGTCATTTTTCCCACAGTTTATATTATGTCTGTACAAAATCATTATTACAATTACAATTAATGAGTTATATGGCACTTACATTTTGAATCATCTGATACACATTTTCAAATTTTTCCATACTAGTGTTGGAGATTTTACAGGTTGTGACTCTGAGTAAATTATTTAATATCCTCTGTCTTCAGACATTTTCCCCTTCATCTTCAAGTGCCGTTTAAAATTGTAGCTACATCACAGGGTTAGCTTTAGATTAAAATGAGAATATATGTGCAAAGCTTTATGACAGCTCCTAAGCTGTACTTAGCACTCAATAAATATTAGCTATTTTATTAGAACTTTATTTTGAATCCCAGTATGTGTCTGCTCCAAGTACTTTATTCTGCATGGCACTATGTGTCCTCCTCCTAGCTAATTTAATAGACCAAAAAAGCAGTATCACTCCTTTATTAACTTACAGTTCTCTGATTACAAAATAATTTGAATGCTTTTCTTGCATTGTCTCATTTACATCTATTATGGTGTAAGGCACTATGATTGTCCTTATTTATCAACTGGAGTGGGCAGGCTAAGTAAATTTCCAAGGTCACACAGATAGGCAGAGTCAGGATTCAGACATCCATTGGGCTAATGTTGGGCCACTGTTTGCTTGTCTACAAAGCAGACATAAGAAAATTTACTTATCCAGGCCTAAATTATTAGAGATTTAGCTAGTTTACAATTATACACAACTAGCAATGACCGAATATTTCTGTGAAGTGGGCTCACCTCTGCCTTGGTCACCATCCCCCTTCCAACAGTCTTCTTGGTTCTCAAAGACATTAAGCTTGACTCCTGACTCAGGAGCTTTGCACTTACTAATGCCCCTTACGCTGGAACTACCTGTCCTCTTAGAGGATAGTCTGTTCTCTCATTCCATTCATTTCTTTGTTAACTATTGTTTCATCTGAGACACTTGCTCCAGTCTCCCCCCTCCATTGTCTATCTCTTTTCTCTGACTCATTTTCTCTTCAGCACTTGTCAATAGTTGATATTACTATATATTTAGCCATGCATTTCTCACTAAAAATTAATTCCATGAGGACAGGGTTCTGGTCTTCCTTGCTCAGCTTTGCTTCCCTGGTGCTCTAGAATACATTTGTTTCGATGAAAGAAGCTCAGCTGATATTTGTCAAGTGAATGGATAATAGAAAATTTTCCCAGATGTCCAAGTGTTTGTGATGATAGTTAGAATCACTGCCTGTTGACAGGTTGGACAATATAAGGTTCTTAGCACATTCTGTACAATGTATTCCAAAAGAGTTTGCACTGGTTTAAATTTGCACCGATAATACAGGAAACTGCCTCTTTCACTGTTCCCTAGACTGACTGGACCTGACCCAACCATGACAGTCAAGATTCTAATAGCCTGATTAAGGAAAACCAGACATGCGCCCCTTTCCCCCTGAGTTCTGGCCTAAGGAGAATACTGTTTTTTCTTTGTTAGAAGATGTTACCAGTCACACCCGCTGCTTCTTATTTGCTTATTTACACTTTTTCTTCTTCCTTCCTGCTCTCTCCAAGAAGGGAAGCCTGAGCATTATAATCAATCTTGGGGAAGTATTTGGAGAGAAATTGAGATCATAGAACAAAGTCTGTGCTGGTTTAAAGCATAAACTTTAGAGTCATTGGAGCTGGGATTCAAATCATGCCCTGCTCTGCCCGGGGACTCTCTGGGCCTCGAGTTCTGCAAATTAGGGATTATAATCCAGTATCCACTTTACAGATTGTTGCCAAAAATAAATTCAGTCATGTGGGACATTTGCAATACAATGGTAGGTTCATGGTAAGTCTATAATTTACTGAAAAAACAAACAAACAAACAAACAAACAAACATTCCTTCCAAAGAAACATCTGAGCAATTTCTTCAGACCTAGTCAGTTCTCTGGCAGTGTGCCTGATGGGGAGACACGGTAACCTTTCTCTGTTTGCAAAGCTGGCAGGAAGGGCAGGGAAATCGGTGGTGTAACTGTCCTGGTCACTTTTGGCAACGGGGCAAGAATGTTGGAACAGTGACAACTGGCTGGGAAAAGAGAAGTCAGTGAGGCCTGATATCTAAAAAAAGACCTCAAGAATGGACAGAGAGGAAATGGGGTACTAGCCATAGTGCTGACTTGGTAGTCTTTTAATAGAGCTATATTCCCGGAAAGAGCTTCTGTGGTACAGCAGTTCCCCGAATCTGCACCCCAAAATCTTTCAGCAGCAGTTTTTAAAAGCAGCTTTCCCAGCCTGGTGACAGCTCATGCAGTATAATCTCTTTTGTCAGGGTTATAAGGCTGAGTTTCTCTGACAAACAACAGTCCTGGCTAATATTTATTTAGAACTTAGCTTTGTGACAGATGATTATGAAGCATTTTCAATACATTCATTCACTGACACTATAGTTCCTAAATCTACTATGTCCCAGGCATGATTCTGAGTGCTGGGGATACAGCAGTGAATGAAAGAGACAAAATTCCTATCATTGAAGAGTCTTTAGTATCTGCAGTATTCCCCTACTGATTACAATAGCAATTCAGTTGATTCTTTTAGGTTTTCCAGGTATATGGTCAAAAAATATATAAATAAGGAGAATCTTAACTCTTTCTTTAATTTGAGCTTTTAATTTCCTTCTTTCCTGAGTCAATCCTATCCAATGACATTGGGGCTGAGAAGAACAGGCTGCCACAGAGGGGGTGGCATCAGATAGATTGGACTGTGGGGAGTGATGGGATGCAGAAGCTGGAATCCATGTAAAACCAGAGGGCATGGGATTTGCCACTAAGATCCCAGAACAATTGTTACATGGTTTGGGGAAGCTTGGCTGCCTTGGAAAATGGCTCAAACACAGAAGGTGTCTTTGGCCAGTTGTGGGGCTGGGGACTATTTCATTTCTGGTCCCTGTGATGCATTTTTGCACAACTTAACCATCAGATATTCCATGCTGTATTGCAATCATTTGTTCAACTGTCATTCGTATTTTTTTCACACATCATCTACTCAGCTGAACAGCAAGCTCTTTAAGGATAGAAATTATGCTTTTTACCTCTCCATGTACCCAGTTGCTAGCAGAATGCCTGGAAAAGTGTAGTCTCTTGGCAACTACTGGTTAATGAATTACTAAATTGCTAAATGTGTGAATGAATGGATGCATAGACAAAGCCATGGGTTTTTTGTTGGATATTGCATTAATGAACAGGCAGAGTCATGACTCCATTGAGTTTTTCATGCCCCAAACGGAAGAATGAAATGATGTGGAGACCTTACTTCTCCTTTCCTGAGTTCAAAGTTGAGGCGGCCAGTGGGTCAAATGAGCTGGCTTAGTTCCACTGTCGGATTTCCTTTCTCTTTCAGAATTGATGGTATGATACAGACAGGATTTAGCAACAATGTCTCCTTTACATTTTGCTGAGGAACTGTTTGTTCTTCTGGGGGCTGATTTTTTTTTTCTCAAAAAGAACCCTAAATGTGTTCGTCAATCTCCTTTACTAACAGTACTATCTAAAGCTATTGGTCCTTTTCAGGGAATAATGCCAGCTTTATTCAAAGGTGGGCATCAGCTGTGGGAATGATAGCCTGTTTTCAAAGATTATTACATAATGGTTTTGCAATTACTTGAGTATCTTTGGATAGATAAATAAATTTTATATAAATAAAATAATGCTTAAATTGGGGTCTCATGAATTTTCTCAAACAATAAATAGGTCTACCTGATTCCATTTAGTCATTATTTTTTCCTTTAGAGAGGCCAAATCACTGAGACCCTTTAGCACCTTGTAGGTCGACCTTCCACCTCTGAGATGGGGACTACAGATTCTATTTAGTATGCCCTCCGTGGCTGACTGTCAATGGCTGTTGTGCTGTGGATTGCTGGGTTTTGAAAGATACTGAGGTTGTATCTGGGCTTAATGCAAAAAGTTCTACTATGGTTGTAGAAAGAAGGAAGTGTGGCTCATACACTCTCTGTTTATTTATATTGTATGTTCTAACACTTGAGGACAGGAAATATTTCCCAACTCAGTACCACCCTCCCTCCAGTCTTCTGGCTGCCTCCCCCCACAATAATGTCCTTAGTGGACCTCCTTTAGCATGGCCTGTCCAGCTCATCTAATCACAGTCTCCTAAGGTTTTCTAGTGAACTGGTCGAGCAGGCATGTTTTGTGTCCCCAAGCAGATGACACAGGAAGTGTATGTCAATGGAAGTCTTTAATGAACTCGAAGGCCTCAGAGTCCACGCTTTGCCATCTAATGCTGTATTCACTGGGGGAAGTCATTTAACCTTTCTAAGACCCAATTTACTCCTCTACAAAAAATACCTCACATAATTAAGAAGTTTAAATGAGATAATGCAAGTATTTAGTACACAGTGGGGTCTCAAAGAATGTTGTCATGATCACCTTGAAGGCATATAATGACTTCCAACCTTGTAAGACATTGTTTGAATGGCAATTGGGAGCAAAGAGGAAATACTGCCCAGGAAAGAGCAGTTTCACTGATGGCCTTTGATTATCCCGAGATTGGTAGTGTGGCAAATAATTCTCATTGTGTGTTCTAGTTCCACTGGTACAACTGTCCCGAGAGAGAAGGGGACGTATTAGGTTATCTTAACCAAGTTCCATTAAGCATGCAATAGTTTAACTTAAAAAAATCTGATTCCATGCTTACCAAGCTGTTGGTTTTGATTTCTGCTTTCATACAGGGATAAAATAGTCTTATGATGAGAACATGAATGTTCTGGTCACCATGACAATTATTTGTAACTGTAATTTACTAAATTGGCAAAGGTAGGACAGGCTGGTCATGAAAATGTGAATATTACAATTTTTTAACAACAATTTCTCATTACAAATTATTCAATTGCCTTTGTAGCAGTCTCATGAGTGAGGCTAAGGCACGCTTTCAGTAAGAGGGTTTTTAAAAAAAATAAATCTGCAAAGACGTGGACAAAAATGTGAGCTATAGTGAATTTATTAAGACACTAAATGCAACACTGTGAGGAATTATGCAGGACAGACGGTCGCCTTTTTACCTTAGTGAATCCCTCATAGACATTGGCAGAGTTTACTGAGATTCTTTTCTTGAAATGTCTACAGGTCAAAACTCCACGAGGTTATGGACCGTGAATTTGTGGACTGCGAATTTGTTGCCTCTCTGTGTTATTTTCTCTCTCTGGAACATATTTCTCCCATCTTCTCTCCAAAGTGTGGGAGGATGTGAGGATCAAAACTGGTAAGGGATTCAGGGCTCCCGGGATACTTTGGGAATATGGGATACTTTGTGGTGAATGAGATGGGCAAGTTTTGCTTTTATGAAGCTTAAATTCTAAGAGGATGGATCTGGAAGCACTTTATATTTTCAAGATTGTTCTACAAAAGTAACTATTATTAGAACAACTCTGATGACTCAGCTCGAATGTTGGATCTTTGATACTATCTCTGGCTCTCCCAGGGAATCTGAAATCCTTTCTGTGCTTCCCCCAAACCCCAAACTCCCTTTGAACAGGATGATCAAACTCCATATTTTGATTATCTACATGTCTCTCTTCTTCATTACTTTCTAATTTTATTATAGGCAAGAACTCTGCCTGGTTCTTATTAAATCATTGGCATCCAGCACAGTCCCTGGAAACATAGTAGATGCTATCATATGTTTGCAGTAAAGTCAGGGTGAGATTTCAGTCCTATTATGGTCAGTGATCCAACTATTTTCAAATCGTGCCAACCAATCACCTTTTTACCTTCAGAAGGAACAGATAGTATTGAAATGTTACTGAATAAGGCTGAGTAACGACCCGATTGCCCTTTCTTCTGGGCAAAGCTGGAACGAAGTAGGTGACTTAGAATTGAGGCCAACGTGGAGCCTATTACTGCTTTTGTCACCCATATACTACCACTCGGACACTAAATTCAAACACGGAGGTTAGGACATCCATTTGTATCAAGAATAAGGGCAAGTCTAGGCACCAAGAAGATCCTCAAGTCCTAATACCCATCTGGCCAGATCAAATGAATTGAAGAGAGAAAAAAGGAACCAATGAACCCTGTGAGTGGCCGGCACTGCCCTAGGTCTGAGACAGGCAGCCTAAAAGAACAGCGGTCTGCGGGTGGTCATTTTATCAGTCATCATACATAACTGCAAAGCATACCAGCCAGTGGCTCTGAGAGTCACTGGGTCAGTTAGCCAAGCTTTGTTGCCAGTGCTGGATACTTCTAAAAGGACCACTTGAGAGTTTCCTGGCTTTGCCAGTTTCAGGATATTTGGTCATTATTTTAACAAAGCTACAGTAGTGGCAACCAACTCCGTGTGGGCTACCACCAACTTCACATGGCCCAACCTAACAGCTTCTCACCTTGAGGGGCTAGATCCCTTATCAGTTTTGAACCTGAGGTTCTGTGGAACACAAAGCTGAAGGATCAATTCTTTCTCCAACCTCTCACTGTGCTAGGATGCAATTGTTCACACAGCCTCTCTTAGCACAATCCCCAAAGACTGAAGTATCTGTTGTGCTTGACCCAAATGGTGGCCAGCTCAGGAATGGTATATTTGCTCTTCCTTTCTTCTTTCCTTAAGCTTTAGAGAGATGTGAAAGAAGCAAGTCTAGCCTGGGAAGGGAAGGCTAGCTTATCCTCCCCCTAGAGATGGTTAATTAATTAATGATGAGACCAATATTTAATGGAGTTCCCAAACTCATCTGTACATTAGAATTGCCTGAGGATCTTTAAAAAACATTTGAAACCCCAGGCTACCCATAGACTGTTTCAGTTGCAATCTCTGGAGATTTGACACACCCAGGCAGTACAGTTTGAAGCTCCCCAGTGATTCCAGTGTACAGACAAGCTGGGGACCACTGAACTAAAGAGAAGGAGAGTTAAACCAAGAATACATATTCCACTGCCAGTTTTAATGGGGATGCAATTGTTCAAAAACTATGGAGAGAATGCAAGTTTGCTATCTTTGAATATGCTATAAGGTGAAATATACTGACCACCGACTTAAGAACATTCTGTGGAAAGGAGAAAAGGAGCAGAAATGTCTGCATAAAGCCCGGAGGCATTGCAAAATAATGTCTGTCATCAGGTGCCTGCTCAGGGTGACCTTTGGCATGGACAAAAGAAGGGCTGATTGAGAAATCTAAGCGCCTTAGGGTGTCTGTGGCTTTCTATAACATTTGGAAGTGCCCGCTTTTACTCACCTTCTATACTTGGCATTCAGAAAAGAAACTTTGATTAAAAATCAGTTGATAAGATCTCTTGGCCAGGTCATCTGCTGTCAAGGCTTTATGGCAGCTGGCTGTTCTAAAGAAGACATTTTAAAGCTGAATGTTTGAGAGAAAGAGAGAGAGAGAGAGAGAAGTAAAATAGTTTGAAGATGATGTTTTATATTTGTGGACAGGAAGAAAGGTCATTTTATTCACTGTACTGTCTTTATGGAACTCTGACCATGGTTATAATTTGTCTAATAATTAATGATTCAGATATGAAGAATCCACACTATTCAGAAATATCTAACTTCTCCAGTTAGTGAGCTTGGGAATCAGAATGCAAGTGAAAAGAATTTGAGCTTTAAAGCCAGTAGAAGCAGAGCTCAATGTAGACATTTTCTCCCCTGCTTATCAGACTTGTAACTGTGCAAAGTTAACCCAAAATTCAGCTTTATTTTTGAGCTTGTTTGATCATTACAAAAATGGCAAAGTATGGACATCCAATAGGATTTTTAGGAAGACTACTTGAACAGCGGGGATAAATTGGTTTCGTATGTTGTTCAACTCAGCAATGGTTTGTTCCCTTGTTCCTTTTTTGTCATTCTTTTCCTCACTCCCATGCCTCATAAGAGTGACTTGATGAACTTGCAAAGTTGTCATTGCACAATATGATCTGTGTACAACTAAATATGAAATGATGTCTTTTTTATGTTGCTTAAAATAATACCTTAGCTTTATAATTGTTATGTGCAGTAGGATGGGGTAAAAAGAGCACAGTGCCTGGCACAGAGGCTTTTGAGTAAATGAGTGAAAGAGTATTGTATTGGTACTTAAGAGACTAAGGATCAAGTTCAATGACTCCTAACGGTGAGACTTTGAGCAAGTCATTGCCTCTCTCCAGGCCTCATTTTCCTGATTTGAAGGTTGAGAAAGTTGGAGAAAATGATTTCAACTGCTTGGTTCAACTCTAAAATTCTGAGATTTTTAAATGTGTGAGCACTGTGTTCCCTCCTACTGTACCTTGTTCATCTCAGACAGGTTGCAATACAACTTATCATGTTGTATCACCAACTAGGTGTTTGCCCCCAGATTAGGCATGTCCCATCTTTGTGGCAATGAGAGTAGAGGTTCACAGCACAGGCTTTGGAGCCAACATGCCTCCCTACAGTGTCAGGTCCTTCACTTCTGGGTAGTGTGACCTTAAAGAAGCTCCTCAGCCTTTTTGTGCCTCACTCTTATCTGTTTAATAGGGTTAATGATATAAGTCTTTGCCTTAAATGGTTGTTAGGATAATTAACCAAACCAATCCTTATGAAGCACAGAGCATGCTCAGTAAGTGCTAACTTCAGCCCTCTGTTTTATCTTTATCCAGCAATTAGCCCAGTGTCTGGTAAATAAATATTTATTGAGCATATGAATGAATCATTTAAAACTATGCCCCCTGAGTGAATGCCTTCTGCAGATATGTAGTTTCTGATGTGAAGGACTTGATCAGATAATCAAGACTCAGGAATTCCTGGCGATTCTGAAAACTCATGAGTTTGGAAGCCATGTGAAAAGCCAAGAGCATTTCATCTGGTAGTTTGCCATGGTCCCATTTGGAATAAGTGAGCAATAAGGAAAAGGCTTGAAATTCTCACTCCTGGCTGTTTCACCCACGTTAATTTAATCTTTTTGAGGCTTGTCTTGATAAGAGGCTCAGTGCAGGGAGAGAAAGAGCAAGTCTTCATTAGGCTGGAATGGTGGGACATCTCTTTCCTGAATTCCTTCACCCCATCTCTAACCCTTTTCTCCCAGTTCATTTCATTACCAGCTGTTCCACAATTTATTTGCCACTGTCGATTTCCAGTCTAAATATGGGGGCTCATGAACCCACGCATTTTGGAGGAGTTAGAAAAAGTCTCTTAAAAACAAGCTTATAGAGATATAATTCAAATTCCATGTAATTCACGTGCTTGAAGTATACAACTCAATGATTTTGGTATATCACAGCATTGTCCATTTTAGAACCTTCTCAACTCCCCAAACAAATCCTATCTATGCTCATTAGCAGTCAGTCCCTGTCTTATGCAACAACTGTGCAACCTCTCTAATCTTTTTGTAAAGTGCTCCGGGAATGTAAACCCCCTGTAAGTCATCCGACATTTACTGAAGCTACTATGAGTGAGGTGCTCTTCCAGGCTCTATTGATAGGAAGCCAAAGAAGAGAGACAAGCAAGCAATCCCAGTTATCAGGAACCATATGTGCTGTACTGGGTTCCGCAGATGGGCCCCAAATTAAAAACAAAGCAGGACAAAACCCATGTTGGTAACAGAAGGGAGCAGGAAGACATATTTGTGATATTTCTACTCGGTGCCAGGCTCTCTGCCAGATCGCTCTGCTAATCAGCAGTGGACTGGCATATGTCAGACTTCAAAGCCTGTATTCTTTAAAAGAGAGCATGACGGATAAAAACTTAGTTGAATAAGACTATTAGATGTTTCACTTTAGCCAGCTGCGAAAATCTCTGTATTTGCTGGCTCCCAAGCCAGCCAGCTGTCTCCTAAAACATTACTTCCTGTTGTTTCGAACAAAAATATAAGGTAAACAACCCCAAGACCTTTAGTTGTCAGTCGCCAATGTAAATGCTTTTCTGCCCTGGATACAGTCGGCTTAACCAATGGTATCTTTGTTAGTGGAATTATGGGGGTGGGACTGGGGAGAGGAGAGTCACAGGGTCATTAAAGTGACTTACATTTCTCTTTTTCCCTCCCATAATCCCGAGGATTTAAATTCTCCAACAAATCAAATTCGGTTTGAGTTTGGAGCTTCTTACATGAAAAGCCAGGTTTAAAAATAGCTGTTCATGCTCCGATGACTGTAAACAAACATTGGAGAACAGAGTCGAATCAAGGGCAACAGACATTACGTATCCTTGCAGGAATGTGGAATTCAATATAAATGAAGTAACCTTCATGCATATGTTCTCTGCCTTCGCTCAGCATTGCCAGTAGAGTTCTTTGGGGGAAGAATCACCATAAAATGTTACAGCAGAAAAGGACTTTAGAAATCATATAGACTCACTGCTTCATTTTAGAAATGGGGGAGCCGAGACCAAGAGAAGGGCAGTTGTTGTATATCTAGTTGGTGGCAGTAACAAGGGGAAAATCTAGTTCTTAAGCATCTCTAGTAATAGTAAAATATATGGCAATGCATTGATACACCTGTGAGTGCATTTCCTGAGTACCTGAGACGTCACATACTATGGCCCAGGGCAATGGCTTTGGGGTTGGGAACCTGAACTTCAGTTTCAGTTCTGCTATTTACCACATGATAAGTGTAATAATTTACTTTTCTGAGGAGAAAAAAAAACATAGTATCTTTTATATCAAGTCGTTGGAATGACTAAATAGGACATACAAGTAATTTTTTAACTCACATTTGATGTTTAATGAAAGTCCTCTTTATTTTCTTCCCACTCGTGTTTTTCTCTTCATTTAGGATGTTTCACATGCCTCCACACATTTCTCTGAGTCATTAGGTAGATCCACTGCTATTTCCTGAGAAACATGAAACCTGAGTCCCTTACACGATGTGGACCAGGACTGATCTTGAATCATCACTGTCAGTTGCTCTAATTTATTACATGTCCACTATATTCCAGGTACATTATATACATTATTTATGATTCTCATAACATCACTGAAAATGAGTTATTATCTTTTTCTCCTTATGGATAAATAAAATGATGTTCAAAGAGGATAATCAACAAACTCAAGATTCTACACCTTGAAGTCAAGTTCTTCAAGCCCGTACTTTACTTTTGTACTGATGCTGTCTCACAAAGGCTATAATTACAACCTGTTTATTCTTTTAATATTCCCCATAAAATTCTGGAAAAGTTTAAGTGCAGAAGAATGATCAGTTCTGAGATCTGAGTACAGGATTCAAACCATAGCTCTACCATATAATAGTGATATGGCATTGGCAATATTCCTTAAATTCCCTTTGCTCCCTATTCCTCCTCCATTGAAGTGGATTGATAAAAACAATTATGTCACCAACAAAGACAATTTAATGATGATTCAATTAAAAATGATTTGTGCAGAATTCTCTGTACTGTGATGAAAATAAATGTCACTCTTTATATTATCACCTACCCTCTGCACACTGGGCCTATGGACATTAGATTATTATTCCTACAATGAGCACAAGGAAGAAAAGTGCTTAAATTCTCACCCCAATATCAGTCTTGATTTGACTGCCACCTGCTCCTGTTATAAACACAGCTAAGATGTCACCATTGGAGCAGGAAACTTTGAGTGAGCAATTCATGTGTTTTTCCTTGAGATTTTATTGGCAATTTGTCCTTTCCTTTCCTTTCCTTTCCTTTCCTTTCCTTTCCTTTCCTTTCCTTTCCTTTCCTTTCCTTTCCTTTCCTTTCCTTTCCTTTCCTTTCCTTTCCTTTCCTTCCTTCCCTTCCCTTCCTTCCCTTCCCCTTCCTTCCTTCCCCTCCCCCCCCTTCCCTTCCTTCCTTCCTTCCTCCTTCCCCTTCCTTCCCCTTCCCCCTCCCCCCCTTCCCTTCCCCCCCCTTTTCCTTCCTTTTCCCTCCTTCCTTCCTTCCTTCCTTCCTTCCTTCCTTCCTTCCTTCCTTCCTTCCTTCCTTCCTTCCGTCCTAGTCCGGGTCACTGACATGCGCCCCTCAGACTCCTAGTGAACTGATTTGACAGAACGGTGAACAGTAGGGGAGACACAACATGGACCCTTGGGGATGCCTTTTATGGAGTAGAGTGGGAGGCACTATGGAGGACAGCATTTTCCGTGTCACTCCAGATTTCTTCACTCCCTTCATAAATTGATCTCAGAGTTTAGGGCCATAAAATAAACATCAGAAAAGAGATAATGTCTTCCAATGAATCATATGGCTATTGAACTAAGTATCATACACAGCTATTGTTTCTTCCTTAATTAACTCTCTGTGTACAAATGTTTCTCTCCTCTTTTTCTCTATCACACACATATATACACGCATGTTTTTTGCCTTGTTTGAAAATTTTCAGTTTGACTGCTTTTACTTTAAGCTACTTCCACCAACTCCTTGCCAAAAGTATAGAATTAAATACAGAATTAATAGATTGATAGGTAGACAGATAATCATTTTGAATTCTGAAAACCTAATTTGAGGAGAAAAGTGAAAAATTATGAAGATAGAAAAAAATAGCCATTATGAGACGAGCACTGATATAATTAAAGCAAAAAGTAAAACTATGTCACAGACATTTCTGTAAGTACTCTTGAAGTGGAAGGTAGTATTATAATTATGACTTATTAACAGCGTATCAATACACACACGTACTTCACCATCAGTTTATTTGACATGAAACTCACCCATAAAATATTAGCTCTTGCTTTTCTGTTTTCTATCATCTCTGATAGGCAGGAACAGGAAATGAGATCTAGGATACAGGTGAGTCCTCCCAGGTCTGAAATGGGTCCTCTCTTAGTTGTCCTTAAGACTGTTCACCTTAGGCAATGCCTGACATATGGTAGATGCTTGAAAAATATTTGTTGAATGAATTAATAGTAATGATGGCTTATATTGTGGTGTCATTATATAGCAGATATTGTACTCATGGATGTATGTAGAATATCATATTTAACCTTTATAATAAACTTATGAGTAAAGAATTCATAAGAATCACTACCTTTTACAGATGAAGAAATTGAAGCACAGAGAGGCTAATTAACTTGAGGATAGAATGAGGGAATGAGGAAATAAGAATCTATTTTTCTTGTGGCACCAGGTATAGACTGAGAGTGTGAAAAGGTCTGGGTCAACTGAACCAATATTGGTTACACAGAGTTACTTAATATATGCGGTTCTCAGTGGATAGCAAGGGGACCCAGTGATGAAATTTCCAATAGGCAGAAGTGTTCCTGGGGGATGGCAGAAATAAAAAACTGAACCGTCTAAAAAACAGATGTGTTAAATTTCACTCAATGTCTTCTTGATAAGCCTGGATTTTTATGGATCTGCTATACGTGCAGCAATTTTTACCTTTAGGTTTTTTGAGTGCAATATGTACAGATACACCTTTCAAGTTCATTCTCTCATTCTGTTGTCCACTGCACCATCTCTGTGAAACTGAGGAATTTTGGAGAAAGCTGAAATGCATCTCAGTGGTTATGAATCTTGCGTAATTCATTTATTCAGGGGCCCATAAAAACATTAACATTTAAGAGATTGATATAAAAATGAATGTAAATTGCACCTGATTTGAGATTCTTTTCCATCCTGTAACTCCATTTTAACTTTACCATCACTTAACTTGGCAGTTTTTAATTGAAGCTCTAAATGCTGATCACTGTGGCATGTGAGTTTACAATGGAACATCCCCTTTATAAACACCATACAACCTCAACAGCATCCTCCTATGCTATTCAAGGAGCAACATGTCATTTAGAGAAGGAGGGGTAATTCAGATTCTCATGGTTTTCACGGTGGTTTGGGGAACATTGTTGGCAGTAAAAAAATGGAATTCACAGCAATCCTGTAAGTGCCCCTTGCTCAGTCACCTCGCCTTAGTGCCTGAGTCAGCAGTAGCCCAACAGAATGTATTGTGTAAAAACCTTTCCTGCCCTCTCAGATCCCTGAGACATCTGGCAAAACTTTGGTCTGTTGCTTTTACAAATGGCGGCCTGGCTCATGAGCAAATCATCATGGGAAAAGCAACTGACAACACTGAAGGCTCCTAGATTGTGTGCTCTGTTAAATGGGTGACATGTGTGTGAAAGAACCCAACACGGGGCTCCATGTGGAGCAGGGAGTGGAGTCATGGTGATTGGATGTTTAAACATCTTTGAATCATCATGATATTAAGTGAAAGGATGAACAGTTTCTCACTGAACCATGCAGACTTTCCCTGTGATAGTATGTGTTCCAGCTTGTGGGACAATTTCCCTTTGTGCCAAGGTGACAGGGTTAAAACCCTAGCTCCAGTGACCTTTTGTTTATAAGGAGTACAGGCCATGCCTTGCCCAGCCATGCCTTTCCACTGCTAGAAAGAGAGTCATCTATGAAATCAGAGTGCTTCCTTAACATCAAGATGCAAAGCTGATTTATTTCTTCACTATATAGTTCCTTAAAGAGTGGACTTTTTTTTCCCCCATTTTTCTAGAAAATGGCACCCTGTGCAAATGGGATGCTCAAATGGGGTGAGCCTGTTGGGGCATTTCCCACTCATCTAATTCAGGCAAGCTTTTCACTCTGCAAGTTCTCTTCCATTGACAAATGAGAGCAAACACAGCCACCACTGGGCAGAGATAAAGCTGCTCTGGCTTAGTTTGTTGTTACTTTGGTGAAGGTGCTGAAGATGCCATGGCAAATTACATAGGGCACAAATTCTGGAGTCAGAAAACCCTAGGTTTGGATGTGGGCTGTGGGGGCGACTTCCTCTTTCGAGTCCCCCCGGTGCCACGGACATGCATGAATGAGTAAATATGGCCGAGACATGATGAGATCTGTTTGGGGATGAAAGGTGGGCTGTGGCCAGTTTCTCAGGGGAGACAAAGGCCAGCAGCGGCCAGTTTCTCTGAGGAGAAAAAGGCCCCGAGTGCCTTTCTCCATAGCCTTTTATTGGGTTGTAATACACAGGAATACAGGGAGGCAAGGATCAAACAGTAGATAACATTTCAAAGAGATCTGAGGGCTTCAGTCTTAGTGAGTGTCTGTCAGGAAGAGAGTTGCAAAAACTTTGGGAGACATACTCATTTCCTCTTGGACCTTTATCATATGAATGAAAGCACTCTTAGCAGAGCAGATTTCACAGGTTTATCAGCAAGTCTTTGTGGTGCCAGATTTTTCCCCAAGGCATGCTCTGGCCAGACAAGGAGCTGCACCTCTCCCCATCAGGTATTCAGGCTTAAGGGGATTAGAGCCAGGAAGCGCTTCTCCCAGAGAACATGGGGACTCGGGCTATGTCAAAGCCCGGGGGGGGGGGCACAGTCCATTGCTCTTTGTTGCAGCCCCGTCCACTGAGTCCTTCCATGAAGGCCTCCCAGGTGATCGAATCTGGCTTAGGTTGCCCCCTGCTGTGAGCTGTGAGGGGTCTTACCCATCATTGACTTCCAACCAAGCTCTGGGGGCAGGGAGAGGAAGCTGAGGCAGCGTTTTCTACCAGAGACAAGCTTTGTCTCCTGCAGCTGGCATTCCAAAGGTCGTCTCTTGCTCTTAGCCACAAGGGGTAGAGATACAATTCCTAAAATCGGGCAGAGCGGTCTACAACAGTGGGCTTTCTCAGATGTTAGCATGGTCCTTGAGCAAGTCTATCTGCATGTCTCAGACTCTGTTCACCTTGATCTGAAGTGCAGACGATACTACTTAAGTCCTACAATTGTAAGTAACATTGAATGGCTTAACTTATGTGTAATAGATACTATTCGGTGCCCTCTGATGCTCTACTACTTTATGAGGTGAGCAGGTCCCATCCTTCAGCTCTTGTGACTTTTGACAGCTAACAGTTCATAACTACATCCTTTTGCACTCTGCTGATGGGAACTGCCTTGTCTGAAAATTTCTGGGATGCCAAGTCTCTCTTCCAAGGTCTGGAGAAGGTTTGCAGTAGCCTATAGCTAAAGAATACGTGATTTGGTGATTCAAAATGCCTCTTGCTTTACGGTGGGACAGCTCTGATGTCCTTCATATTTCAAAGTACCCCATGGGATCATGCAGAGGCCATACCTCCACCAAACTCACTTCTTTGCATGACGTCTCCCCTGCCTACCCTGAGAGTACTCACACAAGAAATGATTACCATGAGAATGCTCATCTCAGGCTCTCTCTGATGGAGATCACTCATAAATGTCTGCCTTAGAGCAGGTGCCCAAAGAGTATTAATTCCTGTTTCCTTTTACTTCTTTCTCCAGAAACTGTTTCTGAGTATTAGAGTTGTTTTGCCAAGGAGAAATTACTAGAAAACAATAGAAAGTTTAAAAAATCCAAGTTCATAAAAGATACTTAAAAGAAGTAAAAAGGCAGGTAACACATTCTAAGTTATTTACCATCATATAATTTAATATTTCTGTCCAATATGCAGAATTATAAGAAAGAAAGAGAAAAAATAATTAAAAAATAAACAGTGAAGAATGCGCTTCATTAATTTGCAGAAGAGGAAACTGGGATGGCCAATGCATACATGAGAAGAATTTTTGTCTTCATAGGGAAACATGAGATGTTGAATCCATTCCACAGGCAAGTTAAAATGTATGATAATATTAGTGTTGGCATAAATTTGAAGCAAAGATGAACTCATACTTGCTTATAGAAATGTTCATTAGCATTGCCATTTTGGATCACAAGTTCTCAGCATCTAGTAAATTTGAGGATAACTATAGTTTCTAATTCATTACTTAGACTTGTAAGAATTCACCACTCATAACTGTCACACACATACAAGGACATCCCTGGCAGCATTATTTGTTAATGCGAAGCAAACAAATTAACAAAAATTAGAAACATCCTTAATATTTGTTATTAGGAGAATAAAGCATTTGTAATGTATTTATGGAATACATATAAGAAAGCTCTAAATATAGATGAACAAGAGTGATAAAAATTAATACAGAGAATCAGGGAATCGTAGTATTGAGAAAAGACTACAAGCTGCAGAAAGATATAATTACTTTTTAATTCAAAAAAGTTTTCTACATTTTTAAATGAATACTTACAAATGTTGTAGACATATACAACTATAGACTTGAATAGAAACTAATCTTAAAAGACACTAACCAGGAAAAAGCAAGGCTCATCAGACTGGTGTTGGGAGAGTCATGGGATTGAACTGTATTAATAATTTTTAGTTCTCTACATTGTAATTCTAAAGCAAACATAGGCAAATGTTAAAATGTACTATATCTGAGCTGTGAGAATATCTGTTATTTTTCTTTAGGCTTTTTCTCTATGTTTGAAATATTTTATTAAAAAAACAAAATGCAATTTTCTAGGTCTGTTTGAGAATGTTAGACTTATAATAATGCACAGATATATTAATGCACTTGCTTGCACCAAGCACCTGACTTCAGACTTGGCTTTATTAAATCCCCATCTATTCATGACCCCTTTAAATCTTTTAGATCCTAGCCTAAGGCCTGCCTCTTACATGCATTTTTCTGGGTGATCAGTTCACAATATGAAATCAACTGTTCCCCAATTTGACCAATGATATGACTATGATGAATTTTATATTTGCTTATGCATTGTCATGTTTATGCTTTAAGTGCTTAAAAATTGTCTAATGTGTTTCTTTAGCCCAGAGGAGGCTGCAATTTCTCCTATTGTTTCTCATAAAGTTATCTCATAAATACCTCCCTATATTTGTCATAAATTGTCTAGAACAAATTTTACTCTTGAATTAATTTGTAGTTATTATAATTTATTAATTCAGTATTTATTTTAAACATTTAACTTTTAAATTAACTTCTCAGAGTGACATTGGTTAATAAAATTATATAGGTTTCAAGTGTACTAGGAGAGGGTCAAATATATGCTTACAAAAGATTTGACTTTGACTAATAAATACATAATGCAATTCAGTATTTTTTAGTGTCATTTAGTGCTAGTTATGGAAAATACAAAGGAAAAGATGTAGAGTTCTTGATGATCTCACAGTGGAATTAAGTCTTTCTCTTAAAAGTTATCTGTCTTTGCAATAGAATTTGAATTATTTCTTTTTAAGGTAGGTACATAGCTAACTTCCTTAGATTTCTCTTCATTCTTCTCCCATGTGGGAGCTCCTGTTTTGTGAATCTTTCATCTCTCTTTCCTTGCAGTCATGTGTTAAGTGCAATTAGAGTGCGTCCGTAAGTAGCTTTCTCGAAATAGATTTATTGACTGTAAAATTTTTGAGATCTTGCATATGTGAAAATATCTTTCTGCTTCTCACACAGTAGACCTTCAATTTGAATGTCTACCTTGCTGATTTGTTAAAAAGTTAGAATTGTTATAATTTCTCAACCACCTTCTATTAGTATAGCTGTTGAGAAATTCAATGGCATTCTAATCCCCGACCTTCTTATCTGATTTGCCTTTTTCTCTCTGCATTCTTATGTTCCTCAGCTTCAGTTTTTAAGAATTTTCTATGCACCTTTTTCTCTCTTCTTTCTTTCTCAAACTCATTTTTATGGAGTGTTGGACTTTCTCACAGAGCCACTATTTAAAAAAAATATTTTCCCACTTTCTATTCCTTGTCCTTTTATTCTGTAGTCCTATAAATTCATGTTTTTCTTTATAATTCTGCTGCTGAATACTTTATTTTGACTATAAAGTTACTGATTTCTAAGAGCTCTTCAGTGTTCTCTGAGTGTTCCTTGTCAGTGGCAGATTGTTGTTGAAGAACCTCATATATTCTATGTTATGTTTTCAGATAGTCTATTGAAGTCTCACAGGTTAGTGTTTAGACTTTCATTTATCCTTCTGCTCAAATCATTTTGCCTATCTCTTGTTATGTCCAATGGCCTTCAATCCAAAGTGATTCTCTTTGATTAAGTTAAAAACCCCTCATCTTCCTTGCCATGGGAGAGGGGTCCTATAAATTCCAACACCTTCTATTTAGTATTTCCTTCGGTATTGCTGTCTTTAGACTGGCATCCAGCAGCCCAGGCCTTTCATCATTCCTGGTGCTTCTAAATGCACCCTGAGAATCAGGGATTCTGCAGGCCAAATTGGCTCACTTCTTATTAGTATTTTCACTGACAGACACTTAGGTTGTAACCTTCTCTAATCTGCTGAGTCATATACTAACTGACTACCTACTTCTATTTTTCTAGAATACAGCTGAAATCACTGATGTGCTCTTGATTCGATTCATCTTTTGGTCAATTTATATTGTATTTCTTGTCATCCTAGTGCTTTCATTCTAGCTGGGTTTTGTGTAGAATGAGTAATAAATGTCTGTGATCTATTTGCCTGAAGTCTCCCTTGAGAAAGTAACTTGTTTGACTAACCTTGTAATATGAAGAAGTTCTTTAAACAGGATTTTTGATGGGTAAGATATGCTTTTGATTCTTTAAACCCTCCCGGATTGTTGAATTTTTGCTCTTCAACTTCAGGAGACACCTGGATGTCCAAGTCATCTTGAGTAGACAGGACTTTCACACTGTAGACTCTGAAGCAAGGTCAGTTTCATGGTGGTGTGACCTGTGCCATCAACAGGGCCCTGCTCTCCAAAGAGTCCTGTGCTTGGTTTAATGCTCTGCTATCTCTGTCTTGAAATTTCTAACATTTTTTTAGAAAAGGGCCTACATTTTTATTTTTATTTTTCACTGGACCCTGCAAATTATGAAACAGATCCTTTCCTGAAATGTGAATACCCTGATGTCTAAATATAATTTGTAGGATCACATATTCTCAGGCTATCAGTACAAATTTTCCTGTTATAAATTCCCTGAAAATAGCAAAGCAGCTGCTATTGGCTCATTACCAATGCTGACTTCTTAGCAGTTCCCTGTCTCTTGGGGTCTGTAACAGAAAGTTTGTTTTTACCCCAAAATGAAATGCATACCCTTTATCTTATCTGTGCTCATTCCACATTTTACGTATATAAGTTAGTAATTTACATGTTACAAATATATATTTATATTTTATTTAAAAAGACACAATAAAAATACTAGAAATTGCTGAAAAGCATAAAAATAATTGACCACTAATCCTTCCATTGAAGAATTATTAACTTGTTAACACGTATATTTCTTTTAAATCTTTTTTCTATGCATACATAGTAATAATAATAATAATAAAGATGGTAGCTGATTTATTTAGTGCTTTTAATATGCTGGAAACTATGCTAAGTGTTCTAAATGAATTATTGCACTCCATAGGTAGAAAATTTAAAACAAAAAAATTGTTCTTCATGGATAGGTAATTAAATAGGGTCATTTTATGCCTTTTGCAGAGAGTACCAAGACATGTGAGCTGTGTGCATCATTTTTCCTTTTCAAGCCTCAGTTTCTTATTTTGCAAAATGTACATAATACCATATCTACTCTGCCTACCCTACAGGCTCATGAGGGTTAACAACAATATCAATATTAATAAATCGCTGCCACTGAAACTCTGTTGTGCTTCTCACCCATATGTAATTTTTCATTCATTATGATTATTTTGACAATCAGAAAAGTGGATGAAATTTTGCTTTTCAAATGGGAAAACTAAGGCTTAAATATATTATGTGGCTTTATGTCACTGGCTGTAAGGACTCTGGAGTTCCACTTAAGCAACAACCATGAAGAGATGAACACATGAAAATCTGTGTGTTCTCATTCAGGATTTTCAACTTTTTAAAGGCTAAGAAAGAGAAAGAATAATTTTTCACTTTTACATGGGCTTCCCTTATTTGTCTCTTGCCACAGCCTCAACTTTCTTGATATTGTCCTCAAAATTTATTCTGAAGTGTAACTTGAATGACTAATTGGTGTGAGGCTATCGTAAATGCAGAGAAGTTTATTTCAACCTTTTTACTGCTTTTGACTTTAAAAGTGCAAAGATCTCTTCTTTTCTTGAAAAACAAAAACTTTATTCAAGAAAGACCAAAAGAAAAGACTTTCTCTATGTTCAACCACTATAGTGCAGCTAAAAATACACTCGCAGGAAATTGGTAGCACAGGAAAAAAAGTAGGTTTTTCAGCTTCATGTATCAGCTTCATGTATGCTAGTATTGTTTTATGTTAAAGATTAACTGTATAATTTTGGCAAAAGTACATGTGTAGTTCTAGTACTTCCAGAATTGTTGAGGAAGAGGTAAGCGGAGCATTCCAACTTACAGTTTGCTATGAATATTGTTATTTGGGCAAATGAGTCTAAAAATGCACTAACATTAGCATTATTGAGACCAAGGCATTGTGACATAAATTTCAAAATGTCATAAACCCTAATGTCCAGCTTATCCCTATTAAGAAGATAGTAATCAACTTGGGGAGATCAGAGAGTCCTGGCAGACTGAGCTGTAGAGCCTTTTTCTCTTGAGAAATTATATGTGTCGGTCTGTCCATCCACCCATCCATTCATCCATCCATCCTTCATCCCAACAGTTATCCAGCACTTAATATTCATTCAGTCAACATAAAGCAGGGTTAAGGAAAGTTCCAATATGCTTATCCCAGGAGATGTTGTGAAATCAAATAAGCTAATGTAGGTAGAAAGGCTATCTGCATACTTTGACATGCTATTAAGACATGAAAGATTATTATGACCCAATCTTTAATATCACTGCTTTGGAATCCAATGTTCTAATATTTTCAGCCTGTTGACAGGCACAAATATTTCCCAGGACTCCACAAGCCTGCAGTTAAGAAACTGGAAACACATTTATAAATGTACAAATTGACTAATTACTCCCTAATTAGTTAGCAGACTGGGTATTGTAATCACCCTAAGATAGGTTGGTTAATGTCATGAAATGGAAAGAAGAGTTTTGCTACATTATATTATGTCAAAATTTGCATAAAGATTTAATTAAAATATTTAATGGGCCCTGCCATTTCTGAGCCATGGCCAGGCAGCCGGTCAATGGCACTTACGAGATTTTACTGGTCGTCGGCAGTTTGGGCATCAGGTTAACAGACGATCTTTTAATGCAGTAAAAAAAAAAAACCTGAAACATTTTATACACTTACATTATTTCAAGATTTTTATTGACGGCTCAATAATGGAACATAAGCATGATTAGTTTGTCTTGCATTTGAAGAGACTAGAGAAAGAAGCTAGCCAAGAAACTAACCCAGATTTTATAGGTAGATCCTAGGTAGACTGGAGTTATGCTTGTCTTTAAAACCATTCATTTCCAGACCTTTGCTTCACCTCAGCTGTCTGAAAAGTCCAACAATTAGATGATAGTTCTGCTATTATTTTCACTTTCACTGTATTATCCTGGACTTGGGTGTTCTTACATTTGGTTCTTTTTAATCCAAAGTCTCTATGGCTTCCCACACAATATCAGGGAAAGTCTAAAAGAGAGATTAATGGTTTCCACATACATTAACTTTTAAAAAATTAAGTTCATTGAGGTGACACTGGTTAATAAAATTAAATACATTTCAAGTGTACAAATGTATAAAACGTCATCTATATATTTCATTGTGTGTTTATCACCCAAAGTCAGATCTTCTTCTGTCACTATATTTGACCCCCTTTACCCTTCCCTCCCCATCCCCCAACTCCCCTTCCCTGTGGTAACCCCCATAACGTTATCTGTGTCTTTGAGTTTTTGTTTGTTTGTCTTGTTTATTTGTTGCTTTGGTTTTATATTCAATGTATGAGTCAAAGATAGTTATTCTTCCCTTTGAAATTCCATATTTTTTGGTTCATTCTTCTCTGAGAAAATTTCAAGATATCAAAAAGAAACAGTAATACCTTGAGTAAGTTAAAGCCAATGGTGCTTTGGTTTTAGCTTCTATCGTTCCATAAAGCTTAAGTAATCACTGGTTCAACATCCCCCCGACCTCTTTCACCCCAGAGGCAAATCCTATCATTGTAAATTTACTGTGAAATATTGATAGAGCTGTTGGCCAAGGGCCCTGGTTTCCAAGGTGGCTTATTTCCTTGTTCTAGGATCTGGTCCTTGGATTTTCACATTTGGAAATTTGATTTATTCATGGCATGCACACATGCTAACCAAATTAGAAGAGATTAGTGCAGACACTGAGATACCACTTATTAATTTAAAATGAAAAAAGTTGGCATGCAGCATAAGATTCTTGAGTCTTCTGGTGAATATGTTTCTTTTAAAACAGCAAGTCAAACAAATCTGGGTTTTTTAAATGCACTTAGGGTTTCTTAATGGCTCTTAATGGTGCATCTATGTTGGATATAATTCTCTTCAAAATAAAGAGGTACCTGTTGGGGGAGCTGAATATTTAACCCTCTGATCAAAAGATTCTTCCTTTGGACAGTGCTGGAAATTTAATTACTGCTATTGGTCCTTTGTGACCCTGCGTTGGCACTGCTGGGAGTGGCAAGGAAAGGCAAGCTAGGGCAATCCTGAGTTGCTTGAGTTCTTACTGGCATCTCTTTATGAAGTCTGCTTTCCTTTAGACTCTTGCTTTTTCATGCCTAATTTAGTTCTTCAATATTTTACTTGCTATTGTTTTTGAGCTCTTCTTGGATTTCTTAGCACTACGCTTGGTTCTCTCTAGCACTGTGTCTTTGATAAACAATTTCATCTCACCTTTAACAGGAAGCTAAACAACAAAACAAACAAACAAGCAGAATAAAAACAAAGATACTGAAATAGAGAACAAGGGGACAGTGACCAGAGGGGAGAGGGAAGGGAATTTAAGGGGGAAAAAGGGGAGGGATTTGGAGGAACAAATATGAAGGACACAGGGATGAGAACTAAGGGGGGTGGAAATGGGAGGGAGGTGGGGAGCACGAGGCGGGGGGGGGGCTGGGATGGGAGAAATAGACAAAAAACTGTACTTGAAAAATAACTAAATAAAATTATTTTAAAAAAACAAAAAAAGAAAGATAAAAAATAACTTCAAAATTAAAAAAAAATCAGTTACTTTCTCTGGCCTTGACTTTCACCCTGAGGATCTCACTTCCCCCAAGTGGCTCCAGTAACACTTCACCCTTGATTCCTACCAGCCAGGTACTCATCGCCTTTCCTCTCCCACGCTTCCTCTCACACCAGACGCATTTCATTGAAACCATTTTTCTTTATATACTTATAGAACTTTGACTTTTTTTATTTACAGGTAAGAGGACATTTATTAGATTGCCAAGATCTGGATCCTTCTGTCTTTGCCCTGAGAGATGAGTCAGTTGAACACAGGTTCCTGAAGATATCTGATCTTTTTCATTACATGTTGATTTTACTTGGCTATATCTTAGGGCTTAGGGATGTCTCATATTTGCCTTTATACCATTTAATAATTAGAACATTAACTTTGGGGATATTTGTTTATACTTTAAAGTATTTTCATGCTTTTTTTCTCATCTCCTAATAGCCTTGTGATGTGGAGGTTATGGCGGGGGGTGGGGGAAGATCTTATTTTGGCAACTGTCTAGATTTCCCTTACATCTGGGCTTCTTGACTTTTGGCTAGAAAAATAAGAGAAACCGACATAGGCCACTGAAGATCTCTAGATAAGGACATTGGTAAAAAGCAAAAGAAACGTAAAAACAAAACCGCTTAATTTACAGGACAAAAGCTGGGCACTTGTCAGTGCCCCCTTCCACAAGTTGCATTAGCTTTGGAAAGAGGACCCTTTGGCCAAGGCACCTGAAGGTAGAACCTTGGCCAGGGAGCCCCTCATATGAGGCCTTTGATATACACATAGCATTGTTTGGTGAGCTGCTGGCATATTGCTATGTTTTTCAGGCTCTCGAAAATCTCTGGAAATGCACTCTCAGACTTGTCCCTACCACCTGCATACCACACCAGAGCCTCCATCAGATGAATTTTGTATCCTCCTTTCTTCACTGCTTCTTTCTTTCCAGGTAACACTTAGCATAACAGTTTGCTCCCCCGCATTGCCCTGCCATGCTGAGCTGTAACAGTTGGGAATGATTTTGGGGGATGGGAATTCAGAGAATCTTCATTCTTCCCAAGGGGGCCAGTATCCCATCCTTCTCAAAAGCTCTGCATGGCTGGCTTGCCTCTCCTACTTTTTCTCCTCTTTTATTCACACACACACACACACACACACACACACTCTCTCTCTCTCTCTCTCTCTCTCTCTCTCTCTCTCTCTCTCTCTGTTAAAAATCTCAAAAAAAATTATCATCTTCTTTGGTCTTCTCACATCTGTTCTCATAAATCTTCAGTGACTTTCCATGGTTTGTGGGTACCAGGCTGAGCAGCCTGGGGATGGCAGCCTGGGCTTCTCAGGGTCCAGCAGTGAGCTCCCAGAGTATGTGGCTGGAGTATCTCTTTTTGAAAATATTATTCCTTGTTATGTCTGGTGCTATTTGTATGTGAACATCTTTTCTCTTGTGCCTGTAAGCCTCCTGAGTATTAGGTTCAAATCTGCATGTCCGGTTCAATCTGATACTTCTCCCAGCACTAACCAGAGCACCTGACTCAGCAGATGCTCTGCCAATATTTGCGGCATGCGATAAAGACTGAATGAGCTTCATGAGGAACTTTCTCATTCTGAGCGAAGCTGCGTATCTGGAATTGAATAAATGGCCTGGATGGCTGCTTTCCCCCCCTTACATATCCTTTTATCAGGAGAATAATTTTAGAAAGCAGAAAAGTAGGAAGGATAATAAAAACCAAGTATCATGCACTCATCATCACAAACTAAAGCATTGTTGAGATTTTTCAGACTGCTTCATATTTTTAGTTAAAGATATAAAACATTCCAAATAAATATAACCCTTTGTCTTGCATTCCAATCCTGTTCTGCTTCATGTCTTCTTAGAGACATGGTATGATGAAACTTCTGTGAATACATTTTATCTTTTCTTACACTTTTGTATACAAATGTATGCACCAGCTGATATACAGCAGAAGTTAAGTGTGGCCCAGGGGACAAACCCAGCTCATGGCCTGTTTCTCTTAAGACTTCAGGCTAAGAAAAGCTTTTACATTTGAAAGAGTTGTAAACAAAGGAGAACAACATGAAATAATAATAGGGGAGAGATATCATATGTGGTCTACAACCCCGAAAATATTTATTATTTGTCTTTTGCAGAAAGTTTGCCAATCCTGATACGTAATATTGGCTTTGTTTTTAGCTACACAAGGGTATCCTACAATCATTCTGAAAGTTGCTTTAATTTTCAGCCCTGTAGTTCTTGCTACATGTACTGTTTTCGTCCCTCTGATGATGCCAGAGTTTTCCATCATATTAATTTAGCATTTTAAAAATTCATTCTCTTGATAGGTGGGCAGTTATCTTATTTCCAACTTTTTACTATTTAATTAAGGCAAGAAACATTCTTTTATCTCGCATACATGAGAGTTTTTAAGGGATACGAAGTCCTAGAAGTATAATCATTGATTTATAGGGAATGGGCATTCCTGAGTTGGACAGAAGCAAACTGTTCCTGAAAATAGGTATAAGTATTTCAACACTTAACTTCAGTTTGAGATAGATTCTTAATCTCTGCGAGCTCCTGTTCTCCCATTGTCCCAGTGAATGGAAAAGACAGCTGCTGCCTAATGGCCTGGGGTGTTCTATTGTCTTCACTTAACAGACAAAACATTGGAAGCAAAAACCCTTTCAGGGGCTGTTAAGTGCTAAAAAGTGAAGAGTGCTGCATCTTTACAGAGGATTTCACTCAAGGACAAGACAAGGGCATCAAGAGAGACTTCTGGCAGCCTGAATAAAAGTGACACATGCAGAAGGCCACCTCTGAGGGACTTTGTCAAAAGGATGCCGAATGACATTCCACTTCAAACAATATCTGGTGACAGGTGTTCTGCTCGGTGGCAACTCGGTCCACCGCACGATTTCCTCAGGTGCTGTCAGTGGCCCCTGTGGTCGGAACCACTTCCCTCCTGGTCCAGAACTCCAGGAACAAAGACAGACAGACAGGACCCGCACTGGGCCAATTGCAATGGCCCTGAAGAAGCACGTATTGAGCACTAAGTGTGTGACTCACCCTGAGCCATAGGTGGGGACAGAGGCAGGAATACAAAAGAAAGATACACAAAAGATGGAGGCTCCTTGTTTTAAATCACTAATGGTCTAGGTAAAAATGTCAAGGGAATTAATAGCTCTTTAGCTCTGTTGGGATCTCCTGATCCACCCAGTAACAGCTGAGACACCTGGCTTCAGTTGACATACAGCACTGGAACTTACTTCAGAAAACACCTCAACAGCCAGCAGCTGCTAAAAAACCAAATAACAACACAAGATGAAACCAACAACCAACCAAATAAGCAAAGCCAAAACCATCAAAAAAAGTACAGGGGTCCTTCCCTCTCAAAGTGATACTTATCTAAAAACTTGACACTTTAATTAGAGACAATACTTGAGGGACAAAGACACCTTGTAGTTTTTATCAGTATTAATGAGAAATAACCAGATGGGTCATTGTCCTTTTATTTTTCTCTGGGCCTTCTGCATCCAGCATATGCCCCATCCTCTACTATTTGATTACATATATATAAATGTAATCTATATATATATACATAGTTATATATATATACACATAAATGATATATAATTATATATAGTTATAGTCATATATATAGTTATATATACATAAATATAATTTTTGTGTTAGCAAGTAATTGCCATGAGGGAGGGACTATGCCTCTTTGCTTGCACAGACACTTCATACTCTGCATGAAATATAGATGCTACCAGTTAAACTTAGTCAAATGGCTGACTGAATAATTGAGGGGGTAGTAGGAGATGCAGCCAGGCAAGATTGGGCACCAGGTGATGAAGGGCCCCATTTGCCACATTAAATAACTTGTTTCATACTTTATTCTGCAGGTAACATTATTGGTGGGTTAGCAAAGCTGGAGGAGTGAATAATTAAGACACGAGAGCAGAGATTCAGCCTGTCAATTCTGTGCAAAGACAATAGAATGCTAGTAGTGACAGTGGCACAGCCTCCAGCACCACCTGCCTCTGCACACCCTCTGCTTCTGCCCTAGCTCACTTTGAATTTCAGTGCATGCCTGGCAGGTTCATGTCTCTATTCTGTGCCTATTTACTAAGTGCTCTCCCTTTCCTACCATTCTCATGAACATGGTGAACTTAGTTGTTTCTCATAACTCAGCTGACATCTCTTGTTCCCTTGTGAGGAATTTATAAACTGTTGCTCCTTTCTACATCCCAACACTCCTGGTGCAGCTGGAATTTCCTTGCGTTCTCATGATACCCAATACAGCTTTCTTCTGCAGCATCAACTGGAGACTATTGTTAATTTTTCTGAATTCTCCATTTTATGACAAGCCTTAGAAGCTGGGTGCTAGTCACAACCAAATTTATAACAGATCTCAGCACAAGGCATAGTGGTTGGTCTGTGAAAGAGCTCTCCAGCTGCTAATGGAGGAGCCAGCAAGAGGGGTGGCTGCAACCTGACTCAGTGAAAACTTATAATAAACTGAGTAGCTTAGGAGAGGGCACCTCTCTTCCCTGTGCTTGGATTGAAGCAATCAGCCTGTTTTATATGTGCCATCAAAAGAGGCTTCTTTTGGATCAAGAGCACCTTTTGAAAAGAAGCTGCAGCCTGGAGATTTTGTAGAGTGTACGAGTTTGGAAGACATCTCTCCGGGCCATCCTGCGTCCATTCAGAATTGTTTCCTCATGTCTCAGAAGAAGCAGAGACTCCAGAAGTCTGAGAAGGGAGGCTGTGTGCACCTTGATTCTCTGGGGTGTCACGGCCTTTATCAAGCATCTGCTGTATTCCACATTTCCCTTCTACCCCAAAGAGTTGGTAGGACATATTCTAACATTCTTCTCTTTCACAAGAGGATGGAAATGCAAGGCATGAGGTGTATACCCTTTCTCCCTGTCCTGTGTAAAAAGCATTAATTGGTCATGGGAATTTTTTTGATTCTGGATGGAACCTAAAAATCTTTTCTGGCAACTACAACCAAACAGAAGTGACATAAAAGTTTTGTTTTATAGCCTTAATTAGAGCAGATTTTTGGCTAAATATTAGGCTGAATCTTATGAAGTTACTGTTTTTACAATGGTTAAAATGGTCAAATATTAAGATTCCACACAGTTCATTCTAAATAAATTTGGTAACTTGACATCATGTCCCAGAGTTCCCTGGGTATGTATACAGATCAGATCTCTTACCATGATTTTTTGATAATCTTGTATGAATGCAATGCTTAAAGTATAGCTTCAGAAGTTAATTTGAATAACCCTCTCTTTTTAATGTAAATAATGCATGTAACCCCAAATGCTGATGTTTCTCAAAGCCTGATCTGCCATAGTTTTGCAAAAGATACCAAGTTGTGTTTTATTTTCACGGGATCAGTCAGAAAACTTGGTGGTATTATTGGAAGGGTTCCAAGGAATCTTGTCATAGAAATGCATCCCTGCATGCTAAGGCATTATGTCCCCAAAGGAGTCCTTGCTATCAAGCAAATATCTAGAGAATTCACATAAATCAATGCCAACTGTTGACACTCAACACACACTTATGTTACATAAGGTAGGTCAGTGTTTTTCAGTAGGGGTAGTTTTGTCCCCCAGGGGATATTTGGCAGTGTCGAGACACTTTTGATTGTTATAATTTGGGGAGGGGTTGCTACTGGCATTCAGTGGGCAGAGACCAGGAAGGCTACTATACTTCTTACCATGCATGGAGCAGCCCTCTCGCACAGAACTCTCCCCTCCAAAATGTCAGAAGTGTGGCGATCGAGAAACTCTTAGTTGTTTTAGAGGGAGTAGCATAAACAGGCAGATGACATTTGTTATTAGAAAGGGGCAGAGACATTAATCTAGAGGCTGGGATATTCTCCAAGATATACGTGTCTGGGAGCCCTGGGATAAAGGCCTGCCACAGGTTGAGTTTCCGTGGAAGTGAACTCTTTGATGTAGATTAGCAGGCAGGAGGTTTGTTTGGGAGTTCTCTGGGAATCTCTAAGTTAGAGACTCCAAGGAGAGAGCAGTGGAGCTGTGAGACAGCTTCAGCAGGATTTAAGGGACTCCATGGGGAGCTCTGAAGAGGAACGTTCTTTCATAACCCTCACTAGTTGGGAAAAGGGGGTGGAGTCTTAGTGCCCTGGAGTACATCAGTCATTGGATTTAAGCTTTCTCAAGGGCCCATAGCTTTGGGGAGGGCAGTTCTATTCAGCTGCAGCAGGTTCTGAGGGAGCAACACTCCCAACAGCAGGGGTGATGGAGCCTTCATTACCAAAGGGGACCCAGAGGATCCTCACCTCATGCTCCACGAGGCCAACTGAAGGCAGAGTTGACTTCATAATATGACCTAGAGACTTTTCTGTATCGTTTGTCTTAAATTTCCACAAACATTTTCAACTAACAAATCCCATCACTTCCTATTATTGACACTTTTTACATATGAGAAAGCAGAAATGTAAGAAGTTAATTCATTCAACGTCACACAGAAGTTACTGAACAGATCGTTAATGGAAACCCCAAACCCTGACTCCCTGTACTTTCCATTGCATTATTGTTTTCCCTAATAACATTTAAAAAATAATTCGTGTACAGAGGTCCACCCATGCTTTGATTTGTACTTCATTCATATTTTATTTACACGTTCCTATTTTTTTTAAAGGGCTGGGGATCAGGACTCACATTCGCCTCAACCTTTGCCCCATGACTTGGGTCATGGATGACCTCTCTCTTTTCCTCTTTTTTTTCCTGACAAACAGCAATTGCCCAATCGAGTTGCCCAATCCACTGGATTTGTGGATTTGTGTTGTCTAAACTTTTTTCTCTACCTCCCTCCATACACAAGTCAAGCCCTCTTTCCCACTGATGTCTTCGCTATTTCACCATAACTCTCACGTTCAGCATCTGAAGAACCTCGGAATTGCCTTGACTATCTCCATATGCACTTCCCTGTGGTTCATACTTGCATGGCCACTGGAGCATCTTCCAAAAAGGCAGAGTTAGGGATACAGCTGTGTTTTGTAAAACTATTCAGGCTGTCTATCAGCTATGGGGGAAAGTCTGAGTGCCTTAGTGTGGCTGCAAGGGCATCTTCAAACTGGGTTGCTTGCTTGGTCTGCCTTGTATCCTTGGGTCACCCCAGTGCTAGACCAAGCTCCAGGCTCTTCACTCATTGAGTACGAGAAGCATTTTCAAGACTCTGAGATTTTGCCCTACCTGTTCCTAGATTTGAATACCCTCTCCTTCAGTTTGAAATTTTTTTCATCTTTCAAGAAACAAAAGTGAATTTTCATGTGAAAATGTCCCTATTTCTTTCACTTCCAGTGTTCTTATTGTGAAATGCCTACTGTATAGTTAGTGGGAGATGTCTTTGTCTCCCTCTCTCAACTTGAACACCCCTCAGTGGTAGAAGCCAGGTTTCATTGAGCTTGATAGGTCCAGAGACTAAGCAGGGACAGAAATGCGTTAAGTGCCCGCTAAATGCTTGTTGAGAGAATGGCTTAGTGGCAAGTATGAAAACATATTGTCATCCCTTTCATTTTTCTCATAAAAGGCATCGGTGGTCTATATAATCCAGAATGGTAAATGCAAACATGTATTAGAAGAAACATGCTAGAAATCAGATAGAGACATTCCCTAGGCTGGTCACCACTGTCTTTTCTGAACAAGTTGGTGCCACATGGAATTAAAATGTTTTCTATTGTGTCTTTACATACATGGAAAACATAGGTTACTTTACTAAATTAAGGCAGAAGAGACCATCCAATATATAAGTGCTGGGCAGTTATTTAAGCATCTGCTACTGCTATTTTGCATTCACCATCCAGGCACGGAAAGACATCTTAATCCTTGGAGATGGGTTCACCTTAAAATTCTATAAATTTTTGTGGATTTTGTGCAGGTGTGTGTATATATACACATATATGTATGTTATACATGTGTGCTATATATCTTTTTTTTTACTTTAGAAAGTTTCATGAGCCTTCATTTCAAAAATAACAACATTCAGGTGCTGTCTGGGTAGGATGGGCAATTCAGTGCAGATGAAGTCAGACCTTCCTCCCAAGAGGCCACAATGACAAGATAAAGAAGTACTAATCAGAAGGAAAATGTGCACAGGTGCTTGTAAAGCATATTTCTTATAAAGTTTCATCCCCTTTGAACTCACAGAAGATGGCTTTCCTAAGACCATTAAGGAAATTGATCCATTTTCTCAGGCAAACAGTCCAGAGTTTAAAATGATGTTTTGAATTCAAGTTTTGAACCAGCTACTGAATATCTGTATAATCTAGAGCAAGGTGTGTAACTTTGCCCTGTCTTCCTGTACTCGCTGGCAACCTGTAATAATAAAAACACCTTTAATAAGGTTGACAGAAAGATTCAATGAAAACATGTGTATGAAGTTCCCAGAATGGTTCCAGAACATGTGTATGAAGTTCCCTTCATTCTGGCCAGCCAGATATGAAGATAAAGTTGTGTCTTTATCTCTTACAGAGTTTTTGGTAAGTTTGTGACACTTTGTAAAACTTACCAAAGTTCAGGTGTCTACAAATATTGGTTATTATTTATACCTATATGATATAGAAGAACAGGACTTGCTGCTTGGGTATACTTTATATACAACCAAACACCTGCATGGGTTGTAATGGAGTTTCTACTCAATTTAATCAGAGGGAATGCAGAACAGGCCCCCGGAAATCTTTTTCTTGTTTTTGCCCAGTTGTAATGATGCGCCTGATAGCTCTGTACAGTTTAGAGCTCTCCAGAGTTACTGCAGACATGAGACATAAAGAGGAGGAAACTGCAAAGTGTTAGGAATTTAATTGGGAGTGATTTGGTGCTTCCAAGTAGCACTCATTAGTTAGGGTAAATAAATACACCACTAAGGAATCAAATCAAAACAGATAACTGCTTTGATGAGAATATAGACCGGGGTAACACATGAAATGCAAAATTTTAATCCTAAAATATAATTGTGGAAACAGCTTGGCTGATGTGACAAGCAGGCAAACCGTTGTAGGGACCTGTCACATGTTACCGTAGGTACTTCCAGCTCACCTCATTGCATTCTCACAGCAATCCTGTGAGGTGGGTGTTCGTGTCTCAAATCTGTAGAATGTTCGGGAAATGAGTTGCTTTTTTAAATCCAGGCGGTTAGTAGGAGACAAAGTCACATGCAATCCCAGATCCTCTGCCTTTTGTAGAAACTTAAATTAAGGTCTCACTCAATGACATTTTATACGGTGAGAGGAAGGACCCCTGCAGAAGTCCCCATCTCATGTCTGTCCAGGCAAACCTCAGAGCACAGAGCATCGCAGAGTCAAATCTTGGTGAAAAAGCTTTCTTGTCCAAATATTTCTTGATTGTTTCCTTTATGATGAGTGGTGAAGTTTGGAATATGAAGCTCCATGTAGATCTATGTTCCTCACTTGATGCTCGTCTGAAACTCTGAAGCAGCAGAATGTGTGTTGGGGGCATACAGGAAGTGGAAAATGGTGTGTACATGAGTGTGTGTGTGTGTTGGGTGTGATGTTGGAGTTGTGTGTATGTGTTGAGGGTGGTGCTAGAGGTGTGTGTTGCCAGGTATGAGGTTGAGACTGGCGAGCTAAGAGGAGAGGGGTTGGTGTCCCCATGAATGACAGAACTCTTGTTACTCGTCTGGAAACTCCAGGACTTTGTGCCTTACCCACCCCCACTCTACCACCTGTTCAAAAAATCCTAATGACCACTCATTTCAGAAGCTGTAACTGAGAACCTTTAAGTCTGAGAAATTTTAGTGAACTTATGGGGCTTCTGAGAGGCAAAATGAATAAACATGATGTTATCCTTTGATCCCCATGACTGAGATGTAAGACTTGGGAAACTGAGCCATAGAGAATCTGAGAGGAGGGAGCACTCCACAGGCTGGGTCTCATTTGACACGCATTCAGAAGGATGCAGGGATGGCATTTCCTAATGCAGAAGACCTTTCTTCACTGCAAATTTTGAACTCGTAGAGACAACCCATTTTCTAAGACCAATTGTATTAGTTTTCTATGAGGTATAACAAATTACTATAAATCTATAGGCTTAAAACTACACCTATTTATTATCCACACTTTCTGTGGCTTGGGGAGTTCAGGCATCACTTAACTAGGTCTCCTGTGCAGCATCTCACAAGGCTGCAATCCAGATGTTGGCTGGAATGCATTCTCATCTGGATCTTGGGGTCCTATTCCAAGCTTATTCAAGCTGTTGACAGAATTCAGTGCCTTGTGATTATGGGAATGAGGTTCTTAACTCCTAGAAACCAGCCCTCTCCACAGTCAGTTCATAACACGGCTGTTTGCTTCCTTAAGGCCAGCAAAGAGCATTTTTCCTGCTTTGACTTTGCTCTTCCAGGGAAGACTTGGTCCCTCCTTTAAAGAGCTCACCTGATTGCCTGGTCAGTTCAGCCAAGATTATATCCTCTCTGATGAACACAGTCAACTGACTAAGGACATTGATTACACCTGGAAATTCCATCTCCTTTGCCATAGTCTATGGTTAGAAGCAAACCATTGATTCTGCCCTAACTCAAAGGGAGGAAATTGCATGCAAATGTGGGTACCAGGGGATGAGGATCTTCAAATTCTGCCTTCCATTCCAGGGGATTCCAAAACAAGATGTATATTCAAGTTGCACATGATACATTGGGTGTCAGGAACACATGTGAGAACCTTTATTTGTGCTTTGTATTTCATTCATTTTAATTTTTGTATAACTTATGATGAATATAACCTATTAGAAAAGAGGTAGATACATACCATTTACAACTTCATCTTTTGAAAACTGTGCTTTTTATTTTTTTTCTTGCTAATTGGGAGGCTGCTGACTTAAATAGATGGTCTGACAAGCTCAATGTGACACTGTTTTTGAAAATAAACATGTCAACCAGAGATGTCTACATTATCCTAACCAAGCCTAGCCTCTGCTTAGAAATCTTCATTAAAATGGAATTCACTAGCTTTCAAAGTACCTCTGGGTAGTACCTGAGACAGTACACAAGACCTGTTGTGTGTCGTGGTGCAATGGGAGACCTCTAGAGAATGTTTCCAGGGCTTACATATAATGGGGAGTAAGTTGCTTTTCGCTGGACAGTCAGAAGAGTGTTCCTGATCAATTTGAGCTATGTTGTGAAGGAGATATCATCTCCTAAATTTGCTCATGAGACTGAAAGACCTTTTGGGAGGAATAGCAGAATGACTGGAAAGAGGTGAAAGAGGAGTGTTAGTTGCTGAGCATGGGAAGACTATGGAATTATGTACGTTCTAGCTTCCAAATGAGAAGACCTAAGGAGACGTTGCTTCAAAATCCTTTCCCAGGAATCAGTGTGAGATTAGAAGTACTTATCTTTGGTCTGGCCCCCCAATAGTCCCTGTGTTGCTACAACAGTTCCCTTGGTAGACCGTTGTCTACTACGTACCTGTGATCTCCTTTCTCGCTCATGGACCTGTGGTTTTATATGGAGCAGTGATTGGTCCTGGCTATGCAATGGACCATAACTGGTTTAAGGGCAAGTCAGTTCCCCTCTTCCCAGTGCTTCTTGTGGTTAGACTCCACGTGAAGCAGTCTGGCATGAGGTGTTAGGAGAAGTTGTCTAAAAGGTACCTGGAAAAGCTTTTGATTTCACAATACATAAGACCCATGCTACTGTCACTACTCTTCCTCTGATGCTGAGACCCACAGCGACCACCTTGCAAAGGTCTGCATCCCAAATGCTTGTTCAATGAGAAAATAAAAATAATGAAAGTCACTTGTAATGAGGTATTTTATGTATAGCTTAGAGCATTTCTAATAACTCTCATTCTCATAATGCATATTTTTAATTTTCTTCCTTTCCTTATTCTACACTATCTTCAGTTTTTCCTCCTGAAACATTGCCAATTTAGACATTGGACATGTAGAGCAGCTGCAGGAAGGAACAGACCTGATGGCTCTCATTTCATTTATGTTGGAAGGCTCCAAAGCAATGTAGAGTAAATAGCTAGAGTGCTGCCTAATTAGAAGACTTAAAAAATAATTAGGGCATAAGACTTTGCACATAATCATGATAAAGCACTGCCACTCAGAAGTCAGTGGGAGCCACCCTGTTTCTTGTATTGTAGATGAAATTGCACAGCACGTCTTACCTGACCCCTTGGGTCCCTGAAGAGTGTAAGTTCTCCAGGACATCATTCTGGCTCTGAATTCTTGCTGCTTCTGAAGTTATTTTACAAATTCTCCTGCCTTTGTGAAGGTGCTGCCTCTTTTCCATTGACCAGTAGCTTTGGAAATAACCCCCTGTCCACCATTTTCAGGGAAGAACAATGAAAAACAACAAGAAAAAAACTACAGAATTGATACAAAGTGTTTGAGCATCTGGCTTTACTGGAAGGTTGGGGGAGCCCGAAGTGCTTACCTCAGTGACAGACACAACATCCGACTAAATTAAATGTTCAATTTAAAGATACGTGTCTAGTGACAAGGGACAACTGGGAGTGTGAGCTCTTGTGGGAGCCAAGAATAATGGAAATGATACTCAGATATGTAAAAGCATGAATGAAAAGATTATACACTTGTACCTGGAGTGCTTGCCTATCACACACAATAAACAATAGCCATAGATTTCCCTTCATTTCAACAGTAAGCCAATATTTAATGAACAATTTCCTCACTTGCCCAAAGTAGTTGATGTCCAGAAAAGTTAAATTGTGACTCCTTGAGAAGCAAGAGGGGACATGTTAGGAGGTTTTTTTAGAACTATGTCCATTAAGATCAAAACTGAAGTTGAAAGCTATAGCTCTTAAAGGAAGAATGAAACTGGACCATCTGAACTGGTTCATTTTCCCAAGAGTCAGAATAGCAAGAATTTTCTTTTTGTTGTTATTGTTTGGGATGGGGAGTGGTGGACAGGTCATAGATTTAAGAATAAGGAAAAGAAATTACATAACAACAATATATCTGATGTTAACTTTAACAACATAATTGATGCCCAGTTTCTTGTTCAATGAACCATATCACTTAAGTAAAGCACACTAATTATTTCAAGTTGAAAATGTTTCATACATGTTTATTTCTAACTTGTTACCAGCTTTTACTTAATTTTTTCCTATTTATTCTATGCAGTTCTCTAGTGAGCACCTGCATCCTCCCTCTAGAGTTTATGGTTCTTTTGGAAAAACAAGAAACGTTTATTAAATAAGAGATATAGCAAAAAGAAACAGACACTCACCAAAAAAAATTGACTTGATGCACCTTCTGATGGTAACAAGACAGTGTCCTTTGATGATAAATTGAATGAGGCTCCTGCATGTGTGAAATGAAAGCCCTTGAAATAAAAAACTGAGCCTAATGGCTTTGTTGGCCTCACTCATGTAACTTCTCAGAGTGTAGTCAAAGGGGTATCTGATCATGAATAGAAAAGACAAGGGTGGAGGAATCTGAACCAGATGAAACACCCAGAGCTTCTCTCTCTCTTTCTCTCTCTCTCTGTCTTCTTGCACCTGTTGGGTAAGCAACCACCTACCGCAGCCAGATGGAGCCTCCTGTTAACAGACTTCTTTGGCTACAGAGAAGTACCTGGGTTTTCTCTTGTGTTTGCTCTAGCTCTGTGTTCCCATTCTTGAACACTTTTGAAATAATAGGGTAGTTTTGACCTGCTATCTACCTGCTACAATTGCATAAATAAGAAGTTATGAGACATTTAGTGGAAAGTAGATGGTAAAAGTGAGTTTACTTAATTCTGGAGCACAAAACTCAAAGTCACTTTGTTTCCATTTGTTTCAGCAGCACATGAGGAGACAAGACATAGTCATGCAGCCTAAATCAGACCATTGAGAAATTCCATGGAGAAACAGGGAATGAATCACCCACCAAGTTGTAAACATATTTACTCACTTCTCAAATGTTTGCCCAACTTTCTGAATTAGTACTAACCTTCTTGTAGCTTAGGCCCAAACTAAATTAAATTTAAATTAATTTCTTGGAAAGAACAAGGAGGAGGAGGAAAAGGAGCAAGAGAAGGAAGAGGAGGAGAAGGAGTAGAATCCAGTTTCTCATTTGAAGACACTAGTGATTATTGCCAGTTGTCATGGTAACTTTCCTTCCCCATTAAAACACCAGGAATCACTAGAAATAAAGCATACAATTTAGAGCCAAGTCTTAATTCTGTGTCAAGAAAATGAACTCTGATGAAGCATTTGAATAGCAGCTGTGGGGAACCCAGAGGTGCAGGATCTTTGGTTTCTTTCCAGCACTTCCTGGATGGGTGGTATTGGACCAGACCCTTCCCTTTTCAGGGTCTGGGTTTGCTAATCATTAAATAGGAAAACTATACCAGGTAGTTTCAGGGGCTTTTTGGTGTTTCAGAAGGAGGAGTGGTCATGGATGTTCATACACGGGTTCTGGAATGCAGCCTGAGAAAAGCAGTGATGGGCAGTAGACCAGTGAACACCATACTGGAAGAACGCGCCGCTGTCAGTACATGTAGGTTTTATTTTAAGTGCTATGTATTAGCAAAATTATGGTACTCATGGTTTATAAAAGAGAATTGCGGGTTTTAATGTGTCTCTTATATTTTAGAGAGTTTTTTTTCCTACCTATTTCCCCTTCTCTTAAAGAGTGTGATAAGAACTTCCGGCCAACATCGAGGCATAGGTGGAAATAGTGAACCTCCTCACACAACCAAATGTAAGGACAACAAAGATTTAGAAACAAAAACAAACAAAACAGACAAAAAATTGAACTGTACCAAAGTTCGACAACAATGAACCATTCATCCAGACCAGTAAGAGGGGCGGAGTCAGTGACCAGCCCAGAGGGGTCCTGGCAGGAAGAGGCAGTAGTTGGTAGACGGGCAGGGGGTGCATGGGACAAAAACCCAGTAAGGCTTGCAAGGAGGCTAGCTGACTGCGGACACACATTCGTGCATAGATAAACCAGGTGAAAAAATGGGCAATGAGACAGACTGTGCAACCCAGGGCCCCAATGATGGGAAATAAAGCCTAAAAGCACCAATTGGAAAACTTTCAGGGGTTGAGGTAATGGGACAGGCTCCCAGACTCACAGGAGAGTTTGTTGGGGAGACCCACAGGATCCTAGAATGTACACAAGCCCACACACCCAGGAACCAGCACCAGAAGGGCCCAATTTACTTGTAGGAAGTGGCAGAGGGGACTGAAATCTGAGAGAGAGGGGAACAAGTGCCATTGTTCCCTCTCGACCCTGCCCCAACATACAGCATCACAACCCAGCCACTGGGTTTCCCCATCCTGGTGAACACCTAGGCTCTGCCCTCATATGAAACAGGCGCGAACAGACCAAAACATTACGGCTCAAGCAGAAGAACAGCTCAAAGCCCCCAAGCCAATACTTGTAAGTGACAAAGAGATAGCTAACCTATTGGAAACACAGTTCTAAACACTGGTGATCAGGATGCTCACAGAACTGGTTGATTTTAGTTACAAATTAGTTGAAAAAATGAAGGCTACACTAAGTTAAATGAAGAAAAATGCATAGGAAATCAATAGTAATGGAAAGAAAACTGAGACTCAAATCAATGGAGTGGGCCAGAAGGAAGGAAGAAAGAAACAACCAAACAGAAAAAAATGAAGAAACAGGAATTCAAAAAAATGAGGAGAGGCATAGGAACCTCCAGGACATCTTTAAATGTTCCAACATCCAAACTATAGGGGTATCAGAAGGGGAAGAGGAAGAGCAACAAGTGGAAAACTTATTTGAACAAATAATAAAGGATAACTTCCCTAATCTGGCAAAGGAAATAGACTTTCAGAAAGTCCAGGAAGCTCAGAGTCCCAAAGAAGGTGGACCCAAGGAAGCACACACCAAGGCACATCATCATTACATTACCCAAGATAAAAATGAAGGAGAGAATTCTAGAAGCAGCAGGAGATAAGGGGACAGTCACCTACAAAGGAGTTCCCATCAGACGGTTCCCATCAGCTGATTTCTCAAAAGAGACCTTACAGGCAAGAAGGGGCTGGAAAGAAATATTCCAAGTCATGAAAGGCAAGGACCTACATCCAAGATTGCTCTATCCAGCAAAGCTTTCATTTAGAATGGAAGGATAGATAAAGCGCTTCTCAGATAAGGTCAAGTTCAAGGAATTCATCACCACCAAGCCCTTATTATATGAATGTTAAAGGGACTTATCTAAGAAAAAGAAGATAAAATATGAACAGTGAAAGGAAAGCAAACTCACAGTTATTAACAACCACACCTAAAATAAAGGGAAACTAAGTGGACAGCTAGATCAGGAGTGGAACCACAGAAATGCAGATCACATGGAGGGTTAGCAACAGGGGAGTGGGAGGAGGAGAAGGTGAGAGAAGGTACAGAGAATAAGTAGCATAGGCTGTGGGTAGAAAATAGACAGGGGGAGGGCAAGAATAGTATGGGAAATGTAGAAGCTAAAGAACTTGTGACACATGGACATAAACTAAAGTGGGGGAATGTGGGGGGAGGGGATATGTAGGGTAGAAGGGAATGAAGGGGGGAAATGGGACAACTGTAATGGCATAATCAATAGAATATATTTAAAAAAAGAGTGAGATAACACTTGGGAGGATCAGCATATTTAAGAGAAACACCAATACCCCACCATCCACCCCATGCAAATTTCTTTTTTTTCCTCTCTTCTTCTCAGTGCTGTGGATACAAAGAAGCCACAAATAGTACCCCTGGCCTCCCTGGAGAAACCTGCTTAAGGAGAAGCCTGCATTTTATTCTTGAAGAATTTGATTTGGGCCATCCTGTGGAGGTTTAATTAGAGTCAAAGCCTATTCATTCAAATATTGTTTTATGCCTTCATCCCGGTTGTGGGCCTCTTCTTGGCCTCTATTCTATTCTGGCATGGAGCTCCCTTCAAAGCAAAGTAAGGGTATACAAAATCATTTGTATATTTTTCCCTTGGGAATACACTTAGGATATGTTATAGTTTTCCATGGTCTTCGGGGCATCTTTGAATAATGTTAAGTTGCTCTGCTTAGAGTTGGCATTTTATTCTTGCTTCTACCTACCTTGTTTCTCTGAGGTGGGAGCTTGTTTTTTTTTAAATTTATTTTTTTAAAAGATTTTATTTATTTATTTATAGAGGGGAAGGAGAGAGGGAGAGAAACATTAATGCATGGTGGGAGCTCCGTTTTGTAAGAGGTGAATTGCATGAAAACTAGACAACAGCAAACTCAGGTACCATTGTGATAGAACCAGAGGCTGAAAAAACGAAATGTCAGTGTTGAAACACTTTTTCAGTCACACTCCACTTGGAGTCTCAGCTTCTTTATCTGTGACATAAGCAGACTGAGTTATATGCTTGGTCAGTGTCTAACCTTTTGCAGATTAATTTTTTTAAAAGATACATTAAAGAAGTCAATATGACTTTGGATTTATTTAGTCTGTTGTCTTTTAAAGAACTGAGGCTAATTACCTCTAGACTATTTCAAATCTCCAAAGACCCTGGCTCAGAGGATTATTTTTTTTCTACTTTACCGAGACTAGGGTGTGTACTTGGAGTGTTCTGGAAACCAACAGGTCGTGAAGTCACAGAATGCTCATTAAAGGTGTTTGATGGATATTTAGGGTGTCCTTACTTACTCCTGTGTTTCTGGCTTCTAACTGGCAGAGCACACATAGTCTAATGAAGCCAAAGGAGAGAGAAACAAGCTGCCTGATGAAGGCGGCTCCATTACGCTGAATGTTCGAGGCTTTTCATCAAAGCTTGTGGCTGACAACCAAGCTGAAAGCCGGGTTTCCAATTTTTTTCCTCTCTAAATATAAACTTCAGCATCTGACTCGAGAAGACTTGGACCTGCAGAATAACGCCTGTGTGTTGCTCCGTTGGCCTCTGTGGAGGACCAATGGCGTGGTTTGCACTCACAGTCTCTGGTGGAACGAAGTATGCGAGAGACAGTGTCGCTTGGCCTTTTCAGTAAAATAGCCCTACCTTCTGTTAACAAAAATGGTTTAATGAATTTTAGAATTTCCTTATGTAGATTAGCTAGCTGCTCCTTTTCCTGGAATGAATAAAGAGTCTGAGGCAGAGGAAAAGACTAGGGTGAGGCAAAAGAGAAATGCCCTTCTTTGTGGCAAGAGAAAATGAGGCATGAGTGTCTCTTAATCATAGACTCGGGGTTGGACTGGCCTGGGCTTGAGTCCCTGTTCCACTATTTATTAATTGTGCAACACAAAGCAATGTTTTCTTTGTATTATTTTAAACATTTTACCTCCTGAGGTCTAAGTTTTCCACATCTGTGATCTGAAGAAAATATTACTTATCTTGTAGGGTTCTTGTAAGAATTAAGTAGGATCACGTGTATAAACTGCTTAGCTAAGCAACAGGCATATGTCAGGTCGTCAACACAAAACAGCTATTTTATCACTATTTAGAAAGACATGTCACTGTCCAGAGTTTCAATAATCTCACCTAAAAATGTGGTGATTCAATATGCACTCAGGTCCTTTCTAAATCTAAAACAACTATGATAAAATTTCTGAAAACTGCTCGTCCACAGAAAATATTAAAAAGGATTAAACATGCATAGAATCAATGGTCCATCTTGAGGATATAAATGATTGATGAATAATCAACACCAGATCGTGTTCATATGGGTCGAAAAGGTGCCTCGTCTGACCTGTGACCCCCACGCACTCAGCAAGAAGTAATGCACTGGGGAGTGCTTCGGGTCCTTCCCCGCCTGCCTCCCAGGCCAGCGGCCCCAGGCACTCTCCCCTTATTCTCTGGGAAAGCACCCCCTTTCTTCTAGTAGAATGAAGACGTTAATTATGTATAGGCACTTAGGCATGTGTGTTCTCAAAAAATGCAATTAAGTTGTATTTTAAAAGAACAACTTGCTGGCATCAATTTTATTTTGTGAAATGTCCATTAACATCATGTTCCACAGAAACTAATTGGCTTACCCTCACATCCCAGTTCAGCTGAAGCAGTGCTTTTCAAACTTTGACAGAGACTCACAGCAAGAAATTCATTTTGCCTTGCAACCTCGTACACACACACAAATGTATGTAATTGGAATAGAGTATTTCATGATATAATGCCCTCTTCTGAAGCCAAGCACTCTATTATTTTCATTCTATTCTATTCTATTCTATTCTATTCTATTCTATTCTATTCTATTCTATTCTATTCTATTCTATTCTATTCTAAATTATCTTATTTAGTGTACTGCTGATCAAAGCCCACGACTTTGATTTCCAGACCCACTAATGGGCAGGGCTCTCAGTTTGAAATAGGCCTAGGGATTAAGCTAGGAAATGCATGGGGTTTGTGGTACTCCTTTTCCCAGGTGGGGTCCTTCTTATATTACATTTCAAGTGTACTTGAAATGGAACCTTCTCTAACCTCTAAAGAGCCCACGGAAGGGGCATTACCGAGGAAGGGTCATATTTCCGGCTTGACAAGAGGCAGCTGCAGACTCCCTGGCTTAGAGGAGGGAGGAAGACGAGGAGTCCTGACACTCCTTTGGAGAAAGGCTCAGGGTAGAAGGAAGAGGGTTTGGTGGCTCTGCCTTCTTCTCTGGGGCCAAGGCGTACTGGGGTGAAGGGCATGTCCCTTCCAAGGACTTACAAGTCTTTTCACAGTCTGGTCATCACCACCACCCAAACTGGTCCCCCACCCTCCTCTCCTGGCAGCCAGCCTACACCTCAGTTCGGTCCAAACCTTTTCATGAGTTCATGTCTTAGCTTGAAAACACTCCTTGTTCCTTCCTCTTCCAATGTCAAAATCTGATTTCTACTGATCTGTTGTATCTGCCCTGGCAACTTTCCTTACCAACCCCCCGATACTTTGACCCTCCTACCTATGATGCTTCATAATTCTTGACCTACATAATGCTTCATCTCTACTCAGCACATCTTTTTACTTTTACTATTATAACACGTGTTTTATTGTACGTAATTATTCTTCTTTCCCCTTAACTGTAAATTCCTCCTAAGGGTAGGAATTTATCTCTTTGTTACTGTTGTACTTCCACTTCCTAGCACACACTTTTGTGTATTATCATGTTTAAAATATTTATAAAATAATTGAAATCATGAATAAGAACATATTTAATAAATTGCTTGCCATGGGCTGCTATTGCTTACTATGAGCCATTTGCTTTAAAGTACACTCTCTCATTCAATTACTACAAAAGTACTGTGACGTAGGGAGAAAAGGTATTATTTACTGCTTCTAGATTAAGAATCTGAGGTTCAGAGAGGTGAGGAGGCTTTTCTGAGATTGCACAGAATGGTGGTCAAGAAGGGCAAGCATCGAGGTTTGGGATACTGAACACAGCACAGTTCAGACCCACAGGGCTCTCAGTGAGCCCCATCCTCACTCATGACCTTCAAAGTCATAGACAAACATCTTCTTAATTTGTCCTCATTGTCAGAGTTTTCTGTTAGTGTTGTCAGAGTTTTCTGTTAGGGTGGTGGATCCAGTTTTCTGTGAGCAAAATGGTGGACACAGCCCCCAAATCTTGGGTTCAAGATTGGGTGCATTTGACTGATGATGAAAACTGGATCTCCTGAGAATTCTAGAAGACTTGAACATAGCAGAGTGATTTCAGAAGCAGAATTTCTCCTTCAAATTGGGTTAAACCCTGACATCTGATGGCATGGAATTTGGAGTAAGAGGTACCTGAAAACACTAAGGAGATGAAATATGTTTGTGTTGACATGCATCCTGCACCAGAAAAGTTCAGATACATAAAGAGATGCCTTTGTATAATTCATGTTATTTACTAGAATGATTTTAGTGGCCCTGCGAACATTATTGTGCTCTTGACTATAAATATGCATTCAGGCCTTTTCCAAACCACTAGTCATTTGCCCAGCAGGCCATAAAAGCAACATATCATGTAACCATGTATTGGGATGAAATTTCAAAAGCTCTCCATTTAGGCAGCGGGCCTTAGCGGGTTTGGGGAGCTGTAACATTATCCATTTAATTATACATTTGGACACACTGAAAAAAAACCTGTATTATTTACACAATTGCCTGTAATATCTCTCCAAGCTGTTAGACCTGAGTCAGAAACCATTAGAATGCTAATCAAGAGAAGACTATGAAATCTATTTCCTTGGTGCAACTTCAGCAAGTTTTCTAGACATTTTTGTTTCAGGCACGTGTTTTACTTCCCCGGAAGGGGCCTCCCTTAGGCCTGGTGGAGGTATGAGATTGCTACTTTGGGATCACAACACAATCTGCCTTATTTCTCAAAGACCATGTACACAGCATGGTGCCTTACACCTGAAGAGAGCAAATTGTTGTAGTGGAAAAGTTATTCTATTCAGGGGAAGAAGTTGCTTAAGGAGATGATCTTGCCAGAGACAGACATGGCATTAAGTATTATCACTTAGATGAACTACCTGAGGGATACAGAGAATGTCTTTTTCTGGACCCCAGACATTCTAGAGTATGGTAGAGAAAAGGCAGATGTGTGGAAGAAAACCAAAGAGTCTATGTATTTTTCCCAATATTTTAGAGCACTCAATGGGTGCTGGCTACACAGAACTGAATGAGAAATAGTTCTTGTCTTGTGGGGAGCACAGCCTTTAGAAGAGGGGCAGGTAACGACACAGAAATTAATGCAAGTTGATAGGTGCTCCGAAAGAAGCCTGAAGATAATAGAGGCATTGCTCAGGCTCAGGGGTGTTCGGATGAGGCCTTGCTGCCCCCAAATACATTTAGGACCTCACAGAACATGTGCCGTGGGGTTCTCTGGGGACAATGCTCCTTTCTCTCTTGCCTGCATCCTGCCCACCCCAGCAAGCTGGTATCTTGGATTTCATCCTCAGACTCTGGGAATGGGCCACCCCTTTGCTCAGAGTTGAATTGTGACTTGGCTCTGCATATGGCTTCAATCTTTCCCTGACTCTCCTTCAACTCTGAGTATTCAGTTTAGTTCTTCCTGTGTTTTTTTTCTGAAGAGGATTCTTAAGGTTAAATCCACAGAGGCTTGATGCTGTCATAAATGTGGAAACATAGTTTAATATCAGTTAAGACTAGAGAACTCAGTCTACTTCCCCTGCTAGGATGTGATTCATCTCCTCTAAGCAATAATAACTTCAAATGACTTCAGATGGCCAGGCATTTATGTAATATATAGAGATTGTCCCCTGGCTTTTTGTTTCATTGTCATTGCTTACTGCTCTATATTGTCAGATAATGTATTTGATGTTGCCCATATTCTCTTGGTACAAAACAGTCCTACTGATGTGTAACATTCAGGTAGTTTGACTTATCAAAACATAATTTCCTTCTGTGGAATCCTTGGAAAACCAAAAGAGACCTAGCCCATGGTCATAATAATATCAAAAACCCTTCTTCCTGTCTCTAATAGTGTTCAAATTGTCACGGTGCTGAGACACAGCAGTAGTGCTGTCAGCAAAATGCATTGAACTTGGAGAATGGCAAATGATGACTCACGATGGTTTACAAAGAGGTAATAGGATTCTGGGGCACATACTACACATTTTACACAATTTAACATTAATGAAGAGAGACTTACTGTTTCACATGAAACATAACCCTTGAGGAAATCTTGGTAGATCATGGATTTGTCCTTTGTAGAAACTTCTTTGAATTTAAGTAGTTTCTTGCCAACATTGAAATTTGTTTAATGGGTATTTTAGGGCTCTGAATATCAATTAATGGACCATTAAATGGATTCTTTACTTCTACTATCATATAACCATATGATATAATGGAAATAATTTAAGAACTTCTCTAAGACTCAGTTTTCTCCTCTGTATCAAAGAAATAGTAATAACCACCTACAAGGTAGAATAAAATGAGATGACCAGAAATGTTTCTAGTCTAACTCTTGAATGTAGTAGGCATTAAATATATGACGCAGTTGTAATTATGTTTGGCTCATCAAATAAATTCCTAGGCTCACAGAAGTCCACTGCCAACTATAGGAGATGATTTTGCTATTCAACTTTTTTCTCTTACCTCTGCTCCAAAGAAAAGAAGGAAGGTAGGAAGGAAGGAAGGGAGGGAGGGAGGGAGGGAGGGAGGGAGGGAGGGAGGGAGGGAGGGAGGAAAAAAGAGAGGGAGGGAGAGAAGGAGGGAGGGAGAAAGGGAGAGGGAAAAGGTGTTAGACAATAATGAGAACAGAGAGAGACTTCCGAAGTCTGTGAAAGGTCGCCTTCTGTTGCGCAGGACTTGACTGTGCCTATCTCCTGGGCTGTGCAGGCTATGCTGTAGTGATCAGAAGTCCAGTGTTTGTTTGTGTACCCCTCACTTCAGCAGGCAGCGGCTCCAGTCCAGGAACTTTATGGCAGGAAATATAAAGTGCTGTTGGATCCGGGAGCTTTAGAGTCCTGGGTGGAATTGTTCCTTTTTTTTTTAAAGGAAAAGATAAAGAAAAAAGTAAAAGGGTGACAATCAGCTAAGGACTATTAAGTTTCATGGCCATGAACTTATCCTATTGCATCTACTCTTACCAGTTAGTTCTTAATCACTACAATGTAATAACATCTTTAAAATTTATTGAGACAATTAGATGCAAACAGTTCTTTTGACCCTAAGCTCTTTCAAAGTTACATGATGCTATGAAGAAAAGTGGGGCCAGGAGACTGAAGTCTTTTTCAAAATGTTTTGCAGCTTAATGTCCATTTTAGATTTAAAAATGCCACGCGGAAAGGGAATTGGATGGCAAAATGAGAAAACTAGCATTCAGATATCAGCTTTTCATTTAAATTGTGAGGTGAACTTGGGCTGCAGAGTGGCTTCATGGAGCCCTAACACACTCCAATGTAAAATGGGAATAGGTCTGAGATCCTGGCCCTCTGAAAAAATCAAGGCCAAGACTTGGATTCTAACCCAGCTTTTTCTCACAAACCCACCTGGCTGAACATCAGCTGTCCCTCAATGGACACTGTGTTTTGGGGAATATCTCTGCTTTTATCTGGTTGCATTGGTGAAGGGTAGACATAGTTGCTCCTTAGAAAAGGCTGTGCTTGGGGAATAGAGGATGCTGGGTGCACTGTGGTCTGGGGAGAGGGAAGCTCTGCCTCAGTTTAAACACAGACAGATGGAGACACATCACCATTCAGCCTTCACCGAATGTAATGCCTCCATTGCTTGTCTTCAAAGGCCTTGAAGGTGACTTTCACAGGTTCTTTCCTCTCTTGGAGGTCACCTTATGCAAACAAATGGGCTATGGACAAGGGCAACTCTGTGACCTTGAGCAGAACTTCCTTCATCTATACACATCTGTTTCTTCATATAGGAATGAGAATAATAATGATTATTGGCCTTATAGGAGCTTAAGTAATATAATGAACATGGCTCAGTAAAAACTAAAAAATATCATCTTATTATTATTATCATTATCTATGCAATGTGATAGCTATGAATGAAGAGGGATGACTAACCACCGGTAGAGTCATAGGTAGGAGCTAGCTAGAGGGACAAAGGGACAAATTCTTGTGAAAAGGCAACCTGGGCAAGGGTGACAGTCCAGGCGAATTTGGTAGGGATGGGATAATATGGTGTATTAAGAAATTTCTAAGTATTTCCAACAGTGGAGCTTGGGATATGTGCGGACAATGTAAGAGAAGAGGCAGAAAATGCTGCAGGATCAGGTTGAGACAGGCTTTAGTTGCCAAATATTTCAAGACACATCTGTTCCTTGTGCTTATTTGCTAAACAAGAGGTGTTTCCAGCATTCAAGTTCTCAGCTACTTGTGACTTGCAATTCAATGTTCCATGGGTCACTTGTGGTCTCAGAGGCTGGGTCCACCACAGTACCTCTCAGAACTGCGTGTTAAGAGCATGTGAAGATTGTAGAAGCTATGTACATACCAATATTTTAAATTAAGTGTTGCTTCATGATGCCAAATATTACATTAAAAAATTTGCATCCCTCCATCTAGATTTTGTATCCAAATAATAGATGTGGATATTTGAAATGACAGCAACAAGAATACTAATAGTATAATAGTAACCATCTTTTGTGCATTTATCATGTACCACTGAAACTCTTTATATATATATGGTCTCACTTAATCTTCAATAATAGCAACTCTCTAAATATTGCAATTATTCCCACTTGATAGATAATTGAACTTTAGAATGGTTAAGAAAACTGCCTACAGTCACAAAATTTACAAATAATGCAGTAGGGACTTGAACCTGGGTCAACCAAGTTTTTTGGTTTGGACATGCTGAAAAAGAAATAAAATTAGGGAACCAGCTATTCTGGAAAAATATGCAGAAAATATCTATGAAAATATATATAGAGACAAAATGCCAAAGGGGCACATTTACTCAAACACCCGGATATTTATAAAATACCTGACTGATAGTAGCTAGCTTGATTAAATTCTCCTTGTGGATTCTCCTCTTATCGGTTGTATCTTCCACATTGGTGTTCACATGTAACTATAGAAATAAGAAAAGAGAGAGATCCTGTTACACTTGTAAAACCTTTAAAGTAGATGCATAAATTCTATGTTAGAAGAAGATGGAGGCCTAGAATAGGGACTTCTCAAGGTCACATGGTTGGCCAGTGACTGACCTTGGATCCAAACCATGACTCCATGACTCTTTCCACTATTGTGTTCTCTAAAGTCATCGTGATTACAAACAGCTCCTTCTTGTGATCAAGTGCTATTTCTCCAATTCCCAAATTTTCATTTGAAAGTAATACCATCTCTGCTATCCTGAAAGCTGATACCACCATTTCTCAAATGAAAGAATTAATTTCATTATTAACGCTTAAAACTCAATTCAGGTATGCTTAGCTACCCACCCAGGCGCTGAAGTGAGACACCTATAATCATCTCTTTATTGTTTGCTCATTTTATGGGACCCTCACCTCCCTCCCCTCGCTCCTGCCTGACATCAGGAATTCGTGGTGTGCAGGCTCCTTTGTGGCCACCTGGGCAAGCTTCTCAATTTCCAAACATCTGGCGGGTTTCAATCACCGAGTCTCTAAACACACTGCTGCTGGGGCTACAGTGGTTGTGGCGGAGATACCTGGATTCAAGATGCAGATCCAATAATCAGCAGCCAGAGGGCCTCTGCTTTCTTTTGTTCATGAAAACCTCAATTTATGCTACCAGGACTGGGTCAGACAGGAGAGGAAACATGAAAACAAAGCCAACAAGCAAGCTTAACAAAAGGGACAGAAGTGTTTGTCACTCTCCTCAAAACCCAAATTCCAGTTAGACTGCAAGAGAACAAAATGCAAACAGATTTGCAGAGCTATGAGGGCAAGAATTGGATGTCCAAAGCAGGGGAAACAAGTCTGTTCTAAAAGACGGTTATTTGATTAGTGCTTTATAATTAACAAAATGTTATCATGCATGTGGAGATGATGATGAGTAGAGACTCTATAGCCAAAGGACAGAGTTCAAATCCAGGTCTTCCCAATTATAAGCAGAGCGCACTTGGGTGCACTTAACTTTGGGTGTCTAATTTTCCTGGGGATGATAAATACTACTGGTAGCTTCCTACTAGGATTTTTGTTAGGATTAATTAAGATAATGCCTGGGACATGTTTGGAGCATGCCTGCTATGTAGAGACTCTAAGAGTTTACTATTATTACTTTATCTGTTCTTTACAAACAGCCTGACAAGAAGGTAGAGTAAGTATTTTCATTGGAAGTATGAGAAAATGGGAGCTCAAAATAGTTAAGAAGTTTATTGTACCGGTACTAAGTGATTGAAATGGGTGAAAACCCAGTGTCAGTGCTTTTCTTCAGTAATTCCTTCATCCACTCATTCAGTTCTTCACTCAATCTGCATTGAACCCCTGCTATGTAGAAGCCACACTGTTAGGGACACAGATATAACTCTTGACAGGGGTGTTTCCTGAAAAGTTTCGGAGGGTAATGATTCCTGCCAAGGACCTGAAAAAGGCATTGGCTTGGAGGAAGCTGGAGGTGATCTGGGCGGTGTAGATGGGGGGGTTCAGTTAATATCATTTTTTTCTACTGAGCCAAGGGTTGTCAGATGTGTTTAAACATGACTGAACAACTAGAAATCATGAAATTTTGCTCTTCTTTGGGGAACACCTTGAACTATTGATCTATTCAGTTAAGTAAGGGGACACTATGAAATTTATACTATACTTTGAAAGTTTAGTGATTAAAATTTCAGTCTTGGGGTTATAGTCTCTGCATTTCAAGTCTGTTCCATCTTTTATTGGCTGTGTGACTTTGAGTGGATTAATGAACCCTTCTGAGTCTTTGTCTGCAGCTCTTTTGATGGGGCCATCAGGCAGACCTCCCACCCTAGGTTAAATGAGATGAAGCAGCACTTTCCAGTCATTGAGCATTGTGTCCTTTTTTTCTGAGAATACTGATTGCCACCCTGCAGATAACCTGCAAGCCACCAATATGGGAAGTGCTCCATTAAAAAACTTTTTTGTTTAGAGTTTGTCTCATGGCTGTGCCCGAGGAAGAGGAATAAATAATGAAGTGCCAGGGCTGCAACAGCTTCCTGCCCAGTGATGGGAAAAAAACAACATGGTATTGGTAAGTCTTTGGGCCCTGTGAGCTGTGAATGTACACAAAAATCAGCTGTCCGGTGGGTTTTTAAAAGATGCTTTTTAAATATTTATAATGTGTTAAATATTATTGTAGACGCCTCAGAAACACATGATTAAGCCTGACATGGCCCACAATACCATAAAACTGATATTCTCGTGGAGGGACAGATAAAAACCAAATAAACACTATAGCTTAAAACAGTAATATGTGTTATGGAAGCTGGAAAATAATGATACTACTACTAAAATGGTAATACCAGTGATAATTATAGTCAACAGGAGGTTAACTAAATAACAGGCAGCCATGTGATCTATATTCATTCACTTATCATATCTTTCTTTCTTCATGGAGCAGCTACTGACATCTCCTAGACAGTTATGTGTTTGCAAATCATTGCTATTCATTTTAAACAATCTCCAAGTGCAGTCTTCAGCATGCCTGCCCCTAGTATTTGCAGGGCCCAGGACAAGAGGACAAATAGAGGCCCACATACCATCTGTGTAAATATTTAAATGTTACAAATCAAGCTCATAAACTTTTCAATATGTCTTCCTACCTTGATAAATATAATGTCATAGCAGTCAGGAAGGCTAGGTTTGGATTTAGGATGCTCAGACTTTGGGATTTGGGGGCTGGTAGGCCATAGTGTCCTGGGGAGGATTGGCCCCGGAAGCCACTCCTTCTTGTCTCAGCCCTACAAACAAGAGGGGCTTTTCAGGGAAGGTGAGGTTCCCAGTCCACCCCAACAAACAGCTGTTTCTTGGATACCCCTTGATGAAGGTCATGGGAAGTATGAACCAGAAATTTCAGAGTTCTAGGTACTCAGCAAATGAAGACACATAAAGCAGAGGCATAATGTCTCAGTTATCCTCAATGTCATTCTAACCCTGGCTTTGCATGATTCAGTTTCCAGAGGAGGAGTTTAGGTGACCTGAAACCTGCACAATATCGATATCATGTTCTGCATGTCCAAGATGTTTTGTCTAGAAAGAAATGTGTCTTGTGGGAAATTCTAAACAATAGTGTAAGAGAACACAGAATTTGGAAATATTATATAGACATGTCTCGACAATAACATTAGTAATTGATCACATAAGTCTTTAGATTCTAAACAAATGTCAAACCTCAGAGCAGGTAAGAGTAACCAAGCTCAGAATTATGGGCAAAACATTTCCCTTCCTTGAACTTCAGTCTTCCATGTGAAAATTAAATGTTTTGGATTCTAACTTCCTTTTTAGCCCTTTCTTCTGTGATTTTATGATGTAATCTTCAAGAGTATTTCTCTTCAATAGAAATAAGGACTTAATAAGCCAAGGGACTGAACAATGAGATGTTTACTAAGAACAGTGATTACATATTATGTTCTAGTCCTTTACAGTTTATGTTAAAGGTTTTTGACTGTATTCTCTCATTGAATTTTCATCCCCAACCTGTGATGCTGGCAGCTTTTTCTCCATTTTCCACCTAAGCAAATAAAACTGAGAGAAGATAAGTGAATTACCCATAATCTCTCAGCCTCTGAGGGACAGATTTAGGTCTCAAATCCATAACCTGTCCTTTAATTTGAAAGTGAGTGGACAGATTTTTAAACCATTGCATTTTGGAAAGGTGGTCTTGCAGGTATGAAATCCATTCTTTCTGAAGGAAGAGAGGAACCCAAACCAGCCAGCAGAAGTAGGTCTCTTATGACTCATTAGCCACCTTAAGAAGGACCTTTATTGCAGAGGGGTCAACATTATTGCAGCTGCTATCAGGCTGACACACAGGGATGCATGTGCCCTGGCTGCATTACTGTCTTGCTTTGCCAGAGACACCCAGGGTGTGGAGAAATGCAGCCAGCAGGGCACTCTCCCCACACATATGTTGTACAATGCATAAAAGCTGAGAGCATGTCTCTGAGTTTCACTTCTGTTTCCATCCCTGAAACAGATTGTGTGTGCAGCCTGGCCGGTTGCCCACAGCATCCTATGTGCCGCACGGGGAGAGGCTGAGCCTCTGTGGAGAAGAAGAGGAAGTGCCGTTATCCGGGATGCTGTTCTATGCACATGGCCTGAGAACACAGCCCCAGAACACAAAATAGTGCAATAAATAAGGATCAAAAAGGTGAGTGGGGAAAATGAGAGGGAGAGGTGTTGTGTGAAACATTAAATATGCAAAGCATTACCAAGAGAGCAAACCAAAATATAAATTCACTGGGAATGAATCCAATAAAGACAGTATGTTAATACAAGACGAGGGAAGAGGGCTAAATGAATCACGTGGGAACACACACTCTAGCAATCAGATCTTACTGTGTTCATCCACAAATGATGAGCAGCAGTGGTGCATCTGTGCCACCACCATGCTGCTCCTGGGAGGTCAGCCACATGGGTCTGGATTCCAATCTCTGCTCCTTCCCTTAATATCTGTGTGACACTGGGCCAACTAATTAAACATTTAAACCTTAGTTTCTTTGTCTGGAAAATGGGGATGATTATACTCATAACACAGGTTTTCTGTGATGAATGTAGATACTATATACAAACTGGCTTATGTCAGTGTTTAAAATATAGTAGGTGTTTAACTGTAATATGGTAGCATCCATAATCAGAAGCACCACCATTAATTTATACTTACATCTTTAATGCTTAACCCAGGATCTTCAGTGAGTTTTAAATGTACTTGTTAACAATTTTAAAATCAAATTTAACAGGGCAGAATTTACATGCAATAAAACACACTTATTTCAAATGGAAATTCAGTGAGTTTTGATAATTCTATATATTGACAAAAATAAAGAAAAATTTTCATATATGAAAATGTTTTCTGCTCTCTTTTCACATAATACCCCTCAACTCTCAGCCTGAGCAACTACTGACCTGCTTTCTGTCACTACAGCATATTGTATATTTGTAATTTTCTTGCTTTTACTTACTTTGGGTTTAATTTACTCATCTAGCTCTTTAATGTGAAATTTAAATAACTGACTTTAGGGCTTTCTTCTCTTCTTCTGGTACTGCTGTTTAAGGCTAACATTTTTTCTTTAAGTGCTGCTTTAACTGCATCTCAAAACTGATATAATTTACATCCAGTTTGAAATCTTACAGTTTCACTTCTTATTTCTTCTCTCACCCATGATTTATCTAGGAATGCATTGTTTATTTCCTCAAAATGTGGGAATATTTAAGATAGCTTACTGATAGTTTCTATTTTAATTCTGCTGTCATCAGAGAGAATGTTCTGTGTGATTTCAATTTTTTTAAAATTAAGTAAAACTTCTTTTATGGTTGAGAATATTGTGGAAAAAATAGTATATACTCTTTTAAAGTAAATAAACAAGTAAATAGGGGACTTCCACCAAGATGGAGGCGTAGGTGGAAACACTCTACCTTCTCGCACAACCAAGTTTAAAAACAACAAAATTTTAGCAACAAAAACTCAGCCAAACCAGAGAAAATTGAACTATACAGAAGTCTGACAACAACAAACCCTTCAGCCAAACCAGTAAGAGGGGCAGAGCCAGCAGCAGAGGGGGGTCAGGCAGGAAAGATCCACTGGACTGACTTGGGCGTGCAACCCAGGCATGCCGGCAGCCATGGGCAGATCCCAGGTGTGGAGTAGTGGGCAGACCCACTGAGGGCGCAAAGGAATGGACACACTGAGCACTGACCACAGTCACACATTTGCATGCAGATGAACTGGTGAAGGAGCGAGCAGTGAGATGGACTGTGCAGGCCCAGGGGCGGGAAGCAGCAGAGGGGACCACTATTGTCCCTCTTTGACCCTGTTCCCACATACAGCTTCACAAACAAGTGACCTTGGTGGCCCAGCCCTGGTGAACACCTAAGGCTCCCTTCCTCATAAGTAATAGGCTCAAACAGACAAAAACATGGCTCAAGGAGAACTCAGAGCCCCAGAACCCGTAAGTCTAAGTGAACAAGAAATTGCCAACCTATCAGATGCACAGTTCAAAACACTGGTGATCAGGATGCTTACAGAACTGGTTCATTTTAGTCACAATTTAGAGAAACATATGAAGGCTAAACTAATTAAAATGAAGGGAAATGCACAGGAAACCAATAGTAATGGAAAGGAAACTGGGACTCAAATCAAAGGAGTGGACCAGAGGAAGAAAAAAAATGACCAAACAGAAAAGAATGAAGAAACAAGAATTCAAAAAAACGAGGAGAGGCTTAGGAACCTCCAGGGCATCTTTAAATGCTCCAACATCCGAATTATAGGGGTACCAGAAGGGGAAGAGGAACAGCCACCAGTGGAAAACTTATTTGAACAAATAATAAAGGAGAACTTCCCCAAACTGGCAAAGGAAATAGACTTCCAGGAAGTCCAGGAAGCTCAGAGAGTCCCAAAGAAGTTGGACCCAAGAAGGAACACACCAAGGCACATCATCATTACATTAGCCAAGATTAAAATGAAGGACAGAATCCTAGAAGCAGCAAGAGCTAAGGGGACAGTCACCTACAAAGGAGTTCCCATCAGACTGTTAGCTGATTTCTCAAAAGAGACCTTACAGGCAAGAAGGGGCTGGAAAGAAGTATTCCAAGTCATGAAATCCGAAGACCTACAACCAAGATTGCTCTATCCAGCAAAGCTTTCATTTAAAATGGAAGGACAGATAAGGTGCTTCTCAGATAAGATCAAATTCAAGGAGTTCATCATCACCAAGCCCTTATTATATGAAATGTTAAAGGGACTTATCTAAGAAAAAGAAGATAAAAATATGAATAGTAAAAAGACAGCGAACTCATAGTTATTAACAACCACACCTAAAACGAAAGCAAAGTAAGAGGACAGCTAGATCAGGAGGGGAACCATAGAAATGAAGATCATATGGAGGGTTAGCAACAGGGGAGTGGGAGAAGGAGAAGGGGGAGAAGGTACAGAAAATAAGTAGCATAGACGGTAGGTAGAAAATAGACAGGGGGAGGGCAAGAATAGTAGGGGAAATACAGAATCTAAAGAACTTGAGACATGTGGTCATAAACTAAAGGGGGGGGAAAGGTGGGGGAGGGGGTGTGCATGGTGGAAGGGAATGAAGGGGGAAATAGAACAACTGTAATGGCATAATCAATAAAATATATTAAAAATATTTTTAAAAAGTAAAAAAATAAATAAAGTAAATAAGAAAGTGTCATTCATATTTGCTCATATACTTGTCCATTTTAGTGCTCTATAGTCTTGTGTTGATCCAACTTTCCTTTTGGTATTTTAGCTCTTCTTAAAAAATTTATTATTTTTGTAGGCCATTTCTGTTGGCATAAATTCCTACAACCCTTATTTGCAACTGTCTTTATTTTTCCCTAATTTTTCAATAATATTTTTTGATGAGTATGAAGTTACTGGTTGTATTTTGCTTTCAGCACCATGAAGGCTAAGAGTAATTTTCTCTAGCTTACATAGTGTTAAATAATAAGACTTTAGTCATTCTTATCACTTTTGTTCTGTAAATAATGTCTTTTCTTTCATAGATGATTTCAGCAATTTGATTTGGTTTGTCACACTGTGATTTTCATCTTGTTTGTCATTTTTGGCAATTGTAGAGCTTCTTAAATTTGTGGTTTTATACTTTCCCACAAATTTGAAAAAAATTCAGCCATTGTTTTTGTAAATTCCCTATTTGCACCATTCCCCCACTTTTTGGATTTCATGTACATGTATAGGGTGGAGAGAAAGTAGATTTACAGTTGTTCATGTGAAAAATACAATAATTACTAATAATACAAGAATAAACTCTGTGTTCATGTACTCACAGCTGTAGACCTACTTTTGCTGCACCTGTGTTATATTATGGTGGTCTATATCCTTTCACAGATCACTGAAGCCTTGCTCATTATTTTGTTTTTTTTCTATTTTATATTATGAATAGTATTTGAAGTTGTATTTTCAAGTTAACTGACATTCTGTTCTCCAGTGTCTAACCTGCCATCTCATTCAGTGAACTTTCCATTCAAATGGTGTATATTTCAATTTTTAAAGTTTCATATTTCTTTTTGGATCTTTCATTTCTTTCTTCATTGTGTTTATATTTTTCTTTAACTCCTTGACTATATTGAGTCAGGTAATGGTTACTTAAAGCTTACTTATAATGGTTACTTAATAATGGTTACTTAAAGTCCTCGTTTGTTAATTTTATCATCTCTATCTTTTCTAGGTCTTTCTCTACTGATTGATTTTTCTCTTATTTATGGATCCATCTTTTTGCTTCTTAGCATGTCTGTTGATTTTTAAGTGGATATGGGATACTGCATATTTTGTGTTGTTGAGTTCTGGATCTTTTGTTGTCTTTTTTCAAAGACAGCTTGATTTTGTTGTGCCAAGTAGTTAGGTTACTTAAGGGTCAACTTTACCCTTCTATAACTTGTTTTTAAGTTTTATTAAAAACCAGCAGGACGGCATGCGCCAGACAATCGCAGTCAATCCCGAGCCACCAGAGCAGGCCGCCCAGCAAGCAATCCCTCCCCTCCCCTCTAAAGATAAATATAAAATTTAAAAAAAATAAAAAATAAAAAAAAAAAAATAAAATACCCTTTATTTTGGCTATTTTAGTGTAACAATGAAGTCATTACACTTCTGTGTTCATTTCCTAATGCTCCTTGTTTTTCTTGAGGATTTTCCACTATGGCTGGTTAGAACTTGAACATACCCAAGAATTGTGCGATATTATTCAGCTTATAGTTTTCTAATGATTCTTTGCCTGGCTTGCTGAATATGCCTTTGTATTTAGTATTTTTGTATTCAGTAACAGACTCAAGAGAGCATTTTTAGACATATCTACTCTTTGAAAACTTTCTCCCACCTCTCTAGTTATTTATTTTGCTAATTTCAGCCACTCTATAGCTTCTTTGCACTCCAATATTAGTCTTTCCAACTCATTGAGAAACCAATGTTCTCTTCAAGTATCCTACCTTATCCTGCAGTTTGGAAACTACATCCAAGTGGAAATTTGGGGAAATTGTAGGGTATATATATATATATATTCTCCTAATAGGGAATCACAGTACTGTACTTCTTATTGTAAAATGCTGGAAAGTATTTGTTTTATATATTTTCTGGTTTTCTCATTATTTTGGGAAGAGGGAAAGTTCAGACACAGACATTCCTTATGGCTGAATGAGGAAGTTGATGTCCCCCCTTTTACAACAGTTGATGCATTATCAAAACCAAATGATTCAATTAGGGAATGGAAAGATAGCCCAGGCTAATAGTCAAAGACTTTCTATTTCTGCCTTTTATTAGTCCTAATGCCCTAACACTTTATAAGGTGTCCTTCTGTAGTTATCGTATTCAGGTTAAGTCTATGGGCAGTTGACAATTGAGTTGCTATTACTATTCTTTCAATATTGTTCAAATTTAAATTATTTTATCATTTGATAAAATAATTTATCCTTCACTTTTATACCTATATTCTTTATTTATCAAATTTAAATCAAGAAAGGATGTTCTGCTCAAACATCCCATTACCACTTTTTAATATTAGAATTTTCTTTCAGTTTTATTATTTCCTTTGCTGAACTATGATTTCACTTATAAAAAGTTTAAAATATAATATTTTTGTCTTCTTTAGCATATTATTTGACTTTATATGTCTTCCTCTATAAATTAGTTGAATAAATAATCATATCTTTAAATACATTTTGGTGTATAGTTACCAGAATAATCCAAATTACCATAAGCCATCTCTCTTCACATTTACTTTTTTCCAACACACTGCGTAAAGTTCAGATTGTTATAGCTGTCTGCATATACACGTGCATGCTTGGCCAACTCTATTACTCCACCTCCCAAATTGTACAATTACAATTCAAGCTTTAGATATTTGATAATCAAATTTAAGTCTATATACTATCTTTGGGAAATGTTTCCAAGCCATACAGTATATTGGTGAGTTCTAATTATTCTATTTCTTTTTATCTTTCATTTGAGCTTCAAACTAGGCATTTTGGCTTGAATTAGCCACAGTGTCTCAATCTTAATATGTACAAAATGAAACTCATCATTTTCTCCTTAATCTGTTCTCTTTTCCTCTGTGTGTGTGTGTGTGTGTGTAACCTTGCCTTTTGGATAAAATTCAAAATTCTTAGCAAAGCCTGCAAAATTCTTCAATATCTAGTCCCCAATAACTTCAACTTTATTGCTCATTACCCCTTTGCCCTGACTCTCCATAGCATTTTGCAACTTCATTTCTCCTATTCATTCATTTATTTATTTACTTATCTATTCTTTCAAGTTACTGAAGTGGGTGTTTTCTGACTTCTTCAGATATACCCTCCCTCCTCATCTGCTCTGGGCCCTGGACACTGTTCTGTGTCAACTACATTAATGGGTCTCTTTGCCTTTGTTATCTAATTGGGTTTGATCAATGAATGGTCCTGGGAAGAGATCAAGGTAGGAGGTGCTATGGACTGAATGAGTCTCCCCGAAATTCATATGTTAAAGCCTGAACCCTCCATGTGATTACATTTGAAGGTAGGGCTTTTAGAAGTTAATTAAGGTTAAATGAGGTCACAGAGTAGGGTCCTGATCAGACAGAAGTGGTGGCAAAAGATGAAGAAGGAGGAGCAAGAGATCTCTTTCTCTCTCTACATATATGCACAGAGAAAAGACTATGTGAGACCAGGGTGACAAGGTGACCATATGCAAGCCAGAGAGAAAGAGAGAAAGCCGGAGTCTGTGTTCTCACCAGACACAGACCCTGCTGACACCTTGATCTTGGACTTCCAGTATCTAGAACTCTAAGAACATAAATTTCAGTCATTTAAGTCACCCACTATATGGTATTTTGTTATGTCAGCTTAAGCAGACTCATGTAGGACCAGACTAATAACAATATACCACATAATAATAATATACTATATATATATTTTTGAACAAAAACATGTCTGAATCAAACTCCATAATTGGAGAAAGGTATATGTGTGTGTAAACATATATGTAAAATGCCAGGCACTATGCTCAGCTTTAGAGAATAGTATGATAAAAAAGACAGACATGCTTCCTGACCTCATATAATTTGTGGTCCAGTGGACAATGCAGTTATACATTTATGGATTTTCCTCGCTTGGTTCACTCCGCATGTACTTATGAGGAGTAGGAAAGAGGAGTTAGAAGGCTGTTACATCAGAAATACTTGGGTTTCACCAATAATTCTCCACTTACTGTACAATTTCCTCAGCTATAAAATAAATGAAATGATATCACATATACTCATCGAACAAATAATTATTGAGTGCTTGCAAATGCCAGACTAAATGATATAGAACACCAAACATGAACTGACACATCATCACTCATAGAAGTCATAATATAGTCAGGTAATGTAGTGACTGAAGTATATTAAGAGCTCAATGAACTCTACTTCTTATTATATTACCTTTATAAATATTATTTACCTTATGACGTACATGTTTGTTTCTTTTGTTTTCAAAATGTGCAACTTCTATTCTGCTAATCCTCAAGGTCATAGATAATTTTACTCATTTCTGTGTCCAAGGTAGTCTTTGCAGTTTCTGGTAAATGTAGGAGTAAAGGAATTAAAATCTTTTTAAAGGCATTATTATTTCACGAGCTATTCCCATGGGTAATACTACAGATATACATATTTAAGGCTTTTCAGCAAGACTACTGTCAAGTGAACCAGATATAAGCTTATTACTTTTTATGAGCACATGACCCTGTTTTAAACCGCAGTCACTGTTGGGAACTCTACTTCAAATTGATGGAATGCCTGAGGGGTCAAAGGCGCTTAAAAAATCTTTGGCACAATATGACCCAGTCTAGCACCTAACACTCAGTGTACGTTTCTCAAATACTGAGTAACTGAATCTAAATAAGAAAATATCTTATAGAACTTATATGTAATGTTCAACTTCCCTAGCTTTGAGGTAAAGAAAGGTGAATTGTCCCAGTTCATCAGTTAGTAGCAGGAACAGGAGGACTACAGACCAGGTATCTTGATCTTTACCCCTTAACAGGCACACTGTTGAAGAAAAGCTATTCTCTCTTCAAATTGTCAGCATAAGATGATTCACTCCAACATTTACACTCATAAAAGTTAAGAAATGTGTGGCTTGGAAAAGTCTTACGAAGATTCTAAAATGAGTGGCCAGTCCTAAACAAATGCCAATAGCGATAGAGGAGAAATCACAAGCCCAGAGGTTTAAACTCTTCCCAAAGGCTTAAACTATTTAGTTTTTCTGGCAAGGCTTTGCTTGGCCCAAAGTGTTTAGGAATAAAATAAAAATTTTTGAGCAAAGCCCACCAGGGTCCATGTCTTATTTACTAACTGTTTAAGCAGGATGAGTATCCTGTCTTCTTCAAGCTGTGGTTGTCTTCTGCATGATAAGGAACATCTTTATTCCTCAAGATTTCAATATAAATAGGGTGTTTAGAAAAATTCCTCAGTCAATGACAGTAACCACACCAACAGGCCTCCTAACAAAAGATAGGCCCAGAATTATGTTTAGTTTGGTGGAAGGTTTAACATAGAGTTAAAATTTAGGAGTCAGATCCATGTGTGTTTGAATCCCAATTCTGCGCCTTGTGACTTTGCGACTTGGGGAAGTTACTGAACTTCTTCACAGAAGTCAGAATTGGCGGAGCTAGGCTGTTCTAGTGGACACAGGGATGCATATTCCAGATCCCTTTTCAGGATTGAATAATTTTATTTTTCCAGCTGCTGGGAGCTGGTGGCTCTCAGCCCTCAGTCCTGTCTGGGAATTGCCCTTGGCTGAAAGTTGCCCCATCCAACATCACCATTCCCTCCCGTGGGCAGCTTCTATTATGAGCAATTTGTTTAGGGGCAGAGAGGCTGGGCCCTGTGTCTCCAATTTGGAACAATTGTCAGAGGCCATTGCAGCTTGAGAGATTCTCATGGGTTCAGCCGAGCCCTTGTAGTGACCAGATTACAGCCTGTCTTCTCTTGTTGTCCAGTTCTTGTTCTTTCTCTGGCCCCGCCAGTGTTCACTTGGAGAACATGCCCAGGTAACTGTTCTGCAGGCCAATCTGAGTCTCGGACAGTCTTTTCATGGGAGCAGATCTGAAACTAACCCCCGTCCCCTAAGCCTTAGTGGCTACATAAAACAAGTATGTATCTACATAGCTCAACAAAGGGCTTTTCTGCAAATGGTCACTGGGTGATTTGGGCTTTTGCCCCATGGTGTCTGAGACAGGCAGAGTCTTCAGTTACAAGGCCTTGCTGCAGCTAGGGGAGTGCACAGCAGCCCTTCCATGCACTGGCCTGAGGCTGCCCCATGGCTTTTCTGCATAGACCCTGAACATACTCTGAGAACAAATGTCACCAAGACAAGTGGGAAACAGGGAGGGAAAGATTTCGGTGGTTAGGCTGAGATAGAAAGACTGGGACAAATATTCAATGGGTAGGACTGTTCCCATGAGACAGATGTCATAAATTGGTGGAAGCAAAGAGTCAGAGCTGTGTTCTCCTTTTAAAAAAATGTTTATTTTACCACAGTCGGCTATTTTGATAACATATTCGTGAATTTTTTCATATTAGCCTGCACCTTGAAACAACTTACTGGTATTTAAAGGCAATATACATTTTTAAGTATGCAGAAAGACCAGAATTTTCCCTGATTAAATGACATTGAAAAATACATACATAACATGACAAAAAGTCATGCTCTTTGTAGAAACTGTTTCCTGCTGGAAAACAGAGCTTTGAGCACATTCTCTATTTTTTTAAATGTATTGATTAGCAAATACGAGAGAAGTGAGGTAGCACTAGCACCAGCTGAGCTTTCTCCTCGACAATGTGGAGAGTCACAAGGGCAGTACTATTCTCTCTGTGTGATTCAAAGTGACTTCATGTGGCCCTGATCTTCTGCTCCTTGAAATCTGCATCCCAAATTTTGAGAAACTAAAAACCAGGGATCTGGTCTAGGTTCCCTGTTTTGCATGTTTTCTCTTTAGTACAGTGTTTTTTTTCAGCTTTATTCAGATACAAATGAAATATAATGTTGTATGAGTTTAAGGTGTACTAGGAGATGATTTGATATAGGTATATATTGTGAAATGGTTACTGCAATTAAGTCAGTTAACACTTCCATCACTTCCCGTAATCACCTTTCTCGTGTGTGCATGTGTGTGTGCATGTGGCAAGAACATTTAAGATGACTCTTTTTGTGACTTCAAGTATATAATTTAGTATTGTTAACTGTAGTCACCATGCTGTATATTAGGTCCCCAGAACACATTCATCTTATGAATATAAGTTTGCATCTTTGAAATGACATCTTCCCTTTTCTCTGGCATCCCCAGCCTCCTGCAACCACCATTCTACTCTCTGTTTCTATGAGTTTGGCTATATCAGATCCCCTATATAATTGAGATCATGCAGAATTTTTCTCTGTCTGACTTATTTTTTTTAACATAATGTCTTCAAGTTCCACCCATGTTGCTGCAAGTGGCAGGATTTCCTTACTTGTGGCTGAATAATGTTCCATTGTGTATGTCTATGGTCCCTATGTTTATGCCCCAGCAGGGGTCCTCACATTACTTCCCATTGAGTCTTCTACCTTCAGTGAAATAGTTGAGTCCATCTGATTTGCTTTTTGGAAATGGAGCTTTTCAAATCATTCTGTATATAGGTCTTCCATAGTATTTTTTTTCATTTGATGTCAACGGTTATAATGTGTCAAAACTCTATGAATAGATTAGTGCTTGAGTGTTTCTAAGTTTCTAAGGTAGCTGTTTTTAATGAATAGCTGTTTTTAACAATTTCTTAACCCATTCATTCATTGATGGACACCTAAGTTGTTTCCCACCTTGGCTACTGTACATAATGCTGCAGTGAACACGGGAGTGCATCCAGCAATCCCACTTCTGAGTATGTATCTAAAAGAAATGAAATCACCTTTTGGAAAGGTATCTGCACCTCCATATTCATTGCAGCCTTATTCACATCTACTGCATCTTGAATTGCACTAGAAAAGTGGTGCTTTATAGGGATAAACACACAGAAGTAATGAATTCTAATGAACTTGGGTCTGAGGCCACAGAATCCTGTCAATATTGTCAGTATCCACTTCACCCAGAACAGACTCTCAACAGCTTGCTTGAAACTGGGCTGGACTTGCCCAGCTCTCGTAGTGCTTTGTGTTGGTTTGCTGCCCTTTTCTTATGTGTAGTTGCATCTACACTCATTTTGCCTCATCTCTCCACTACATGCTTGTTCGTTTCTCCCTCCACTATCACAAGTCAGCATCTCAATTTGCTCTGGCATGCTTTGCATTTGACATCAGAGTCTGGGTCCTGTATCCTGCTTGGGGCTCAAATTAACTCAATGTCCTTTTCGAATATGTATGCAAGAATATATCATAAAACTCTCAAGAGACCAAGATCTTCCTGAAGTCAGGGGAAGGAGGATTGCCCAGCTTTGTACAGATTTGCAAGCTGAAACGTGTGTGTGTACCAGGTGGTATATTGGCTGGGAGGCATGAAAAAAAAAAACCCTTAGTAGAGACATCTAATAAAAATGAAGCGATGATACTTTCCCCTTTCAGGCACTTAAGGAGCATGTCTTTCAGAAGGACAATGCTTTTTGGAGATGGAATTCCATACACACTACACCCTGATTCATGCTGCCCTATTTTGAACTTCTAAGTTGGGCACTGAGACACCTACTCAGGTAAGGGTGAGGTGTGACAGTCACCCCTAGCTTGTGACTCCATAGTTAACAACCAATGGCTATTATAGTCCTTTAGCAATGCATGCTATCGGGAAACAGTTCAAAGGCAAGGATTTTCATGACAGATGTGAAGGAGAAGAAGGAGGGGAGAAGACAGGAAAGGAGACAAAAACAATGGGAGGGGAAGGAAGGAGAAGGGAGAACGAAAGAGGGACATGGAAATTGAATGTGTAATGCTCTAGTCAGTTAGGTTGTCTTAGGGAATTTCAAAGGAAAAAGATAAAATATCATAGGCCCAAAGGACTAGGTATTATTACAAAGTGCTCTTTATTTCTCTAAAAAAGCAAATGACTTTATTGTTTTATTTTGACCACAGAAATATTTAAAAGACAAACAACTTTTGAAACAAGAAGTTTATTTTTGTATATGTTAAGGGTTTTATTTATTTTCTTTTTAAAATATATTTTTTATTGTTATTCAAGTATAGTTGTCTCCATTTTCTCCTCCCACCACTTCCCCCTACCCCAAAAGGGGGAAGGTGGACAAAGCCAAAGGGAGGTAGGATTGAAGGTAGGAGGTGGGGATGGCTGGGGTGGGGGGAGTGAAGTAAAAAGTTTTTAAAGTGAAAAGAGGAGAAAGAAATAAATGCTCATAATTATGCTGACCTGAGATAACAGCTGCTCAGTCTGCTGTTGCCCTGTTTACCTCTTCCCATGATTTTCATCAGGCTGTGGGTACTTCCTATGAGGTGAGGGACCATGGCCGTGTAGTTCCTCGGTTTATCTTCAGTGGTTAAAACAGCACTTAGCATAAAATAGATGAGACACTTATTCTGTTGAAGGAGAGAATGAATATACGTGCATGCACATTGTATTTTGTAAAAATGAGATCATATTACACCCATACTATTGTAGCTTAATATTTTACATGTATAATATATCGTGTGCATTTTGCTATATCAATAAAGGAACATGTATGTGGTTTCTTAGCACCCCACGGTGATCTATGTCTGGCCTCCAAAGACATGTAATACTTTATTAAAACAGTCCTTCAGTGATGCTTATTAAAGTTTTTTTTCCATTTTTCATTATTATACACAATATTGTAATATATAATTTTGCAAATGCTTTTGCTATGTTTTGATTATTTTCATGGGGTAAACTCCTGGAAGTGGAATTGCGGGATATAAATCACCTATTCTTTTGGCGTTTAATTCATATTGCCAATTAACTTTTCAAAAGGAATGGACCAGTTTACCTTTCCACCACCTCACATGAGAATATATTCCTCAACAGTTTTGATTACAAAATAAGCATTGCCAATCTTAAAAAAAACATTTCTATAATACTGGTAATGTAGAACTTTATTTTAAATTTGTTTTTCTGTATTATTTTCTTCCTTTTTGCTGTTGGTATTTCTTTCTTTCCTATCCTTGGACCTTTTAAAATTCACCTCTATATCTTTTCTTACTGATTCTACATATTTCCTCTCTACATTGAGAATATTCATCATTGTATTATTGTATGCATTGCAAATACTTTCCTTTCTGTCACTTGTGTTTCAGTTCTGTAGATAACAGAGGTCAAGGTGGTAGAAATGCTGCTGGTATTGTCAGTTTTAATGTTGCTCTTGGTGATGTTGCTTTCTGGTGGTGGTGGTACTGGTGTAGTTTTTAGTCTTGATGGTGGTCTGTCATGTTATTCTATGGAAGTTTAAATTTTACCAGCATTTCCTTTGTTTCTGTGTTTGTTGCTCCCTCCCCTCCCAAAATACCATTTCAAGGCAAAGCTATAGTTTTCCTTTATAAAAACCATATATTTTATGTTAATGCACTTATGATCATACACATACTCACATGCATTTTAATTTTAATATATCTGGAATTAATCAGTTAGCCATCACTCACTATCTTAGCTTAAAAGACAAAGCTGAATTTCTTTTTTTAAAAGATTTTATTTGTTTATCTTTAGAGGGGGAAGGAAGGAGAGAGGGAGAGAAATATCAGTGTATGATTGCCTTTTTTGTGTTCCCTGCTGGAAACTGGCCTGCAACCCAGACATGTGCCCTGACTGGGAATTGAACTGCAACCCTTTGGTTCACAGGCCCACGCTCAGTCCACTGGACTACATCAGCCAGGGCTCAAAACTAAATTTCTTGCTCTCTGTTAGGGAGAGCTGCACTGCAGAGGCACCTGTGTGGGGACAAGTGTCCCTACACAAAGCAAGCAGGATTCTTACAGGGTGCTGGGCAAGGATTTAGTTCAGGAGCTGGTGGATCTTTAGGATAAGTAGTCTGGCATCTGCATAGGGAGATCACCTGGGTGATTGCTGTGGATCGATACTCAAAGGTGTGTGTCTTAGAGTGAGTCAGTAACTGATAAATGATCTTTGCAAAGCCAGGGACTGTCACTGGTTGATTGGCTTGGAAAAGTAGGTTCACTGAGGGACCAACTTATCCATCCATTGGGCAGGTTTAAAAGCAGTTCTGGTAGTTACTTGTTGCCATGGCAACAGACAAATCGGTCTTTACCTACTATCTCAAAAACTTTTATAATTCTCAGTGGGGATCAAATTTTTTTTCTTTAAGTGATAGGAAGGGAAGATTTTGATTGTGCTTTAATGTGTTTAGTTCTTTGTACAATGTGAGTTCCTTGAGGGTGGAAACTTTGTTTACTCTTTAATCCCAGTCCTGGAACACAAACATGTTTTAACAAGGTGAGTTCTGTAAGCCAGGTTCCCAAACACCTATACAGGCTATGGCCATAAACGACCATTTAAATGATCATAGATTCATAGGCTCTTTGGATTTGGGAAGATTTCTTTCAAAATTCATCAACAAATACTGCTTCACATTCCCAATGATACTCTAGTTATATTTCAGGATTCAGGCAACACTGATGAGAATCAGAAGCATTATGATGTTTTCCATCATCGTGATAGTCAATATTATTTAGTACTTATTATCTCAGTCAGTATTAATCTTTTTACAAGGGTTACATGATTGAGAAGATCATGAGTTCTTCTCAATTATTTTTTGTGGTACTTATTGCAATTTTTTGTTTTCTGAACCAAGGGTTCAAAGAAGTAATCAATGAGTTACATGGGGGCCGAGGTGGAGAATGGATGGAACTAGTATTCATTTAGTGAACATTACATATAAAGTTTTTAAAAATATGCAGACTTAATTTTCATCCTGGATTATCTCATATTGTCTTCTATAATTGAGAGGGATTTAATTTTAGAAAATGCCAAGGAACTAATATCAACTGGTACTCTGTGCCAGGCCTTGTACATCCATAAAATAATTTAATCTTTACAATAGCACTATTTGGTGGCTATCATCATCTACTTTTTATAAATATAAAATCTTAAGCCGAGAGAAATCAAGTCAATTGTCAAAGACACACAATGGCCGAGCCAGGATTTTAAACATAGTGATGCTGTTCAATTTCAGTGACTAGATTATGCTCTTCACCCCTCTTCCTCTTGTGTTGAAAGCAAAAAATGGCCCAGTAGACTCTGATTTTTGATGAGCTGACTTAATTATGAGCCGTCTTACTTAAGAGAATTACAGGAATGGGTTCCAAAATCTTATTCTCTTTTTTGTAAATTTAACCTATAATCTGTGTTTGGCTGATTCACATGAGTTTCGTGACTAGTCTGAAATCCATTTCTGTGCAACCTGACCCCTTATATTGTTGCTTTATTTCTATAAAAAAAAGTAATGGCTTTTCTAATTCAATTTTATTTTATGTTATGATTCAGTCATAGTCTTGGGAATAATTAGTCACTGGGTGTTCAAGTAGAAAGAAGGTGTGATGAGCCACCTAAGCTAGGAGGATGCCATTAACAGGGTCTTCCCATGAGAAGCAGTACAGAGCCTTGTGGGTGTAGGGTTTTTGCACATTGTCATTTCAGTCCTCTGAGTAGTCTCCGATTGACTCTTGATGACCATGGAGTTTATTCCAATAAATGCTGTACTTTGCCAGATGTCACACTGCAATCAAGGAAATGACACTAAAAAGTAGTCTAGTAATATTGTGGTGGTTACTAATTGCAACTGAAAAGTTTTTACTATGCTTTGTGGGATTTCAATCACTCTTTGGCAAAATTAAATGTGTTATTCTCATGAGGTCTTTTAGAGGAAGGGTGGTAGTTAAGTTTAGGAGGACCAACAAGTGAAAATATCATTAGTGGTAAGTATAGGCTCTCTATTCCAATATAGTTACAGAATGGCCTCTGTTCTGTATGGAGACTCTATCACCTAGAATGAACAAACTTAATAAATATTTATTGAATGAAGTAATGATGAGGGCTAGGTATTCTGTATCCTTTTCTTAACCTGTAGGTCTCTATATCTGTGTAGGTGTTTGTCATTTTCATCTGGAGAAAGAAGAGGATGATTAATGTTTATTCAATATTCTGTAAGTGCTACCATCTCTGAGGCACTTCTAAGTAAGGGGAAACAAAGATAAAAGGAACAGATTTCTGCACTCAGAGGCCTCAGAGTTTAGTTGTAGAGACAGACTGTAGACAAGTAAATAAAGCAATATAGTGATTCCTTTGGTAAACTACAGAGTTGGGGAAATACCTCACCACCCAAGAACTAAGCCAAATAACCTTCTTGGAGAAAGTGATATGTAAATGAAATATTATGAAAACAGTTGAAATGCAATGATGGGCACTGAAAATGAGAATAATTATGAGAAGATATGAAAAAGCAAAAAGGAAAGAGAGTTGTGTTTGTGGTGAAGTGAGAAGGGCTTTACAGAATGTCAATAGAAGATGGTGTTTCTGTTTAACATGCAAGTCATTCATATTTATTGAGTGCCAGTGTATATAAGTCAGTCTAAGCACTGCAGATACTGAAAATTAAAGAGATCTATCTGGCCTCTATTATTACTAAGATTCTTACAGTTCAAGGTGAAGAAAAACAAATTAAACACATATCAATAATTTCATTTGATTGTGTTGAGGACAATGGTGGACAAGTATAGGGAGCTTGGGTAATACATAACCTAGAGAACCTAACTAATTTGAAGGGTGGGATAAAAAGGCAAAAGGCTGCAACTTGAGGGGTGATTAGGAACCAGCCTTATACAATACACTGAGAGAAAATGTTCAAGAAAGTTCAAGAAACTTGAAGATTGGTCAACTAGATGTTAGAGTTTCAAGTAGGGCAGGTGAGAGATGAAGCTGAGGAGTAGAGATGGTCAGATCACAAAAGGTATTAGTAGCCCCATATTAAGTATTAGTGACCATCACTGCAAAAGAGCTATAGATGTCAAGGAAGTCATTTAAAGGTATTTAGCAAGGAAAGAAAAGAATTGTGCACTTTCAGCTTTTAGCATGGCTGAATCTTTGTATCTAGCTGCAGGGACTAAATGATGGAGGAGGTTATAGGCCACAGATTCTGGCCTTGGACTGCTAGTAACCACATGGCAACTAAAGTCAAATTCCCTGCTTTCATAAGGCTTTCACATTCATAATCTCTCACAATTTCATGAAGAAGTCAAAGGAGAGCATTATTATCCCATTGGGCTGATGAAGAGGCTGCATCTCTGGCTGGTGCAGACATCTGGTCAAAGTTAATTAAGTGCTGTGTTGGTTTTGTAACCGAGGCAGCCCCAGACCTCTGGCCTTGTGCATCTTCCACTGTGTTTACTGTGTGGGTTTCCAAAGGCCCATGGGAAGCTAAGTATGTTCATGAAAAATTGATTCCTTTTTCTATTTCAACCTTCACGATGACACAGTCTTCATCCTTGACTGCTCAGGCTGTTCTTAAAAATAATTCCACCCTGTTACCAATGAAGACAACTTGTGGCGTGAGAAGTTGTCCTATGTGTTTTAGTGTAATGGGCTCTGCAAAGGTGCCACTGTCCTTGGAAGTCTTCCCAAACTCACCTCACCTGATTACGAAACATTTTGCCTTTACATTTTTATTTGTTTAGATGATAAAAGCAACATCAACAAGAAGAGTCAGATCTTAGCTTTTTTCACCTGCCATCCGAGGAGGCAATGATTCTCCCACTTACAGCTGGGGCCAGATGGTCAAAAACTTGCAGACAAGCATCATTTGGTAAGTGAGAGAGCTGGAAAGGAACTTAGGCATTTTTCTATTTGCTTCCTTCCCCCTTTATTAGATAGAGAAATTGGAGGTCTGAAAAAGAATGTTACAAAACTAAGGTGACATAGGGTACTGGAGCCTGGGCACGGCTATACCACTAGTGTCTTGCCCGCTGCCCTGATCTTCCCTAACACCATGTTTGCATCACAGTATAGCCAGCACTCGTTGTGTGCCAGACACTGTCCCAGTGCCTTAGGCATATTAAACATTAAATTCTCATAAGAACACACAGAGGGAGGTACTATTATTATTTTACACATGAAGCATGAAGATATTAAATAACTTTCTGAAAGCTATAGAACTGGCAGATGTCAGAGCTGGGATATGACCCGGATAGGCTGGCCCCAATGGGCCAAGTTCTCAGACATTGTAGCCTACTGCCTTTAGGTGGAAGCCTGGCAGGTATGTTGGGGTGGAGGAGACACAGGAGGTACCCCAGCACTGAAAGGAAGGAAGTGTCCAACATGATTTTGTAAAAAGGTTCCATCCAGTCCACATACTCAAATGACCACAAGCACTTTGATTCTCTATACTCTTGCTTGCACCTTGATGAGAAATGACCACAGGACTGACCATGAGCCAAATGTTTAAAGCATGCTTAGGCAAAATGAACACCAATGGACTGTTCAGATTACAATTGGCGATAATCCCAATCACTTTCCCTGACATGTCTGGCATTGGGGGTGTTGTTTTAAGTGTGGGGTATCTTATTCTAAGTGGCACCACATTGGGAAGCATAAGCAGGGTGGGGACAGGACCAGAGATTTTTGCCCCACCAAGAGATGAGGAGGAAGTGTGTATGCTTAACATGGGGAAAGAAGACTTAGAAGATGTGGGAAGCTCATTACACATTCTTGAAGAAAAGCAGTACAGTCAGAGAAGAAATGTTTCCTGCCTTGCTCTGAAGCAGTATATTTTTTCCAAGGTGGCATATTTCACTGTAATGGTTGGAACTGTCACACAAAATAGAATGGGACAAGTCATAAAAAGGTAGTCAAGTTCCATATCTGTTGGTCTATTTTGCAGAAGTTAGATAAAAATTTCCCGAGAATTATTTCAGGGAGAGGGAATGGTCAGATGGGGAAGTTAAAGTAAATTTGGTTTAGGTGATCACCTAGTTTCCTTGAAACTTTAAGAGTTTGGGGAATCTTTTGCCAATGTGATGTATTCAAAATTGCTTCCCAGTTCTCAACTGTATATTACTGTAGACTAAAGATGCCTAATAAAGAGGATATCTGCTTTTCAGTATGATGTCTAACTTCATATGCTGGAGTTAGTTAACTACCACTTACTCTTAGACATAAGGCTGCTTCTGTAGATAACTGGGTTTAGTTTTTGTGAGTGGCAAAAAAAGAAAAAAAAAAAGGAAAACTAGCATAAAGCAAAATTCATGTGGCGGCATCTAATGGAATTACTTCTTTTGCTGCTGCCCTGGTGTCTTGGAGTGGAAGTATCTCTTGTGAATGGTGAATGGAAGCAGACATGAGTTATTGTTATGGTCTCTGCCTCACAATTTCTGTGCCACCAAGATGTACTCTGTTTATAAGTGCACTTAGAAAGCTTTGGAATATTAGCCACAAAAAGTCTCTCTCCATGGATTCTATTACCACACTCTCCAGTTGTTCCAGGAAACTGAAACTGTAAAACCCCATTCCTGGGGAGGAATAGCTCTCATCTGGTCCTTTTTCCTGGTTGTGCAGTCCAGTAGGAAAGTTTTCTTATAAATTATTAAAACAAGAGTGATCCCCAGAGGTCTCAGGTTCATCTCCCTGTCCCTCTAATTGCACATTGGAGAAATTGAGACTCAAGGAGAGGAGGGGACTGATTAAAAAATATAGAAGACATTATAAATTTGGATTTCATATTTCACACATTCCCATTTCTGTGGACTTACTTTTCTGGGGTCCATCCGACATCCTTTGGAAGTTCTAAACACATACAAGGGGGTGAAGATAGTAGGTGGTGACCAGTTTGCCTGATGGGCTAATTTTGTGAAGCATGAAATGCCCTGGTTTTCACAGGGTGAAAACAATGAAGGTATCTCAGGGATTGAGCTAGAAAAAATAGAAAACAGGGTAAAAATGATTCAGAAGCTATAAATGCTCCTTGAAAAGGCTCTGGTTTCCAAACTGCTCTCCATTGGTAAGAAAGATAAACAGAAGGCCTCAAGTAAGCAGAAAGAGCCTCAGCTTTCTCATCTGTGAAAATGGGAGCTGGGATTATAGGATTGTTCTTTTAAAAAACTTTTTTATTGTATTATTTTATTTTATTAATTAATTAAATTAAATTAAATTAAATTTTTTAATCCCAGAGAGAGAGAGAGTGAGAAATATGGATGTGAGGGAAACATTGATCAGTTGCTTCTGGAGACCGAACCTGCAACCTAGGCACATGCCCTGACTGGGAATCAAACCCACAGCCCTTCAGTTCACAGGACGATGCTCTAACAAACAGAACTGCACCAGCCAGGGCCATGATTGTTGTTAGAATAAAATGAGACTGATTATGTAGAGCACCTAGCACTCTTCCCAGCACAGGGAGACCTTAGTGTGCTCCCTTCTCTCTCTTGTTTACAGATGCAGAACTGTTATCTTCAAGGGCTGGTTATGATACTCTGGTCTCTGCACGGTGGTAGGGATAGGACAGGATTCTGGGGAAATGGGAAGCTGCTACTGATTTAATCATTTCTTTAAGATCTTAAAAATGCTCCTGAAGGACAGGGATCAAACAAAGTCGTTTATCTCCCTTACACTGGATCCCCACACCACTGAAATTAAAGTCACAATTCTAACCAGGACCCTGAGGCCTTATGTGTCAGAGCCTTGGTTACCCCTCTTCCCATTTCCTTTTTTCTTACTGTTCTGACTGCATGGACTGAGAACAAAGTCAGTGCTCAGCAAGTGTTTGTTAAACAAATGACCTCAACTATCCCTATGGGGCTCAGTTAGGAGTAGTAGAATAGTTCACTAAAGTTAGAAATCTTCAGATTATTTGTACACTTCCTAAATTATTCACCAATTTAAAAAAGGTAACATGGAATGCTGCAGGTTGGGGGGCTTGGTGAAATTAATGCACAATGTACTGCGTACTGGTTGGTATGCAACTGGTTATTGTTTTGCAATGCAATTGGCAGTATGTATCGAGAACAGCAATAAAGATAATATCCTTTGATCTAGTAATGTCACTCATGGGACTTTCTCCTAAAGGAGGAATCTAATTGAAATAAAAAGATCCATGTTAATAGAAATATTCTTCACAAATTCATATATAGTAGCAAAAATAATGAAACATTTGAATAGTCTCACTAAATAAATGATGATTTCTTCATTTAATGGAATGTTATGAATAATTAAATACAATAATTTTAAAATAATGATAAAACATTTACAAAATAGGATTAAAAAGGAATATTGATTAGTGTCTCCACTGTGATAACAATTATGCAAATATAAATTTATATGGACAAGAATCATAGGTACTTAGGAAAATAAAAAGTTGTATTAGGTAATGGAATTACACTAGTATAAAATCAATCAAGTATATATTCATTATTTTTATCCAAAGTAAATATATCTTTAAAAATGAACAGTACTTTAATAATAAGAAAACGTTACTTATTAGAATCAATTTTTAAAAATATTTTTAGTTTTATGATTTCTATTTGGAAAAAATAATACTTCTTCTTACTGAAATGTGAAAGTGAAGAGACACTTCAACTGTTCTTCATATGGGAGGTGGAGTTGCATTTTTAAAGTTCTCTTTGTAATTTTCTCTGTTCTATCCTTTTAATCAAAAATATTTTCTCCCCAAATTCAACTGTTATTACTTATTCTCCATTGTTTTATCCAAATGCCTATCCTCCAAGAAGCATTCTAAAGCCCCCTTCAGTTACTATTCTATTGATTTGTTCATGGGAAACTCAAATATTGAATACGTATCCATCCATCCATCTATCCACCCATCCATCCATCCATCCATCCATCCATCCATCCATCCATCCATTTATCCATCCATCCAACAAAGAGGCTAAGCTTCTCTAATCTCTCAGTGGTCATTTGGACTTTAAGGTATTCATTTGATCTTCAAGTTTATTTTTCAAAAATTTTGGCAAAAAGAAAAATTACAGAAATCTGTCTTTACCTTCCTTTCTTTTTTTTGAAATGATAATTTGTTTTGGCCACAATTCTGGGTGAAGCATTTGCGTAATTCAACTATATTTTTCATAATACCATGAGCCAATAGCCAAATGAATTGATTTTATTGCCTCAAAGCTGAGCTTTAGCATTTTTCCAATATCTGGTGAAAATACCCATTCACATAAACAGAAACTCCATAATAGTTACATGTGGAAGTTCTGAGGTAATGTCTCCTTTCTCAAAAAAGCTTCAATTTGGAATTTTCCAGAGTGACCCATGAAACAGTCTGAGATTCTTCATTCCCATTGGCTCAGAGGAACCTAGTGAAAGCAGACAGGAGAGAAGTTGAATGGCTGCCATATTCCAATCAGTGCAAGATTTCTAGTCTGTAGCTCACAAAAGGATTCCTAATCACAGATGGAAAGGAAAATAGCAGAAGTGCTCTAGGATAAGTGGGTGGGGAAGAAAGAAGTGGAATAGCATTTGTTGAGTGTCTGCAATGTGCCAGATCTATACATATGGTTTTTTGTACCATGGTTCATTCTCAAAAGGGCTGTATGATTTCTCAGGGGGCTGTTAACCCATTTTATAAAGAAGAAAATGAGATGAAAATTGAAAAAATTTAAAAAATGTTGGGAATAAAACACATAACATTGTCCAAGTTATGTGTTTTAATTAACAAGTAATTTACAGATCCCATCACCTTGCTTAGAAGGCAGTTTATGACAGTGATGTTCTTTATAAGTCAAGATTTTTTGGCATTGAGACCAAATGTAAGTGGGTGAAGGGCTAGAGAATGAGTAGATGTTTTATTGAAGAACAGGCTAGTTCTTGTATTCACAAATCTTTTCATCTTCTCCTTTATATGTCATGCCTATGTAGACATTATAAATCTCTTTACCCAAAGCTCTTGATGTCTAAATGCCTTATTTGCCAATTGTATGGAGGATTTTTCTGGCAGCTGACTGCTTTTCTGCCTAATCACATATCAGGAAGACTGGAAATACTAGAAAAATAATGCTGGTAGCTCCACAACCAATGACTGATGGCAGAGGCTAAATAAATACCCCAGGTCCTTCACCCGGAGGGAGAAGAACTTGAGGTGTGAATTCTAGGCTGATTCCCAGAGTTCCCCCTGTGGGACTAAGCTCTAGATCTCTCCAGTCATCACTGGCTTCACAGCTGATCCTTTAATATTTCCCTCCTTCTTCAATTAGTGCTCCATTTGCTCTTGCTCACAAGTATTTCTTGGTATCATTTCTCAAATAAATGACTTGCACTCAAATCTTTGTCTCAGAGCCTGCTTCTGGGAGAACCCAATTAAAGAAAATTCCATTTGATAGGAAGTATCTATAATTCAGGTGTGGAGTCTGGAGTGGTTGAACCTGACAAGGCTGCTTATCATCTCTGTAGGAACGACTCCCACTTTATGTATTGAGAACTAAAATATGTCCTTTCTAATACTGCATTTCAATGTAGATCAGGGCATAACAAATAACAGCCCATGGACCAAATCTGGACTTCTGCCTACTTTTTTTTAATGGCCTGAAATCTGCAAGCCAAAAAAGGGTTTTATGTTTTTAAATGGCTATTGTATAATATTATAAGTTATATAAGGTTTGTAAGTTATGTAAGCTGCTATACATATATGAGTATATATAAAACGTAAGTTATATACACTGTTATGTAAGTAGAGGATAGAGTGTGGATACAGAGTCAGAATCAGGAGAGGACAAGACCAACAAATGTTCTTGAGATGCTACAACCTTGAAATCACGAGTGAGTAGAAGCTTCATGAGACAGAAAATAGGAAGAAAAAAAATTGCAGTCCAAAAATCTAACCAACAAGATTGTCTTCATGGCATACCGAGAATATTCTGAGGACAGCCATGTCTTTTTCTTCATCATATCTCTTGAACTATTTAAATTTATCCAACAAGGTTTGACTAACATTTAATAATTGAATTGATGCATTTGCTTTTTTATCTCATGCTCCAAACATCTTTTGATTGACTTTTGTTGGCATTTAATTCTTATATTTTTATGCAACTCTCTTTGAGTTGCAACTTGACTCTGCAGTTGTATTAGAAGAACCATAGACCAGAGCAGTTATAGAGATACCCTTATATTCTCCTTTTTGCAAATTCTAAAGTAGTCATTAAATGCTGATTGAATATTTTCTGATTTGTGAATATTTTATGTATGTATATGAAAGGTGATGCATGAATGGGTGCATTATCATGATGAAACTGACAATCACCAGTTGCCCTTAGCTACAGCCTTCTGAATCATCTGAATAGTTTCCATTGAAGAATGTTCAAACATAACACAAAATTTGATGCAGATTCATTGTTCTACTTGCTCAGTTATTTTGAATGAGATGGCCACACAGTACACATGCTCGCTCAATAGCGTCTACCACCCCCACTGACTAAGACAGTTAAGTCATCATTGTTCACTCATGTGCATTCCAGTCTACTTTCCTTGGCTCTCAGGTTACAGTGATGTAGCACAAACTGTTCTCATTATATTAACAATGGCTGGACTTTTTCCAGACAGAGCTACTTGTATGCTTTGCAAGAGGGCCTACAGAGTATATTTATAGTGTACTTACATGAAGAAAATATCTTCTATAAAGTACAAGACCTTTTACCTGTGCATATCTAACTATGTCTCCCCTAAAGATGTTATATCTATAAACAGTATTTGGTGACTTATCTTATCCTTTCTCATCTCCTGGGTGAATTATTTTCACCTTTTAAGTTCCATAATTGTCTCTGGGACAAAACCTTGCACAATTCTATTCATCTTGATGCTCAGCACTAGTATTACAAAAAGATACCTAAAAATATTTCATCATTCCGGGAAATAAGAGTTCATTTGTCAGGTAGAAGTAAAATGTTTTGTTCTTGGGAATCGATACATACAGCAATGATTTTTTAATATGACAGATAGTTTTATTACTTGACATGCACCTTTTGAAAGTGATTTACCTTTAGACAACACCATTATCTAATGTTTTAGTATTATGGTCCAGCAGAATTCTTAGAGCAAAATGGTGAGAGAGAATATTTCTGAAATGCTCTCAGGAGGCAGAGTCAATTTACAAGAATACTCACATTTATATTTTTGTGGTATTTTAGGCATAGCTTGAGGTTGTGGAACTTCTCTGGTAGCCTTCTTTCCTGTGAGTTCTTGCAGAACTTGCTTTTGCATGTGTCAGGGCCTGTTGTTCCTCCCTTAGGCTCAATCTCATTGTCTCCAACATATTTATTCAGAAGGCTCTTGGGCACATCCCATAAAAAGCCAACCACAAAAATGAGCAGTTGCTCCTTAGAAAAATCCATGCATTGTTATATAATCCACATGACAGCACAAGTGTAAAATGCTATGAATATTCAGCTTCAACCACAGTTTTAACACTTGCATAAATCAGGGTATCCAGTTTTACATTAGGAAAAGTCCTGGTAGAAATATAAATTTGATGAGCTGGGTCTGTTGCACTGAAATTTTATTATTCCTGTTATATACTAGGCTACCCAGGGGCAGGGATTTAGACCACATGAAGAGATAGAGTCAGTTTTCCACAAAGCTCTTGGTTGGTTCTGCCATAATCCAACATTCTGAGGTATTTAGCTCTGTGCTTATTATGGCATAGTATCCACTTCAAAATACAAACCTGAAAATTTCTGCTGTTGAGTCCTTTATAGAACTAACTTTTATCTCTCAGGGCATATACCATCATAACTAGAAAAGTCATTTAAATGTGGCAGGAAAAACCAACACAATAAAATGCATTAAACACTAAAATATCCATAAATCCTCTGCTTTCATTTACTTATAAAATCTCATACTATGAATATCTCTATCTCTGTATTTATCCATCATTTATATAATTTTATCAGATAGCAATGTCTTTGGATCCTATCAACAGGAGATGTTAGCTGTATTAAAATAATCACTGGGCTGTTTTGATGTAGCTGTTTTATACAAATCTTAAGAAATTTGTAGAGCTAGATGTTAGTTGAGTGCTATATTAAATGTTTTGGATTGCTATGCTTCAAATAAATGTATTTGCTTCCTGATTTAACATACATACTGGGGATCACAAAAGCAGGCTCTAGGTTAAATGTTAGAAGTTCAAAGATGAAATGGTTGATGGGTTTAATAGTTGGAAAAATATAAAATACCTATGTACATAAAGAGGTTCATTTGGATGCTCATTTGAAATTAAAAGATCAGTTCTGTTTAAAACCTGATTTTAAACAGAGTTGTCATTTAGATAAATTGTAAGAGTAGCACTTTGAGAACACTGATGTCTGTCCAGAAAGTACCCATCTATGAATTATGAAAAATAGGGACATTTATTGAAGAAGATACAAAATACAGGAAACATTGTACATAGGACAATAACATTGGCACCTTACACTATCTCCCAATAGCTGTCAGCTGCAGTCTGAAATCACTTCCCTTTCAAGGGTGATTTCAGTTTTGGAAAAAGAAGTCACAGGGTGCCAAATACGGGCTGTAGGGGGGGCTGAGTCATGTAGGTGATTTGATGTTTCACCAAAAATCTTTGCATAAGATTTGAGGCATGAGTGGGTGCATTGGCATGATGAAGCTGCCAATCACCAGTTGGCCATAGCTATGGCCTTCTGAATCACCCAAATAGCTTCCATGGAGGAATATTCAAGGTTAATGCAAACATTTTTAAAAAGATTTTATTTATTTATTTTTAGAGAGAGAGGAACAGAGGGAGAAAGGGAGAGAAACATCAGTGTGTGGTAGCCTCTCGTGTGCCCCCTCCTGGCAACCTGGCCTGCAACCCAGGCCTGTGCCCTGACTGGGAGTCAAACTGGTGACCTTTTGATTCTCAGGCCGGCACTCAGTCCACTTAGCCACACCAACCAGGCCAGGTTAATGCAAAATTTGACGCAGATTTGTTGCTCTACATGCTCAGTCACTTTGAATGTGTTGACCACACACTATACATACTCACTCAGTGGTGTCTACCTCCCCCACCCGGTACAGTGAAGTCATCATTGTTCATGCATGCACATCCCAGTCCACTCCCTTGGCTTCCAGGTTACATTGATGTGGTGCAAACCATTCTTGTTTTAACAGTGGTTGAACTTTTTCTGGGTAGACCTCATATGCCTGACACATAGTAACCAACTGAAAAACTATCTAATATTATATTTTTCTGTGTTATTTTCTGTTTGCAGATACTACAAGTGTTCAACTTTGTATGTAGGAGGTTGATGCTATAGAATTATAAAATATTATCCCTAGAAAATAGTAACAGGTCAAAAGCCCATTACAGAAGAAATGAACACAAATAACAGTGACAACAAATGTTAATAAAAGTAATGCTTACCAAGTGAAAGTGCCAGTACTTTGTGAAGTTCTTTACTTGCATGATTTCATTGGATGCTGACATCAACCTGATGAGATAAATCCTATTATTGTCCCATTTTAGAGGTGAGAAAACCAATACTTAGAAAGAATGCATTACTTATTCAAGATTATAAATCTGATAAATTTTTTATTGTCACTAGGATGCAAACCCAGATTTACACTGCCTTAGCATTCAGTCTTATATCTGTTGATATTTTGCTCCCCCCATCAGTTTTTACTAATTACTTCAAGTATTAATATTTGTTCAATAAATGAATGCATAAAATAAAACCTGGGTAGAGGATTTCTAATAGACATGCTCCCTCCTGGTCACCAGTTTACTAAAGCCATTGAACAGTGTTGCTTTTATTTTTGTAAGAAAGCAGACACAAATGGGTGCTTCCTCCATGAAATGGCTTATTTTCTGAGGTGGACCTGATGCTCCTACTCACCTTTTATCTCCCCATTTAAATTTTACATTTAAGTAACAAATGCTCTTATTAACTTGTTTTTGTTGTTATTATATATATATTTTATTGTTCAAGTACAGTTGTCTCCATTTTTAACAATATGAAAAAGATTAGGTTTAGTACAAGGAAATCATGTCCTACCCATTGATCAACTCTCTTTGGGACTTTGTGATTTGTTAACATTTCTACGTTCTCCTCCCTTAAAAGCGTATAACGATTGTGCTGTTCATTCACCCACCCAAAGGCACAAGAGAGGACTAATTATAATAACACAAATGATACTCCTGTTTGTATCAACTCTGCCTCTCTAGAAGTTTAACCAACTTTAATTAACTGAAGGGAGAATTGCTAGCCTTTGCAAACTTCACCTGAATTGCAGGACTGCCCTATTGTCTCCAGTCTTGAGTGTCTTTGTTCACACCATTCCATAAGCTCAAAGTAGGTGATCTTTGGTTAAACGAGGCTGGTACTACTGCTTGTCTGCTTCAAAATCTGCAGGGATTTCCTTCGACTTCAGGAAGAATTCCAAATTCCTTAGAGGGAATTTTACCCCACCAAGCTGTCTTTACTTATCTCTTCAGTTTCTCATCTCACCCCCTCCCCAAAGGCATGGTCTAGTCGGGATGAATGCTTCATGGTTCTTGTGGGGGGGTCCTAACCTCCATCCTTTTCTGTAGCCTGCATATCAAATTCCTGCTTCCTGGAAACATTTGCTTCCCTTTATATCCATTTGGAGTGGGTGATTCTTCAAGTTTTAGCTTTGAAACTACTCGCTTTCAGAAGCCTTCCTTACTCTTGGATTGGGTTAAGCTAGCTCTCTTCCTCTGGGCTTCCTTTTTATCTCACGGCTTACCCTCACTATTCGAATATCTCTTTGAAGAACTATTTGTTACTCAGATTCCATCTCTGTGGTCTACCCTAGAGCCCAGAATACAGCAATTATTCAATAATTATTTATACAAGGAAGGGCATACTGATTGGAGCATTTGCTGAATTACTTCAGGTACAATATATACCTCTGCCTGAATTATCCTGATATTTTGAGATAAAACCTGTGTGCATCTACATGCTCATACATGAGTTTTTATTGTCCATCTTTCCTTATCTAAGTCTGTGTAGATGAACCATGCTCACTCAGAGGCCAAAGGACTCAGAGCAAATTTTCGCTTCCAGGTACTCAGACTACTTGCATTAGTTTTCTACAGCTATGTGCCAAATGACCGCCAACTCAGTGGCTTAACACAACACCCATTAATTAGCTCCCAGTTCTGTAGGCCAGCAGTCCAGCATGATTTGACTGGGTTTTCTGCCCAGGGAATGGCAAAGATGAAATTCAGATGACAGTTAGACTGAATTCTCATCTGCAGGCTCCAGGAAAACATATCCTCTTCTCAACTCTTCTTGGCAGAACTCAATTCCTTACAATTGTGGGACTTAAGTCCCTCTTTCCTCACTGGCTGTCAGCTCCCAGCTTTTCCCGGCCTTTTGCATTCTTTACTAGGTGGCCCCTTCCATCTTCAAGTTGGCAATGCAGCGGTAAATCATTTGCATGCTGTGAGCCTCTGACTTTCTTCTTCACTGCCAGCTGGAGAATACTCTCTGCTTTTAAAGGGCTCAAGTGTTGAGGTCAAGCCCAGCCTTGTATTTTCTTTATCTCAAGGTCAATTAATGTGAGACCTTAGTCATATCTGAAAAACCCCTTCATAGTAGTAACCATATTAGTATTTGAATAAATGGATGCGTGTGTGCACCAGGGCCAGAAATCTTGGGGGCCATTTCAAATTTTGTTTATCAAACCAGCAAATTATACAAAAAAGTGAAAAATAAATAGAATATCAACAGCAAAATACAGTGATGAGAACTGGGTTTGGGTAAAGGAGACAGGCTCTAATTTTCGAAGGGTCATTTAGCTTCCTGATATCACACTTGATAGTCTGCATTGTGAAACTTGTCCAATGCAAACATCAATAGGTGTAAATTAGAGGCTGTTATTAGTTTCAGTTTCATGTTTCATGACATGTTCACTCCCTCCAATTGGCCCTGGACACGCCTTACCAAATTCCTCATCATTCTCCATCTTTGTCAATACTGTCATTGTCATCATTTTTATCACTACCATTTGCTGAGCACTAATTCTGTTTCCATGTGCTATGTAACTTATGTCATCAATTCCTTCAGTAACTCTCACTTAGTTGTGACTGTGCCCCTTTCATAAATTTTCTTAAGGTCATTTGGCACCTAAGTAGCCAAAGGTGTGGTTGTCTGATTTTAAGGTCCAGTTGCTTCATCTCACTGTTTTCTGTGTGTCTTTTGAGCATGTGGGAAATCAGATTCATTCAGGAGCATGTGTTGGAAACACAAGGATTAGAACTCAGCACCTTGGACTTGCAAACTCACCCTTCAGACCCTTCAGCTGTAGACTCAGTAACTAAAGACACATCCCACCCGCCTTCTGAGAAAGTGGCTTTTGTGGCAAATTACACGTTCTGCATTTATTTCCTCTGTCATTCTTAGTTCATTGTGAACTAAGTGGCCAAATCATCTTAATAAAACTGGTCTCTAAATAACGACTTGTAAATTTGCATGAATCAGGATCATGTGTCCTGGAAGATTTTTTCTTTCTTTTTTAATTGAGTTTCACTTCAACATTCTCAGTAAAATGTAACAATAGGATGCTCTGTTTCAAGTTAGTCAGACCCAGCTGCTATGAAAATAATATGTTTGAGAAAATTGACTTGACATTTGATGGCCTTACAATTCTCCTGACAGGATATAATCAACTCATTAGGGAGAAACAGAAGCCTTCCTTGTACAGCCACGTATTTCTGGGCATGACCAGTGCTCTCTCCGAGTGGGGTGGGTGAGATTTCAGGGAAGACTGGGGCTTCATGGCCTCGGGGCCAGCAGTCAAAGTGACTGAATTTACTCTCTTCCTCTGTCCACTGCCCTCGATCTGATGAATGGGAAACATTACTATCTTAAGCCAGCTAACAATTTCTCTTTTTTTCCTTCTTCTTTCTGTCCCTTAAAGTCTAAATTTATAACAAGGACACAGATTTTAAAAGATTCTCTCAGCCTTCCTCCTCCTCAGGAACAGCTGGGACAGCTCTCTTGGGAAAGTGATTAGAAGCAGGAAGTGGAGACTGGGATTCCTGGTTTCAGTTCCCAGGCTAATCCTGCATTCTCTGTTGTGGGGCTGGAAGGGCTCATCTCAGTCTCTTCGCTTAGTTCCCCACTGTGAAATCCCAGCTTCCAGCTCCCTGCTGCTTTGCCTGTGTTATGCCCCAAACAAATGGTACTGAGGAAGGTGAGCAGAACCATCACTCTAGTCTAAATCTCAGCTCCTTAGGACCTAGGAAATGGTCAGACTGCTTCAGGCCACTCTCACACCTGCAAAGTGGGACCAAAAAGTGGCCATTTTGAAAAGATACAGTGAGACAAATGAGGTCACGTATAGAAAACACCTAACAGGGTTTTGGGCATGTCTCTAAAATTTTGCAGTTGGATTTATTTGCCTGGAACTTTCTGCAATTTCTTTAAGTCTTTCCATTCATTTCATCAGTCAGTAAATATGTGCTTGACATTATGTTTTTTTTAAATGCCTTTTAATAAGATAATCATGTTAAACATTAAATTGAATCATTACCTGGATGACGATTTATATGCATTTTGTAATTTTCAGCCTACAAAGCGTTTTATTAAGGCTATCTCACTTAATTGTTTTGATTCACTGCTTTATAATCTCTATGAGAAGAATTGTATCTTTTATATAATTAATTGTTTCCTGAATATCTATAATAGTCCTCAGTACAGAAAAGGCATTCCTTAGAGATATGATAAATGAGTGAATTAAATAACTAACTAAATGTCCTTCCAATTCTTTTCCAGTCTCTGTGCTTCACTTCTTCCTTATACCTCCTAGGGGCCAGGAAACTACAGCCTGTGGGCCAAATACTACCTGCTGTCTACACTTGTAAATAAAGTTTTATTTAAACACAGCCATGCCCACCCACTACACTTTGTCTCTGGCTGCTTTTGCAGTACAACAGCAGAGTTCAATAGTTGTTACAGAGACTGTACAGATTACAGAATGCAAAATGTTTACTACCCAACACTAAAAAAGAGACCTCTGCGTTTACCAGACATAAAGTGATATTTGCAAAGTGCAAATCTAATTAATTCACTATCTGTACCTTAAACCCTCAATGATTCTCAATTATGAAGAAGCCTAGGATTCTTCTGCAATCAAGTTCATGATCTAAGTCCTGGCAGTCTCTGCAGACTCATTCGCTCTCCTCTCTAACCACACGTTCTTTGAGTCTGTCCAGGGTACTGGGCTTTTGTGTAAACCATCACCTGTGCTTAGAGTATGGTTCCTTCCCATTTCTGCTCCGTACCCTCTTCTCATCATTCTCGATTCACTTACATCACATTTCCTCTGGAATGCCTTCTCTGGAGTCTCCTAGCTAGGTGAGAGGAACTCCTGATTTGTGGACCAGGCTCACCTTGCATTTTTTTCTGTTACATCCCTGATAAGCACTGTGCAAATGATAAAACCCAAATTCTTAGGCATTATTTGATATGACCACATACACTAAAAATCATTTAAGTTTATACTTTAAATTAAAATTTAATTCATGGTACATAAATTATATCTCAAGAATGTTCTTAAAGATCAGCCCTGAGGAAAGAATGTTGTGATTCTGTGTTTTACAGATGAGGAAAATAAGGTCACAGAAAGCACATTCGGTTGAGCCAGGATTCCAGGCAGACCAGGGCTGATTACAAAGACTGCATTTTGCCATCATACATCGTCTCATCCTAGGAAATGGGCTTCTGTGTATCCATTGCTTAATGTCAGCAGTATGGACCAGCAGAATCCAGAATGGTAAGTGCTGCCCATGAAGGCAACCATAATATGTGTCCTTGTCACACTGAATCCTGAGCACTTTGATGAAAAGCAAGGGGATGAAAGAAGGAAGCTCAGAAAAAGAATAATGATCCCTCAGTTGAGTAAGAGTGTTGACAATCTTCTTTATAAGGAGGTTGTATGTATGATGAGCCTGCATTATATCCCCAGGTGAGTGATGAGGAACCAGGAGCTCAGAGAAGTTAACTGTTTGGCCTAAAGTCATACAGTTAGCAAGTGGGTGGGCATAATACATCAAAGAATGGTTTTGGAGTTTCCCCATTTTCTCTCTGCAATAAATGATATGAAAAAACAATCCCCTTTAGTGTGGCAAAATTTATGCACATTATTACAATTAACTACTTAATGAAAAATAACTCTCAGCACTTTCCCACCTGCTAGGTTGTTTCCTGGAATAAGATACAATACATCACAGATTTTATTTCTTTTTAGAAGAAGTATTCTTTTATAATGAATATTGCAAGGGGTGATGTTTCCAATGATACAAGTGACTATTTAAATATATGAATGGATTTAAACTATTAGGAGGACAGTAAACACAGCTGGAATGTTCCATGACAGACCCTGTAACAATTCTCTTTATCAGGAAGGTCCCACATTCACAATCTTATTGTTCTCTATTATTAAGGATATGTGTCTATAAATAGATTCTCAGTAAGTCTGTGAAGACTCACCCTTCAAGTATGAAGGCCTCAGATGATCCTGGCACATACTGTTCTGGTGAGATAGGCAAGGGAGTTGTGGATTCCAGGCAGGTCAGCCAGTGGACCATTCTGGTGGGTTGGTTGCCCCCAGTGAGTGATACGAGAGAAAGGGCTTGGTGTCAGAAGTCTACAAATAGGATTTATGATCTCAAGAGATATTACTGCATATGCCAAAGCCCTCAGAAGAGTACCCAGAGCCTACAGAGGGCATTTTAACTTCTGATATCTCATTTGAGCCTGGCAAGTTTGGAGATGCATGTTACTGTCTCTATTATTTTTTAAGGATTTTATTTACTTATTTTTAAAGTGGGGAAGGGAGGGAGAAAGAGAAGGAGAGAAACATCAAAGTATGTTTGCTTCTTGAGTGCCCCCTCCTGGGGACCTTGCCTGCAACCCAGGCATATGCCCTGACTGGGAACGGAACTGGTGAACTTTTGGTTTGAAGGCTGGCACTCAATCTACTGCGTCACACCAGCCAGGGCACAATATCTGTTTTATAGACAAGGAAACTGAAGGCCAGTGAGGTTGTGTAGATTGGCCAGTCTTGCAGAAGTCTAGGTGGTGGAGTTGGCATTTGAGCTCAAGTTCATCTGAAACTGAAGACAATGTCCTTAAGTTCTGGAACCCGTGGCCTCCCCACTGCCTCCTGGATGCTATGGCCTCAACATTGTCCTGGATACCAACACTCTGAACAGTATCATCAATGTGGGACGGAAAAACCTGGATCATTATCCAGACCAGGAGCACATCTTCCATCTTGATGTCTCAGGCTAACTTGTCTTTAAAGGAAACATCCTTAAAGAGGAAGAAAACAGACCCGGTCCCATCTTTGACACTCACTGTGTGTGACCCTGGGAAAGAAAATCACTCCATCTCTCTGAGCTTTGAGTACTTCATCCTGTGACATAGATGGACTAGTCTTCCCCAGCTAACATCACAGGATTATTGTGATGACTAAATAGAGTCTCATATGTGGAAGGGTTAACATGGGCTACACTTGATTCATTCAGGACCATGACTCTGCACTGACTCAGAGATCTGAGAGGTGGTGACAGTCATTGCTCTGAACCTCCTCTGTACTTTGTTTCTGTGATGCTGTGCCCACAGCCCCTGCCCCATGGCCAGCATGTGGCAAGTGCTTTCAACCATTAGTTGCAACATTAGGGAACAGATATTCCACTGGCAGTATCAGAGGCTAACAGACTAATTCTAGGACATTAATCATTGACAATCCAAACTTCCCAAGTGGTTTTACATTTAAATTCATCTTACGAAACAGGCATTTATAATCTGGAGTCTCATTTGTTTATAGGCTTCATGGAGCTCATAAAGTATTTGAAATTGCATAATAAATTGCATGTGGGTATGTGTGTATATGCTGTCTTTTTCTGGGTGGAAGCTTCAGAGTTTCTATCAGACTTTTAAGAGACCCAGTGAACCTAAAAAATTAAAAATGTGTTCTAGGAGAGTCCAGTTTTATGACCATGTGACAGTCACCTAAATTAGATTCTGCGGTCACAGCTCTTGTGATTCTCTCTTAACCAACATCTGATCGATCATTGAGCCTTACCTTCCCATGTCTCCTAGACTCTAATTTTTCCCCAAGCCCACTTTTGTAGTTGAGACCTTTCCATCATCATGGCCAGGAGTATTGAAATGTTAGAAATGGTTGTCCTGCTTCCATTCTTGCTACCTCTGAGCCATCTTTGAGAGTGTCACAGTGACCTTTCTGAAACACACATGTAATCTGTCACTCCCCTGCTTAAAATGGCTCCCTAGCCTCTTTGGTGCAAAGCCCAACCTCTTTATGTTCTAACATGGCCTTCAAGGACCCCTGACTGCCTGGCTCCATGATGACTTCTTAGCCATGCTTAGCTCTTCTCCCTTCTATGGACCCTATGAACTCTGTTTTTGAGGGATCTCGCACTGTTATACTTTGATTTTGCCGTTCCACCTGTCTGGAATACCCTCTTGGCTCTCCAGCTAACAAACTCCTCAGTCTTCAAGGCCCAACATCACCATGTCACCTCCGTTGGGTAGCTTCTCTTCATCCCCATAACTTTCCCTCTTGAATAGTGAGTGACTCCTTCCTTTAGGATGCTCCAAATCTCATGTCTTCCATGATTATTTCTATCAAATTGTATTTCCTTAATTGTGTGGAAATCTCCTTCCCCTACTGTGTTCTCACCTTCATATCGTCAGAGGTAATGAGGAGGAGCAAGACCAATTTGTTTGTTGAATAGAAAATAAATAATTTAACAATTAATGTTGATGAAGTGGGCAGGCAATAAAAGTGGGACCTGGAGTCAGTGTGACGTTTTCACCATGCTTGACAAGTTGCAACTCAGAGTGGTTACTGCTCTGACCCATGAAATGGGAATAGGTCAATAACCATGCATTGGAAAGAATTGGGTCAGCGAGCACAAACCAGCACTGAATTAGGAGTGAGGAACCTTAGACTTTAATATTAGCCCTGCTAACAACTCCTTATATGGCTTTGGCCAAATCAGCGCTTGTCTAAGTGTCTCGATGTTCTTAGCAAGACAATGTTGAACCAGACAATTTCTCCAATCACTTCTAGCACGAACACTTTGTGAGTCTAAGAAAACAAACCACAACCCCACATTCTGGGCTGGTTGGTTTTCTGACCCTGTTTGGCAAAGACAAGTGGAGCTATGACAACTATCACACCTCAGTGATAAAATATATCTTTCTGTGCTAGGGCCTTCAGTCAGGGGGTGGTGGGGAGTTACATGGTGGTGGTATTGATCTGGGATTCTGTTAAGATAGCTCAACTGTGTGAAACTCTGGAATTTGTGTCTAATTTCCCAGAAGTTTTTAATGAGGCTCTCCTGAGTCAAAGATCCTCTGCCCTACAAGATCATCCAGCATCATGACTCAAGCCTGGTAAGTTAATAGGAGGGTCAAGAAGCCAAAAGGCCATGTCAGGAATCAGGAACTTAAATCTGGACCAAACCCCAAATCTGGCTGAGGTCCTGGGAACATAGCATGAATCAAATATTCTTCCCTGAAAGGCAATGGGCAGAAAGAAACTTCTATTTATGTGTGGCAGACTATTTCTCTCATGAACAAAAAGCATTTTGGTGTAGTGATAAGGATACTAGTCCTGTTTCAACTTGCTGTGTCAGTTCCCTTTGGATCCTCATATAATCTTGTGCCTCAGTTTCCCCACCTGTATAATGGGAACAGCCTTCCTTTTATTTCTCAGTGTTGTTGGAAGAAACAGATTAGTCTTCATATGTGAAAGCACTATTGTAGGTGGTAAGATGACAATATCCTTGAAGAGGTTGGTGATACTGGGGGAAAAAATAAAAGAAAATCATATCCTCTCCCTTATTCTCAGCTCATTGTATTCCTAAATCTGATGACTGGCTTCTTTTCCAAAGGTGATCAATTAGGAACTTAAACTTGAGTTGCTTAATCTCTGAAGAAAGAGACAACAAGTGGTAGAACCCACCACTAGGTAAACTTGAAGTAAGAGTGTTTACTAAACATCAACATTTAGTAGTGGTAAAGTCCATGAACAAGTAAATTTTTCTTTCCACCAGATGTCCTCCCAAATCCTCACCTGGCATGATTACTTTTCTTCCAGTCATGACTGCCTGTATTAGTTTGTTAGAACTGCCATAACAAATTACTACAAACTAAGTGACTTAAACAACAGAGCTTCATTGACTCACAGTTCTGAAGATGCTGGGGGAAAATCTACCAAAAGCCCCTCTCCTGGTTCCTAGTTCTTCTGCTGCTCCCTTGGTTTGTGACAGCATGACTCCAATCTTCACATGGTGTTCTTCTTGGATGTATAGCTGAGACTGAATTTTCCTTTTTATAAGGAATCTAGTCATATTGGATTAGGAGCTCCCTACCTCAATATGCCCTTATCTTAACTACATACATCTGCAATGTCACAATCACCAAATAATATCACATTTTGAAGTGCTGGCAATTAGGACTTCAACATATGAATTTAGGGGAGGGAGACACACTTCAATCCAAAATACCACTATTTTTTTGATCTTTCCCCTTTGGACAGTTTCTCACCTTTACTTCCCACCAATATGGTTGTAGCTTCTCTTTTACTCTTTTGATCTACCTTCCTGTTTTACATACCCTCTCTGGCCTTGAGCTTAGAGAATTAGTTTATTGAAATTTATATTAAGTAGGATGGGTAATGGGTAATGTGTCCTATAAAAGGAGAGAGAAAGAGAATTAAGAGTTACTTGCAGTGGATTGGCTTCAGGATGGAGGATACCTTATTCGCAGCATTGACTTCCTATCAGGAAATATCCAATGATTTAATACAGTAGAAGTGTCTCCATTCTTTCTGTCTCGATTTATGTGGCTCTCTTCTGTCACTCTACTTTAGGTGGGGTGAGAAGGCTACACAGCATTTCTTGCAACATCTCCATTACTTTATATTATCTTCCAACATATGGGGACATGAGGAAGAGACTCAATACTATGCATTCATTTTAACCTAGGTCAATGGTGTTTCAACCAGGGTTGATTTTGTTCTCCAGAAGACATTTGGCTGACTGGACCAATTTTGACCATGTCAATTGAGGAAAGGTTGCATCTAGTAAGTATAGGCCAGGAATGCTGCTAAACATTCTCCATTGTACAAGGCAGTCCCGCACAATAAAGAGCTATCTGTCCCAAAAGTCGATAGTGACAAGATTGAGAAACCCTGGCTTACGTATATAATTTTGCCTTTTAGAGTGACTCTGAGTGAGAATTCCAAATGCCTCTCTACTTAGATGGGATCTTCTAAATCCTTTTGGTACTATCAATACATGCTTGTAGAGAACACTAAGAAACAGTCCTCAGGACTCAGATTGACTTGGTATCTACTGCCATGGATTCTTATTCTCTATTGTTTCCATTTACGAAAGATGGACCCAGAAGTAGTCAATCTCTAGGTCCCTTTTAGTTCTTGAAGCCAAGGAATTACTAGTTTTAGAGATAATGCCACTTTCTATGACTTTATTTTAAAAACCCAATGAGCTCACCATTATTTTTCTACAAATAGATCTGTAGTATTTGATTATCTTTAGGGGTGACATTGTCAATAGTCTCACTTTGCAAATATGACACTTTGTAAGTTATATATTCAGTACCATGAAGATCAGTTCAGACAACAAAAGATATACGTGGTATAAAGTGACTCAGTTATATTTAAGTAAATTCTTTTGGCCCAGGAATGACATTGGCTTAAAGGAGGAACTGTTTTTTTCCAGAATGCTATATTGAAACATTAATATCTAAATTGTTAACCTGGCTATTCAACAATGAAATAATAATCATGAGGCTGACACAAAGTCCCCTTTCAATATCTGTTTCCTTTTCTTTATCTTCTCTATAATTTGAAATATTTGATAGGCCTAGTTGAATAAAGGCAAGAGATGTAATAATTCTTAGACATCCACATGTCCATAAAAAGCACTCGATCTCATCTTATTTTATTCCACAGCAACCCTCTACAGTGATAATTCAAACCCTTATTTTACATATACAAAAACTGTGGCTCAAACACATTATGTAATGTTCAAAATCCAAGACTGGACTTTAATTCCTCCTTGCACCGTACTGAAGATGCTTCATGGTATGCCATGTTGTCTCAATTAAAAGGAGAAAGTCTAAAGTATCATTAGTCTCAAAAAAAGTAATTACATTCCTTTTTGTATTCGTCCATTATCCAGAATATGACTTTAGGAAAGACTCTAGGAACAGCTAGTAGATCCATCTGCATAATTAGCCTGATGTAATTTTTAATCATTTACTCCTCTTTAGATTGTTACTTTTATTATATTTAAAAGTAGTTTTGTCTTTTAAACAGCACAGACTTAAAATTAACTTCTACAGACTTGTATTACAATTCCAGCTCTGGCACTTATTATAATAATACTAACATTATTGTTAAAGTTAAAAAAAAAGAAAATCATTTGAAAGTACCAAGCACAGGGCTTGACATATGGAAAGTTCTCCACGAATGTTTAAATGGGCTATAAAAATAGTAAAGAATTTAAAAAATAACGAGTTTTCATTTTGTTAAAAAAAAATTAAGACTCAATGTCCTCCTCATCATATTAATCTTACTGCTTTAGGTGGTCATGATCTTTATGGCATGAGGTAATTTGAGATTCTGTAGAATACAAGGTTCCATGGAAATTTCCAGTGTCCTAAAACTTCATAGGGTTGCAACTTAAAATATGAAACCACTTGGAATGGATGGAAAGTTCCTCTGAAATCTAGTATCTTTTTTTCATTTATGAATTCATTTGCTTTAAGCAAAGTGCCAACTGTATGCCTGGAATGCTATTTCTGTCCCCCTCTGTCTCCTTGAAGCATGATATTCTTTAGAAGCTTTTTGAATTTTAGTACCTTTTAAATTTATAATTTCTTTCTTTGATCTATCATTTATAGTGTCTAAAATGCTCATTTAATCATGCCTGTCATGTATTATTACTTCAATATTTCATGCATTTATCCACTCACTTTTTATCTAAGAGATATTTATTGAATACTTAATTGTGCAGAATGCTCTCAGGGCAGGAAAAAAAGGTGAATTAGGAATGATACCTACTTGTGTGGCTATTATTTTTGTCTACCCAGTTTGGAACATCTGTAGCCATTCTGTAACCACAACAGATGTTAGTCTGAAGAAGCCAGCACTCAGGGGAGACCAAGCCAAGAGAACCATAGAGAAATGCAACGAAAGCCATTGTATGACACCCACTCTGAAAACTGCCTTCTCTCTGGATTTCTGTTCCCATGGCCTTCATGAACTATTTCCAGGTCATATCAGGTAAGTTCTGTGTGACTTTCTATTATTCGTAGCCCAACCTATGCTTCTCTGTTATGTGAGACTCTAAGTTCCTGAAGAATAGGAAATGGTGTATAAGTTCTGACATTGATTGACACAGTTTGGAACCTATGATGGGTACCCAGAATTTGAACCCAGATACTTCTGGTTCTATAGATCAGAATAACACATAGCATTAAAAATAATGATTCTTAGTGTTTTTAAGGTCAGGTATGTTTCAATGACTAATACAAGGTGTTGGCACATATATATGCTTCTGTGTGCAACAAACAAAATGTTTACATGTAATTTCAGGGTTTTTAAGCCTTTTGAAGCTGTTCACACATGGAAAAACCACTGCTGAGCTACCCATTCTACATGATGACTTCTGGCTAGAAATTTTCCCATTTCCTACACTCTTCTTTGAAATTCACCTAATGTGAAAAGTGACCTTCCAAACCTGTGTAAAAAAAGCTCTTGTTTTTAACTTGCTAGTTAATGTCAACATTATCTACACACATTCTGTGCTATTAATTTGAGAGAAATTCTATTAATTTAGTGTCTGTACTAATAAACTATTTTTTTAGTAAAGAGATAATTTTCAAAATTTGAAACCACCATAATTTTACACATACTTTATTTTTCATAAATTCTAATGCATTAAGTGGTAACAACATACCAATGAGTATTTGTATCATGGGTTTCAGTCTTCAGAGCTTCTGCCTCTAATTTATTACAACTCGACAACCTTGTGAGGTAGAAAGAGTAGACATTTGTTGATTTGCGGCTGTCCAGTACCTATTAACTTGAAGGTATTAACTAAGCCCTGTTTTATTCATGCTCAGTGGGACTATAAATCAATGTCCACTCTTCCCCTAATAGAGGACTAAAGGCCCCTCAAGGCTGGGGTGAGCTCCTCCCTCCAGACTCTTTCTCTTGACCACCTCAAAGACGACAATGGGTTTGTGATCTACACCAACTTTGCATGTTGTGCCAAGTGAATTGTGGCAGGAAGAATGGTCTGAATCCATCATTCCTGGTATGAATCCATCATTCCTGGTGTGGCCTCTGAGGACATGGTAGAATGCTTTTGTTGCCTTGATGCTATCCCAACTGTTGTGTTAGTTTTAAGCCTGGACACTAGCCTATTAATTTACTTTGTGAGGTCTTTACTTTGTGAGGTCCTATTAACTTACTTATTGTGAGGAACACTCCAGTAAGTTCCCTTTTTGCTTAAGTTAACTAGATATAGACTGGGTTGCTGCCAGGGAAGAACTCTGTCAATGGAGAAAACATAGTGGCCTTTTAAGTCACTATATTATGTATGAGAAGGCAAGAGTTGCAATTAAACAATAAAAAGTAAAGCTAGACTTTTAATTGAAGACTCAGGGTGCTCTGCCATTTCTATTGCTCTTTTAGGTAATTTCTTATTTCTTATATCATTTGGGTAATCCTGGTATGAAAGCAAGGATTAAATGTAATTTTACCTTGAGCCTTGTATTATTTAAAATTATCTTCAGCTGAATTAACAAAAAAATTTTAAAGTAAATGTGTTTTAAACAAGATCATTTCCTCCCTCTTTCTTAGATAAACTAAATCCAAAGGTAAGGACTGGTTTAGCAAATATGAAAAGTTGTCAGAAACGGCCACAGCTTTTTCTAGCTAACTTTTCAATTAATCTAAGGATGTAACTTTTGTCCTCATGATCTAAGATAGCCTATACATCCTGTGTGTTTCCAGGTCCAGGATCAAAGAAAGAATTGAAGAAGGGTACCCCTATGGCCTTTAAAAAGACTCGTAATATCATTCAGCATTTGTGTTTATACTTCATTGTCCAGAACTGACTGATATTATATTCCTAGCTGCAAGGGACTCCTAGAAAAAATTTCTTTAAAGCTGGGTAAAAATATGCCCAAATACAAATTGAAGACATTTAAATGCTTTTAAAATTTCATTTTCATTTCATTGAATATATATATCTCCTGAAGAATTTTCTCAAACTAAATTTATCTGTGTAAGGAATACCTAGAAGATTAAACAGAACATTAGCAGAATGAAATTTTCATAAAGATAAAAAAATAGATACTTGGTGGCAACTTAGTCTCTGCCACGACCCCTAACCACACTGACCAACAGTAATTTGTCAATATTTCACTTAAGTGATCATTTTTTCTAACTGAATCACAATCCAATGAGTATTTTTATTATTGCAGTTCCAATGGCCAGCTCAGTGACCATCACAGAAAATATACCCAGTAAACATATGTTGAATAATTGATTAAACAAATGAACTTCTCAAACTCAACCAAAGCTGAAATATTGAATCAACATTTGTACCTGAATAGACATTCAGGTACATTTCATAGAAAGTTTGAACTCATACAGGAAAAGAAGGTCAAAAGTGATATCAAATTTGAGCTAAAGGATATTTCTCTCTGGTTACTACTAATTAGTTTCTTCTAGGTTTATGTACATTGTCTCATTTAATTTGTACAGCAAGTTAGATAGTTTTATCCATGTTGAAAACTAAGGCTCAGAGGGATTAAGTTGCCCTCCGGAGTTGCCTGATTAGTAACATTTTCTTATAATGAAACTCTTTTTCCTGTGTCACTTGTCTATGTAAAAATTTTGTCTCTTCCTTTTGCCTTCTTCCTATGAGGACTCTCTCTGGATGCTACTCTCTAGGTCCATTTCTTTTTCCTCTGTTCCCTTCCCCCAATTCTCTTTATATCCTAGGTATTCTTTTGTTGAATTTATTGGGGTGACATTAGTTAATAAGGTTATACAGGTTTCAAGTATACATTCCTATACATTTCAAGTATATGGATACACGATCTGTATATTGCATTGTGTGCTCACCACCCAGAGTCAAATCATCCTCTGTCACCATATAATTGACCTTCATTACCCACTACCCCCTTCCTTCTGATAACCACCATACTATTGTCTGTGTCCATGAGTTTTTATTTTTGTTTTTTTTGTTTTGTTCATTTGTTGCTTTCTACTTTGTATCCCACATATGAGTAAAACATGTTTTTTGTCTTTTTTCATCTGACTTATTTTGCTTAGCGTGATAGTCTCAAGACCCAACTCTCTTGTCCCAATGTTAGTTTTTCATCTTTTCTTACTGCTGAGTAGTATCCTGGATCTTTTCACACACTCTATTTATTTGATCTCCATTTTACCTCTACACACACACACACACACACACACACACACACACACACACATACACATACACACACGCCATTTCAATTTGCCAGCTTAGTTGGCCGTTTGTAGCCTCACCTTGGGTCACCTCTGATCAAAGCCGTTCTAAGCTTTATTGTGACGCTAGCTCTCTTGCTTAATGACCTCGGGTGATAAACTTGATAGGACCCTATCTTGTCCACATTTTCACACTCCAACACAGAACAGCCTCCTATCAATACCTACTCAATGATGGAATGGAGGCACAAATGGAGTAGCAGAGCTGATGATGCAAAGCCAGTTTTGGGCAATTCCAATGCTTGGGTGTCTAACCCTCATAATGTCACTTCAGAGCCCCTTCTCAGCAAGGGAGAGACCCATCACAATATATAGAATGTAACACGGGCTTTGTCTTCCCCAGAACAGCAGTTAGTGACCTGAGTTTGCCACAGAATGTGATTTACCCCGGTATTGTGAGACCTTTCCCAATGCATCTCCCATCTTGATACGAATTGCCATAGAATGTTTTTTTGTGTAACTTTTATCATGCTGCTTCCTTTCCATTACATGCCACTTACAAGTGCTCCTTTCTGAGGCACCAGTACCCTCATGGTCATTGGTGAGCCTGGTCAGGCCTGATGGGGTGTGCCACTGTAGAGCATCAATTGCTACATCAACTCCGTGGACTGGCGATCTGGACACTGTCGTGTGTCCCGTGAAGCAAGTGCAGGCTTAGCACTCCTGCCCTCTGAGGCATTTTCCATCTTCAGCTCTTTAGATTCTGTGAGCTGTGTAGGCTGGGGTTTGATTTGATGTTAAGAGTAGGTGAACTCAATAAATAAGAGCGATTTTCCACTCTTATTGTTTCATTTTCAACACAACCCCAGCCCAGACATGGCAGAGGCCATTGATCATGGACGCAAAGCTGTGACTGCAGCAGCCAGAACAGTGTGATAGACGTGCTCTGCCTTGGCTTTTATAGGGCAGCTGTTTCTCAGAGGATCAAGCTCAGGTATCGAGAGTGTGAATTATGAGGCCTAATCAACCTGGTCATGCTTTGTGGCCTGGGAAAAGCTGCAGCATTTCCCTTTTATGATTGGAGAGTGCGCTTTTGCAGACTATGGAGCAATTAGCCAATCTTTGAAATGGATACCCGGTAAAACCAGTGTGTCCTTGGAGAGTCACCACGACAAGTTACTGTGGGAGGGGAGGCCATGAGGTGGTCCCCACAGTAACTGCCTTAGCTCTGGCTCAACAGCCTGCAAAGCAATGGAAAACTGACTGTAAGAGAAAGGAGAGAAAACTTCCAGACAGATGAGAAATTCAACCCATCACGGCGGTCTCTCCCTCCAAGGTATCACCAACCTATGGAAGAGATTGTACAGCCTGAAGACTGAAGGTTAAAAGAGATCACTCTATTTACTTAACTTTGAAAAGTCAACTATTTGATTGTCATGTTGAGTTTTTCAGGCCCAACCTGATGTTTGTGTAAAGGATGTGAGGGTCTCTGAAAGGGTTGGGAGAGACCAGAAATACCCCTCATGTCTAAATGAGAACTTGAGCCAATGTGAAATAGAAACTCTGTCATTGGTGTGATTATTTCTCCCTTGTACATTTTAAAAATTTATTGAGATAAAATTCATTTAACATAAAATTAACTATTTTAAGGTGAATGATTCAGTGGTATTTAGTATAGGCACATTGCTGAGCAACCACCATTTCTATCTATTGCAGAATATTTTCATCGCTCCAAGATAAATCTCTAAAGCCATTAAGCAGTTACTCCCCATTTCCCCAACCCCAGAGCCTCTGGAAACGTCCCATCTTCTTTCTGTTTCTATGGACTTACCTATTATGAATATTTTACGTAAATGCAATCATACAACATTATGGCCTTCTGTGTCTGATTTCCTCCCGTATACACATTTAGGGAAACAACATTAAATTAGATGGCTTCAAATCAGGTGAAAAGATAACTTAGTTCCATAACTCTGGTTACAGAAAGCCACAAATTATTCCTTTTTTGATATGGGTTCTGAAAATATAAAACAAAACCCATTGATAGACAATAAAGTATTATTTTTCTTAATGTATAGTACCATCATCTACATAACTTTCAAGCTCCAAATTTAGATATCAGCCTTGATTCTTTCTTTCCTTCAGCCCCAGTATTCAATCAACTACCAATTTTTCTTTCCAAGTTCTTAAAGATTCTTAAATGTGTGAATGTTTCCCTAACACACTGCCATTTTTTAAAATTTCAGGACTATTATTTCCTTTCTGGATAACCAAAATAGACTTTAGTTGGTTTCTTGACCCCCTCTAGGCCACTTTCCAAGCAACTTTTGGTGTACCCTTTAAACACACACATCATTGCCTTATTAAAATTCTTCCAAATTTTTGCTGCCTTCAAAACAAATCTGAACTTGTGTAATCTGATGGGCATTTAAATCTATAGAGTTGTCCCTCCTTACTCTCACTATTTCACAGCTACCGTACCATGTTCCATCTATTATGAACTTCTTTTAGGACTGCACTCTGCTCTTTTGTCTTCCACAGCGTTTTATTTTGACCACTTCCATTCCTGGGATGGCCATCCCTCACCCTTCTTCACCTGTATGTCCCTACATTTTATTTTAGGACTTAGCTTAGATGCTGCTACTGCTTCTAGGAAGTCTTTTCTTCACCTCCCATCTCTCCAACACCTGCAATTGTCACTCTCTTCTTAGATCACCTTCGCACTCTGGAATCAGACTTTTAATTGCCTGTTTTGGTGCCTGTCTCTTCCCTGAACTGTACAACATTTGAAAGGGAAGGATCATGGTTCATTTACTACTGGTTCCCCAGTGCCTTATTTAAGACCTGGTACTACTTATTAATGCATCATAGAATATTGGGAAATTCAATTGGCTAATTGACTGGTCCTGAGAGGCCAGACACCAAAGATTTACTATATAAGGCCACAGCCTATTATATGGGTCTTGATCAGCTCTTCTAGGGTTAAAGACTAAATGTCAGAAAGTTCTTGCTCAGCTGTGCTGGAAGAAGTGGAGCCTGAGTAGTAATAGTTTGGGTCATTGTTTCCATTGAGACTGTTGTCTCCCCTAAATCTGGCCCTGCACACACATGCAATTATCGTTCCTCCTCATGAACATTTTATGAGACTTCAGAGTTGATTTAGTCACATTCTGGACTGGCTTCCTGACCTCAGTTTATGAAATGGAAGAAGAGAACTGAATGCAACAGCCCTAAAGGAAACTTACCCAATGAAACCCATCTTGGCCTGGCAGTTAAATGTGTCTGTGTGGTCACTGAATCAACTATCCTTGAGCTGGGGTTTGGAAGCCATCTTAAAAGACAGACTGATTGATTTTGCTGACCACCTAATAACCTCAAAAATTTGTTGGATCTGTTTTCACAAGTCTTTTCCCCCAAGCAGAATTGGTCACTTCCATGTATGCTAACATAATGCATGATGTAGATTACTGCCATCCTTTTACCACCATTGTGTGTAGTCATTTGGGAACATATCTGTCTCTCTGTGAGGGTATGGGCACTTCTCAAACTCTTCTTTCTGTCTGTTGCGTGTAGTACTAAAAACTGTACAGATCAAGTACTTCAACTGATATCTTTAATTACATTGAATAGTCAGTTATTCCACAAGAATGAAATTGTGTATGATTCTTCTTCTTTCTTTAGGACTACTATAGTTGCATAGGATTCTCTCCATTATTGTTGGTATTATTTTATATATTAATAAATTCACCTTGCTCCATAAGAAGAACAGTGTTACTGACCACATATCATCTTCCAAAATCTGAGAGTTTAATTGTGATCCTCTATCAGAGATGACCTTGAGAACCAATAGTCATGGTTCTCTACCTGTTAGTATTCTGTATTCTCAAAACCCCACTAGGAAATACATGTTATTATGAACCAGTCACTACAAAACACACATTTATTACAAAATTATTTGAGTCTCACATATTAAATCCAGTTGAGACTGATAAAAATGGTTGAAGTAAAATAAAAAACTGTCCACCCCAGCAATGACCATATTCCATGTGCCTGGCTCACTTGACCACAGTCAGGCCTGGAATCTAGGGACCTTACAAAGGGGCTCAGTTATGAGCCCCTCAGTTATTGTCTTGGCTCAGTTATGCCTCTTGGTAAAGGCCATTTTTTTTTGTTTAAGTGACGCCATTTTCTTGGAAAAGATGAAGATACCTCTCAGGTTGGGGTTCTACACTTGAGGGAAAAGGAGCTTTATTCTCCCCATGGGAATCTGAGAATGTCAATCAGAGAATTTTGCACCCAGTCAGTTCAAAAGAAGAAGAAAATCTTCCCACATTCTTTGACTCTCTTTCCCAAAGGATGAGTCCAGTTATTGGAGTGAGTCATAAAAAATCCTCAGAGGTATCATACTTTTCTAAGTGTTGTGCTTCCATGTAAAATTTTTTTCCTGAGAAATTAGAGAGAAGAGGAGTAGTGATGATTTTAAAAGGGGAGGGAGTTCTAGGACACAAGTGGCAGTGGAAGAAGACCTAGTCATAAAGCCATGACACTGTGTAATCTCTTAGAGCCTTAGTTTCTTCAGCAAATGCAGCATATCTGACTTTCTTTCTCCTAAAGACTCAGAATGAGAAATAGAAATGCTGTTTACTAAAATGTGTGTTATTATTTTTATGCATTCATTTTAAATGATAAACTTGTGTAACACAGCTCACAAAGGAACTAGTTCAATTATTCTGAGGTGCACTTATCCTAAAGGGACCATAGCATCTGCCCAGATAGAGAGAACATTTCAGGGCTCTCAGTTTATTGAGCTTCTTGATCCTGATTATGATGGGTGGTCTGACCAAAGAAGTGCCTGAGGAGGAGTGTTATGGACTGAATGTTTGTGTCTCCCAAAAACTCATGTGTAATAATCGTGACCCTCAATGTTTTGAGAAGTGTATTATGTCCTGAGGGTGGAGCCCTCATGAATGGGATTAGTGCCCTTATTAGTGACCCCAGACAGCTCCCTCATTCCTCCTGCAATGTGAAACACAGCAGAAGATGCTGTCTATAAACAAGGAAACAGAGCCCTCACCAGACACTGCATATGCCAGGATGTTTGGCACCTTGATCTCGGATTTCCTAGCCTCCAGAACTATGAGAAATTTCTGTTGTTTATAAGCTACTCAGCCTATGATATTTTGTAATAGCAGCCAAAACAGTCTAACAAGAAGCTAGTGCTGCTTTCTTCTTCCTCCTTCTTAATTCCAGATAGGCAACAATAAGAAATATCCATGCCATGTTAATGGGTTTTGTCATTTTTGTCTTTGTCAATTTCATACAAGCAATGACTATTCATGTACTTTACTGATAGCTCCTTCATCTTTGGGAATTGAGACTCTACATGTATCTCTGTACCTTATTTTCTTCATTCATCACATTGGGCCAATAATTCCCATTTTTCTTACCTTAAATGGAAGGTGTGAGGTCACCATAGTAAACATGCTTTGAAAAATGGAAAGCAGTAATTTAGTATGAATTATTTCTCTTTACTGACTTTCCCATGATGGGACCAATGCTCTCTCTTAAGTAAATCAGTCAGTCTTTTTCCAGATATACAGACCAATGAGGAACATTTTAGTTACAATAGACATGTAGCAGGTTTCTTAACTTGGCACTACTAATATTTTGAACCGTATAAATCTCTGCTCTAGGGGCTCTGTGTGTTTTAGGATGTAAGTGACATCTCTGGCCTCTACCCACTAGAGGCCAGTAGCAATGTGTTCTCTTTAAGTTGTGAAAACCAAAAATGTTTCCAGACATTGGTAAATCTACTGTAGGGACAAAGTTGTTCTTGCTAAGCCACTCTTAACCCAAGAATATTTCTTCCACTGAAAGAATGAGAAAATCCATGTGTGGATGAATGAATGAATGAACAGAGAGGAAAAAGACTTGAGAGGGTTGTTGCAATTCATCAAACTAGTGAAGTCTCTTAGAGTCTTTATTTTTTAATTTATTACTCACTTAATTCTAAATGAGTAATAAAAGTAGAAAAATATAGATATAGGAAAATACATACATATGTGTATCTGTTTTTCATCTCTGCATGCATGTACACTGCACCCCTCCCCCATACAGAGCTGAGCTGCCATTTCAGGGATCTCAGTATCCCTGATGACAGCATTAGGGACATAGATTGAGATACTAATGTAGCATACAGATCAGCTGTTAACTATCAGCTGTTTCATTAACTCACTTATGTAACAACTATTTATTGATCACCTACTAGGTACCAAGGTCTGTGATAGGCATAGGCTAGTAGATTTAAACATAAGAATAGCTATCTTTAATATGAGGTAATACAGTACATACTACTATAATGGAATTAAGAGCATATTGCTATGAGAACACAGAATTTCTCTCAGAGTTTGGGCAGTTTTGGAAGGCTCTTCTGAGGAATTTGAGAAGCATCGCACAATTAATCACTTGTACAAGTTTTCCCAGCTGTGTGTACCTCCTAAACAATCAATCACTTGTTTATGTTATTCTATAATTTTTATTCTATGTAGATGGTTCTCTTTGAGGACCATTCCTCTCTCTTTGAGGAGAGGAATGAGCTTTGTGTGTTGACAAGTAGCAGGAAGGCATTGTTCTTGTTGTGCCACAATCTATGGCAATGAACAAAATAAACATAGTCCCTGCTCTCCAGAACTTACAGTCTGCAAAGCACAGTTCTAGGCTTTTTCCTCCACTCATTTCTTGTGCATCCTTAGGTAAGGATCTTTATCCTTCTAAACCTCTGTTTTCCCACGTGTAATCTTCTTAGGAAGTAGAATAAGATGATCTCAATGTGTCAGCATCTGACCTTCTATTATTCCACATTTCTTATAGCCCTGCAGAGTTTAAATCACTAAGTACATAACAAAAAGTCAATTCTGATTTGGTTTGAGGAAATGTAATGAACGGAAAACTCATTCTATTATAAGCCCCTGTTCTGAGACATGGCGCCATCTACTTGGGTGACTAGATGTATCCATTGGAAAGTAAGGTTGCTTAGAGGAAATGAGAAATAAAAGTGTGGAATGTCAGGTTCTGAAAATACTTATTATGTTAGTGCTGAGGCTCACATCTGGGAGTGTTATTGTAGTCTTACAAGATTCCTTTCCTGTGTAGGATGTGTAGCTAAAAGTTCTTTATCCCATGGATGTGAACCAAAGCTATCACCCTCATAGATGATTTATAGCTAACCTATTCTTCTACCCAGCATAAGATTTGATTATTTCTTTCTCTGGTGACAACTTAATTACCACTAATAGTAATATAAGTAATCCATAATAGTTATATAAATCATAGTTATAATTCTTGATCTAGATACTGTATGAATTCTCAAGCCCTTTCATAATAGGCAAGGGTCATTATTCCTGTTTTATAGATAGAAAACTGAAGTTCAGAGAAGTTAATTAACTCACCTGAATTCTCATAGGTAAGGTACAGAGGTGTTATTCTATTCCAGATATGTCCACAGAAATGTTCAAATAATTAATAAGAAGACACAAGCCAAAGAAAGCCACAGAGGGAAGATATTTGAAATACACCTGCTAATCATGGATTCTACAAAATGCATGAAGAACTTCTATAAGTCAGTAAGTAAAAGACAGACAACTCAATAGAAAAACATAGGCAAAAAAACCTGACTAAGAATTTCATTAAAAGAGCATATGTAAATGACCAAGAAGCTTTTGAAAGGTTGCTCACCTTCATTAGTCACCAAGGAAATGAAAATTAAGATCACAATACCATATCACCATACACTCATCAGAATTGTTCAAATGAAAAAGACAGAACATATCAAAGCATGTTGAGCCATGAGAACACTAATTACTAGGAACTAATAGAAACAATGGAAACAGCAACAGAAACAGTAGTTTGCAAACATTTTGAGAACTCTACACAATGTTAGTGGAAGTGTACATTGTTGTGTACAGGTATAGACCAAAATCACATGCAAGAATTTTTATAGCAACACTATCATAGTCCTAAACTGGAATAATATAACCATTCATCCACAGAGGGATAGATGGATAGATAAATTGTGACATAGTCAAATAATGGAATATTATATAGCAGTGATAATAAAGATGAAACCTGCAGTTAACATTAATTTATCTTATAATTGCAGAGAGTAATGAAAGAAGCCCTGAGCAAAAAGAGTTTCTACTGTATTCTTCTTGTCTTTAGAAATAAGGATAGTAGTTACTTTTTGGTTGTATTGATCAGAAGAGTGTACAGGAGGTTCTGGGATGCTGAAATGTTCAATTTTATGATACAGATGCTGGTTACACAATTTGATGAGGTTGTGAAAATTCATCAAACTCTTCTGAATGTATGTTGTTCTTCAATAAAATTTGACTAAATTCAACAAATAAAAGACTGAAGTCATCAGGACACCATGAGTATCTCTGTATGCCAAGAAGAGAGATGACTTCATGAAAAGTTACCAATACATTTGGGGCTAGCTTATTGAAGAAAATAAAAGTGGGGGAATGAAAAAGAAGAAAAGGAGATATATCAGTGTGTGAAAGGCCACCAGCTCAGATGAAAAAGGGAAGCCTCCTGTGGATTAAATAAACTGCTGAAGGTGCGACAGCTCGAAAGTGGTTCAGCTGGATCCCAATCCGAGTCCTTTTATTTCATAGCTCCTGATCCTTTAACTACACCATCTCAGCAGGCAATGTCTTTCTTCAACCCTAAAACCGTGAGCAGGAGGAAAAGCAGGATAGACACCATCAAGAAGCAATTTTAAATATTGTTTTAAAGCCTGCCTTTTACTGTAAACTCTCTGAAGATGTAATTTTTATCTACCGTTTTTGCTACTCTTTACCAAAGAATAGTTCTTTAATTGAAAGAATGAGTATATAAATGGAGGAATGAATGAGTGAATAAATGAATGCAAAGAGAGAAAAGAGAAGACAGAATTGGGAAGGATGTCATACTCCATCAAACTAACAGAGTCTTATGGTCTCTGCTTTTTCATCTTCTAAGTTAGGAAGCAAATAGAAGTACACTCATATATACATACAAAAGTGTGTGTATGTGCATTTATACATATCCCCTTCTGCCATACACACACACACACATGCATAGACAACACACTTCCTTGGTCTCCAACTTCAGGCATCTCAATATCCCTAATTACAGCTTACATCGCAGGCTATACAGAAGCACTGCTGATTCTAGCCCTGGCATGATTCCTGTTTAAACATACTTCCCAGAAATCTCAGGCAGCTTGCCATGGTAAGGAAACAATTTACGTCAGATTTTGAACAGGGGAATCCATCGAGGGTGGGGAGGAAGGCGGGGGCGAGTCGTTAAACATGGTAAGAGTGAGGCTTTTCATGGACCCTACAGCTCATCATTATTTCCCTGATTCAGGATAGGGACAAAGCAGTTATTATTCCTCTTTGGCTTACCCTTGCCTCAACACCTCTGTTTTGAAAGTCAATGGCTGCCTGAAGATTCCTTTGGGGACACCAAATGAGTCTGGCTATGATGCTAAAGAATTTTCCTCTCCTTTGCTGGCTTCTTGATGGTTTGCCATAGTTAAAAGATTTCTTATTAATTATGGATGGCCTTTAATATTCCATTTAGTTCAGAGTCTGGTACTGAAATGACCTGAGAAATGACTTAGTGAAACTTCTTCCTATTGCAGGAATTATTTGTATAACAAAAAATCCTCCATTCGATAAATATTTATTCATCGTGGGGGATATGGTTAGTATTCTCCCTAATGCTTGACTGCTCTTCCTTTTTCCTTGTTAACAGCACTCTCATGGATTTCTTTTTGGAGTGGGAGCATTATGTCCACATCCAAGCAGTAAAATTTTATTGGTGTAAGGCAATCATAATAATCCTATTCTCACTCTCTTAGCATTCTTGGAAGCCTAATGCACCTTCATTCTGGCTAAAGAAACCCATGAAAAATAAGTTTTCCTGCAGAATTCTTGAAGAGGTTTAGATTTTCTGATAAAAAGGAAAAGATACATTACAATATTCTTTTTCATTCTGAATATGACAATATGATAGCTGCTACCTTATGATTCTGGGGATAATGACTTGAAAAAACCCCCAAAATAAAACAACGGCAAAATCCCTATAGACATTGTGGATCTGTCGAACTAATATAAGTAACCAATTACCTCTAGACATCTTGTTGTAAAAGAAAACTTAAGTCACTATGATCATTTTTTCTGTTTTATTTTTACAATAAATATATGCATTCAAGATAAACTATATTACAAGTGCTGTGTTAGGGAAGACATGTGGTAGACATAGGGGTGACTGTCCAGATCCCCTTCCATGGAGGACTCACTGCCCATCAGTGAGGACTGGGATCAGCAGACAGCCTCCAGCCATCCTCTCCTTCATCATCTATGTCAACTACAGAAAGCCACTTAATTAAGGTCCCAACTTTCCTTGGGCAGCCTACAACTTGAGACTACCTGAGGTAGGGGCAGGCAGGCACAGTCATTTGGGGCCAGTGTGGGGCATTCTGGTAGGTAGTACTTTTTCCAGAGCTCCCCTCCAGGTTGACTTAGGGTTTGTTGAAATGGCATTATATTAATGGCCTTGAAAGGCAGCAACAAGGAGTGTTGGCCTTATAAGGCAACACTTGTAATGGGCAGAGCTTTGGGCATTGTATCTTGTTATCATTTTGTGTGAAAAAGATAATTGGCCAAGGTGAAAGTCTGTATAGACCCATGGGCATGGCCAAGGGTCTGGCAGGCTGGCCAGCAATACAGAAGGGAGAAGATTAGAAGACCAGGGACAGGAGTTTGGAGTTGAGACATATGGATGAACATTTGGGAGTAGGCACTATGCACTTTTATATCACAGGTGAACGGCCCCCTAAAAGTGTCTACCATGGCAAAGGCCCTAAATAGCCAAGTAGACAAAATGATTGATCTAGTTGTTGTTAGCCGACTTCTGTCACAAGGCACCCAAGTGCTGGCATGACAGGCACACAAGCGACGGGCCAAGGTGGTAGAGATGATGACATCATACGACCCTACAGCACGGATTCCACTGGTCAATGCTGATTAACCACTGATGAGGCATGGCATTGAACATCTGAGCTGCCAGCAACAGACAAGAGCAATGATCGCCTGCTATAGTGTCGGTCTTCAAGAGGGCCAATTGGCCACACTTGGTTGCAAGCTAACCAAACACCAGGGTGAGTCAATGGATGTTCTCTCAGGAACACACACAATATTTTGGATTTGCCTTTACCGCCTGTGGGATTTAAGCAATCACCACTGTCTAAGAGCTTAGAGGATGATCCACCAACATGGGATTCCCACAGGACATTGCATCACATGAGCAAGCCCACTTTATAACAAAGGGGGCATGGAAATTTTTTTTGTATTGAGCAACAGTTTACTCTCCTCATGCTGTACCTTTCAATGTCACAGTGCTTACTTGATGGTATTATTTTATAAATGTTGACTCGCAGATGCCTTCCTGGTCTGGTCTCTTGGATGTGCATGCTGGCCAAACTGCATATTGATGGGCCTTTAGTTACTTTGTCTTTCTAGTCTGTCAAGAAGTGCATACCACCCTAGTAAGGAATCAATTTAACCAGGCACTGATTATTAGGCCAGTCTCCACTTTATGAATGAAATACAGAGAATGTAACAATAATGGGAACTAAAGAGTTCCTGTTTGTCATCACATGTTTGACCTGTGGGGAAGTTCCCAAGGAAAGTCAAGTCAATATCAGTAGCTTGCTTACTGAACAAAGGTGGTAGACTCAATACATCCTTTCAAGGCTGTTTTCGGAACCTGAATAGATAAGTTGAAAGACCTCAGGTTTGGGAAATAGAACAATCAAGATTTGATTCCCAGTTATAGCAGTAATTAGAGCAATTTTCTCATTCTCTCTGGGCCTCAGTGTTTTATTCTATTACAAAGGGGTAAGGATTTTTGCCTTAAGGATTGTTGTGGGGGATTAAGTGGGATTTCCTGGCACTCCACATGCAGGAGTACCCATATTTAGGGCATCAAAAGCCTGAGATTGGCTTCCTCTTCTTCCCTGGACTCTGCTATTGACCTTGACCCAATTTCCATTTCCATGCAAACTACATGGATCTATTAACAACAAATCTTCCCTCACAATGTCCAGTTTAAATTCAATAGGCAAACCCTGGGCTATTCTGTGTCACATTTGAGATCTGAGGATGTATGAAGTTACTCTGGTTTAATTGAGGTGATTTTCAAGTTTCCTCAGGGACATAATCATAAGTCATGTCTTAGGAAGAACTACTTCTGAGGAGGACTGTTTATTACTCACAGATTGGTTTCAGTCTCTGCCCTGGCAGAGACTTACCTTTCCTTACCTTATTCCAAATTTTGAGAGACTCAATGTATTCCACAAATTCTCTTAGAATATCTGTGATGTGTCAAGGACTGTGTGAAGGGCTGGAGATATACATGTTAATAATATCTGGTTTCTGGAGATGAAGTGCCAGGAATATAGACATTTCATCAAAATAAAAATGTGATCAATGTTAAAGCAGAATTATAACTAACATTTTATGTCATTCTCTGAATCACATCTTCCTGAGATACTGTAAGGTAGAAGCTCAATTTTCTAGCATCATTTCCAGGAGGAAACTCCCAGGAGAGAAATGTGGAATAGGAACACTTTTGACTTTTTGAGTCACCCTCCTCTCAACAGAAGCACCTGAGCTGAATGTGAAGTGTGTAGCTTCAAAACATTTTCTTCCTCCTTGCTGGAGCAGGCCTATATTGTTGAGTTTCTAGAAAGAAAAGCTTAATTAGATGAGGATGGTGGTGGAAGGAGAGTACCTGGAAGCCTTTCCCTGACAAAATGGTAAAGTACTTTATGTATTTCTGCTTCGACAGTAATACAGCTTTGTTTTGTATTCATTCTTCCAAGCCCCTGTCAATTTTTTTCCTGAAGTTATTGCATGTATGTTCTCGATGAGTCAAGTAATTCCTGTTTGTTTTTCATGTTATTCAGATGTCCTACACCTGGCTGATATTTTATCTGCTTATTTCATCAGAACTTGAGCAAGGTATGCATTAATACCACAAACAAATTACTGTGAATTTGTCTATTTTTCCTCTTACTTCTGTTGATACTTAACTTGCTTTGTGTACTTTGAAGCTGTGTTATCAGGTGGATGCAAGTTCAAAAGTGACATTTTCTCATAGGTTGACCATTTGGTTATCAAAATACTGGATCTTTTTTATCTATAGTAATGTTTTTTGCTTTAAAATTATTATGTTAGCTACTAATATTTATAAAACTTCTCTTCTTAATGTTTGCCCTGTACTTTATTCCAGGCTCTCGCTTTCAAATTTTCTATATTCTTGTATTTAAGGTGTGTCTCTTTTAAGAAGCATATGGTTGGTTTATTTTTAACTTGTGCTGTTAACCTTTCTTTTCAAAATTGAGATATTTCATTCATTAATATTTGAAAGGAACCATCTGAATGGTTCCTTGTCATCAGACTTTGGTACAGTTCAATTTTCTGTTTGGTTGTGTTTTTGTTTCTAAATCTTTGTTGTCCTTAAATTTGGTTGTGTGAGGAGGATCAGTATTTCACTTATGCCTCCATCTTGGCCAGAAGTCTAAACATTTTTTTATTGTTGTGCGTGTACAGTTTTTTGCCTTTTCCCCCTAGCCCTTGACCCCAATCTTTCCCACCTCCCTCCCCTGTTTCTACCCACCTTTGTTATTGTCCATATTGCCTTTATAATTGTTCCTGTAAACCCTTCACCCTTTTCCCCCATTATCCCCTCCCCTCACCCCTCTGGTCACTGTCAGCCTGTTCTCAATTTGAATGCCTTTGGCTATATTTTGCTTGCTTGTTTGTTTTTGTTGATTAGGTTCCTGTTAATGGTGAGATCATATGGTATTTGTTTTTCTCTGCCTAGCTTATTTCACTTAGCATAATGCTCTCTAGTTCCATCCATGCTATTGCAAAGTGTAGGACCTCCCCCCTCCTTTTTTTTTTTTTTTTGCTGCGTAGAATTTCATTGTGTAAGTGTACCATAGTTTCTTGATCCACTCATTTACTGATAGGCCCTTAGGTTGCTTCCAGCACTTGGCTATTGTAAATTGTGCTGCTATGAACACTGGGGTGCACACATTCTTTTGTATTGGTGTTTCAGGATTCTTAGGATATAATCCTAGCAGTGGAATTGCTGGGTCAAAAGGCAATTCCATTTTTAGTTTTCTGAGGAAATTCCATAATGTTTTCCATAATGTTGGTGCTCATTTGAAATGATCTATCATCTATCTGTCTATCATATTAGCTACTTCTAAGATTTTTCTCTTTGTTGTTGTTGGCAAATTCTTGACCATTATATTAGCAAATATTATTTCTTCCCCATCTCCTCCCTCTCCACTCCTCCTTGGAACTCTATATGTGCTAGACTCTTTTACTATGTGCTATATGGCTCTTAGGCTCTTTTCTGTATTCCACATCTGCCTCTTTATCAGTGTGCATATCTTCCACTTCAACATTTCTCTCCTGAACTTTGGAAGCTATGCTGTTAAACACATGTATTGAATTTTTTAAATTCAATTGTTTTATTTTGCAATTTTAGAGTTTCCATTTGAGTTTTTATAGTCTAGTTTTCTGCTAAATTTCTCCATCTTGATATTTGATTTCTTTAACATTTCAAGCAGTTATTTTAAAGTCTGTGTCTCATAACTTCTATATATGGTTTTCTTAAGTCTGTGCTATCTTTCATCTCATCTCTTCATATCTCTTATAATTTTTATTGATCACAGGACATTGTGTATGAATGTTACCTTACTCTAGAGAAGATTCATTTTGTTTCTGATAAGCCTTTTAGATAAGGATAGATCTTAATTTGGCCTGAGATTGAACTGAACTTGTTCACTCATTCCTAACTTATTAGCTCCCCTTGTGTCCCAATATCTAGAAGTGGAAATGTTATGTTTCCATGTGTCAATTTGAACTGAACTCAGAGGAAAAACAGCTAGGATGGCTTATCACCCTTTAATAATCAGCATAGAATAACGCATGGATGAGGAAACCTCCGGGAATAGAGAAAGATTGGCTATGAATACGCAGAAAGTTTGAAGAGATCGAGTCTCTTGGTGTTTTATAGCAATTTGTATTATAATTTGTATTATAGTTTGTGTCTATAACTAAGTGGCTGATTTGTCTATAGGTACAAGAATGTTTTATAATTGTTATTTCATGGGCTTTACAAGGATAAGTTTCAGGGTCCGAAATTGACTTCATTAGGTATAACTCTAGAGGGGCAAGTTTCTCCTCAAAACAAACATATGGGGCTTTTAGGCATTGGTGTGTATAAGACTTACTGTCTTCACAGGCAAGAGGACAAAACCATCTATCTTACACATGGATACTAGGAATATAATTTTATTGTTTACATTTTAAATACTATGTTCTAGTAAGTACCAACAGATCACTTACTCCAAAATCCGATACGCTTTCCATTTTATTTTGTTCATCTACAGGTCTGTATGGGAAAAGTACAGCCATTGCTATTATAATGAGAATGGTTTGTGCAGTGTCGATGTGATCTGGCAACCAGTGAGAGTGGAGTGGAATGCACATGCATGAACAATGATGACTTCACTGTACTAGTCAGTGGGGGTGGTAGACACTTTGAGTGAGCATGGGTACTGTGTGGTCATTGTAGTCAAAATCACTGAGTGAGTAGAATAACAAATCTGCATCAAATTTTGAGTTAAGCTTGAACATTCATCTGTGGAAACTATTTGGATGATCCAGAAGGCCATAGCTATGGGCAACTGGTGATAGGCAGCTTTATCACTACAACACACCCACTCATGCTTCACATCTTTTGCAGACTTTTTTGGTGAAACATCAAATCACCCAGGTGACTTAGTCCCCCCACAGCCCAGATTGGCACCCTGTGACTTCTGGCTTTTCCCAAAACTAAAACCACCTTTGAAAGGGAAGAGATTTCAAACCATTAGTGTGATTCAGGAAAATCTGATGGGACAGCTGATGGCAATTGGGAGAACTGTGTGAGGTCCCACAATGTCTACTTTGAAGGGGACTGAGGTGCCATTGATACAATGTTTCTTGTATCTTGTGTCTTCTTTGATAAATGTCTCTATTTTTCATATTACATGGCTGGTTACCTTCTGGGCAGACCTCATATATGTGTATGGATTTGTATTTATAATATTTATATATTTATTTTATCTATAGACATGTTTATATTATATGTATCTTTACATTTTATTATTTACATGAATATGCATATATCTTCTCCCACTCAGCTTGAGGTGAGGAGAGGGACAACAAATACATGCCTCCTTAACCTGGTGTGGGGGTCGGGCCAACGGCGAGCACCCTGCAACTCTGTGTCATTGAACTCTCCTGCCACCTTTTACTTCAACCCTTTCCATCCTCAAGTGTGACAACCCTCACTTTGCTCTGGTCACCCTGGCCTGTATCTAGATTCACAATATGCCTACAAGGACGTTTTGAAGAAAATGTATACTTAATACTAAAAATATAACCTGTGAGTTTAGTCTTACTGAGTAATTGTTATTCAATTTCCTGTAGGTGTCTCTTTTTTCTCAAGTGTTGTATGATGAGCATTTGTTACTTTTATAAAATAATTTGCCATTTTTTTAAAAAGGTGAAGTTAAAATGATTACCTCAAAATGTTTCCTGAAAGTCTGTTTAATGATTCAGTTACATACTTGAATTGTAATTAAACACTAAAATTATTTTGTCTTTTATAATAATAACCAATCAGTCCTCTTCCTCACCACATCTTAGTTTTCTTATAGTGTCTCAGCTTTGAAATGTTATGGTTTCTATGCAAAATTGCATTCAAACCATGTCTGAAGCCTTTTATGGATTCACTAAAATAATCACAAATGTATTATTTAGGCATTGCTAGGATAGACAGATTTCTAGTGATGCCACCAAATAGTGTCCACTTGTTTGTGCCTTTCTTCTCCATTAGGTTTGCTGGAGTATCATGCCGAGTCGGTCACCCAAAGCTGCTAGCCAGGAGACTCCAGAGGGAGCTATTCAAAAGAACTATTCAAACATTGTCCTCTCACTTTGCAGTCTAAACAGGAAAGAAAATTCACAAGCAATGTAATAGTAGGTGTGCTGTGTGTGCAAACACTCTAAGAAGGGTATTGTCTGGACTGAGGAGCTGTGGTTTTGGCTTTGCGTCCGATGACCAGAGGCCTATGAGGTTCAGGTCCAGAGAGATGGATTTCTGCCACTGCAGATTCATTAGGGCTGATGCTATCATGGTGCTAAAAGGGAAACCTTATGTTCACCTCGGGGCTGCCAATTGTCCAGCCTCCATCCCCATCAGAAATGGCAAGAAATGCTCTGAGTCTGGGCTAGAGAAAACACAGCAAGAGCCAGACTAGTCAGTGAGCCTAATCACGATCATGCTAATAATAGCGAACTTTATTGGGTACTCACTGTGGGCCAGTACTGCTGAGAGCAGTCTGTGTGCCTTATTCCATTTAATCCTTACTACTGTCAGAGAGCTGAAGCCGTTATGACTGTTTGCATGTAAGAAGTGAGGCTCAGATGGATTAAATAATTTGTCCATGATCACTGAGCTGGAAAGTGGTAGAACTGGGTTTTGTGCTGTGCCCAGGACTCCCACCATGTGGCTTTTCCACCTCTGAAGTTCAACCTCTCTGCAGATCACTGCAGTCTGTCCTCCAGGGTGTGGCTCAGAGCCTCCCACTCTCTCCCCTACCAGGGTCTTCTCTCCCTGTCACCCCACACCTCTTTTTCCTAACCCTTCCAGTTTGGGCTCAACTCCCTCAGTACATCTTGAACTACTAAGATTCTTTGCTTTTGCTCCTTCCTTGTGTTATTTTCCTTTCTGTGCCAGATCAACTCTATCATCCATTAGTACCCTGTGTGAATGTCACTTCTTCTGTGAGTCCTCTCTCAGCCTCCCCTTCCAACCCTTAGCCTCCTTAACTCCATTCCCTTAGCACCAGGTTCATATTTTAGCACAGGGCTCAACAAACTATGGTCTGTGGGCCAACTCTGAGCTGCTCTTTGCTTTTGTATGGTCCACTAGCTAAGAAGAGTTTTTACATTTTTAAATACTTGGAGGAAAAACATTAAAAAGGTAATATTTTGTGACACTTGAAAATTAGATGGAGTACAAATTTCAGTGGGCATAAATAAAGTTTTATTGGTACACGGCCATATTCTTTTGTCTATAGCTGCTTTTTCACTACAGTGGCAGAGTCAAATAGTTACAACAAAGACATATGGCCTGAAGTCTGAAATATTTGCTATCTGGCTCTCTCTACACACAATTTCCTAACTCCATGCACTGCAATATATGATGCTTCAGAGTAATGGGCATTCATGCATTGCTGATTTTTATATCTCCTATGCCTAGCATGGGGCCAGGTTCCTAGTAGACAATTATTTAGTGAGCATATGAATGGACATGTAGCGAGTATAAAGAAAAGAACCAGGGGTCTTGTACTCTGGTATCATTTCTGTCACTGTTATCTGTATCTGTTAGGAACACTGAAAATAGGATAATTTGATATAATTTTTTTAAAAGATTTTATTTACTTATCTTTAGAGGGGAAAGGAAGGAGATAGGGAGAGAAATATCAATGTATGGTTGCCTCTCCTGTGTCCCCTGCTGGGAACTGGCCTGCAACCTAGGCATGGGCCCTGACTGGGAATCGAACTGCGATACTCTGGTCCACAGGCCCTCGCTCAATCCACTGAGCTACACCAGCCAGGGCCTTGATATAATTTTTTTCATAAAGGGATAGTTCTTCAGTAATTCAGAGCTGGTAGCAGAAAATTTGTTACCATCTGTGGACCGGAAGGGTCCAGAGGTGGGAGCAGCTTCAGGATTCCTGAAAGAGAAAGTCTTGTAGAGTCAGCCACTTTGGGAGTGTCTGCCATCTTCTATAGAGATGCACAGCCAATGTTAGGAACCTGGGAAAGTGCCAAAAAGAGAAATGCCCAGACCTCATTCTCCTTCCTTTCCCCATCTTCTGTGGGTTCTCCCTGTTGGTGGGACCCACATGACACAGGGCCCTGTCAATGTCATGCATGGGGTTTGGCTCCTGGGAAAGGGAGCAGGATGAAGACAGTAACTGGAGGGGTGAAGGGAAGGTGACCTACGCACAAACTTAGTGACAAGTCACAACTATTCTTCAGGCTTCAATTTCTTCAGCTATAAAATGGGAAAGTTGAGTTACAACATTTTATAATAGCAATAACTAAAATGACGACACTAATAGAAGACTTTGTTGAGGCCTTATTATGATCCATACATTCATTTTGTCAAATAGCCTTTAGAATATATAGCTTCCTTGCTATAGAAATGAGAAAGCAAACCTTGGAGAGCTGTTGCACAGCACTTGTTTACAAAGCCAACAAATTGCCATATTTGAAAGTACACTTCTCTGAAGTTCCTCTCTTATTTTTACTTACCATAACCCAAATCTGGTTGCACTGGTTAGGGCAATAACATTAAGGGGCTTCTGCTGTCTTTCAAATTAAACTCCTTAGGCTACCCAGTCAGCTCTTCTGAATTCACTAAATTCTCACAGCACTCTCTGATCTCACTGCTTATTTCCTTTGGACACCAAACTCAGGCAGGTTCCCACTATATCTCCCTGAAGAATCAGAACTGCCAACAAAACACGTACCCTCCCCCCAGCACAACCTTACCTCTTTCTTGTTACTATCATAATGGAAGACTTGGGCTGGAGTTCTGGTAACAGAGAAGTCATTAATAAAATTAGTTTTATGACAGATGTAGCAGTGTTTTCCAAGAAACACATCTAAGACTTAACATTAAACGTCTGGACCGTGGTATGTTTACTTATTTATTCTGAGCAATTTGCTCAACACTGTAACACTTGTACCTCATAACATGGATGTGATCCCTTAATTATTCATGCCATTAATAATTGACACCATTAATAACACTGTAATACCATGAATAATTGAGTACATAAAATGGAATTCTCTGGAATTAATTTATTATCATTAATTTTCTGTGCCAGATTACCAGAGCTCATCAGCATGGTGGTCAGGTCCTGTGCATCAAATTATTTAACTAGTCATCATAAAAGGCAAGGGATCATGGAATTCACTTCAACCACTTCCTTTCCTTGCCATTCTCATACCTCTTTTGTCTTTTCTCTCTCCAGGAAAGGGGGAAATGCTTCTCGTGAACACCTCCACAGAATTCGGCATATCTCGCTGCCGGCTTATAGAATGGGGTCTAATGAGGAGAAGGGAAGACGCTGCCTGTGAGATTCCAAAGCCTTGCACCCAAGCTGCCCTGAGAGCAGGAGTCCTCCCTACCCAGATCTGGGTTTCAGACCCTCTCCTGCCACACACCCAGAGGGCTGAGACTGCTCCTCTTCCCCAGTTAAAGCTTTGGCCACCTATTCCCTCCTCTAGAATCCCCTTTCACAAACTGGTGAAAGAAAAGGATTCCTGTCTCTTCCACATCTCCTTAATGCTATTCCTAAAGACAGGCCCATTGATTCTTCTAAGTTTCAGAACCAAGGATCACAGAGACACAGGATGGAGAGAAAAAGGGCCTGCACACAGGCTTGGTTCTTTTTGTTTTACAGAACCCCAGTCCTCCTGCAAGACGCTGAAATTCAGTGAGCCTCATTTCCTTACCTACGAAATGGTGCAATGCCTACAGCAAAGCTAAGAGTGGTTGCCATGGAGAAACACTGCCTTACATGCCCATTCTAGGAAGGGTCTGATGCCCAGGTGAAGAGAGGGTGAGCAGACAGCCTCCAGCTGTCAGCCATGTCTGCAACCACAGCTTTCTCAGGTAGGACGACCAATTCATTTGGTTTATCTGGAACATTCTGGGCACTGAAAGTCCCACATCCCAGCACACGTCTCTGGTCTGGAGTCCAACCCCATGGGCACATCTTTAGAAGCAGAGACTTTTGCTCTGAATGTCTGACAAGACCCACCCTTTGTGGGTGCATTGTGTGGAACAATGGACCACAGTGATTCTCTTCTTCCCCTCCCCCACACCAGCTGAGCCCAGTATAGCTGCCCACTGGGATCTTCTGACAAGAAAATTAATGTGATATATTTCTCCCAGGAATTCCCATAACATCCCATAACTTCCTAATGGTGCTTTCCACATTCTAGCTTTTTGTACGGCTGTTGCCGAAATTGCCTTCTCCTCTCTTCTGGACCTTGAGCCTCAGGCCCCATGGCAGTGACTGGCACATTTTTGCATGAAGAAATGAGAGAATGCATGGCACACGGCAAAGTACACTCCTCCTCTTGTATGCCTTAAATTATAAGAGAGCTCCCAACTAGGAGAGCTTAAACATGTGTGAAAACCTGTGACGTCAAACACGTAGTTTTTTTTCTGCCTCCACCTCAAATCCTAACCTAGGTTTTTTTCCTGCCTCCACCTGAAATCCTAAGACTTGCTTTGCTTAAGTCTCAGTTTTGTTTGTTCATGAATAAATCGGCACACTAGACACAAAATTGCTTTGGTAATTATTTCTAGGTTAAACCCAGAAATACTCAGTGTCTCTGTTTACACATTATCTAATCCAGTCTTTGAAATGATCTCAAAATGTGTCAATACTGTGATTCTAAGTTGTGTTGAGGTTTTTTGATAAAGAGAAGTAAAGTACTATTAACTAGTAGCTGATATTTATTACTAACCTTTTCTTAGTGGATTGAATGGTACAGTGAGCTTTGTAGGGTCTGCAAAAGTCTTATCTCTGCATGCTGAAGCCTTTGTCGATAGTGCCCCTGGAGGTGTGTATAAATAGATACAATCGTGTGCTCTAGAATGCAAACCGTAGCTCTTCTTCCATCTCTTTAACCTTGTTTAACCCTCCTTCTGGATTTAGTTTTCCTGATTAACCAGAGGGGAAAAATTCATAGTATCACCTGGTGGCTGCAATGAAGGATACCAAACCCCTGTGATAGAAATCGTCTTGTCCCTGATGAAACTTATCAACTATTAATTAGTTCACTTAACTGACCAGGGATCTACCTGCATCAGATGATATTAAATTCTATAGGAAAAGGAAACATCTGGGACTCAGAGGCCCTTGAATTTGAAACTCTCTTCCTTCTTGCCATTGAGGTTTGAAATTGGGTAGTGCTCTAAATTAAGTTGAACACTCAGCTTCAGCTAAAAATGTTAGGTCTTCTTTTAGCAGGTATTGTCATGTGCTTTACTGAACAAGGACTCATCTGTTTATTGTTTATCCCCATTTAATATAAATAAATTCTGTGCATTTATGAATGTTAGCAAGGAGTGCCTAGCACAGTAAATTTTTATTTGTTGAATGAATGAATGATTGAATGAATGATGATTTCTGAATTTTTTAACAGATTACACAATTTTTATCTGGCTTTGTTATCTAGGGTTATAATATCACTTCCTCACACTTAAAAAAATTCCATAATGATTTCATGGCTGTGTGATGACTCATTCAATGAATGTGCTTCCCAATGATAGGATGTTTGGGTTATTTCAAGTAATTTTTGTTTCACACTCAAAATTATTGCATGCACAACCATATAAGCCATTTGAAATGAGTGAAGTTGAGTTCTAATTCTTTTTTCATGAAGCACTGGATTAAGTGAATATTACTGCTCACCCAGGGGAATGGACCTGAAAATTAGATTTTCAAGAAACTTGGGCTTCTTTCAAACAATGGGCTGGTTGTCCCACTTGAGTCAACTTAAGAATGATGCTAGACAGGAAAAGGGGGGAGGTGCTGGCCTGTGCAGAGCAGGGCTCTGGGCTCTTCCAATTAGCTTGGCTGTAAACTCTGATAGAAGATATCCAAGATGAACAAAGTTTAATAGAAAGCAAAACCCCTGAATTATTTTGATTCCAGGGTAGATAGTGAACATGAGCTTGGAAAATCCCTTTGTCCCAAAAGTCGTTGAACATATCCTGAATCACTGAGCCCTAGGACTCACATTATTTCATTAGGGCTATAAAATAACTTCGACTAGTGAGCAAGACAAACTCACTAATGCATTTAGCAGGCGAGGAAACTGAGGCTCAGAATGTTTCCAAACACAATCAGTTGTTGGGGAGCAGTGCTTGAGGACCAGAACCTAGCCCTGCTCTCTCCTAATTTTCATGCACACACACACATTTGACACTATTTCACTATTTGCAATATAGTCGTATGGCCTTATGCACAGTTTCACTTTCTGTTGTCTCGGTTACCCTTGGTCAACCACAGTCTGAAATACTAAATGGAAAAATTCTAGAAATAAACACTTCATAAGTTTTAGATTGTGCACCATTCTGTGTAGTATGATGCAGTCTCGCGAGTTCTGCAACATCCCGCCCCGGACATGAACCTTCCCGGTTTCTGTTTCCGGTGTCTTCGTAGCCATCTTAGTTATCAGAGCAGTACGGTGTTGTGGTATCCTCGTGCTGGCGTTCAAGTCACCCTGATTTCACTTTGTAACGACCCAAAGCGAAAGAAGAGTGATGCTGGCAATTCGAATGTGCAATGGCGGCGCCATCAAGTGCTTCCTTTAAGTGAAAAGGTGCAAGTTCTCAACGTAATAAGGAAAGAAATAGGAAATATGCTAAGGTAGCTAAGACCTATGGTAAGAATGAATCTTCTGTCTGTGAAAATGTGAGGAAGGAAAAAGAAATCGTGCTGGGTTTGCCATCACACCTCAGACTGCCCAAGTTACAGCACAATGAGTGATAAGTGCCCAGTTCGGATGGAAAAGGCCTAGTTTGTGGGTGGGAGACGTGAACTGAAAACGTTCTGACTGAGAGCGAGCACTGAGCCTGTGCGAAGACTTCAGCCAGGGGCGCCCTGAACCGAGTGACACCAACAACTCGACCGCCAGTGAGAGACAGTTACACGGACTCAGGGGCGGGTGTGCTGTCTGATCACCTCACACCATCACGTGAAGAGGAAGGGTGAGTACAGTATTTTGAGAGAGACAACATTCATGTAATTTTTATTACAGTATATTGCTATAATTGTTCTATTTTATTGGTTATTATTAATACCTTCCTGTGCCTAATTTAGAAATTAAACTTCATCTCAGGTATGTGTATGTAGGAAAAATGGTATACAGAAGGTTTGGTACTGTCTGTGGTTTCAGACATCTGCTGGGGGTTTTTGAGCATATATCCCCCATGTAATCCTGTATTTATATAGAGAGATATAAAATCTTGACACTATGTGCAGTAATTTCAGACTGGATTGCTTTGCTTGGATAGTGAAGGCCCTGGAAACGAGAGGTGGTCTGATTTTACTGGTGCAGGGCATGCTATATAATTCTTCAAATTCTTAAATTTCAAGCCGGAGCCATGCATTCAGCAATTAGGAAAACTCAGTGAAGTATGGCCTCACAGAGGGAGAGAGCTCTATTCAAAGTGCTTTTTAGAATACACAGTGTTTCCTTCCCTTGATGAATGCAGTGATCTAAGCATTCCATTATTCAAACATGGGGTGAATAATAATAAGGCACGGGCTGGAACTATGAAGGAGGGAAAAAATTCTTGGAGGGATTTATAAGTCTTTGTATTTAAACTTGTTCAACTTCTCTCAGAGAAAACATTCCTGAGACTTGATTTGACTCCTTTGCTGCATGCTAGCTCTTTTATTTTCTGTGCAGGTCAGTGTTGCTAAGAAATACTGGCTGTCTCCAATATAGGAGGCAATGGGTTATAGAATCATCAAAAATAAAGACGGGGAATAGTTGCAAGGCCATTCCTTCGTCCTGTGGGGACAGATGCTGGATTCCGCCCTGTAATATGTTCCTCATGTAGTGTAGCTGAATCTGATTTCAGTGGTGGGTGTAACCAGAGACCTTTGCCCCCACGCTCATTGCAAGCGGCTGTGGACAACAAAGTCCACTCAAGGACCGACAAGGAGTCCGCTTGGAATGAATGTAATCCAAAACCCATCACTGAGTTTTATTAGAACCAGGGAAAGCGATGGAGCTATTGGTCACGAATCCCAAGAAGCTAAAGAAAACCCACAGGCTTCGGGGACTAATGCAAAGCTATTGCCAGAGCCAAAGGCTCATAGCCATTTTTTTTCCTCTTTGACTGAAGGAAGAAGAAAGTCCTAGTATTGTTGAAATAAGGCCACTTATTTTGGCTATTTTTTTCAATGCTTCTGGAAACTGTGACCACAAACTGAAGACAGAGAATATGTTCTGTTGGTTTAAATTTGACACACATCATCTAAGATAACTCGAAATGCTTCTGAGCTCTTAGTAAAACTTAGCCTTAGTTGAACTTGTTCCTTTCTTGGCAATATTCACTTATTTTTATTATCTTTTAAAGGAGAAGACAGTTCTGAAAGAATTAATAAAAAGAACTCTAGACTGAGAGTCACAAGACATAGGTGCAAATGTAGCTTTTATCAGTTATCAGGGTGTTATCCCAGGAAAAATCCTGAACTTCTCTGAGTCTCAGAGATAGCTAGGATTGTCATAAACAATCTAATGTTTGGTTCAGTATTTCCATTTTTCAAATGAGAAAAAAATGTTTATGAGAGAGATTAATACCCTTCACCAAAAACAGTTAGCAGGTGTGCAGCTAGACTTTGAACTTCATCATGGAGACTTGTGACTGTGCTGAGCCCCCTCTACAACATTCCTCCCCTAGAACATAGGTTTTTTTCTAGATTCCACTATTCATAGAGCATTCCTCCATCAATTTTTCTCCAACTATGCTCTTAATCAAATGTTGGGTCCACATAAACACAACTCTTCTCTTGATATAAAAACAAGTTGCTTAATTCTGAACTCCAGTTGGCTTTTAACTGCTTCCCCTGTATTTCCTGATCTGGTCTGGCATCACATGCTCTATGAACACACAATTTTTGACCCATCCCAAATGACCTGTCACCCAGCAATGGAGGTCCTAGAATCATTGTATTAGGACAGAGTGTATGATACTACTACATAGTTTTTTCTTTATGTGTCTGTCAAATCAACAAAATTTTTAACTGAAAGAGGTTGGATACTGGATTTTCTAAATATGTAAGTGAATTTAATTAGGTACATAAATTGATGAACTTTTTCCCAGACCCAACAAAATAAAAATTCTTATGAGATACACCCACACAAAATTGCCTGGACAGACTTTTATAAAAACAAAACAAAACAAAACATATATTTAAAGAGACCTTCTTCCATACAAGCCAATGTACTGGGCAGAGAACCACACACTTAGGGTTTCTGACTTTGTAAAGCATTCTGGCAAGCTGAGAAAACATGTTGTACAAATAATGGCAAGTTATGTGAAGTTTAATGAAGGAGTATGGTGGGTGCTGTGTGAGCATATCTCTTCTTAGTGTGGGCAGAGATTGCTAAGAAGGCTTTCTGGAGAGTGGAGCACTTAAGCTGAAATGTAAAGAATGGTCAGAAGTTCATTGGGTAAACTGGCAGTGGGAAGAAAGTTCATTCTAAGCAGATGTAGCCAGCATATGAAAATGTCAAAGGTAGGACAATCTATGGCACCTTGAAGAATTCAGCCAAAGCCCGGCATGGTTGAACCTTAGAGAGAAAGTCAGGTAGTGTGGGCTGTGAGGAGAGGCTGTAGTGATGGGCTGGGAGTTTGGTCTTACCACAATGGTCCATGACAGGTTTTAATGCATTTTAGATTTTGGAGTGACCAGATCAAATTTTGATTTCAAAAGAATGTCAACATTTCCATGTGAAGAATGCATTTGAAGCGTACAAGAATGGATTTGAAAGACAAGTAAGGCTGCAACTATAATAGATGCAAACATATGCCAGTAGCTTTAACTAGGATGAAAAGAATGCAATAAAAGAGAATAGACAGGAGTGTACAAATTTGAGAAATGTTTAGGGAGCATAATCAATCAGTTATTGTGATGTGTTCCACATGGGATGATTAAAAAAAACACGATTCAAGATTATGTTGCAAGTTTCTTGTTTTAGTAGTTGTCAATTGGTGGGGAATCCAACAGTTATTCATATAGAAAACACAGGGGAAGGAACAAATTTTGAGTGGGATGGTCATAATAACTGTATTGTTGTCATAAGTGTTTTATATTGATCTACTCATTTAATTTCCTAACAACTCTGAATATATACTGTTATGAATAGTTTATGTAGTTCACTTATGTTTCTATAACTGGCCACCTAGAAAGACTGGCATTTCAACACAGAAGGTCTGATCCCAGAAGCCTTGAGTTTGCTTATTACCTTATTTAAGGGTCCATGTAGAAAGGCTGAATAGAAAGTGAAATGCATTATTTGAAGCTCAGAAGCAAAGTCTGAGCAAGAGATATAAAGCAGGAAGTCATTGTATTAGTTGTGATAAGCTGTGAAATCTTAATGGTTTAACACAATCTATGTTTATTTCTGGGTCACACAAAGTCCAGTGTGGATGTTTTATTCTGGTGGCTCTGTTTCACTCTGGTAGGCAGCTCCCCTTTAAGCACTGACAATGGGATCAAAGCAACTTGGTGCTCCACCACTTGCTAGGGCTTCTTTCATTTGTTCCTATGCATTCCTTTGCTGATAAACTGAGAAAGTGTGGATGATTTCTCAGGGTGAATTTAGGGACCAGGACTAGATGGGGTGTGCATCACTTCTACTCAAATTATAATGGCCAGAACATTTCATATGGACCCAACTAGCCACTTACATTTAGCTGTATGCTCAGGATAAGAATAGATTTTACACAAATGTATATAGATGGCAGTTGAACCCATAGGAGTGAATAGGCTCACCTAGCAAATGACAATAGAATTAGAACGATGGCCTCTGTCAGATGTTATGACAAGCTTTCTATGATAATGATGATGATTTATAATAGGTCAAACTTTTAGAGCACTTACTGGGTTTCAGGCACATTTACATGTATTAATTCATGCATTCTTTACAAAAGCCCTTTGTGCTGTGCTATTATATATTTTTTGTGTCTGTAAAGAAACAAATTACATATAGTGAATAACTCTCCCAAGGTCAGAGAGCTCATAAGGGACAGAACAAGAATTTGAGGGCAGGCAGATTGGTTGCAGAGTCTGTAAGTTTAACCCATGTTTTAGACTACATAAATACTAACTTCAAATACTTAAAAAATGTTACATTAATATGTGAGTATCTTTGCTGTGGGTTCCCAAGGGATAGAGCTATAACTAATAAATGGAATTTAAATGGTGGTAGATTTCAGCCCAGAAGAAGCTAACTTTCTGGCCACACTGTCTGAAAGGAAGAAAACTGCATCCCAAGACAGTGGGATCCATTGGGGTACCCAAGTTTAAGGAGAACAAACTCTTGGCAAACAGTGGATTCAAACATCAAATGAGTGTTTGGGAGAGATAGCATTTATATCCACCTCCAACTTACAAGAGTTAGGAAAAATTTTAAGTATTATATGTTGGCCAATTTCTTCTTATGAATGTGTAACACTTGCACCAGTGTAAATCTTGAATTAGCTACTTCAAGTACATTTCAATGCCTAAGTATTGGATTGATGCCTGAAAGGAGGAGAAATCAAAGAAGACATGAAAGATGTATTAGCTCCTGTCCTTGAAGTTCTTAGTTTACTAAGAGACACAAGACACACATTCTGTATGGCATTCTTGTGAATCAGCTATTTAGAATCTAGAGGAAGGGACTGTGGAGTGATTCATAGATGACAGAGGACATCATGATTGACTCAGGTATGCCGGCTCTCTGCTTTGTATCAGTGTGGGATCTACAGCTTTAGCATGCATGTGAATCACATGGTGAGCTGATAAACCAGTCTTAGCTTTCTGATTCAGTAGGTTTAGGTTGGGGCCCACAAAGTTGCATTTCTAAGAAAATTCCCAGGTGATGCTGATACTCATCAGGTGGCCATACCATGGGCATCACTGATCTAATTAATACAAGACTTATCACTCAATATCAGTCCTCTGTGTATGTGGCTAACCCTTCTTCAGACTGTGACCTCCTGGGACAAAGCTGTCTGGTTTGTTTTTGTATTCCCAGGGTCTAACCCACTCTTGGTTCCTCAATAGATTTGCACTGAGTAAATACTTTAAAGTAAATGTACAAAAGGCTAAATCAATGATCCATGGGAGTCAGGTGAGAAATCCTGTGGTCTCTCCTCCCACAGATTCGGAAACCTGATTCATGTAAAGAGGTGTCTGAGCTGAAAAGCAACCTTATCCACACACAAACACCCATTCCATAGTTATGCATGTGGGACTCTGCTTCTCAAATGAGCATCAGAATCTTGTCACCTCTCTTCGTCGTCATGTTCCTTTCTTTTCTTATTGTCCTGGCCACTTCCTGGGAGAAAAACACTCTTTCTTATGTGTTGAATGTAGTTCTCTTCCTCCCGAAGTCCATTCCCTTTGGACTGGCTTTGGCTGAACTTTGCGATCTTCACTGAAGAGGGAACCCTTTCCCACTGTTCTCTGAGAAACAGCCCTTTTGAAGTCACAGCTGGCTGGACTGAACTCATTTCCTCTATCCACAATGTGTGTCTGATGCAATGTTGGCTGATGCTCCTTCTTGCTGGCTCCTGCTATTGAACCAGACCCAAGTGCAATGTTTAATGTGAGTGTTTGGCTTGGCTTAAATTTAGCCAAATCATCTGTACTTTGTTTCATTTGAAAGCTAGCTCTCTCTCCCTTCACCCCCCTCAACTAGTTCATTCCACATGTTTTTGATTTGTCCTTTTGTGGTCTACTCCACCCAGTTCCTGAATCAGTAAATCATTTTCATGCTTCTTCCAAAATCTAAGAAAGTGTTCAATTAGAGAGAGCAACTGATTATAGATTTCCTAGAGCTTACACGTAGGGATGGCTGTTCTGCTCAGGAAATACCTTTGAAAGGTAGGGGGAAATGTGGTTGAGAATACTTGATTTGACTTTCAACTTTTTAGCATTTTTAATAAGAGAGGAGACACAATGTTGATGTGCTAATGTTATAAACGCCCAAACTCATCCCATCCTTTGAGGCCCAATATAATTGCTATTCTTGTTTGCAGTTGTTCTGTTACATAAGTACAAATAGAGGTTCCCATTCTATGAACTCATATGTGAGTGATAAAACATAGTAATGTATAATATTCACGGTCTTCCCTTCACTCATATCATCTCTTACCCTTCTCAGTATGTTAACTGTGGTGATGAGCATTAAGGTAGACAATGCAAGGAGGGAGAAATGTTTGCTTTATTATTATTTTGAAAAGTAAAGAACTTCTTGAAAGAAACCACAGATCTGATAGTATAGCAGGGGAATTTAGGGAGAAAAGTCAATAAACTCCCTGAGTTCAGGAAGAGGGTTTTAGATATTTTTGAGAGAAGAGGTGAGATATTGAAAATAGCTGATTATATAAGAGATTGGGAAAAAAGGAGATTAAAAAAAAATTTCTCCTGTGTGTTATGAATGTGATTTCTCTTTGTATCTTTTTAAGTAACTTTACCCAACATTTAAGTCCTTTCCAAGACATTTTTTTCAGTGAAGGGAAGAGATGTAGGTTTTCCTTTGAATTTGACACTAAAATGAGACCCTGTTATTGGGATTATACCCCTAAAACTTTGTGCTAGCAATTTTGTTATGTCATCTTGCCATCTGTCTGCATTATTTTCTAACACTATGATATAGCAGAAAGAATATGGCCTTTGGGGTAGGTTGGGGCAGCCCAGGTAGGCCAGACTATATTTGGGAGAATGAGGTATGAGGCCTCCCTTTCTTCCTTTCATCTCTATCATCTGCTCATCTTTTCTCTTTAGTTTAAGTTGACAACATATCCTGGATTGAATTCAGGAAGAGAAATGGGTATAGAGAGGAGAAAATTTTTAGTTGGTCAGTTGTAAGTTTGCTTCTTAATTGAGCCTGGCTGATCGGTTCAGCTAATCTTTCTCTAATGGGCATCTCCATGGTTCCTTTGATGACTCCCTTGCTGGACTTCTCTAAGCAGGATGCCATGGACATAGGCAGTGCCTTTCCTTTTGGTCATTGTGGTCCTGATCCACATTCAGTGCATATTTCTGACAGTCTGGTCCCCATATATTCTAAGAAACCCCTGGTCCTCTGGCAGAAGCCCCCTTTGGAGGGCATCTATTTAAATGGCTGATCTTCCCAATGAGACTACATATCAGAAGAATGCAGTTTATACACAGGGGAGTGCAATGACTTTTCAAACCTGTCCTCTACCCTGTTACTGCAAGCCATTTCATCCAGCCCCTTACTTTTATTCTTCGGGCATATGTCACCAACCAGCTTGCTTTATTCTCCACAATCAGGGGGACAGAGAGCATTCCCTTCAATAGTCCCACTGTAGGCATTCTCTTTCAGTTTAAGGTACATGGTGAAGAGTGAGGAAAGAGGCAATGTCATAGCATAGCCCTTTCCAAATAAGTAATTTTCACAAAAATATTCCTCTTAATTTTTATTCTTTTGACCTGTTTTTATATCTTGTGGCTCTCAGATCTATATGATTGCCAGAATTACCTTGAGATTTCTGCAGATGGTATAGCCTAACACCTTAGAGTGTCTCATCTATGTTATTTTGCTTGCCTGAGTTGGAACTTCCAAGTTTACATCCTGTTACACACTCAGGTGTCAACCTTTTCTTGTTTTACTGCCACCAAATGAAATGTAAGTTTCTTAAAACTCTAGGATAATGTCTTTTGTAAAATCTACAATATACCTAATATGGCAGTACTCACAGAGTACATCTATAAGAAGATTCTTTTGATTCGAAATCTTCAGGTTTGTCCTAATTAGCATATACATAGAAATAGGTATGGTTGAGCGTTCCAAAAATATTTCCTGAATTAAAGAAAATGAGTTATCAAAAACTCTGGCTTTGCTACTAATTGGCTTTGTTAACTCAGGTGAAGCATCACCTCAAAAGGCAATTTGTTATTTATCAAAGAGAGATTCTGTTATCACTTCTAAGCCACTTTAGCTTTCAAATTCTCACAATTTTGTAAATCTGCACATGGATTTTTCTTATTATAATAGTTTCACATGTGTTTCTTCCCTGGTCAAGTATATGTCAAGGGGAGTTCAGGTAGGGACCAGGTTACCTGTGTTTTTGTAGGTGTTTGAGTTAATCAAATTGGTCTCATGTTCAAGCTTTTATAAAGTACCCAGATGTTTTGGATAAGATGGATCAAGTGTAATGCCAAGGATGCTACTATTGGGTAGCCTTCTAACTGCTGAAGTTTTGGGTGAGTAGGAATCAGTTAAAGGGCATAATGTCTCTGTAGTGTTTTATTGGGGGGTCTGTTTTTATGTTTCTCTTCTGGAGATCATGGTTTTTGTGACTTTGTGCAGATACATACACGAGGCAGGATCTACAGGGTTTGGTAACTGACAAGTCCTAAACAGAAGTGCTGTCCATGAAAGCTCAAGTGAGGGAGTGAACATTCTACCTGTGGGGTTCAGGAAACTTTCACAGGAGAGAGGGATTTCGTGAGTCTTAGAAAATGATTAAGCATTTATGTAGCAGAAAGAGGAGGAAGAAAGATTACCTTAGGTAGAGTAAGAAGGAAGCATTAATCATCTCCTCTCTCTTAAGGGCTCTGCAATAGCTAAGAAAAAGCTAGAAATCAGAGATTTAAATATCAGCTTTAGAAATATATAGTAACCATAGCATGCACCAATTCTCATCTGAGGTGCATGCCCTAGAGAAACTCTCACAGGAGTATGCATGAAAAAATATTACAGAATATTCATTGTAGTGTGTCTCTAATAGTGAAATATAGAAACCAATGAAATATCCATCACCTGTATATGTGGTATATTAATCTGTGGGGATGTTATAATTAATTAAGATCAATGTACTAGTAATATGTCTATCAATATGAGTAAATGCTGACAACACAATATGGAGCAAAATAATTTTATGCAAATAAAAAGGGTATGTGGTTATACTATTCATATATAAGTTTTACAAATGAGCAAAACAAAATTTAATATTGTTGAGGAATACGTATATAGTTTAACTATGAAAGCAAGCATTCAGGGGAATGAAAAACATATTTTGTTAGTGGTTCCCTCTGCAATAGCAAGTGTGTGGGAGAAGAATGGAAACAAGAAAGGAAAATCAAAGAATTGCAATTGTGTAGGTGGCGTTTTGGCTGTTAGGCCAAGTTGTGGGGGGTCTTTCTCTTTGTAGTATTCTCTAGCATTATCTGAACTTGTTGGATGTCTGAAATATATGTCCCATAGACATACATAATCTTTTTTATAAGCTTTATTACTGGAAAACACACATTGGGATGCATGGCTTAAGACTAAGATGAAAATAGGCTCCAGTGCTTTCTCCTGAACTGACTTTGTCCTCCTGGCAAGGCAGAGAATCCATGCTCCAGTGACCTTGTCACTGAGAAAAGAGGCCGAGCTGCTTGTCCCTCTGTTCCATCAACCAGACAAATCTTCCCTGGGCAGAGGTATTAGGTGAGAGGTGAAAAGAAGGTCACGAGTGTGTTCTCTACATTTCTAAGAGAGCTGTAGTTTCTATTATATGGCTCCTCCCTTACCATTTTAATAACTGGAACCTTCAGTTCCTACTTTTGACATTTAATTTTTAAAGAGTCTTTCTAAAGTACCAAAATGTATCCAAATTATCCATAGCTATTCTGATGGCTTTGTTTAATGTGATCAGACTTCCAAAGAGTTCCATGATTCTTACTCGGAAAGATACCCTTTGAGTGACCATCAACTGCAACCTTTTACAATGTCAAGAACTTCTAATGCCTCATTCTGCTTCCCTGAAGCAGCAGCCTTGTTGCAAACAGTTGTGAGACAATGAAGGCTGGTTAGACTGCTTAGACTGCCAGGTCTATCTGGGTATCCAGGGCACCACAGCTTCCGTGAGAAAGGCTGATGGAGAGCTAAGAAAAATCTGGCAGTGTTTAAGTTCTTTCAGACATTGCTTCCATATAAGGCTTTCAGTACACAGCATACTTTCCTAAAATTGTGATACCCAGAGATGACATTGGGAGGCTCTATTGTGAAAAAATGGCCAAGATGTTTGGTGGGTGGGGAGGAAGGGATGTTGGGAGCTGGGAGCCAGTTCCCAGAATATGGTTCGTTTTGGTTCTGATGTCAAGAGTGCAGATCTACTTAACAATTAGGCACAGCTGTTGTGGAAACCAGAGGTAAACTGACATAGTTACCAGTGTGTACCTAATAGAGGTACCTAAGAGCAGCAAGTAGGGTTGAAGTCACAGGTGATTCCCATCTCCCACCTCCAAAATTCTCAGAGAGGGGGACAAATCAGGACAATAAGTGAGAAGACAGTTGTGTAGATTATAAAGCATCAGTTTTAGTTTTATATAATTTGTGACAGGCTAAATTCAAATTTTTCATCAAGGTAGACTAAAAAAAAAGATAATATGCTCTTTATTGGGGAAAAAAACCTACCACAAATAATCTAAGTAATTTATAGGCCCCTTCCCAAATATTTCAGTTTAGAAGCAACACTAAGAAGGCCAACCAGTCATATTACAAGAGGCATGTCACAGAAACTGGGAATTATGCAGTAAGGGCTCTAATCAGGGCCTCCAACCAAAAAGCTCTTTGACTTTGGAAGAAAAGTCAGTTAATGTTTGTGAGCCTTACTTCATAATGTTACTGATTTTATAGGTGTTCAATGAGATAATGCCTGTATGTAAATGAGGATACAATGGCTCAATCTCAGATGGGCTTCAGTGTTTCCCCATAAGGGATATTCCTAGACTTCAAAGCTGAGTCAAATTCCCTGGTCACCCAGCACTGTCTGAGAATTCAGTCATAAGGACCCAGACAGGCCTTTCTCATGGTGTTTCTGTATTTTTGTTGCCAGTCTTGACTAGGAGCCAGAGAAAAAATTATTACAATATTTCAGAAGTGCTTACAGTTTTACTTTTCTTCTAGTGGTGGGTAGATTTGCGTTATTCCTCTGAACACATCTGCCATGGATTTACATGTATAATGAAAAATGATTCTTTGTTAAAATGTTTTTTGTCTTATTTAAATTTTTATTTCAAAATATTTTGTTTTGGCCAGGATGCACCCTTTCCTAAGGGAAACTCCCTTATGAAAAAAAGTGGATAAGCAAAGGGGATGGCTGCTTAGGGAAGGAGCAGTATGCAGATAACACCACAGTGTATACAATTCCAGCAGTAGCCAGCTGCTGGGAGGAGGGAGTCGGTTATCATTTTAACAGAATGTTTATTGAGGTGTAGACACATACACAAATCTCAAGTGAACATATCAGTGGGTTTTTACACATATATGGGATCCTTCATGCCCCTTCTTAAGTTCACGCCCACATTGTCCTTCCCACCTCTTAAAATCAAGTAACAAATATTATGACTTCTATCACCACAGTTTTACTTTCTCTCATTCTTGAATTTCATATCAATGAATTATAGAATGTATACTTTTTGTGGCTAGCTTTGTCTTTCATTCATTGCTCATTCATTGCTATGCCTGTGAGTTTCAACTGTGATTGTGTCTGTAGTGGACATTCTCTTTTATGATTGGGTAGTATTCTACTTTGTGCCTGTTCTGAAATTTATGCTTTCTGCTATAGACATTTTATTTCCATGAAATTTTTATTCTTGCCATTTGGTAGACAAATATACTTGTTTATCAATGTCAAGGAGTGGGATTACAGGGTCATAGCATGGACATGTATTTAGTTTTAAAAGTTGATAGTTTCAAAAGGTTTTCCCAAGAGGTGATTTTCATGCAAGAGAAAAAAGTGTGCAGGGGAGAGAGAGGGTGAGAAAGAGACCCAAGAAACACATGAGACTGTTTCTCAATGTGAGGTAGAGAAGGTGGGGAGTTTTTGTTCTTAGGGAAAATCATCCAAGGAAGGGCACTGACTCTCTCTCTCTATTCTCTTTGCTGCTTCTCCTTGCTTCCTGCCTCTTGGTGAAGATACAAATCACAGCCTACAGATAGAGAATGAGATGAACATGTCAAGTGAAATCATAGAGCAAAATTGAAAATAAATTTTATGTTTCAAATTCAAACAACAAAAAAGAGTCCATCTTACTTTTTCTTAGATATACCCTGGAAAAGAAGGAAAATAATTAAAGTGGTATCAGTTAAAGATTAGTCAATAACCTACATAATTACACCTTTGTGTCACTTTCCCTAAAAGCTTAGAATGTACCATATTAAATACAGCATCTATTGATAATGAACATTCACCTACTTTAGACTTCCAAAACTATATCACAAAAGTGATAACAAACATTGCAATTTACTGCTTCAGATTTTTGGTTGACTTATGAAAAGGAAAACAGCTTCAGTTAGCATCTCTTTAGAAACCAGGTAACCTATACTACAAATCATTATCTTGTTAATTATTCACATAGGTTTTCTTCAAGGCTTGACGAGATTGTGTCATGAATATTTACATGTGGCAGTCCATCCCAGTCATTCCAAAATGTTCTTGGGATCAGCCATATGAGTATATTATCAGCTGCAAGCTTTAGAATGCACCTAACTATTATATGGGGCTTTGGGGTATTTTTAGTTATTTGGTTCTATGCCCAAGTTAAGTGTGGATGTGGCAACAACCTGGTTTGTGATCAGTGCAAGCATATCATACCGGTAACTCAGGTCCCTACAGGAAAAGTTATATGAGAGATTCTTCAGTGTGAACTCAGGCATGTCACTAAGCCTTGTCATCTGGCAGAATGGGGGTTAGAGGAGATGATCTCTAAAGGCATCTGCCAGCCCTAACATTTGATGACATTATAATTTTAATCTGGCAATGTGAGTATCTCACCAGTGGATCTCAGGGACCCAAGTCATCAATATTGATCAAAGGAAGCTAATCAGATCAATTAAACAAATACTGAATTACCACTCTTGGGCTGACACTAGTCAAAGAGATCAATATAAAAATAGTTGGATAAATGAATGAATGTTGGAAACTGCCCTGGCTGGTTTCAGAAGCTATAACCCTCATTGGCTAAGGCTGAGTAAAAGGACCTTGGGACCATAAGCCACTAAGGAGACAAAACTTATCCTCCTGGCAGGGCCACACTCTCTGCCCCCTTTACTTCACCCTGCTTGGCCCCTGGAGGATGGCTGGATAGCCACTGACAGGTAAGATTCCTCAAGGGAGGAACAATCTAAGACAGGCATAGTCACCAAGTGCCATCAGGGAAGGACTTAAGGGATTATGGAAGAGGGACAAAAGACCCTTACCCCTTGGCTTTGTCAAAGCCTGAGTCCTCCTATCTGTAAAAAGTTTCCTAATCTCTTGGCTGCCCACATCCTCCAACTGATGTAGGCCTGAAACAATGCTGAAGGGGAGTACAGCCCTGTGCCAGAATGGGTGGTTCCCAGTGGGGGGTGGGGATGGGGGGGTATGATCAAGCCTAGGAAAGAATGCATAAAATCCTTTGAATCCTGCTTTGCTAAGAATGCCCTCAATTTGGGTCTGAGCATAAAATGAGTTTGTTTCCCAAAGTTTTACGGCCTTTGGCATCACTCTATCTATCTGACCCTGACTCAGAATAAGCCCTTATAGTTCTTTGAATGCTATCTATTCCTTGATCATTACTGCCTGACAATGATTGATGAGCCTTATATATTCGCCATGTATTCCTATGCAAACTAAACCCAATAAAAACCCAGGGAAAGAGGTGCTTGAGGCCCTTCTCCTCTTAGAGATTGGTCAGTTTTTTTCTCCCTAAGCAGATCATGTCTTGGTAGGTTTATTCTCATCTGCAGTGGCAGGAAGAGTCCTGCTGAACAGAGTTTACCCACAAGTGAAAGAATAAATGGATAAATACATAGATGAAGAAGGCAGTTACTATAAAACCAGACAGATTTCTTTGGGGAAAAAAACACTGTGCATAGCTGAATAAAATAGTTATAATTAAAATATAAACTAAGAGAAGGTGCCAGTGAGTGTCTGAGTAACTTTCCTAACATATCAGAGGCCACTTGATTGTATTTATCAGTGTAGTATAGTGAGAAGGAATATCAGGCCAGAAGATATGAAGACACATCCTGACCCTGCTTTGGGACATTGAGGAAATCATATACTGTCTTTGCATCTGGTTCCTTAACCACAGAGGACTTAGTGGACCTTCATACTCTAACTATCTAGAACACTCTTTTTTCTTAGTGTCAGTAGAAGAATTAATGAGATTGTGAAGATAAGGTTACTGTGTTTTTCTATGTATAATGTGAACTTTTTTCCCCCACATTTTTGAGGGAAATATAAGGATGCACATTATACATGGGTAGTATCTGAAATACTTTGTATCTGTCCGTGTCTTTTGTACTTATCTGTTACATAAAATTTTGTGTACCATAATATGTTAAAAAAAATGAATGCTAAAATTAATTTATAATACAAAAACAAGTACCTAAATATAAATAAATAAATAAAAATAAAATATTTTTTCCTTATTGGAAAAAATAAGGAAAATATCATTTATCCAACTATTTTTATATTGATCTCTTTGACTAGTGTCAGCCCAAGAGTGGTAATTCAGTATTTGTTTAATACTGAAAGTTTGGGCAAAAACTGTGGGTGAACATTATACATGGCAAAATATGGTACTTTTAAAATGGAAAGGAGCTGTTCAAGTGTTTATTGTTATTAATAAGCAATATGATATAGAAACACAGGGGAATTAGTGCTTACTTAAAACTGGATGACATCAGAGAAGGCTTGAGTTGGCATAGTTGCTATGTTTTTAGTCCATTTTGTTTTCCAGTAGGAATTGGACACAGATATGGGAGTTCAACACAAATTGAGCATTTATTATATCACAGAACCTTGCTAGGTTTTCAAGATGCACAAATACCAATGCATGCTTTTTCACCTTGAGAAGCTCATGATCCTGTGGGATTCCTAAATATTTACTGAAAACTTACTCTGTCTCAAGCACTGTTAGGAACCAACCATCATAGTAGTGAACATGTCTTGAAAAGGATGTACATCCAGGTATGAAAGGGAGATCCTTAATTTCCACACAGTACCATCAGTAAGTATTAAGACGTAATGTGGACCAATGCCTCACAAAAACTGAAATGCATATGAACCACCTGTGATCTCATTCAAATGCAAGTTCTGAGCCAATAGGACTGGAGTGGGGCCTGGGATTCTGAATTTCTAATAAACCCCCAGCTAATGCTGATGCTTCTGGTCAATGGCCCTCACTTTGAGTAGTCTAAGATAGAGTTGTATTGGGTTAGTGTTGGGTAGAGAAAACACAATGAGTGGCATGCATTTAGATGTGCTGATAAAGACACGGTCTTAGTTAATTGAGCTGAGTTATGCATTATTTGGTTTGGGGATTATAGATGATTTTGCTGACCAAATAGTGCCCATGTTGCTGGCCACTAGGTTAAGGGTGAAGCAAGAGCTGCACACTACAGTTTACCCGTGCCTGCAATAAAAATGATTGACAGACCGAGGCAAGTGAGGAGTGCTTTATACTTTTACTCAGATATGTCTTCTTCCTCTAAGCAGGGGTGTCCAACCTTTTGGCGTCTCTGGGCCACGCTGGAAGAAGAAGAGTTATCTTGGGTCACACATTAAATACGTTGTGACATGTAGTCACAAAAATCTCATAAAGTTTAAAATAAATTTATGATTTTATGTTGGGCCCCATTCATAGTCACCCTGGGCCTCATGTGGCCCATGGGCCACAGTTGGACATCTCTCCATTTAAGATAATTCTGGTTTGCGCCTGCTTTGTTTTATAATATCCATAGATTATAGATCCCAAGAAGCTATCTGACTGGCTCATCCCTTAATCTAATTTTACTTTTGTTCCCAAGTAGTCTAATGATTCAGAAAAAGGATAGAAACACTGATAATTACAACCTATTTTGATCAATATTGTATTTATTATTTCTGCTTGGTACCTAGCCATAGTCAAGAAGACACAAGGTGAGGCCAAGAAGAGGTCAGTTTGGTCACCAAAGCCCTGTGGGAATTGGGTTATGTTTGAAGGAGATTTTAACAATAAATATCAAATGTCTCAGACATTTCAAGTATGAGAAAGGCTGTCGATCTATATTAATGTTGACTTTCTTTTCAACCAGATCATCTTTGTTTACAATTTTATAGACTGTGTCTGTATAGCAGAAAGCTACTGATGAAATTCTAAAAAGAAGTCATTTAATGCTTCTCTCTAGAGAATCTATTGATTTTTTTAAAGGGGAGCCATATTCTGCCACTTGAAATGTAATAGCTATGTTCTCCAGGGTGCCATTGAAGTTCAGAATAAGATTCACTTGGAATCTTTTGTCTAATAATAACCTGTAATTAGATTATGTAAGAATGCTTCCTCTAACTCAGATACCTGGTTGACTTGGCTTGTGATGAGTACATAAAACTCAATATATTCCAAATACCTAGAAAGGAGAAGAATGTTTTCTCTGAAATAGAATGTCTTTGTGCTTCACATTATAATCAGTACATTAGAAGATGCTCTCTCACTCCAAACTCACTCCTCCTTCACCAGTCTTCTCTCACTAATGGTTCCTCCTTCTATGTAGTCCCCCAAGCCAGAAATCCAGGACACACCCTTCACACACCTGTACCGCACCCTCTCTCTCACTTTCTGTGTTGAAGGACTATTAATCGGCTGGCTGTGATACCTGTCCGCTTTTCTTAACCCTGCACTAACCTCATGCTACCTTCATCCCTTAGATTACTGAAATTATTTTTTAGAATTTTATTTTTCAATCACAGTTGACATTCAATATTGTTTTATATTAGTTTCAGGTGTACATCATAGTGCTTAGATAATTGTATAACTTATAAAGTGATTCCTCCCAATTATACAAGTACCAACCTGGCATCATACCTAGTTATAACAATAACTGAAATTACCAGTTTTTCAACATATATACATGCTTTAGACTTTGACAAAAAGAACACATAACATAAATATAGTTGAAATTCCATTTAGTATCTCTGTTCGTTTCCTTTATCCTCCCTCTTTCATCAGAAGCAGGAAGCCAGGCATTTATTTGGTGTGCATTCTTCCAATTTGTGCTTTTAAAATATTTATTATACCTGCATGCATTTGTAAGCAGTATGTGATAGTTTATGTATTAAAATATACAGTATGATATCAAACTATGTACAGCATTTTATAATGTACCACTCATATGTTTCCAACCTTTACCTTTCAGTTGATATATATATAGATATAAGGTTCCCATTGTTTTAGCTATTATAGACCATTTAAAAAACACAAGGTATTGGGTTGGCCAAAAAAGTTGTTTTTTTTCTTTTATAATTTATTTATTTTCTGTAAGATGGCTCTAGTTGTGCTTAGTTGTCTTCAACTTCATTCGAAACAATTTTTTTAGGTTGTGTTGTAACAGCTGTCCTATCAGCATGCATGTAAAAAATAACTTATCAAAATTGGTGAATTTTGTGTAGCCATTTTAATACTGAAGATGGAATAAAAGAAATATATAACATTTTGGCATATTATGTTTTATTATTTGAGGAAAGGTAAAAATGCAAAAAAAAAAAAAGGTTTGTGCGGTGTATGGAGAAGGTGCTGTGAGTGATCAAATGTGTCAAAAGTGGTTTGTGAAGTTTTATGCTGGAGATTTCTTGCTGGATGATGCTCCATGGTCAGGTAGACCAGTTGAAGTTGATAGTGACATTCATTGAGAATAATCAGTGTTATACCACATGGGAGATAGCTGACATACTCAAAATATCCAAATCAATAAATTTGTTGGTGAAAATAAGAAAAAATATATATCTTTTATGGAAATACTAAACAGACCTTTTAGTCAATCTATATATTATATATTCCTCTACTAATGGACTTTCAAGTTGCTTTTCTTGTTTTTTATTTTCTTATCAGCTGGTACAAACAATGCTATGGTGAACATTTTTCTGTGCATCTCCTTTGGTAGATGTATGAGAATTCCTCTAGATTATATCTATATATGTGGAATGTCTGAAAAATTATCAACATATATTTTCAGCCTTACCAAATTGTTCTTTATCTTAGTAGAAGTATATATAAGAAATATGTGGGTATACATATATTTATATATATATATATATATATATATATATATATATATATATGAAATGAGAGAGAGAAAGAGATTGGAGATTGATTTTAAATAATTGGTATATGTGATTGTGGTGACTGGCAAGTCTGAAATCCCACAGAGCGCACCGGGAAGATGGAGGTTCAAGTAGGAGTTACTACTGTAGTGCTGACTTCAAAGGCCAGAAACGCAGGCAGAATTTCCTTGTTGCAGTGTGGAGGCAAAATTCCTTCTTCCTCTGGAAAACTCTCATTGCTCTTAAACATGTTGATCAGATGACACCCGCCCTGCCCACATTGCGGAGGGAAATCTGCTTCACTGGAAGTCTGCTGATTTAAATGTTCATCACACCTAAAATTTAGACTGGTGTTTAACCAAACAGTTGGGTACTATAATCCAGCCAAGGGGAGACATAAAGTTAACCATCACAATATTCTTTGTTATTTTCTTCTGTTTTGTTTGTTATTTTCTTTCTTAAAAAAATAATATAATGATTGTAAACATACAGAGTTCCTTATAGAATAAAGTTCATAATACAATTCTTTTTGTTAAAACCAAGGACTGTATTTGACTATAATTCTCTTAAGGAAAATAATATAAATTATAATCTCTTATTTATTGAACAAACAATTTATTGAAAAAGTGAACTCATTTGTTCTTTTATAATGGGTTTAATGGCATTCTTTAAATATTTTGAATACTAATCCTTTATTTGTCTTGTAGGTTTCAAATATTGTCTCTCAGTGTTTGGCTTGTGTTAACATTATTCACCATTCGTTTATGGTGATTTGTCCTTGAGAAATTTTAAATTTTGATGCAGTCAAGTTAATCAGTGTTTTCTTTTATGATTTTTACTGTTGTATTGTTTTTTAGAAAACTTTAGTAGAAAGTTTTTTAGAATACTTTCTTCTCCCGATATGATATAGAAATTATCTTATATTTTCTTACACGTGTTTTAAAAGCATACTTTTCACATTTGGCTTTTAACCTACTTGGAGTTTACTTTTTATGTGTGTATGAAATCCAGGTAAAATCATGTTTATATGCATATATTCAATATGCTTTCAAAAACAATTTTTAGAACAATTACAGATTTACTGAAATTGTAATGTAATTAGAGTTTTCACATCTTGTACTCAGTGTCCTATGTCATTAACATCTTACATTAGTGAGGTACATCTGTTACAATTAATGATCCAGCACTGACCCATTATTAAGCCCATGTTTTTCATTTTCCTTAGTTTTTATTTTTATTTGTTATCTATATTATTATTTTTATTTACAAAAATTAAAAATATATTTTCCATTGTCATTTAGTCCCCTATACCCTTCTCCCCACAGCAGTCACCACCCTGTTGTCCATGTCCATGAATGAGTCCTTTTTCTTTTTTGCTCAATCCTTCTGCCCCCTCACCACTCCACCCTGCCCCTTAGCTGTCATTCTGCTCTCTATGAGTCTGTCTCTGTTTTCCTTGTTAGTTCAGTTTGTTCTTGGATTCTACATGTGAATGAAGTCATATGTTGTTTGTCTTTCTCTTACTGGCGTATTTCACTTAGCATAATGTTCTGCAGGTCCATCCATACTATTGCAAAGGCAACATTTTATTCTTCTTTATGGTCAAGTAGTATTCCATTCTGTAAATGTCCTGTAGTTGTTTCATTCATTCATCTACTGATGGACACGTGGGCTGCTCCCATAACTTGGTGATTGTAACTAATTCTGCAATGAGTGTAGGGGTGCTTACGTTCTTTTGAATTAGTGTTTTGGGTTCCTTCGGATATATTCCCAGAAGTGGGATTACCGGGCCAAAGGCAGCTATGTTTTCAAGTTTTTGAGGTATCTCCATACTACTTTCCACAGTGGCTGTACCAATGTGCATTCCCACCAATAGTGCAAACGGGTTCCCCTTTCTCCTCACTAGCACTTGTTTGTTGATTTATTGATGATAGCCATTCTGACAGGTGTGAGATGATATTAACCTAATGTCTTTTGTTTACAAGTCATGTATAAATTAGATATTTTGCAAATATTCCTCTTGGTCTTTGGCATTTCATCTCACATTTTCTTCCTCTCGCCTGTCTTTACACCTGCTTGTACCTCTGTTTGGAATGGTGCCTTAGTTCGGGTTGCTGTAACAGAATAGTATAGACTGAGTGTCCTAAACAACCAGCAGTTATTTCTCACAGTTCTAGAGGCTGGAAGTCTAATGATCAGGGTGCCAGCATGGCCAGGTTCTTGGTGTGAGTCCTCTTCCTGGTTGACGGTTGGTTTCTTGCTCTGTCCTCATATGGCAAACACAGTAAACCACAAGCAAGAGCTTGTGTCTCAACTCATAAGGGCACTAATTTCATTCATGAGGGCTCCATCCTCATGACCTAATCACCCCACAAGGCCCTACCTGCTAATACCATTGCACTGTTATTGTCTGTTTACTTATTTATCTTCTTCTCCACTAGAAATTTCCTGTCTTTGGGGACTATACCTTCTCCTCCTACTGGTTCTGCCATTTAGTGTAGTGCTTGGAACATAAAGATGCTCATCAAATATTAGTTGAATGAGTTGTTTTGTGAGGGGTTCTTGCCCTGAGAAACAAATATAATTCATTTGGATCTATCAAAGAACAACTGAAATTGAGCTTGTGTAATACTGACTCAATAGGCAAAAAGATTTAGAAGAGTCTGAAATTAAGTGTGAGGCTAGTATCAGCATGAATACAAGGTGAGTGGGTGAATCTGAGTGTGAGATTTTGACAAATTTGTATGTGTACAATAACCAAGAATCTGGTTAAAGACAGCAATTTGAAAATGGGGAGGAAGGGAAGAAGTGTAGTAACATTTTAGAATGAGAAACAGCTGGACCTAATGACAGATTTGTTTCAGTGAAAAAGTAAGACATAAGAAAAAGATAATTAATAATAATGCTGGTATTCTCTGGTGCTTGCCAGAGTGCTATCAAACATAAACCTCTTATGTTGCTGGTGGGGACATAAATTGCTACCAACTTCCCACAAAATATTTGGGTATTATTTCTTAAAAGCTTTCACATAAAACACCATTTGACCCATTATTTATGTTTCTAGAAGTGCATCCCAAGGAAATAATCAGAAATTGGAATAAATATTTATGAACAAATATGTGCATTATTTATGAGAACAAGAAACTGGAAACTACCTAAAAACCCAGTACTGTGAAAATGATTATGTAAATTATGATATATACTCCTGTGAAGGAACAAAGTACAATCATTAACAGTTCTATTTATAATGCTTGTTATGATAATGAAAATACTTACGACATAGCATTAAGGAAGAAAGGTAGGTTATAAAATTATATTATCTCAATTATGTAGAGAAAAATGCTTACTACAAGGCTAAAAAATAGATGTCTGAAATATTAATGGTGGTTGCTTCTGGGCAGAGAGGAGAGGTGATTTTCTTCCCTCCTACACTGAACATCTATAATTTCTGAATTTTTTACCTTAAGTATTAGTTTGCTAACCCAGAGGGGATTTTAAAAATCATTTTTAAAAGTGCATTTTGGAAGTAGAGACAGTTTTACATGAAACCCTAATGCTCCCTCCTCCTGAAAATATCAGCTCCTCTGAATTAAAAAATAATAACCCCCTCCTTTTATACTTAGTCATTTGTTAATTTGTTCATCCAGCAAAATGTATTTTATACTTGATGCTTGCAATAAGTAATGTAACATACATTCTCTGCCTTAAAAGAGCTCCAGTTTATGGGACAGGTTAGTGTGTGATTAACAGAGTGATTAAAAAAAACATATAATATCAGTGCATACATTCCTACAGGGACTTGAGGCCACAGAGAAAGGAGGGGCTAATTTTGCTTATCCGGGAGATAGATTTGAGCAGCTTGTAAAGTTCTCAAGGGCAATTACTAGTTAAAGAATCAACCCTGGGAAAGGAGGGATTGGTAATCACAGGTAACAGGAGATGCACAGTTTAGATTGACTTTACATGTTAATGGAAGATAGACTGTGGTTAGGGAGAAATTAGTCTAAGGAGATAGAGATAGGTAATTTATGGACTTGTCCATCATAACATGGTGCTTGGCCTTGAAATTGTGTACTGTGTAAGGGGAAACATTTGAAGGTTAGATTTAGCAGGGAATTGACATGACCATTTTCTACTTACTTAACGTCACTTCCACTCTCAGCACAATCCAGGGTCTGGCACACAACTTTTGACAGACTTAGTGCTCAGCAAATGGTGGTTATAGGAAAGGATTTTGACTTTGGTCATGGCCATGCTGAGTCTTTGGTGGGCAGAGATCTCTTGCAGGTGTTTTGGAGTCAGAAACTGAAACATGGATGGATGGTAGCTTATGGTAGGATTTCTCAATATTGTTTCTCATTATTGGCCCCTCTACAAGCCTTTTAAAAGACTTTTTACTTCTAGATATCCCCATGGAATTTGAGTTATACTGGATATTTGTTATCTGTGCCTTATACATAAAAATATTTTTTCATCTCTTTCAAGACCCATCATTGTCCTCTTGGTGGTAATATCATCCTTGTTAAGAGTGTATGAGTTAGAGCCTTTTAATTAATTGTTTGACCCTGATAAAATACACATAACATAAAATTTACCATTGTAGCCATTTTTAGTGTGTAGTTCAATAGTGTAAATACATTCACATTGTTGTGCATCCAGTTTCCAGAACACTTTTTATTTTGCAAAATTGAAAATCTGTATCTGGGTAAAAACTCCCCATTCTCTGGTCCCCAAGTCCCCATCATTCAACTTTCCGGGTTTTTTATTGTAATTGAATTTATTGGGTTACGTTGGTTAATAAAATTATATAGGTTTCAGCTGTACAATTCTATAACACATCATCTCTATATAGTATTGTGTGTTCACTGCCCTAAGTCAAGTTCTCCTTTCATGATCATTTATCCCCCTTTGCCCTCTTCTAGCCCCCCTCATCCCCCTTACCATCTAGTAATCATCATGCTATTGCTTGTATCTGTGGGTTTTGTTTTCTTTTTTGCTTGATCCCTTCACCTTTCTCACCTAGCCCCCTAATTTCCCTCCCCTTTGAAAGTTGTCAGTCTGTTCTCTGCATGTATGAGTCTGTTTCTATTTTCTTAGTTTATTTGGTTCATCAGATTCCACATATAAGTGTAATCATATAATACTTGTCTTTCTTGGACTGGCTTATTTTACTTAGCATAATACTCTCCAGGTCCATCTGTGCAGTTGCAAAAGGTAAGATTTCCATTTTTTTTTGTGGCCGAGTAGTATTCCATTGTATAAATACAACACCACATTTTTTACCATTAAAACTTTCATTTTATTTTTTATTTTAATTGTTGTTCAAGTACAGTTTTCTGTCTTTTACTCCCATCCCAGTCCACCCAACCAACCCTCTCCCCTCCTTCCCATTTCCACCCCCCTAGTTTTTGTCCATGTGTCTTTTATACTTGTTCCTGTAAACCCTTTCCCTTTTCCCCTTCAATTCTCTCTCCTCTCCCCTCTGGATAGTGTCAGCCTGTTCTCTATTTCAGCGTCTTTGGTTATATTTTGCTTGCTTGTTTGTTTTGTTGTTTAGCTTCCTGTTAAAGGTGAGGACATGTAGTATTTGTCTTTTACCACCCGGCTTATTTCGCTTAGCATAATGCTTTCCAGTTCTATCCATGCTGTTGCAAAGGGTTGGAACTACTACTTTCTTTTTGCTGCATAGTATTCCATTGTGTAAATGTACCACAGTTTTTGGATCCATTCATTTACTAATGGGCACCTAGGTTGTTTCCAGCACTTGGCTATTGTAAATTGTGCTGCTGTGAACATTGGGGTGCATAGGTTCTTTTGGGTTGGTGTTTCGGGGTTTTTAGGATATAGTCCTAGCAGTGGGATTGCTGTGTCAAAAGGTAGATCCATTTTCAGTTTTCTGAGAAAATTCCATACTTTTATCCATAGTGGTTGTACCAGTCTGCAATCCCACCAACAGTGAACTGGGGTCCCCTTTTCTCCACGACCTCTCCAAGACTTGTTTTTTGCTTTGTTTATGATGGCCATTCTGACTGGTGTAAAGTGGTATCTCATCATGGTTTTAACTTGTATCTCTCTGATAGCTAGCGATATTGAGCATCTTTTCATGTATCTCTGGATCTTCTGTATGCCCTCCTTGGAGAAGTGTCTGTTCAAGTCCTTTGCCCACTTTTTAATTGGGTTGCTTGTCTCCTTAGAGTGGAGTTGTGTAAGTTCTTTGTATATTTTGGAGATTAAACCCTTGTCTGTGGTATCATTGGCAAATATGTTTTCCCATATGGTTGGTTCTCTTTTTATTTTAATACTGTTCTCTTTAGCCATGCAGAAGCTTTTTATTTTGATGAGATCCCATTTGTTTCTTCTTTCCTTTATGTCCCTTGCTCTAGGGGACATATCAGTAAAAATGTTGCTGCATGAAATATCTGAGATTTTTCTGCCTATGTTCTCCTCTAGGACTTTAATGTTGTCACGGCTTATATTTAAGTCTTTTATCCACCTTGAATTTATTTTTGTGTATGGTGTATGTTGGTGCTTGAGTTTCATTTTTTTGCATGTAGCTGTCCAGTTCTCCCAACACCATTTATTGAAGAGGCTATCTTTACTCTATTTTATGTTGCTGCCTCCTTTGTTGAATATTAATTGACCATAGAGACTTGGGCTTATTTCTGGGCTCTCTGTTCTGTTCCATTGGTCCATGCACCACCACATTTTTTATCTCCTATCTGAATTTGACTAGTGTAGGTACCTCCCATAGGTGGACCCACACAGTGTTTTTTTGTGACTGGCATATTTTATTTAGTATATGTCCCTAAATTTCATCTCTGCTATAGTATATGTCAAAATTTCCTTCCTTTTTAAAAGCCTTTCTAATATTTTGATGTATGAAGACAGCACATATTGTTTATCCATTCATCTGTCACTGGATACTTGGGTTGTTTCCACCTTCTGGCTATTGTGAATAATGCTGCTGTAGACATGGGCTTGCAAATATCTCTTTGAGATCCTGCTTTTAAGTATTTGGCGTATATATCCAGAAGTAGAAATGCTAGATAATGTGGTAATCTTATGTTTAATTTCTTGAGGAACCACCATACTGCTTCACACAGTGCCTACACAATTTTATATGTCCACCAACATTGCACAACAGTTCCACTTTCACCATATTGTCACAAACACTTGTTGATTTCTGAGGTGGTGTTTTTTTGGACAGTAGCCATTCTGATGAATGTGAGGTGATATTTCATTATGGTTTTGATTTGCAATTTTCTAGTAACTAATGTTGAGCATCTTTTAACTTGCTTGTCGGACATTTCTGTATATTCTTTGGGTAAGTACTTATTCGAGATTTTTGCCCATTTTTAAATCATTGTTGTTGTTGAGTTTTAGGAGTTCTTTATGTATTCTAAATAATGATGCCTTAAAAGGTATATGATTGGCAAATATTTTCTCGTGTTCCATAGGTTTACTTTTCACTGTGTTAATCATGGCCTTCGATGGGGTTAGAGCCTTTTAAAGCTCAGTGGATGTTTAAGTTTCCCATGGCCTTTGATATTCTTTTCCTATTTCTTCTTCCCCTGCTAGTTAGCAGGTTGGAATCTGGATGGTGATATCCTAGGCCTGGGCAGGCATTGACATTCAACCTGGTACCTAGGGTTTGGGCCATGGTGCCTTAGGCAAATTCCAGGCGTGGAATCCTATAGATTTCTGCATCACTTAGAGAGAGGTGGATGTTGTCCTGCGATTCGGCCTACACAGAGCATGATGGGAAGGGTGAATCACACTGTACTCTTAAAACAACACAAATGGAGAAGAGGAATGAGTGCATTAAAAGCAGAAGTATACAGACTGAGAACAGACATTCTTTTCTAAATATTCCCTTTTCCACTCCATTTGTTAATGTGATGGGCTGTTAACTGTTAGTTTAAAGCTGTTTCCACCTTGTCTACATAATCAAACTGTCAGCCTATCTTATTGGCGTTTTCTAGATGAACATGGAGACAACTTACTTGAGATTTTCTTTTCATCTAGAGATTTGGTCAGAATCAACATTTGGGGGTGTGCTTTTGGGTAGACAGAGCTCCAAAGTCCAGCCAGAAAATTAATACCTCTCAGGAAGTGAGGAAGTTTTGACTTCACTCTTAGTTTATGTATTAAGCCATCACTTCGTATGAAGATTAAACTTCTTGCAATAGGAAGGTAAAAAAATCTTCCCTATTATTCCTATGGGAGAGAGGTAATGCATTTAAAAATCTTTCTAATGCCATGACCATAAGATTAATGCTGTAATCCAGTTTGTTATCTGTCTGCTATGTCTCCTTGTGTCTAGCATAAGTCAATAGAGTTTACTTTTCTAATTGAAATCAGTGTGCTGATGGAGTCTGTTTGTGGAAATGAAAGGTGGCTGCCATAATCTGTTGGGAGTTGAATTAATCCTCTGGGAGTGAGGCTGACCTAATTACTCCACTCAGACATGCTGGGCTTGCTTTCACTTCTGCAGTAGACAGCCAGGGGAACGGGGCCGACCTGCCATTTGGCCGGTCTTTTCTCGAATTGCTTTAAACCCACCTAACATGTCATTGTGAGAACTTTTCATTGGACAGTGCTAATTCTTGTGATTTGCACCTTTTTATTTGATGATATTATTAAATTAAATGAAAGGACCAGTTTTCCAGTCACATAATAAACTATTTCTGCCCTGTGTTTGACACACTCACATGTTATTTATTGAGGTTATGCCTCTGATCCTTAAACGTAATGCTGCTCAGGGAGATTATTGGGAGAAATACAAAGTTTAAATCCTCCCAGAATCATCAAGTTTCACACAGTTACTGCAAGAACAACAAGAATAATTTTTGAGGGCATATCATTACTCAGGCACTGTCCTGAGCATGTTGTAAATATTTTCTTCGTTTTATACTCAACAACTTTTGAAGTAGATGCTGTTAATATTTCACATATATGCTATATGGTATATCAATCTCCATCTCTATCTCATCTATTTTTAAGAAGGCACTGAGAATATAAGAATCTGCCCAATGTCACACAGCATCTTAATCTCAGAACCATGGTTGAAAGTGATGTCCAATCCAGAACTAGATTTGAATTTCAGATAGGTGGTGGAAAAAAAATGGTAGCGTATATATGTCCCAAATACTGCAGGGGACATGCAAATACATGTTGTTTTGCTTGAAATTCAAATTTAACGGAGTGTACCATGTGGGTTGTTAAGGTTTGTTTTGTTTTGTTTTTGCTAAAGGTGGCAGCCCTGTTCATGGCCTGTGTTTTCAGCACTCTGCTTAGTGCGCTGCACCTGGACAGGGAGGGCACTGAGGCCTGAATGGAAAACTGTATCCCTTAAGAGTCCCTCAGCTGATTGATGGCAGAGCCAGCTCCTTGCATTCCCACTTCACCCTAGACAGAGCTACTCCCTACCTTTTCTTATCATTTTTAGATACTAGGTTACGATGTTCAGTTGAATACTACAAAGACTTTGGGGTCTTTGCCAGGGAGTAGGTATACAGTTGCACTTATCCATGCTAAATCTCAGGAGCTCTTATTGGCCTACATTTCGAACATAGCAGGCCTAACATTTGGGAGGTGGTGAACATTCATCATTCAAGGAATATAGTATTTACGTATTCATGTAGCATGTGAATATGCCTGTTGTTTTTTGTGGTCCTTTGAAGTGTTAAATATTTAAGTAATGATGCTGGCATTAAAAATAGCATAGAGTATCCAACATAGAATGTTGCATAATAACTTAATAAAGATTTCAGCTTCATTTAATTTTTTTCTTTATTCATATGCTTCACCTTGTAGTGATTAACACATCACATTCTGATCCCAGCTGGGCTCTTAGACTTTTTGAGATCTTGGGCAAGCTTCTTCCTGAATCTTAATTCTATCATCTAGAAAGTGAAAAAAAGGAGATTGGGTGTTTCTCTCCTACTGTTCCTTTTGTCCTTGATAGTTTATGGTTTCAGGACATGAGAAAGATTGGCTCAGGTGTTTCATAACTGGTTTTTACAGTGAGTATTTTAATGGTATTCTACGATGTGTCTTTGTTTCATTCACATGTGAGTCAATCCTTTAATTATATTTTTAGCCCTCAGTTGGCCGTTTAAATCAGTAGTTTGGCCAGTTTGTCTTCTATATGGACATAGGAATGGTGTCTAATAATTCTATCATTTTCCTCATGGAATTCAGCACAATTCTGGGCAATACAAGGTGAATACAATCTTTTCTACTGATTGATTGATTATTTAATAGTCCGTGGGCACCAACCAGCTGAAGGCCCCAAACAGTCTTCCCAATTCCACTTTTCTTTTCATATTCTTTTGTCACCAATCAGTGACTTCCTCTTACCTAAATATGTCGTGCAATGTTTTGCCTTTGTACTTTTGCTTGTACTGCTTTATCTGTAGTACCCCATCTTCTTTGGTTCATAAGGAATAAGGTGCTCACTACATGCCAGGCACTGTCTTGCATTAACTCATCCAATGATCCCAACAACCCAAGAAGTTGGGAATATTCCTGTTCCCATTTTATAGGAGTGGAAACTGAGGTATGGAGAGATTCAGCAACTTTTCCAAAGTTGTGGCTAGTAAATGGAAGCAAAGTTTCCGACCCAGGACAGCCGGTTGTGAATGCCATTCTTTTAGCCACTGCACAAGATGACCTCAGTTAAATGAATTCCTACCTGTGGTAGCTGGATAATGGCCCCCAAAGGTGACCTTATCACCAACCCCAGAACTTGTGATTGGCACTTTCATGGTAAAAGGGACTTTTCAGATATGATTTAGTTGAAGTTCTTGAGGTGGGGAGAGCATTATGAATGATCCAGGGTAGGGAGGGGGTATCCAATGTAATCACAAAAGAAGCAGGAGGGATGAAGTTAAAGAAAGAAATGTGACCTTGGCGTCAGAGGTCATAGTCAGAGAGAGAGAGCGAGAGAGAGAGAGAGAGCGAGAGCGAGCGAGCTGGCACTATGCATCTGGGTTTCATGATGGAACCTAGGAACCAGAGACAGAGTGCAGGCAGCCCCTAGAAACTGAAAAAAGCAAGGAAACTGATTCTCCCCTAGAGTTTCCAAGGGGAGTGTTGCCCTGCCGACACCCTGCTTTTAGACTCCTGACATCCAGAACTATTTAAGAATGTTGTTTTAAGCTATAAGGTTGGTGGTAAGTTGTTACAGCTGCCATAGGAAACTCATATGCCATCTTCCAAGACCCATCTTCAACGCCTCCTGCTGTGAGGCTGTTGCTGACATGCGCAGGTGGATCAGCTGCTCCTTGTTGCTGGGAGCTATTCACAGCCCTTATTTCTTATTTCACACTTACTGGTTTATGTGTCAGTCTTATGTACATTGATGAGTTATTACTTTTTGATTCTGAAAACCCTGCCCAACTATCTGGTATATAAACATAATATGCTAAGTGTTCATCAGCTGACCGTTCACATAGCCCAGAGAGTGGGTCAGGGTCCGAGGATCACAAACGGAGCATCTCAGAAATGCTATCGTATAGAGAACAGCTTTGTGGCAAACAGTCTTGGGTTACTGACGAGCTGTGTGATACTGGGAAACTGTCTTGACTCCTCTGGTCTCCGTTTCCATGTGGACCCACAATATCTACTTTATATAGTAGTTATTGTAAAAAGTTAAGGGAAAAAATGGAAGCACCTGTCAAGCCAGCCATTTAATTAATTACCTTATCTTCTGTGGGAGGGAAAACCCAGTTCGGAGCTTCGGTGTGTTGTAGCATTGGATGGCTTCTTTCTACACTGTGTCATGACCTACCCACAGCACCAGCGTAATTCCAGCACTGAGGAGGGTCTCACCAAACGGTTGTCTGCAGAGTGGAGAAAACAACTATCACTGCCCTTGGGAAAGCACATTCTGGGAGTAGAAGGAATGGCTTGTTTTTTTTTCTGCACGTTGGCCTTTTTGGGGAACAAGGGCCAGAGTCATGTTTTAAAGCCTGATGGCAATGCTGCCTTTGGAAAAAGTAGAAATAAGACTTGTTACAAGACTGTGTACAGAGCAGAGTTTGTTTTGATTTGAGGGGAAGCTGGAAAAAGCTCACGGCATTTCTGTGCTCATGTTTCTGGTGGCTCCAGCAGTCTTCAGGATCATCTGTGGGTCAAAAGCACGGCAGGCCTGTGGTTCTGGACTGTCCCCACTGCCCTCCCTAATCTCAGATCCAATGCTCATTCTCTTACTTGTGTTTAGAAATGAGGAAACCTAGACTCAGTGTGTAGACGAGGGTTGCCTGTCATTCCTCTGTGCCCCTTACCAGGCTGCCTGGGGAGATCAGAGATATCAAGAGACAGGGAACAAGAGGAAGCAAAAACCCCTTTGTAATGGGAAGGAGAAGCTACAAATTGGTGAGAAAGGAGAAATAGCAAAGGGGAAGAAGAAGCCAAAAGGCTGAAGTTTCCTTTTGAATGGACCTGTGAGGCTGTTAGGCTGTTTTCTCTGTTCCTCCTGGGTGACTACAGTTTTACCTCTGCCTGCCTAGTACACCCACCCCAGTCACCTCACCAGAATAACTTGTACTCGTCCCTCAAGAATCAGCTCAGGAACTGGCCTTCCCGGATGACAACACCTGGAACACAGTGTTTCCCTCACCTCCCTGCTCATGTGTGCCTGCCTGTCTTTCCCAGTGGACCACGCACAGCTTAGAGAGACAACTGTACTATCTATCACCTTCTGTGGTCAAAGACCATATACTCCAATTCTAACACACCTGGTAAAATCATTTGGAGATTTCTGCCAACAGCTCCAATATATGTACTCCTACTTTGAAATGATTACTTAGCATAGATTATGGGATTAACTGGTGGACTGTTAGTGTATCAGATTCTGAATGGAACAAAATATCAGTAACAGCTCATCAACATTTATTTGTTGGAATTTGCCATTCATGTATTTATTCAAAAGCAAATTCACTTTTTCAGTTAATGTTTATTAAGCACCAAACAGTTGATGACTCATTTTGTTCATGTATTCATTCAATACATATTTGAGTGCCTGCTAAGTTTAAAACTGTGTATATGTTTGTGAATATAACAGGAATGTTTCTCCCACACAAATCTTACAACATAGTGGAGGAAACAGCACAAATGGAAACACACGAACGTAAAATTATGAATTGTGGTTAGTGCTTTGGGGGAAACTAAAAAGGTGCAGTGATAGAAAATAAAACTGAAAGGGTGGTCAGAAAAGGCTTGTTTCAAAGGAAGTAACAATTAAGCCAAACGTTCTGCTAGACATTGATCTCAGTAGGAACTGAGAGACTGGTGGGCAGTGTGCACGGAGATCTAGAGTGGGATACTGCCTGCTAAGGACAGTTGCAGAAAATAGGATGCAGATCAAGAAAAAAGTGTGGATGACCAACTCCAATTCAGCCCTCCAGGAAAGGCTTCCCAGAGGGAGTGAGTTTCAGCTGATTCCCTGACTCTTGGAGAATAGGAAGGTACCGGAACCTTCCAGACAAGGAGACAAACATCCGGTCTTAACCTTTCCTCTCACCTTCTGTATTTCTACTCTCCAGTTTATGCTGCAAGAAGGAACTTTCTAAACCTCATATCTGAATATTTAAGTCCTCTAATTAATAACTTAAATAGTTTCCCATCCTCTACACAGAAGATACAGACCGAACACCTTGCGATGGCGTATTTCAGAATACGCTCTCTGTGTCCACAAATGTTCCCTTCTTGTTAGCAGTGAATCCTCAGCTGGGCTCCTTCACTTGTTGGTGGTATCCAAAGGCAGGCCCTATAATTAGACAAGCTCCAATTCCTTGGCTTCTACTTCAAGTCCAGATCAGCGGTCACCTGGGTGACACCTGCCTTCTCCATTCCCTTCACACCATCCCACACCTAGAGGTGGTTAATCCCCCCCTTTCTTTTGTTCTTTCATAACATCTTTCACCTACCTCTATTAGAAAGGGGACCTCACTAGACTGTAATTATTTTGGAGTCTGTTTCCCTCACTAGACATTGTGCTTCATGAGGGCAAGAATTTTTGTCTTAGTACTGTTAATCTTTGTACGCCCAGGACTAGATAGCACAGTGATTACATTAGAGGTGAACAGTCCATGGTTTCGAATTGAATGGATGAATGAAGGTAAGGGATGTGACTTACTGGGTGAGTTCTCATGGTAACATTTTAGCTTTGCAGGGGTGTCCAAACTTTTGGCGTCTCTGGGCCACACTGAAAGAAGAGCTGTCTTGGGCCACACATTAAATACATTGTGACACATAATCACAAAATAATCTCATAGTGTTTGAAGTAAATTTATAATTTTGTGTTGGGCTGCATTAACGGACATCCTGAGTTGCTTGCAGCCCACAGGCCACAGGTTGGCTAACTATATTCTGGTTATTGGAATATAGGCAGGCAGAAGGATCAGACAGAAATTAAGAAAAGCAAAAAAGACTGTACTTAAGTCTATGAGGAGTGTACAAAAAAAGTAAGAAGTGTGGGTTCCAAATTTCCAGTTTTCTGAATTTGTAAAACCCATTAAAGCAAAAACAGAATTAAGTATTAGCCACACTCATCCATGGACACATCTGGGAACTACCTGGAACAGCTCTATGTAATCGTTACATAGTTAGAGTCTTGTGTATAATTTTGAATTTTTAATAGCCACATTTACAAAATAAAAAAGAGATGAAATACATTTTATTTTATTTAGCTCAATGGACCCAAAATATTATCATTTTCTCATGTAATCAATGTAAAATATTAATGAAATATTTTAAGTCTTGGGTCTTAGTGAGTTTGCAAAATCTGGCGTGTATCTTACACTTGCAGTACACCTCAGCTTAGAGAAACCACATCCCAAGTGCAGAATAGCCACATGTGGCCAGTGGCTCCCGCATTGGACGTCTCAGAGCTGGAGCATTTGGGTATTTCCAAAGAGATAAAATTTTTTTCCAGTAATGAATTATTATTTACTTGCTTGTTTTCATTGCATAGGCAGGAACACAACTTTTTCCCAGGGGGTTTAATTAGCATTTTACACAATTGCATCATGCTAGTTTGTATATGCTATCCAATGTCTTTGGAACTCATGTTGCAAGAGGTGGGGATGGGAAAGGAGGAAAAAAATAAAGTATAAATTTGTAAGTCCTTCCTAAAAAGTTACCAAGAGCCTTAAGGATGTTCTTACATACCATTTGGTATAAGTATCTGACTTCCAGGAAACATTTGGAAGTACAGACCAAGATTTAGGCAGCTTGGTTTTTATTGTCATTTTATTACACAGATTAATGGAAATAACTCAAAGGCCAACATTTTTGGAGAGGTAAACTATGGTATATACTTGTCATAAAATATTATGTTGCCACTAAAGTTCATGCTTGGAAGATTTCTGATGTTGGAAATGGTCTATTTCCAACATCAAATGTTAAACACAAAGCACAGGAAACAAAATTGTATAGTCAATATTCAACAAATTGTAAACAAAGTGGAATGGAAGACAGAAAGCGAATAAAGTAAAGTAATAACAGTATCTCAGAATGGTGGAATCACGAGTGGCTCATTTTTTGTTTCTATTTTGATATTTTTTTTTACAAGGCAGATACTGTGTCCTAGGTCCATAAGCACGCAGACAGAAACGTGGAAAATACATTACCTTGCTCACTTTCCCACAACTGTCATAGTTCTAGGAATCCTCCTCACACTCCCCTCCCTTCTCAGAATGATCTACCCCCCCCCCCCAAACCCAGCTCAGATGGCTTTGGGGATGAAGGGAGAGGGGGATGACTTGAGAGAGGGGCAGGACCTGGAGACAGCTGAGTGATGGACAAGCTCACTGGAAGACGAGATGGATGACCAGCTTTCCTGTCTTGGATTTCTAATGCTGACTTGGAATACCTCATCACCTGCCTGGGTCCCACTCATGTATAAAAGGCAGTGATGGTTATCGGGATGGGTTCTTCTTAACTCCTTCTGACTCTCTTACCTCCTTCTGAGCCCTCTGACAGAAACTTAGGGTTAGCAATTTTTTATCCCTTTCCCACAACACATTTTCAGTTGCAGCTTCTCAGATTCTAACGTGACCTGCCCCTACAACACCCAAAAGATAATTCAAAAGCAATATCCACATAAATAGCTCGAGAATGGGACCTTGTCTAGTTCTTTATTATGTGTTGTTCTATAATGTCTCCTTTGGGAGACATGGTTTTCCTTTATATAGCAGGCTTAATGTCTATATTTTCTCTATGCAAATTAAATTCAAACAAATGATTAGACAACTAGTCTCTGAAATGCCTAGAGCTTTATTATAGCTCTATTAATTAACCTGGTGCATTGTTAATTCTTCGTATATATTTATTGACCAGACAACTGTTCTTAGATGGCTAAATCCCAACAAATCAAACTTATCTGTTCTGAAAATTGTGGGGTTCAAGACTATTAGACATCCATGTCACCACAGTATCATCAGCTTCCTGAGCTTTTGCTCATTGTACTTCTTCTATTAAAATATTTACTCATGTTCATTCACCAGATATTTTAGAGATATAGCTCTGGTCACTACTTTTTGACACCCATCAATTATTAGCAGACTATAGAGGAACTTTTGGGTTTAGAGCATTGGGATACAAAGTCAAGTTCTTCCTCTTATGAGTTGTGTGAACTTGAGCAAGATAAGCTATCTCAGACTCAGTTCCCTTTTCTATGAAAAGGGGGTAACACTACCTATGTCACAGGGCTGTTATGAGTATTCAATGTAGTCATTTGTGTAAATGACCAAGTTCTCAGGTTACACTTGACATTGTTATTTTTTAAGTAGCTATGTTTAAGGTAGGTAGAAATGGTAAAATAAATTTTTTATGAGGTATAAATGTTACCTCTTGTAATGCTTGCATCCCGTTGGTGAGAAGATGTATTATTTTCAGCTTTTGAATCTGTGGAATACATGAATGGGGCATAAATTTGGAACATGGGGACAAACAATATTGAGATCAGGAAATACCCTCTTGGTGCAATGATGCTGTGTATGGCTATTGATGAGGTGTGTGTAGGGTTACAGGTGCAGGAGTCTTTTGAAAGTGAAATTTCAGAAGCAGTAATGATCTAAATATGGCCTCCTGAGGGAGCGGGCTAACATTTGAACATGGACTCTGCTGTAGCTTTCATTATTGACACCATAAATTTTTGACCACCAGACACACACACACACAAACAAGGAGACATAGGCTCAGAGACATTTATTTGCACAAGATTTCCCAGCTCCCAGGTGGCGGAGCTGGGCTTTAAATTCAAGTTTGTATTGCTGACAAACTCATAGTTTAAATACTAAAAACATAAAGTCTGAAATTGCTAGTCCTGGATATTATAATAAACTCAGAGAACGTCTGCTGAGCACTTACTATCTGCCAAGAAATTTCTAAGCCTCATACATATTAAATTATTTAATCCTCATCACACTCTGTTAGACACACATTATATTTCTCATGTTATTGATGAGGAAACCAAGGTGAAAGATAATAATATACTTGCTGGACATCATGAAACTTGGAAATGATGGTGATGAGATTCAGACATAAGCAATGTGGTTCTGAAATCCTCCAACTTAACACTAACAGAATATTTCTAGAAGTCAGGCATCAAAAAGGGGGTAAGACTTATGAACTTTATTACCTATACCTAAATACTAAATTAAAGAATCTATCATTCAAAATATAATATTTTGCTAAAGTTTTCCATATTTAATCAGAAGTGAGAATGGAACATTTTTCAGGGCAATAGGTGAAAAAAGACAACTCTGAAACTGTGTCTTTGATTTGAATACCCATCTACTAATGAGACTTGTCTTCATATGATTTTTGTATTATCTAAGGAAAAAATAGCCATAGTTGCCAGCTTCACTGTGCATTTGGAGATTATAAAACGTATTCATGCACCTGATGATGGTGTTGGTCAGCAAGCTCTGGGCAGTTCATCTTATCGATATATGTACCTGGTTTTACTTGTTCAGGTCACTGCCACACTTAAAATTCCCCTTGATTTTTTTCTGTCCATTTTGATTTTTTTATATTCAGTGAAATTAGATTTAGAGAGAACGAAGAATTATAGATTTGTGAATTTTCAGATGACTTATAAAGAAGGTTGCCACATTTGATTGTATAAGCTGAATACCACACAGCTACAGAAAACACCATTTGTAGTGTCTACCTTTTCCTAGATGTGAATCACCTTTTCCTAGAGGTGTGCATTGTATGGCTGTATACCTGTACGGATATCAATGTGGGTGTGGTTTAAGTATATGAACATGTCTGTGTATGAATATGACTAAAGTGTCTAAGAATTCATGAGTGTACATGTGTAAATGTGTGTGTGTGTGTTTGTGTCTGAGTATGAGTTTTGATGGTGTAGTGGGAGATATGGGGCAGGAGAGACTGAATACCTTAATTTTCATAGGACATGAGATTGCAGCGAGAGGAGTCCGCGTTTCTTGCCATAGTGAAGAAGTAACATTTTAGCATGAAGTGTGGAAGGCTGCATTGACCAAATGCCAAATCAAAGTCCTCCGTGACTAGCCCCAATTCCTCCAAATGTGTTCTTTTTCAAAGAATGCACCCCTTTTTAGTCTGAACAGCGTAATTTAGTTTTCTTCAGGATAGCAGAATATTTAACCAGAATTGTATTTCTGAGCTTTACACATAGCCTCAGGAGCTTTTTTCGTACTAATGCCTGTTCTGCATTGGTAAAAATAACAAAAACAACCACAAGAAAAAGCCAAGCATACATATGTGTGTACTATAATTTTCTTGTACCTCAGAGAAGAGATGTAACATCAAATTATAAAATTTGATTACAAAATCATTCTTAACTTATGACAATACTGAATTTCTGCTTTACTTCTGTGTTAATGTTTTATTAATTCAGTTCGTTCATTCTTCAATAAACACTTATGGAGCAGGTACATTCTTCCAGGAATTGTGGTAAATGTTTGAAATGCCCACGCTGTCCTCAAAGCACTTCCAGCCTACAGGAGGAGACATGTGCATAAACATTAAAACAAAATCTGTGGTAAGACAAAATTGTGAGTTTGATACCCTCACATTCTAATTGGGAGAAGAGGCCAGTAATGCGTAGAAATTCTGATGGGCTAAGTGCTTCTCACCATTGATGGCCAGTCTCATATAAGAGCAACAGTGCTGAAGTCAGATGTGGGATCAAATCCTGGTTTTGCGTATGCCAGCTGGGAGACCTTGGGAGACAAGTAACCCCTATACACTTCTGTTCTTATTTAGTATAAGGAAGATACTACAAGCTACCTAGGTTTTCTCAAGAGGCCAAAATATTATCACGCTTGATATTGAGTTATGATCTGGAATGTGGTAGATGTTCAGTAAATGTTAGCTATTGCTATTTCTGTAATTATGCCTTGGGTTTATTTATCTCTATTCATGTTTAAATCACACTTATTTCTTTAAATCTCCCTTTCTTTATTCCTACGACCAGTAGTAGGCTCCAGTTTAGACCCTCATCACCATTTGAATTACTGCAAATATCTCTTCTCTCTTGTAAACTTGAACATTCAATTTTATTATCTGTCCTACCTGGAATAGGTGTATCTAAACCATGCCACCTACCCCCAGCTAATTAAACCCCTGGATATTTCCATCTTGTTTCTTGGATGAGGTCCATATGTCTGAAAGGGAATCGCATGTGATAGCAAACGATGGCATTATCTTTTCTGAAGAAGATGCACCTGTAGCCTTGATGCAGGGCTTTGGACCATCTGACCCCATTAGTTCTCTTTTAGACTTGGGAGTCTTGCTGCAGAGAAACATTTCCTTCTTTGCAAAGGAGGTCAGGGAAAGGGCACTACAGTGTTTTCCACTGATGGAATAACAGTTACAGTGGAGATCACGTCCCTCTCGGAGCCTGATGCTTATTTTTAGCTCAGCTCAGAGGACTGTAGCCTATTTTAGCCAGCCTTGGGACTTCCCACAGCAATCTAAGAGATGAATGTCCTGGCTAAAAATATACTCAGATATTCCAAGTGAAAGAAAGCCGTGAATTTTAAAGTAGAGAGATGATACTCATCACCAGACTATGGGAGGTATGTTTTGACTGAAAAAGAATTTGGCTTTATTTTGGAGATTTTGGCCAAAAAAATTCTCTGACAGGGCAATAAAAGGTTGTGTAGGAGAGTTGAGACCTGGGTTCTACTTCTTCCCACACCCTGTAGTGAGGACAAGAGTTAACCTTGCTGAGTCTCAATGCCCTCATTTGTGAAATTGAATTAATGGTTCCCATCAGAAAGTGTTATTGTGAGAATTGATTGAGATAAGAGGTGTCAGATGCCTGTCACATGACAGGTGCTCAGAACAGGAGAGATACTTTTATCCTGGAGGGTGGTGGGTTCTGGTGCAGCTGCGTGAGTTTTTACTGGCTGTGTTACTGCAACATTACCTTGGACATAGTGCTTAGCACAAAGATACAAGAAATAAAGGCTGGCTTATTCTCTGGATAAGGGACATCGAAAGTGTCATAGGCTGGCAGTTCAGGGCCATGGATCTGTTTTTTTCTGGGGTGTCTGTTTCTTCTTGGATTAAGCCTTCACAATTTGTTTCAGTCTTTGTAAAAAGGGTTTTTGCCCTACCACACCTGGGTCTTGTTCTTCATGTGAAAGGCCAGTTTATTGTAAAGAGCAGGATGTTAAATGACCTCAGATACAGAACTTTGAACATTGAGTCCTATTTACCATTAAGTCTAAATTTGTATTTTGGGACAGATTCTCTGCTCCCGTACCTTATCTGGGTTGAATCTTGCTCAGTAACCCAGATTTACTTGTTTTTCATTCAAGAAATTCTTCTGTTCTAAGCTACCCTATAGCAATCTGTGTTGTTTAACCCTAACATTTTTCTAAAGATAGAATAAATAGAAAATAACAAAATTTGAAACAAGATGTCTGTTTTTGACTATCTAAAATTTTTTTGTTTTAAATAACTAAAGTTTTAAAGGCACTATTTGGTAAAAAGTGAAAATAATGCATCAGACAATAAACCAGGAAAAGCACTTGCAGCACGTCCGACAGAGAAATAATGGGGCAAATCTCCTACAAATTAATTAAACGGAGATAATCAACCAACAGTATCACAGATGAGGGGCGTGAGCTAGTAATCATGAAAGAAAATAAAAATAGCAAATTAACCCATGAAAAATTGAGAAGACTTACTAATAGCAAGATAAATTTCAATTAACATATCCACAGTATGTGTCAGTGGTTTTTATTCTGTGCTACATACAGATACAGGGTCACGAGATGGTAAGCGACTGGCCTTTGGGTCAGTGGAGGTAGGATTGGGTTGGGAAGAACGAGCAGTTGGACTGTGTGATCTCTCATATCTCCCAAGATCTCTTTCTTTTATAACATGTTATCTTGTATTTGGTCACATACCAAAGATAGGAGCAATTTTATGCCAAAAATGCATGGACATCAAAAGAGATAAGGAGAATTGGTTCGTGTCTTCTTTTCTCCAATGTTACCTGGCCCATGGTAGGTATTTGGATACAGAGCCAATGAGTAAAATTGTCATGTAAATCTCAGGTTAGTGAGGTATTAGGTCCTTTCATGAGATGGCCCGGCGTAAAATAGAATGGACACAGTGCCAGAAGAGAAATGTTTGGATAAACAGAGAAGAGGATAGTCACTGACTGAGCATATGCACTCTGCTAAGAATCTTACATGTTACCTTGGGTAATAGTCACCGCAGTCCTAAGAAGTGGGCCTAGTTAACCTTATTTAGAAATGGGGAAAGTGAAGCTAAGAGAGACTGAACTACTTGCTTGAAGTCTGAGAGGGAGAAAGAGAACTGGGATCACCGATATCTGGGTATACGACCTCTCGAGTGGTAAGCTCATCAACCCAAGTTTTACACCCACCTTTAGATTATTCTTCAAGACTTCTGTTCTTCAAAGTTTAAGAAGTTAACCCTGATATTGTTTTATGAAACAATAAATTACGTTGAAATTGTACTTTTTGAATATAACTAATGATTTTTTTTTTTTGCCTGGCCAAGAGTCTCCAGCATGGACTAGCACTAACAATGATTTGCCCTCAGCAGTATTCCTGCCAGCAAGGGACTGTTTGCCGAGCAAAAGGAGTTCCCATTTGAAGTTAGAATCTGCAGAGTTTATTCTAAGAGTGACAAAGATTCCACGTGATAAGTAAATGTCCATTTGAAGAAAAATTGAATTTTAAAATACAGCATTTTAAACTTTCATCTTGGCATCCTGAAAAATCACTCGTAGTTTCGAAAATGTTCTCCATCTATTATAAGTGTGCATAGGTTACGCTGCCAATATTGAGCTGTAATCATGTTGAACTGTGTTCTGATAGAGAATTTTATGTTGGAGAGGATTCTTTATTGCTATGATAAAAAGCTACCTGCAAGAATCCCGGTGAAAAACATAGTCTTTGGGAACTTAATGGCATAGAGAAGGCTGGAGCTGAGCACTGTATAACTCCTCAAGGCAGGGAGATATGAATCAGGCGGGCCCTTAGGCACAGTGGATGTTTTTCCCCCTGGGTTTTCTGCTCAGCGATAAGCCACACCTCCTTTTCTGTTGACTGACACCTTCCAACAGGTGTGGGCCTTGGCTACCACCATTTTACAGTGTGACCCTATTTCCCCAGCACTGCCCCTCCATATGGCTTACAGACCAAGAGTAGGCCCAGAGCCAAAAAGGGTCAGGCATAGTCTCTTAATTCAGGATTTAAAATTGGAATTCAGAGGTGTTAGTCAGATTCCGTTGGTCACGTACGAAAGGCATATGACCTTTGGAGGTGTAAGGTGGCTGTCTTTTCCACAGACCCAGAGGAGAGAAAACCAGTTTGTAGAAAGAAAAGCATAAAGGAGACGTGTAACAAAACATGGGGTGGGATAGGAAGGGAAGTTAAGGGGAAAAGGGGGGAGGGATTTGGAGGAACAAATAGGAAGGACACAGGGACGAGAACTAAGGAGGGTGGAAATGGGAGGGAGGTGTGGAGCAAGGGGTGGGGGAGGCTGGGATGGGAGAAATAGACAAAAAACTACTTGAAAAATAAATAAAATTAATTAAAATTAAAAAAATAAAAAACAAAACAAAACATGGGGTGGGGCATGATGTCATGGAGGGACAGAGAAAGTTTTGGCTTTGATGTTTGACAGTTTTTTGTTTCCAGCTTTTAATCTTTTTTGACTGTGTTTTGTTTGGGGGGGGGCATTCCATGGAATATCCTTGTCTCCTTTTGAAAATTTTCACTTTTCCTAGTTTTCCTGCTTCAGTTCACCTGTGCAGGGGTTTTTGTTTCTATGTGCAACCAAAAGAGGTTTCATTCGGACCCCAGGCTGTCACCCACATAGGTGTTACCAAAGGCTGTTTATTGTCCCTGGAATGCCCATGTGCTACACAGTCTAGAAAGTGAATCAGCTGGGAAGTTCAGCCTCCAGCTTCAAGGCAGCAGAACCGAATGCTGTGAGCATTAGCTGAGGCTGAGATTCAGAGAGTGCAAATCAAGCTGGAGTCTGAAGGCAAGGATGCCAGGGAATTTCTGAAGTGGCTTATTTCCCAAGGTTATTGTGAAGTCAGTGAGACAATATACATAAAAATGTCCCTTCCTGGTAAAGGGCGAGATAATTTAGTGGTTTAGGGCACAGATTCTGCAATCAAACTTCTGAGTTTAAATGTTGGCTCTGGTGCTTTCTGGCTGGGTGACCTTGGGTAGGTTTGACTCTCTTTGCCTCAGTTCCTTTGATAGATAAATTGGAAATGATAAAGATGATTCCTACTTGGTAGGGTTCCTTGGTTCATTAAAAGAGTTAGTCTGTGTAAAGTGCTTAAAACAGACCCTGGACTTGATATGTGCAGTTAATTCTATGGAAGTGTTTGCTATAGTTAGCTTTTATGTAACTATATTATTGGCTTTCACTGTCTCAAAGACATTATGATACTTGCTTTATAAATAACCAAGGCATTCTACACTATAATCTACAGAGCACCCTATATATGATATAAGTTTCCCTTGAGTTTAGATTTTATGATACTAAAAAATAATAGCATAAAATTTTTAAGTATTATTAAGCTCTTATTTCATGCCAGGCACTGTACACATACTATGTAGTTGAAGTAGCAGCAAGAGGCCTGGGCTGCATTTAGTTTTATTTTCACCATCCAGTTGGGGAACCTGGGGAGGAGACAGGTTGAAAACCTTGGAGAAAGTCTCAGAGGTGAGACATGGCAGAGCCCACTCAGATCTAAACCCAAGACTGACTGACTTCAAGTTGGCAAATTTACAGCTTTAATCTCAGTGCACATTCATAACTTCACATATGTAGGATCATGTAACAAACCTTGATAAAGGTCCTCTGCTTTCTCAAAGTTAAAGGCAATTTCTCCTGCAAGGATTCCTATAAGTAAGCCAGTACCTAGAGCTGGCTTCTCTTTCTTTTACTTTGGGTTGAGCCATACAATGTGAAATTAAATTGCTGTAAAGTACTGAGTAACTGTGACTGAACATAAGAGGGGGTTGTGGCAACATGAGAGAGGATCCAGGAGGACCGGGTAGTGCTCAAGATATAAGGCAGATTGGGGAGCATAGGAGAGTTTCACAATTTTTGCTACAAGGGAAAAGCTTTTTATAATTGTTAGAAAGGCTTAGCTGATTAAAAGGGGAGCTGTGGGGGTTCTGAAGCTTTGTAACTACCATCCTCAGATTCTTCAGGATTGAATGCTATGCTCTGGCCCACAATTCATAATGTAAAACACAATCTATTCATAATAGAAAACAAGTTTTGGTGGGATTCAGTGACATTTTTGTAATTTTACAGATATCGATCAATTGATCCTAGAATATTTTCTAAGTCAAATCATACCCCACATGTTATGACTCAATCATACATACTGAAAGATTTGAAGATTTCCAGCAAAATCCCTTTGCATCTCTCTTGGTGGGAAGAATGGTGCTCCATTTCTAGTTGAATTCCAGGAGTTCAGCTGGTCAACCAAGGGCAGTAGTGACACAAAAGGTGGCTTTGGGAATTCTTCATGTTCTTCATCACTTCTCTCCTCTAAGATACACAGACAGTCATGAGATGCAGCCCCAGGATGGGCTTATTCCAGGCCAGTGAGATTTGTTTTCACTTCTTTATTTCTTTCAGCTTTACTGCGGTATAACTGACAAGTTACATTGTAATATATTTAAAGTATACACTGTGATAATTTGATATATGTAACATTGTGAAAGGATTCCCTCCAATGAGCTAATTACCATATTCATAACCTCACATTATCCCCTCCCCTACTCTTTCCTGTAGTGAGAACACTGAAGTGTTCTACTCTCAGCTAATTTCACTTATAGAGTACAGATTTGTCAACTGTAGTTGCCATGTTATACATTAGATTCTCAGACCTTATTCATCTTATAACTGAAAGTTTGTACAATTTTATGAAACCTTCCCCATATCCCCAAACTTCTAAACTGGCTTATTTCACTTACGTAATGCTCTATGGTTCCTTCATATTGCAAACGGCAGGATTTCCTTCTGTCTCATGATTGAAGTGTGTGTGTGTGTGTGTGTGTGTGTGTGTGTGTGTGTGTGTGTGTGTATGTGTGTAATCATAGCTTACTTAATCCATTTGTCCACTTAGGTTATTTCCATACTTTGGCTGTTATGAACAATGCTACAATGAACATGGACATGGAAACATCTCCTTGAAATAGTGATTTCATTTTATTTGGATATATACTGAACAGTGGGATTACTGAATCATATGATAGTTGTTTTTAATTTGTGGAGGAAACTCCTTACTTTTTTCCATGCAGGTTGTATCAGTTTATATTCTTACCAACAGTGTAAAAAAGTGGCCTTTTTTCTTTTTCCTCATGAGCATTTGTTATCATCTTTTTGATAATAGATATCCTAGCAAGTGTGAGGTGATATCTCATTGTGGTTTTGATTTACATCCCTAATGATTAGTAACTTTGAGCACCTTTTCATGTACTCGTTGGCCATTTGTATGTCTTTTTTGGAAAAATGTCTATTCAGATCCTTTGCCCATTTTTAAAATTAAGTTATCATTACCTTTTGCTATGGAATCAGTTCTTTGTATATTTTGGATATTAACCCTATTAGATATATAGTCTGCAAATATTTCCTCCCATTCCAAAGGCTGCTTTTCATTTTATGGATGATTTTCTTTACTGTGAAGACACATTTTAGTTTGATATAGTCCCACTTGTTTGTTTTTGCTTTTGCTGCCTTTGCTTTTGGGTCAAATCCATAAAATAATTGCCGAGACCAGCATCAAGGAGTTTTTCATACATTTTTGTCTAGAAGTTTTATGGTGTCAGGGGTTTTATGATTTAAGCACCTCATTCATTTAGAGTTGATATTGGTGTATGATCTAAGATAGGGGTCTTATTTTATTCCTTTGAATGTTGGTATCCTATTTTTCTAGCACCATCTATTGAAGAAACTATCCTTTCCCCATTATGTATTCTTGGCACCTTTGTCAAAAATTAATTGACCCTGTATGTATAGATTTACTTTTTTAAAAAGTTTCCCCAGAAGGAGAAAGAAAAATTAAAATTGTGGAATAAACAAATTAGCATATTGTGGCTTCTGTTCTCTTTACCTTTGTCTTTAACTCTAGGCTGTGTGGTTCAGAAGTACCCATCACATTTCGGGAAGAAAAGCTTTATTTTTGTATTCAACAAATATTTATTGAGTATGTGTGTCAGACACAAGACCAGGCACTGGATATGAAGTTATTTGCAAGGAGATGGGCAAAAGGATGCACTCAGTGCCTTCCTGAATCCTAGTCTCTTAAAGCTAGGGCTCCCAGCACCATGACTACCAGATCTTAACCTGAAAATGCATCCCCCTTTCTGGTCTCCAGTGCCAGTCCAACTTCTTCAATATTTGCCTTTTACTTGCCAGCATCTCTTGCTTCTCATTTTACAAATATTTATTGAGCACCTACTCTGTGCCACGTATACTTCACGGTGTTTGACATGTATCAATTAAGAAAATAAATAGTCCATATATTCTACTGGTGACACAATCCATGAGCTCATCAAGACATCATTAAATACTCATTTTCCTCAAAATCGCATATTATTTTTAAATTCTGGTCTTTCCTATATTAGCCTTTCAGTCCCTTGTCCATCTGATAAACACCTAATAATCTTTCAAGACTCATTTAAGTGTCTTTTCCACTGTGAAGTCACTCCTGATTCCTTTTCTCCAAACAAAGCTAATGTTACTTTTCTTTGTGCTTGTATAGTATTGTCACATATTTTTTGGTCTGTTTTCCACTTTGGACTGTAAGGTATGTGTGGAAAGAGATGATTGTTCTTGTTATACCTAAAGACCTACAATAGACACTTAGGTGTAACAAACATAAAGGACAGAGAGAATGCCTACTATTCCAGGTATCTAGTTGAGCCAACTTGTAATATAAACAATTTAAGAATATACTGCTCTAAACCATTCTTGTTTATGCTTGACTTCACTTTAGTAGTGCTTCAGAAGAATAGTATTAATCACACTAATATTTAGAGAGTATCTGAGAAATGTGGGAATGTTGACTAAATTTAATATCCTTCATTATGAGAAACCCTAAGGAATTTGCATTTAACGTGAAACAAGAATAAGCAGCCCGAGATGTGGAGGTAGGTGGTAATCTTCAAATCTCTTTGGAATGCATTCATTTGGTAACCATTTGTCTGCATCCTTCCTGGCTAGATTGCATGGTGTCCTGTTCTTTCTCAGTATGTTCAGGATAATGTGGTATTCATCTCTCCTGTCTCAGCACCTAGTTCGGTTCTGGCACTCAGTAGGGCTATAATGTAGAAAGAAAACTTTAGTCAAATAACAGGCTTAATAGGTATTTGTTAAACCAACCAGCCATTTGAACAAAGTCACTGAATTACCATAGTGTCTTCTTACCTAGGCCCTACCCAGGCATTACAAACTGCTGTTGCAGACTACAGTCAATTATTTAAGCGAATCTCAGATGCCAAAGAAAATGAGCTGCCGTAGAGGAAATATGCTTACTGCACGAAATATGAAATGAGAGGATATGTTATACTTTATGTTTAAGAAAACCTTGACTGTGATGAGGAGACATAATTTTTGTTGGACTAGATATTTCAATATAAAAACAAGAAGTTTATTGTCCAATAAAATATTTTAAAAAATATCTTGATTTTGTATCAAATGGCAGACTTACCACCATAAAACACAGTTCCTACTAACCAAGTCAATGCATTCCAACAAGTATTTGTTGAACACCCACATGTCAGCTCATGTGATGTAAAGGTTCATAAAGAATCTTGCTCCAAAGTGATTTTCAGGATAATGCAGTGGCCCCTGGGATGAAGTATGGCTTAATTAAGAGACAGCTGAATAAGTGATTGATAGATGTGGATTTTAACTTTTAAAGCATGTACAATATTGGCCATGTCATTTAGGCCGTGCACCTAGGATACATTTCTTTACAGCTTTCTTGTGCCTGACACTGAGCTGGGCTCTAGCCTCAAAAAGTAGGCAATGCCTGGAATATGGGAAATAATAAATGTTTGTTGGATGTGGGAATGAGTGAATGAATGCTTGATGAATGAATGGATAAAGGTAGAATATCAATCAATTCTCTGTTCCTGCCTTGTTAATAGGATTTGGTGGAAGAAGCATGACTAGAGAACAATGAACAAAACATTCTGCTTGACTAAAACTCAAGGAAGACTCAAAGAGTTTGGGCCTAAACTGTGTTTTAAAAAGAATAAATTTTTCTCACACATAGCTGGTGGGAATGTTAATTGGTACAGCCAGTATGGAACACAGGATGGAGATTCCTCAGAAAATTAGGAATAGAGCTATCATATGACCCAGCAATCCCTCTTCTGGGTGTCAAAAATTTGAAAACACTTATTTGTAAATGTATATGTATCCCTATGTTCATTGCAGCATTGTTTACAGTGGCTAAGACATGGGAACAACCAAAGTGTCCTTTGATGGATGGTTAGATAAAGAAAGTATGGTACATCTATACAATGGAATACTATTCTGCCATAAAAAGATATAATATTGTCATTTATAAGAACATGGATAAATTAGTGAAGTAACTCAAATGGAAAAAGCTGCATGATTTCACTCATAGGTGGGATGTAAAACAAAAGGCAACAAATGAACAAGCAAAAACTAACCAATAGACAACTGAATGGTGGTTGTCAGAGGGAAAAGTGGGTGGAGGAGGCAAAGAAGATGAAGGTTGTCAAATATGTGGTGACAAAAGGGAATTAGAATTTGGGCAGTGGCACACAATGGAGTGTACAGATGTGTGCACCTGAAGTTTATATGATGTTATTAACATGTCACTCCAATAAATTTGATAGTAAAAAATACTATGTTTTCCAGGAAGGCTGGCCGTTTAAGTCAGAGGAAGCAAAGGCCTGAAAGCATGAGAGACCACGGTGGTGTCTGGGATATGTGGATCTCTTGGTTTGTCTGGGTGAAGTGGCAGGATACTTGTGGAAGAGGATGGAGCTGAACCAAGGGAAGAGATAGTGGGGCCAGTTGAGGAAACATGTGTCATGTATGTATTCATTCAAAGATGCCTGTGAATGGTACTGACCCTGTGGAAAACAGTTTGACAGTTTGTTATAAAGTTAAACCTACACATGCAGTTTGACTCATTCCTAAGCATTTACCTCCAGAGAAATGCCAATGTTCATTCACATAGATCTCTATGTGAATGTTTATAGCAGCTGTATTTGTAATTGGCCGGAACTGTAAACAACCAGAATTTTCTCTAATAGGTGAATAAGTGAACTGTGTTATATCCTATGATGAAGTACTCTTCACCAATAACAAAGAATCCCACAGAAATATGTTTATTATTTCTTGAGCTCACATTTTAAATATGTTTCACCAAGTACTAAGAACATTTGTGTTGTTAGAAGATAATATATTCTATTCATTAACTTTATTTTTATTATTGACACTATTACAGATGTACCCACTTCCCTCCCTTTGTCCACTTCAGCCCAGTTTCCACCCCCTCTTCAGCTATCACCACACTGTTGTCTGTGTTTATGGGTTATGCATATATATTCTTTGGCTAATCCCCTCTATTTCTGACAGGATGCTTCGTAAAGACTATTCACATTTCACCTAATTTTTTCTCTTTAAAAGTGATACAAATTCCAGACTTCCGCCAAGATGGAGGCATAGGTGGAAACATTGTGCTTTCTCGCACCACCAAGTTTAAAAACAACAAAGTTTTAGCAACAAAAATGCAGCCCAACCACAGAAAATTGAACTATATGAAAGTCTAACAACAACGAACCCTTCAGCCAAAACAGTAAGAGGGGCAGAACCAGCAGCAGAGTGGGGTTGGGCAGGAAAGATCCACTGGACCAACCCGGGCACGACCCAGGTGCACAGGCAGTGATGGGCGGATCCCAGGTGTGGAGTAGCAGTGGGTGGACCCACTGAGGGTGCAAGGCAGCAGGCTGACTGCGGCCACACATTTGAACACAGATAAACCGGCGAAAGAGCGGGCAGGCCCCAGGGGCAGGAAGCAGCAGAGGGGACCGCTATTGTCCCTCTCTGACCAGCCCCCACATACAGCGTCACAAACCAGCGACCTGGGTGGCCCTGCCCTGGTGAACATCTAAGGCTCCTCTCCTCATATGTAATACGCATGAACAGAGCAAAACATTAAGGCTCAAGCAGAATAGCTCAAAGCCCCAGAGCCCATAACTCTAAGTGACCAAGAAATAGCCAACCTATCAGATGCACAGTTCAAAACACTGGTAATCAGGATGCTCACAGAACTGGTTGATTTTTGTCACAAATTAGAGGAACATATGAAGGCTAAACTAATTGAAATGAAGGGAAATACACAGGAAACCAATAGTAATGGAAAGGAAACTGGGACTCAAATCAAGGGAGTGGACAAGAAGGAAGAAAAAAATGACCAAACAGAAAACAGTGAAGACACAAGAATTCAAAAAAAATGAGGAGAGGCTTAGGAACCTTCAGGACATCTTTAAACATTCCAACATCCAAATTATAGGGGTACCAGAAGGGGAAGAGGAACAGCCATGAGTGGAAAAGTTATTTGAATAATAAAGGGGAACTTCCCTAATCTGGCAAAGGAAATAGACTTCCAGGAAATCCAGGAAGCTCAGAGCCCCAAAGAAGTTGGACCCAAGAAGGAACACACCAAGGCACATCATCATTACATTAGCTAAGATTAAAATGAAGGAGAGAATCCTAGAAGCAGCAAGAAATAAGGGGACAGTCACCTACAAAGGAGTTCCCATCAGACTGTCAGCTGATTTTTCAAAAGAGACCTTAGAGGCAAGAAGGGGCTGGAAAGAGGTATTCCAAGTCATGAAATCCAAAGACCTACAACCAAGATTGCTCTATCCAGCAAAGTTTTCATTTAGAATGGAAGGACAGATAAAGTTCTTCTCAGATAAGATCAAATTCAAGGAGTTCATCATCACCAAGCCCTTATTACATGAAATGTTAAAGGGACTTACCTAAGAAAAAGAAGATAAAAAAGATGAACAGTGAAAGGACAGCAAACTCACAGTTATTAACAACCACACCTAAAACAAAAGCAAACTAAGAGGACAGCTAGATCAGGAGCAGAACCATAGAAATGAAGATCTCATGGAGGGTTAGCAACAGGGGAGTGGGAGGAGGGGAAGGGGGGAGAAGGTACAGAAAATAAGTAGCATAGACGGTAGATAGAAAATAGGGGGAAGGGTAAGAATAGTAGGAGAGATATAAAATCTAAAGAACTTGAGACACGTGGTCATAAACTAAAGGGGGGAATGGTGGGAGAGGGGATGTGCAGGGTGGAGGGGAATGAAGGGGCAAAGTAGAACAACTGTAATGGCATAATGAATAAAATATATTAAAAAGTGATACAGATTGTTCACTTTTAATTTTTATTTTTAATTTATAAACTTGTATTTTTAATTTATAAATTTGTGGGTATTAATAAACCTCTGTGAAGAGTTTGTGGAAGTACAAAGATGTTCTATTTTCATGGGAAATGTTAGACTTGGGATGTGCAAATATTCGTATATAAAAAAAGCCCCTTTTATGTACTTAAATTGGATGAGGACTCATAGGAAAACAGCCTGGGAATGATACTGGAATTTCCCCTCAGCAATCCTCTGGCACTTGGCCAGGATGTGGAGATCCTTGTGGACTCCTTGGTGATAATCTCTTACCTTGAACCCTGACTCTCCAGTCTAGAGATGACATATACTGCTATGCTTTGGCATAACTTCATCTGATTTTTGTATGTTCTTTAAAAACTCATGGAAAGGTGAAAGAGCAAGAGAGATTAGATCTCATCTTTTTGCAGATGAGGAAACAAAAGCCTAAAGGGGTCAAGATTTTTGCCCAAGGTCACATGCAGAAAAGAATTAAAACCCAGTTTACCCAGATGCCTGGTTGAGTACTCTCTGCTTTATACTCTGCTGGTTTGTATTTTTTGAACAAATATCCTAAGACTCTGGGTGGGGGGGGTGTAGGGAGGGGAGCAGGTAATCCCTTTGCTGCCAGAAAACAGTTTTAAAAACAAAAAGAAGTATACAATTCATTAACCCCATACTTTATAGATATAAAATAAACTTAAGTAGACTTTGTTCCTGCTTATGGGCATTTATTAGAGTTGCTTAATGTGAAAGTTCCCATGTAAGGGAGAAGAGGATACTTGAAAAGCAGCCAGACCTCAATTTGATAATCACTATTTCTTGTACCCGGGGAAATTCTTATGTCCCCTTAATGGATGAGTCTGGACCCTGAGCTGCTTTTCAGAAAGTGGAGATGATTGGCATTGAGCCACCACACTCCCTTGCCTAGTTTTGTTTATTGCATGGAGGGCTTATTTTCTAGATGTTTTTCTTGAGTTTGAGCAGCAGGGTATTGTCTCAGTTTCAGCCTTTGACGGGATAACTAGCCCAGGTGTCAGTATGATGTCTGACATAAGGTAGCTTAGCACATTGAAATGGCAGTAGCCCAGGAATCTAGTGGCTTGATATGAATTGTTACTTTGCCACTATAGTACCAGGTGACCTTGAACAAGTTATCTATTCTCCTTTTGTGAGGCCTCACATCTTTTACATGGAAAACAAAAAATTTAGACTAGATCAGAACTGGCCTGAAGTCTTCTCTTTCCCAATCTTGTGACCGTAGACCACATCTCTGAATCCCAGAATCTTTGTTTATGGTAATATAATAGTCCTATAAATATTAATTATAATTGCTTATTGATATATCATCATTAACATGTATGTGATTTCAAAATGGTTTTGGTGAGATGAAAGATTACAGAAGTAAATTAAAATTTTTGCTGGAACTAAGTTACTTCCTGATATCTTGCTTGATTTATGCACCTGGAGGTGACTGCATCCTCCTTCCTACGTCCTCACCTGGAACCATGATGCCAGCCCCCACGCACTGGTGACTGCCCTGCCATGTGGAACTCTCGATTAACTTCACTGACAGTTGTAACTTTGAGAACCAGTGCAGAGTTTTTCATGGCTCTTTAGACAAAGCCTTTGGGTACTTAAAGGACGTTATGCACAGGATGTGTCTCACACAGGAACTGGCCCATGGTTAATAGCCTATCATCATCATCATAAGTACTACAATTGTTATTACTATTAATAATTTAGAAAAGAGGCTTCTGCTTATCTATTAAAGATTATCATTAAATATGAATTCTTTAGCTCATATCTTTTTGACAACAACCAAGTCTATTGTAGCTTCCAGACTCTGCCTAGGTACTCTCCACTCTCTGAGCACGGCTGAGTGAAGCCCGGTTTCACTGGGACTCTTATTATTTCTGAACTCTGCTGATGGGAAGTAGTATGTGAAGCCATCTTGTCTAGAGTTTCTTTCAAATAGGCAATTTTCATGTTTTAGTTTTGTAACAAAAAGGAAAAGAAGGATGGGTGGCAGAAGGAGAAGGAAAGAAAGAAGAAAAGGAAGAAAAGAATCCATGTCCTACTAGACAGTCAGTTCTTTGTTTCTAAGAAATATAGTCATTCTCTGAGGCTTTTTCTATGCCCTCCAATACAAAATAAATCTTCCTATTATTTTTTTCATAGCTTATGTATACCTCTTGCATGGTTATCATACATCATTTGGTATAAATATGTTTTCCTACATTGATACATAATCTAAGTGAGAGAAGAGACTTACAGAATAGGTGAGGTGAGGAGGTGCTTACCATAATATTTGTTAAAGCAGTGATTCCTAATGTGAGGCAAGAGGTGGAAATCACTTGAAGAGGCCCTGTTTCCCAGAGTGAGAAGAAATTGTGTTAATGTCATTTTGAGAAGCAGAGGCACAATTACTCTTACAGATTCCTGGCCGGAACCTTCAGAGACTATGATGGTTAATTTTGCATCAACTTGACTGGGCCAAGGGCCACCCAGAGGGGTGGTTACACATTATGTCTGGGTGTGCCTGTGAGGGTGTTTTCCAAAGACATTAGCATTTGAATTGGTGGACCTAGTAAGTCAGACAGCCCTCCCAAATCTGGTAGGCCACATTTATCCAATCATTTATCGCTTGTTTGTACAAGCCATGGAGGGCCTGAATAAGACAAAAAATGGAGGAAGTTGAATTTACTCTGACTGCAGTGGTGGGACAACCATCTTCTCCTGTCTCTGTCCTTCTGGTTTTCAGGCCTTCCCCCAGACTGGAATCTGCACTGTTGACTCCCTGGGGCTCAGGCCTTTGAACTATATCACCGCCTCTGCTGAACTTGCAGATGGGACTTAGCTTTTGTAATCTCATCAGTCAGTTATATATATACACATATATATGCCTATGTCTGTCTGTCTTTCTGTCTCTTTGAAGTATCCTAACTAATACAGAGGCAGACCTTAAAAATCATTACTGTGCATCTGATTCTTTCTCTAATGAATGCTAGCTATATCCGTTTCTTTTTTCATTGAGAATATAGCTAGATTTTTAGATCAACAAAGCTGAACTGTAACCTCTGCTAAAGGTGGATGATGATAAGCAAAGTAACCATATCCTCTGCCTCCCCATGTAACAATCAGCAGATTCCACTTTTGTAAGTATTGCTTTTGGAATATCTATGTATCTATCTATCTACCTGTAAAAATGCAATAATAGGCTGCTATTAGTCTCAAGGCGGAGAGCAGGACACCATAGTTACCTCTGCCGCACTCTGTATTTCCGTTTCCATATATTATCATAAACCCTCATTCTGGCCCTGCGTAATAGGTTTTGCTCCACTTTTGGACATATGAGGATTAGAAGGGACAGTGTGCCCTGTGGTGTTGGCTTAGTCGTTGCTGCCTCCTAAAGATGTGTAATGTTATAGAACAGGGAAAGGGAATACAATTTCTCTAAGAAGCAAGGCGTGAACATGTGGAAGAGCATGGTGTATCCTGGAGTTGTGGGGGCTGCAAGCTGGAGTGTGTCAGGAAATGAAGTAGAGTGGTACCTTCTGGGTCCAAGCACTGACTTGTAAGTCTGAGCAACAAAGGAGTGATGGCAAAACTGGGAGCTGTTAACACCATATTTACTGTCTTTGGAAACAATAGGGTAAAAATCTGCTTATTCCTAAGAAAAGACAGTCTGTTCTTTCAAACTTCAGCTGTGTAATTGATGATAGAAATAATTATCAAAGGGTTTAGAACTGGCTAAAATTCACAGAAGTCTTAAAAAAATTCCGTGGTAATCCATGTTATAGCCAATCTCTGCGTGGATGTAATGCCAATTACTGCCACCTGCCCTGTCTTGTCTCAGTTACAATGCCCCGGGGAGATCCTCTCTTAAGGCCCTGTCAAAATGTCAGCTCTGCTTCTGGAGCCAGACGCAATAACTTCCCTTGAAGACTGCCGGGACTGGGGCCCACGTGAAAGGCGACATTAAATCTTCCCTGGGGCTAAACAGGGACTGCCAATGTAGCACCGTGTTTTCAGTGTACATGGGGGGTACTGATCATTTCCCTCCAAAAGAAATGGGCCAGATGCTCTACCAGATGCTCTAGGTAGGTTATTTCATTTCATTCGCAATACCTGAAAGCCTATGCATCATCACTCCTAATTTGCACATAATAATATTGAAGCTCCAAACTCACCACTTGCTTTATGTGGGTAAGCAAGGATTTTAGCATAATCATTATCATCCCAACATCTATTCTCCACCTCTCCCATTATAAATAGTCAGAATTAGCTTAGATTTCTTTTGCATTTTTAATTAGAAGCCATCAATAATTTTCTCCCCATTGTCTTTAAAATTATTTGTTTCCATCTCGAGCTCCTGCCAAAAATCTAACTTTTAAGTCTCACCAACTTAAAATACTTACCGTCACCTTGGTTTTCCACAATGGTACCCATGGAAAACAATCAGCACTAAGGAATATCTATTGAGAGGGCCCCACATGACAAATACAAAAATGAGAAAGTTATATGGGACATATTTCAAACTTTTAGCCAAAAGAGCTATTAAAATGTAAATGATACCAGTTTTTGAAAATGATGGGATCCTTCATCTCTATGAGCCTATGTACTGGATGAGCACTTAACATTTTGAGGTACTTTTATAGGCAGTATGTCATTAGGTGTTCACAGAAGACCCACTAGGCAAATGGATTAGGAAATACAGTTGTCCATCTGTAAAGTTTTTTGTTCAGTGTCTCAAAGCTGTAGGCAGCAGACCCTAAATTCAGTTCTAAGTGTACTGACTACATCCAGTGTTGTTTCCACAGCTGTCCAGTTGCCTTCCAAAGCTCGCTTAATACTTATTTAATATTTATTTATCCATATACTATTTCAGCAATATTAAATTCTTTTCATTGGCCAGACATTATGCTGAGTGTATGAGATTAAAAAAATTTTTTTAAAAGGTGGACTTCCGGCCAAGATGGAGGCATACATAGATACACTGTGCCTCCTTGCACAACCAGAATTAAGGACACCAAATATTTAGAAACAAAAAAACAACCAGGAGTGACAGAAAGTTCATCCAGACTGGTAAGAGGGGCTGAGTCAAAGGCCTGCAGAGAGGGGTCATGGCATGGCAGGAAAAACCAGTGGCTGGCAGACTCAGGCATGGGGTGGGCAGTCCCAGTGAGGCGCCCAAGGTGGCTGGTTGACCGTGGTCACACATTCGTGTGTGGATAAACCAGTTGAAAATGGGCAGCAAGACAGACCATGCAACCCAGGGCCCCAGTGCTGGGAAATAAAGTGTAAAAGCAGTGATTAAAAACACTTGTGGGGGCGGAGGTGCCAGGAGAGATTCCCAGCCTCACAGGAGAGTTTGTTGGATAGACCCACAAGGTCCTAGAATGTACACAAGACCACCCACCCACCCACCCACCCAGGAACCAGCACCAGAAGAGCTTAATTTGCTTGTGGGAAGCGGCAGAAGGGACAAATTCAAGAGAGAGTGGAGAAAGTGCCGTTGTTCCCTCTCAGACTCCACCCCCACATACAGCATCACAATCCAGTCACTGGGTTGCCCTGTAACTGGTAAACACCTAAGGCTCCACTTCTCACTATGTAACAGGTGCAACCAGACCCAATCAATCAATCAGTCAATGGCTCAAATGGAAGGACAGATCAAAGCCCCAGAGCCAACACTCCTAAGGGACAAAGGGATGTCCAACCTATCAAATGCACAGTTCAAAGCACTGATGATCAGGATGCTCACAGAACTGGTTGATTTTGGTTGCAAATTAGATGAAAAAATGAAGGCTACACTAAGTGAAATAAAGGAAAATGTACAGGGAACCAATAATGATGGGAAGAAAACTGGGACTCAAGTCAGTGGAGTGGACCAGAAGGAAGAAAGAAACAACTAAACAGAAAACAATGAAGAAACAAGAATTCCAAAAAATGAGGAGAGACTTAGGAACTTCCAGAACATCTTTAAACATTCCAACATCCAAATTATAGGGGTACTGGAAGGGGAAGAGGAACAGCAACAAGTGGAAAACTTATTTGAACAAATAATAAAGGAGAACTTCCCCAATCTGGCACAGGCAATAGACTTTCAGGAAGTCCAGGAAGCTCAGAGAGTCCCAAAGAAGGTGGACCCAAGGAAGCTCACACCAAGGCACATCATCATTACATTACCCAAGATAAAAATGAAGGAGAGAATTCTAGAAGCAGCAAGAGATAAGGGGACAGTCACCTACAAAGGAGTTCCCATCAGACTGTCAGCAGATTTCTCAAAAGAGACCTTAGAGGCAAGAAGGGGCTGGAAAGAAGTATTCCAAGTCATGAAATCCAAAGACCTACAACCAAGATTGCTCTATCCAGCAAAGCTTTCATTTAGAATGGAAGGACATAAAGTTCTTCTCAGATAAGATCAAATTCAAGGAGTTCATTATCACCAAGCCCTTATTATATGAAATGTTAAAGGGACTTATCTAAGAAAAAGAAGATAAAAATATGAATAGTAAAAAGACAGTGAACTCATAGTTATTAACAACCACACCTAAAACGAAAGCAAACTAAGCAAACTACCAGAACAGGAAGAGAACCATGGAAATGGAGAGCACATGAAGGATTAGCAACAGGGGAATGGGAGGAGGAAAGAGGGGAAAAAGATACAACAAATAAGTAGCACAGATGGTAGGTAGAAAATAGACAGGGGGAGGGCAAGAATATGGGAAATGTAAAAGCTAAAGAATTTATGACACATGGACATGAACTAAAGTGGGGGATGTGGATGGGAGGGGATGTGCAGGGTGGAGAGGAATGAAATGGAGGAAATGGGACAACTGTAATAGCATAGTCAATAAAAATATTTTTAAAAAATTAAAAAAAAGATGCCCTGGCTGGTGTGGCTCAATGGATTGAGTACGAGCCTGCAAACTAAAGGGTCACCAGTCAGGGCACATGCCTAGGTTGTGGGCCAGGTTCCCAGGAGGGGGTGCATGGGAGCCAGTCACATGTTGATGTTTCTTTTCCTCACTTTCTCCCTCCATTCCTCTCTCTCTAAAATTAAATAAATAAAAAATATATTTTTTTAAAAAGGTGATTCTCTGTTATCAAATAGCTGACAATCTTAAATGAATGACTGGCGTGTAACTAATAATCACAATTTAGTACAATAAATAAAACAACCAAAGATTGAGATCATCATAGGGAGCCACAACAGAGAAGTGGAGTTTTTTAAATGCTTCGCAGAAGCTGCTTTATGTAGTTTTTGACAGATGATAAGATTACACCAGGTGGCTAAACATGTAAAAAACTTGTCATGTGAATTTTGCTAAACATCTATTTCATTAAAAGAACAGTGGCTTCAAAAATATATATGTAGTGATGCCCATATCTTTTTTTAAAGATTTTATTTATTTACTTTTATTTTATTTTATTTTTTTTAAGATTTTACTTATCTTTAGAGGGGAAGGCAAGGAGAGAGGGAGAGAGAAAAAGAAATATCAATGTATGATTGCTTCTCTGGGTCCCCTGATGGGAATTGGCCTGCAACCCAGGCATGTGCCCTGCCTGACTGGGAATCGTACCACAGTTGTTTGGTTTGCAGGCCTGCACTCAATCCACTGAGCTACACCAGCCAAGGCTGTGATGCCCATATCTTAATTCAGTAAGTGAGACTTTATTTTTCTATATCACATGATAACATTTAATTAGATTAGGTCTTTCTTAAATCCAGATACTTCTCCAGTTGCTAGATATAATTTTTACACATTTGCATAAATACATAGTATTTTATTTAAAAAATTATTCTCTTTGTTAATTTTTGTTAATCATTTAATTAAAGGTTTCTTTTCTGATTATTATTACTCAGAAACATGAGTATTCTTTGCCCATTGAAGGAGTGGTTGAAGTTCACCTCAGGGAGCTATGTAGTTCACATGAAATTTCTTGCATTAATCACACTGATTAATAGAGAAACCCTTCTGAAAGGCCATGATTTATGTTCCGAAATGAAAGACTGCATGTGACCACAAATAGAAACATAGACACGGCTGATGGTTGTTCAACACTTGCTGTGTGTATTAGCTGCAGTTTGGTCACTAGCTTTGATATAGTTATAATTCAGTATATAGCCATAAGAAAGGGTTGGAGAATATGTAAAGATCAGGTATCATTCTTCTCAATGCTCTAAATCAATGTTCAAAAACAAATCGCAGCTAGGGTCAGACAGATATCTTGAGTGAAATAGGCCCCGTGCTTAGGGGACAGGATGCCCCATCTAAGTCATGTCACTCAGCAACAGTGCATTATTGGCATGAGCTCTACAGGAATGCGGGGTATTGTTGCCAGGTCTTCTGATATTAAAGAAGCAACAAAAAGCAATATTTTAATGGAAATCTCTGAATATTTGCATGTTAGTGTATTATTTGTTTATCATTTATTATTTAAAATAATGAGCTAAGCAATACATAGTAGGGCTGGATATGGTCCACCAGCCTTTCACTTAGGAATTCAGCTCGTGATGCTGATGCCAGATCACACAGGATGACCAACTGCCACACACAGAGAGTCAGCCTCAAGCTACCCTGAACACAGAGTCATCACTAACTGTTCAGGCTCAATTTCTGACTGCTTGCACTAATGTTACGGTCATCTAGGTGGGCTTGAACCAATCATTTGCTAGGCATGGATTTGCGTAGCATTGGATCCACAAGTAGATGCTGCCCGTGATGGGGTTGTTAGTGCTTTGGGGGAAGAATGTCCGAAGGGAGAGCTTGGGGGGCTGAATCTAGTTTCACTGCTACACCTGCTGCATCCTGTACTTCTCAGCTGCATAATGTGGAGGTACCTTGAACAATCTCTGAGATTTTATCCTAAGGATTCATTTCCACTTAAGTAGTAATTGTGGAAGCCTTACTGAGTGCCAAACTTTATAATTCTGTGTCTTAGATAAGTAGTAATAAACCAAAAAATCCCACGCTTACTCATTTTGGGTATATTACGTAACCGAGAATGACATGTTGTTTGTGCACACAGAGATAGCCTAGTTAATCAATAAAAATGATGGAACTCCCTAGTCTGACCTCCTGCATAGTGTTTACCTTAGAAATCATTAACTGCAACAGTGGACTGTTTTGTGACGGTTTTGACTTTTCTGTGCTCCTTCCCAGGTTAATTTGTATGTTCTGGGGTAATTACTGCCAGTGTTGAGTTCCTCCAGGTCAGAGTTTTGGTGTCTCTTTTTAATTCCAGTGATTCAAAGGCAGGATGGAATTTAACATTCAGTAGCACAAGCTCTGGAGTCTGGCTGCCTAAGTTTGAATTCCAGATTCACTAATTCAGAGCCAGGAGTTTTTGGCAATTTCCTTGACCACTCTGGACCTCAGGTTCCAAACCTAAAAAAAAAAAAAGATGTTGTGTGGATAAAATAAGTAAAAATGCTTAGAACAGTGTCTGGCACAGAGTAAGTGGTCAGTGAATGTTAGCTTTTATGATTGTGTGCCTTATGGCATAGATGCCCAGGGGGTATCCAACTGATGGATTTTCTCATGTCTAATCAATACTTTCAAGACAGTGTTGATAAAAAAGGTGGGATACAAGTGGATTGAATGCCTGCAGTGAAAAGCCAGCCTCAAAGGGAAAGGGCTATAAAATAGAGGCTTCCTTGATGATGTCCCCCAGCACATACCATGGGCTCCAATCCCTAGAGACCATCTCATATTCCATACCTTCAACTGATAGACTGCTACTCAGCCCTCACCATCAGCTCAGTGCCATTGACTTTGTGGAGCTTTTGTGGAGAACCCCTGGTAGCATAAGTTGCTGCCTTATGCTCTCTCAGGTCAGGTGACACTCCTCCATGATAACATTCAGCCTGTTGAAGTGTGTCATGCTCTTGTCTTTCATCGACTCCATGTGTCTTCCAGAGTGAGGGTCAGGTTGGGTCTTTATATCTCCAGCACTTTGCAAAGTGCCTGCACATCAGAGAGACTCAGGAATTATTTGTTCCATGGAAGAATAAAGAATGTGTAGTGGCAGGAAAACCTGGAATTGAATGAATGATCAAACGAAAACAGGAATTACACAGATTGTTAGCACCAAGTTCAAATTGTGTTTTCTTCTTGGTTTTCCTTACTTTAGAGCAATGGTTGGCCTAATCTAATCTAACCTTTTAAAAATTAGTGAAATTCTGTTGCAAAAAGATTACAAGTATGTAAAGAAACCAGATTAGCTGCTCACCATGAGCTACAACACCTCCCTTAGTTAATTTCGTATCCTGTCCAACTCAAGGCCCCTGCTTAGCCTGGTCTCCTACCTGGCGCTACACATCCTGCCCTTGCCTTTCTCCTCCTCTCCACCTGCCAAGGTCTACTCCTTCTCTGAAGCTCAGTTGAGTTCTAACTTTGTAAAAGTTGCCCTACCCATCTGGACTGCATTAATATTCCACAATTATAATTACCATGACACACTATTTCATATTTTTTATCTCCTTGACAATTTATAAATTTCCTGAGAGGAAGGAGCACATGTTCTATTTCCCTGTATATATCTTATATTGACAGTGACTGTAAATTTCTAACAACCCCTGGGGCAAATTTGGAGCAAAGGAGTTTTTCATTATATGGGAAATGATAGCAAGTATGCATATTAAATATCATTTATGCCTTTTATTTTACTAAAGATCTAAGAATAATTTCTTAACTCCATCACACACTGAAATAAATTTTAGATATACCAGAAGTTTAAGCAAAAATAATGGAATTATAAAAGTGTAACAAGTACTAAAGGTAAACATCTAAGACACTAGTAATTGAGCAGAACAAATAATGAAAAATACCAATGATGGAAATATTGAGAATAGCATTTTGTGCACAATTTTCTAATCTATGTGTTAGAAAAAAATAATATCTTGGATATATAAAGAATACTTGCAAATCAGTAAGAAAAATGAGCATATCAATAGAAAATTGAGTAAATAGATAAATGGTAAAGAATAAACACAAGATTAGATAAAGTGCTCCATCTTCCTAGTGATCCAAATGAAAATTGAGTGAACACTGAGATAAAAGTCAAGACTGAGGACAAGTCCTGCCATGTGTTCAGAGGGTGCTTGGGGATATGTACCCAAGACCTCTGAGGGTCCCTCTCCTCCCACCCCGAAATCTTCCTTACAGAGCAGAATGTGTCTGGAAGGCTGTGCTCGCCCACATTGCAATGGCTGTCTCCTCTCATTTTGTCTGTTCTTTTCTTTTTCTTTATCTTTTTTGTTTTTAAACAGCACATTTTCTATTCTCTCTCTACAGAATGTAGTATGTATTTATAACATGAGATAATTCTTAAAATAACTAAAACTGTTAAAGAAAACATGTAAACTAACACTGTTGACTATATCCTCCGTGTGTGATCCAGGGTGAACATGGAACCTCTGTTCTTTTTTTTCAGTTTACATCATGTAAAATTATGACTTTTATTTTAATATCTGATAAGAGATAGAGCAAGTTTTTTTTTTAAAGCAAAGGTTTTTGAATTATGGGGGGACTTGAATTATGGCTTCATTTCTCCGCTGTCTGGCTTGGGGCAGTGCCCACAGTCCCTGGGAGTGTTCCTTTTCTTATCAGTAATGAAGGCTTCTGAAACCTACCTTTGCAGGCTTGTTGTGAGATTAAATTAAATAAACTAAGTAGGGAATCTGGCAGAGTTCCTGGTGCTCAATGAATGGATGTCCTTCCTTAAAATATAACCCTTAGAGACCCAAGCCAGTTAGTTCTAAATTGAGGAACCGTTCAGTCAATACAAATGTAGACGTGTTCATAGAACTTGAACAGAAGACTTTTAGGGAAATGTGAATGTATGTGCTCTGCATGTCATGGCTGCTTGAAGTTAAGTCTCTTTGACTGTAGAAGGTGGGCCTAGAATAATCAGAGGCTGGGCTTGCTCTCTGAGCTTCTTGCTGTATTCCTACCACTGTTTGAGCACCTTTGGATAATAATCTGTTTCTTGTGTTTCTTCACTATTTACTTACTGGGCTCCATAACTTGGGGCTAGTTGTCTCATGGGATGGCCATAGGGCTAACCTCTGTTCTTAGTTCTGCACGAATAGCTCTGCTGACAGAGAACAGAGGGAGAAAACAGATGGAGGGAAAAGAAGCTTCAATGCCTGTTTGCCAAATCTTTGCTCATAAACTTTCCCATGAAGAAAACCTCTCTAAAGCGACTCTTCCATTTTCTCTCTTTTTAAAAATCGAGTTTGACAGTTACTCTTTATCACATCGCCTTCTCTGAATGATCTTCAAATACTCAGAGTCTCTTGAGGCTTTCCCATATCTCCAACCCCCATGCCCTAATCCCCTCCCAGTCTGGCAGGGTTTTTCTCAGATGTGCATGATGGATGCTCAGAGATTTGCTAACAGGTGGGGCAGGGATCAAGTCCGGGCTCTGTGGGGACTGGGCATGGCAAACGAAGGCAGTGGATCTGGGTAGGATTCACTGCCCTGACTGCTTGTGCATCGAGGACAAGGGACAGCCCACTGGGGGCTTTTCAATGCTGCATTTCCAGCATGTGATATAGAGAAAGGATTTGGAAAACGTTTGCCAGTCTAAAGGTAAGTCTTGTCCCTGAAACCTGCTGGATTGTAGGCTTACAGTCAATCATCTAATAGAGGGTGTGCTCTCAAAAAACAGTTTTAAATATCCTCCTCCTTCCTCCCCAGTGAGATGGTATAACTGCCAAGATTCCTGCATCCCTCCCTGAATACTTCCAGGGCAGCCCCACAGTGACAAATACATATATGATATGGAAAGAAGGCTAATTTTGGATACAGACAGAGCTGGGTTTAAGCTGTCCAGGTTAAATTAGTTTATTCATATGAAATACTGGAGATGTGGGAGGGCAAAAAGGAGTCCAAATTCTTAGTGAGGGTGTCCTAGAAACTCCACTGTTGCCTCTTCTGGGAAGCCACCCCTGCTTTTCACGTGCAATTTTCCACCATGTCTCAGATATAGGCTTCCTGTTTATAGACTCCTATCCCTTCAGGGCTGTTGCTAAGGTAGGTTTACCTGCAGCTTATTCATACTGCACCTGGCCCAGAGCAAGTGCTCATTGAACAAAATTTTCTGGCCCCGAAGCCTGGGCACAGAATGTTGGTGGTGGGTTTGTTCCTGGGCCATATGTAGCACTCACTGTCTTCATCATCCGTGTTTCTTTTCTTCCCAGAGTTTTAGTGGTGATCCCATCTGATTCTTGCACGACTGTTTCTGTCCTCAACACCCTGGCTTTGCTCTTCCTGGGGTGGGATGAAACTGTTTGGGTTGGACCAACATGTGCTTTGGGGTAGTTCTTACCAAAAAGATAGTCCTGGAAATCCCCTGGGAGATAACATGGGGTATAAAGCAGATTCTGGGGTACTGCTGATGCTGATGACATCTTTGGGGGAACAAGGTGAGATAGATGGGGTATAGAAGTGTGACTTGATGGACCCCCATACTCGCTCCTTCTATGCAGGTTCATCCTGGTGACTTGGGGGAGGGTGGCAGGGATGGGAACTAATTTCGGAAACTAGAATACGGAGATAGGTAGGTGCAGCAGGAACTGGCAATTTGCCCAATGTCAGTAGAAACGGAGAACGTGACACCCTTATTTTCTAATTACTAGCTGTGTGGCCTTGAACAAGTTACTTCAATGCTTTGAGCTTTAGTTTCTTCGTTTACAACTTTCTTTTCAGTTGGATGTGGGTGAATCACATAATTTAGGGAAACACTGAAGAAGCAGGATCTGAAAAAGAACAGAACCACTCCAGCTCTGGGAGTCTATTAGAAGCCACTGAGGTTTTTTTGTTTGTTTGTTTTTGTTTGTTTGTTTTAATACTCCTACAGAGGCATCTATCAGTTCCAATTCTTTCTCCATCTCTGTACACTTGGTTTAGGACTCGAATTCCAAGGGAAAATGTCAGATTGGCTCAGCTGAGATCATGTGCCTACCCATGCCCCTCTGATTGACAGTCTTACTAGAACTTCAGTGGGTGACAGAGGAGGTCGGTCTATGGAGAGAACTGCTTGATAGGGACTTGACCACTGGAAAAGGGACTCAACCAGCCCATGGGGACCTGACACAGAGAGGACTGTAGTAATTGGTAGCTTGACCTTGCTCTTTTTCACCCTTTATATGTCTTCCTACTGCCTCTAACTGGCCAAGCCAGTTGGCAGCTCGAAGGCAAGGGAGCCCACTGATACAGTTTATACAAAGCCAGCCTTCTAAGAGAAACAGCAGTGTAGCGAAGAGGGTGTAGAATGTTCCTAATACATTTATAGTAGTGAATTTTTTCTTTCTTCTTATTTAGAAAAAGACCCGTGACTTCTCTGATCCCAGAAGGAAAAACTGTATGCTGTCCCTGGGTCAGGAAATTCCTCGTAATTTGGAGTTGGCCAAGGCTGTGAGTCAGCGGGTTTCTCCCTTCTGCTTCCCTGGTGAGCCTGATCTCAGCAGAGCTCAGCTCCAGCTGCAGGGTGCCCCTCCTTGAAGGGGCTTATGGAGGCCGTGGGTGGCAGTTTCTCCTACGCTGGTGGCTATCTGAGCTCCTGCCAAGGCTGAAGGAAGCCACTTCAAAAGATGCTACCACCACCACTGATAAATGGAATCAGAAGGGTCCTGTTTCTGCCCAGACTATTTCTAAGCACTTTTCACCAGGCTCTGTTCTTGAGGGTATATTCTTCTTGTAAGTGGGTTTGGGTAATGATGGGGGGACTTCTTTGCCAGGCACCCCTTCACCAAATACACACTTACCCCTTGGCGTTATTAGGAATGTAGAGAGATGAGGAATTTGCTCGAAGAGAAAGAAAATGGGGCTTTTGCCATGGAGTGAGTGTCTATGTGCTTGTTCCCTCTTACTCCTTTTTGCTAAATAAGGTTAGAATACTTTTCAGTTTACTCTCAGGAAAAAAAGATATTTTGTAATTTCTGAATACGTTAAAAATAGATTGACTTAAGTTAAAGTTACATTTTTAGTCCATAGTTTTCAGATGAATTCAATTAGTGTGACTCCATGGTTAGGAAAATAGACAAAAATGGATACTTGTAGTAAAGTAGTATTTCATTTTTATAAGAGCTGCATGATACAGTGAGGGGATCACTGGCACCGGGTTGCTGAGCCTATTAGTGTCATGTCTACTCTTGGCATCTCAGTTTCAGTATTTGCAGTGAGAATTAAATAAGAGAGTGAAGGTTCAAAGAACCACTGTGGTCCAATACCTAGAAATAGCTCCGTGCCAGACGTGCTAGGAAGGAAGGGTGCCTGGAAAGGGGAAGTTCATTCTGATCAGGGAGGGCTGCCACTATCTGTGATGTTACCCCCACCTCCAGTTTAATTGAGCTATAATTGACATATAGCATTGTATCAGTTTAACATGTACAACATAATGATTTGATATACTGCAAAATGATTACCAGAATAAGTTTTGCTAACATCTGTCATCTCACAATTTTTTCTGGTGATGAGCAGCTTTCAAATATACATCATCATGTTGTTAACTATAGTCGCCAAGCTGTACATAACAGCCCCAGAACTTACTACTCTTATCACTGGAAGGTTGTACCATTTGCCCATTTCCACTAATTCCCCCCACCTCCCCACCCCACCTCCCACCTCTGGCAGCCAACCACCAGTCTCTTCTGTGTATCTGTAGTTTACCTTTTAAGCTTCCTAAGTTGAGTTGTGGCTTTCAAGGTTTCCATTGCATTTTTTCATGCCTTTTTATGTTAGTATTTTCACAATAAAGAAAAGAGTGGGATGGTTTGTGTAACTGGATTTGCTTTTGATCACAAGGCGATGCAGCAGTGGTCTGCAGTAATGTGAGGAAACTCTGGGATTTGGGATTTAGGCTCAACTCCCCCAAATTTCTGCATCCTGTCACTGACAAAGGACTAAATAGTGATATATAGGACTAAATAGTGATATCACAGTCTAAACAGTGATATTTACTTCCTAGGATTTCTCTGAAGGTAAGAGATAAAGATGTAGAAGTACCTAGGTCATTCAGTCATGGGGGCTCCTCTAATCTTTTTTGTTCACAGTTTTCCAGTGACAGTCAGGGCTCTGGGGTGGCCGAGCCATTCCCTGTTGACCTTGGTTGGCTGGTGAGTCTGATCTCACTGCTGCTCTTTCTTCCCTCAGGCAGTGAATGTTGCATGTGCCCCTGAATGAATGAGGGGCCATTGTGCAAACTACTTAGTTTCCTCAAGTTGGTTTGAGAAATGGCAGCAGTCATACCAATATCTTTTTAAAATCTCAGTTAAAATGAAAAAAAAATTTTCAAGGGAAAAGTGGGACAGGAATCCATCAGGAGGGGAAACTAGGTTGACAGGGGCTTTAAAGCCGACTTTGTGGCAAGATTCCCTTATTTTAACTAAGAACAACAATGCGGAGAGTAGCGTGATGGTGAGCACACAGACTCTGCAACCAGGTTGCCCAGGTTTGAACTTGGACTTTTTACTTACTGACCAACTTTAGACAAGTTGTTTAACCCACTTCTGCCTGAGTATCTTCACCTGAAAAGTGGTGTCAATAATTACATCAAACTTAAAGTGTTCTTCTGCCAGTTCTATACATCGGTGTTATTTAAGTGGATAGAATAGCACCTGGCACACAATAAATGGTACATAAATCCTTGTTAATAAAAGAGGAGGCCAGATGGTAAATTCTCTGGTTCAGGAAATTTCTAATAATTTGGAAGTGGCCAAAGGCATACGTCAGCAGGTTTCTGTCCTCTAGATTTTTAATCTAGGCACTTGTAGAGAAACTTCCAACCTGTGGCCCGTGGGCTTCATGGGGCCTGGATGGCTATGAATGCAGCCCAACACAAATTTGTAAATTTACTTAAATAAAACCTTTTTGTTGTTCATCAGTTTTCATTAGTGTTTGTGTGTTCAATGTGTGGCCTAAGACAGCTGTTCTTCCACTGTGGCCCAGAGACGCCAAAAGTTCTGATACCCCTACTTTAGATTATTATTCATGGGCTTAGGAGTCAAATTCCCTGCTATTAATTGTTATTAATGAACCCCAAATATTACTTGTGGATTCTCGGTCCACAAGGATTTAGTAACTTTGTCTTATGCCTTAGAACTGAATGGTTAGGTAAGTGTAGAGTCCTCTTGTTGACTTCTGAACAAGTCTCATAAAGGACATTTCTCTGTCATGTGAAAGGGAGTCGGACAGAAACTGCCTCAGTTCGTAGGGGACTGTCCTGTCAGCCCAGACCCAGATTCGGTCTATTGTTCAGATCCACCTTATGGCCTCCAGTCCAGTCCCAAGGTCACTGCCTGTTCCCAGATGGCTGCCACTGGGACTTCAGCCATCACATCCCAGTTGTGGGCCAGAAGAAAGAGTAAAAAAATAAAATAAAATAAAATAAAAATAAAAGTGGAAGAGAGAAAGCAAAACATAGGGACTCTTTTAAGGGAGTTTTGGCAGAAATTCTAGAAAATAATTCTGCCTTTATCTTTCTGACCAGAATTTAACTTACCACCTACTAGAGAGGGTCAAAATAGTCCTTTAGAATGAACAGTGTCAAGAGATAGACATTAGGAGGTTCCTAGCTGTCTTCACCATAGAGGTCCCTTGTGTCATTCCTCAGTGCGTTCAGTCCCATGTACAGTCCTAGGTGCATGCTCTGTCTCTCACCAGCTTCAGAAGAAATCCACCCCATGCTATTTTTACAGTCTTATTGAAGATCACCCTGGGGTTAGTGATGTGGGGAATCCCATGAGTCCTTTTACTACTTAAGCATATACCACTGTCTCCCACAGCACGTTTTCCCCCTGTAAGCCTCCCCTGTCCTCCCCCAAAATTTTTTTGTAAAGCCAGGCCTTCCCACCTGTGACTTTTCGGCTGCACACAGACTCCTGGAAGGTATTATCAAGCTCCAGTCCTGTTTCCTCTCAGCCTTATGAGGGACTCCAGTGATCATCAGGTTAGAAAGCTGTAGAATAATTATAGGGGTGGCAACCATTTATCAAGTGTCTGCTAGCTACCGAGTGCTTCTGTTACATAAATTTAATCTTGACCTCTTGAGGAGGATGCTGACATCCCATTATCACCAAGGAGGTCATTCAGGCTCAAGCGACTCTAGTCAACAGCACAGTTTTATTTAAACAGTGCTTCTGTTATTCATGGGTCACGTATTCATTCATGGATGTGTCCTTTCATTCAACATTTCATTATATTTTCACAAAAACAAGAAAAAGCTAATGGTTTTGTTTTCAGAAATTTTGTGAGCCACTTTTAAACATAGCCATCATTAATAATTAAATTATATAGATGTGAAAGTAAGTATATTTCATTAAGATAAAAAACAGTAAATATTTAAAACTTATCTACTAATCATTTTAATTTGTTTGACTATTATCTGTGTTCCTGAGCCTTTCATATCTATTATATCTGTGTGGTGAAGATATTATAAAAGGCTTTGCTATGGCTATCCCCTCCCAGCCTCCGGCTCAGTAGGGTCAGATTAGTAGCTAGATATCTTTCAGATGGGAGTATTTACATCATGGAAATTAGCAAATGATACAAATCAAGGCTTGGTTTATTGTTTTGTTCATTGGATAGACTTATGAAAGTGATAAAAAAAAGTATTGGTAATACAGCCCTGGCTGGTGTGGCTCAGGGGATTGAGTGCTGGCCTGAAAATCAAAGGGTCGCTGGTTCAATTCCTAGTCAGGGCACATGCCTGGGTTGTGCGCCAGGTCCCCACTGGGGGCGCTGGAGAGGAAACCATACATTGATGTTTCTCTCTTTTTCTCCCTCTCTGTGCTTCTCTCTAAAAATAAATAAAGAAAATATTTTTAAAAGTATTGGTAATACAGATTAAAGTAAAAGGAGTGTGTCATGTCTATAGATATTGCATATGAGGAGCCAAAAATAAAAGAGGAGGAAATAGTCTCAGTATTTGAAAACTACTATCCATTTCAGAAAAGAAGTCATCCACATAATTGATAAGAACATATGTTTTTGTTGTTTCACTTTTGTCTCATTTATTAACATAAACAAAAAACATTAACCAACATTCATTTGTCGGTTGTATCCAAAGGTTAGCTGTAATGAAAAGAGTTCAGTGAAATAATTGAAAACATTCAGTAAGAATAGATCAGGTGTATGGAATTTATAGCAAATACTATTATATTTGTATTATTTATGCCATATATTCTTTAAAGCAATAAAGTTAAATGTAAATGTTCAAATATACATGTAAACATAAGTGTATGTGTGAACACATACAGACATAAAAAACACTGAAGAGCTGGTTGCTCAGTATGTACTAGCACGTCACGGCTGGGAGGTCCTTCTTTTCTTTGATGTTTTAGGTGTCTCACTGGGGCCAGTAGGCGGAGACCACAGGGAGCCAAGCACCAGGAAGAACTTATCTGGTAGTTGAAAATATTTGGAGTTGGAGTGGGCTGCCTAGAGAAGTAGTGAGGCCCCTGTCACTGTGCTGATGTAAAAGGCACTTTGCAAAGGAGAGGAAGATACAAGTGGTAGTGAATGTTCTTCCTTTCCAATCAGAAATTTTCATAATTCTAAGGAGCAGGATATCAGTGTGTGAGATGGGTACAGTATACCATTGAGGCAGTAGCTGATGGTTTATAAGAATTACAACTTATTAGAATTTGTCGAGTCATAGCAGCTTACTGATATCCCTTAATAAATTGAAACTTCCTGGGTGGCCACTGTCAGAATGTCAAAGGGTGGCGCTTTGGGCCGGTCTTCTCCACTTCTGTGTGTTCTTCCTCAATGGCTGTGTGCACTTAGGTGTTCACATGTTTGCTTCTCACGTGAGAGTTTCTGTCTCTTGGGGTGAGGACCATGTCTGGCCCTAAATAGAACAGTTGCTTAAGAAACCTTTTTCTCTTTCTCCTATCTGAGTAAATTCTACGGGAAATCAATACATAGTCAATGTTTTTCCCTTTTCAGTTTCTTGAGCTCTAGAACTGTGAAGAGACTGTAGGAAAACCTTCTTTCAGTGAATTCTCCAGGAGCCACAGCCTGTTTATTAAAACAGGATGGGTTTCATCAGCATCCTGACATGTCCCGTGTGCCTTGCAAGAGTTAACGGTGAAGGTTTCCTCAGACCCTCAGGAATGAATTCAATGGAAGCACCCCAGTAAATACGTTTTTTTTAAATGAACCTGGCATTGCTACTTGTTTAATATCAGTGAAAAGCTAAGTAGAGAGATTGTGAGTGTAAAGAAGCTAATTTTGAATGTGCACCCACTTTTAGTGCAGAATTGTGCTAAACACGTTACAGGAGTGATCTGTTTTCATCATCCTTGTGCTTTGAGGGAGGAAACAGAGGTTCAGAGGTCCTTGCCCAGCACCTTTTGGGTATCAAAACCAGAATTTGAACTTCATTCCAAATACCATTGTTTTTTTTCCCAAATATATCCTCTTTGTCAAAAGCTTCTTGAAAATAGATATTTCAACATTTATCTATAGGTAAACATCACTCAATCTATATTTCTTAATTATCTATGGGAGTAGTTTATCACTGTGGCAAGTGAAGAGGAACAGAGGTATTTGAAAAATAATGGAGATACTGCTTTGTTTTTTTTTTGACAGAATCAAATACATGAAAATGGGGCTTCACTAAAGATGAAAAAAATAGACCCCTTCTGGGCATGAGCCCTTCAGCCCCTGTACCCCAGGTGTGTACCGTATATTCATCAGTCAAAAAGGACATTTCCCCTTATGCAAGGGTTCTTTAACCACGGTGGCCCATGGTCTCCTTGCCCAGACTGAGTTCACCTTCTTTCATCCGTGGTCCATGTTCACTAAGTTTATACTTATCCTGGTTCTTGTCACTTGTCACTTCCCCAGGGAACCCTGGCGGCCATTCTAGCCTTCAGAACCCTAGGAATGAGCCAGAAGCCACTACCTGCAAAGGATTTTCTTTATTTATTTCAACCCATTGTCTCTAGAGATTGCGTCACTACCCCCAAGGGTATGACCTGTGAGCTGCACCAAGGTTCCCATGAATCAGAGCCTCATGCTGCCTCCTCAGGGCCACGAAGGAGCGGGGACCAGCATGGGGCCGCTCTTCACAGCCCTCATAACTTTCTTATTTATAGCCACCCGCTGCATTTCCTCAAAGTAATCTTAGCTCTTAACATCTTGCAAAATGATATATGTGAAGTAATTATTAACTGAAGTATCCGGAAAAACAGAAAGTTTAAAAAAAAGTGTTGCCTGAGGGTGAGAAACAAGATCCCAGAACTGCTGAAATGAGTTTGCGTGAGCGTACACACACACACACACACACACACACACGCACACAGTACATTCTTGGGAATTCAGTAATGGAGCAAACAGATTTTAATTTAATTAATAGTCTTAAAAATAGCTCCATGAAGTTATTTTTAACTTGAAGGAAGGAGACTTGACTTGGGGTGGTGCATGCACAGTGCGATATACAGATGATATATTATAGAATTGTACTCCTAAAACCTATATCATTTTATTAACCAGTGTCACCCCAGTAAATTCAATAAAACAAAAATGATTAAGCCTGTATAACAGGTTCTAGAAAGAAACTCCATATACATTGTTCTTGGTCAAACTATAACCCACCATAAATCTGTACTTGGGCAGTACTCCGCATGCACAGGTTTCAGGATGCTTTCCTACGAGACCTGAGAAACCAGTGACTCTCTTTAAGAAGGAGGATGACCATATTTGACTTATACCTTAGGAGCTTATCAGTGATGGACACAGCGTAATTTTGAGTAGTATTCAGAAAGTCTATAGCTAACAGCACTTAACAGTGACTAAGTCAACTGAAGAGTGATCCTCAAGGCATTTTTAAAAGTATTTTTGAGAGACACAAAATAAAGAAAAGAAAGAAATAGAAACTGAAACCTCACAAACTAGTTATACTTTGTTCTCTCCCTTGTGCATTTCAAAGAAGCCATTCAAAGCTGGTCCATTCTAACATACAAATCTGGGCTTCGCAACTATCACAACCACCAATTTATTTTCTTTTTTTAAAACAACTCGTGTCTTGCAATTCATTCTCCCTTTTAATTATTACAACAGTGACTTAGAATAATGTTTCCTTTAACTGGAAGGCTGTGTTCTCATTACCCACTGAACTGCCGGTCACTTCCTTACGAGTGTTTGCTGTTCTACAGCAGGTTCAGGGTCATTACCATGCCACGTGTGGAAGGGGCCTGCCATTTTTAGGAAGCCTACAGTCTTTTTGCATATAAAGGCACAAATGGTTCTATTAGAGAGACACAGCACCAGGGGTCAGCAGTCATTTTTTTATAAAGCGTAAGACAGTGAATATTTTAGACTTCGTGGTCCATTGGATCTTTGCTGCCACTGTTCCCCTCTGCTGCTGTTTGTAGCACGGCAGTGCCACAGACGACGCATCAGTGAACCAGCATGCGTGTCCAGTTATACGGTATTTATGGGTGTGGAACTATGAATTTTCGTGTTTTCCAGCCATTGAAAAACTTAGAATCTGTTCTTTGTTTGCCTGTTTGCCTACAGAAACAGGCAAGGGGGCTGTATCTGGTGTGCAAGCTGGGTTTGCTGAGCCCCGTTTTTCAGCAAGGTGGTTAAAAGTACAAACTCTTACAGAGACTGCCTGGGTTTGTTTCCAAATTACTCCTTTGGCCAGCGGTACATTGCCATGTCCCGGTCAAGGAAAACTGACTTTGATCTTGCTTTGTTCTCTTTCTTATCTTTCTATCCCTCTCTTCTTAGGCAAACGTCTTAAAAGAGTAAGCAATACTCCCTCTCTGTGTCAAATTGCATTTTACAAAAATGGCTTCAACAAGGCTTTTGGTCTCTGATGCTGTTCCAGAACTATGCACCCCCTGAACCCCCATCAGCAGGTGGTAGTGATGTTCCTCCCCTTGAAGCTGGGCAGGCCTTTGTGGATACCTCAACTAATAGAGCATTCCAAAGTCATGTCCGAGACTTAAACAAGCTGGGTCCTAAAAGGCAGCACAGCATCTGCCTGCCTCTCCTGCGGGACGTGTGCCTGTGGACCCTGGCGCTGCCCTGTAAGAAGAATGGAATGATGAGTATTCCTGTTAAAGGCTTTCATTAGGCCTCTCTAAAGCAGATTCAGCCATAGGAAAAAAGAGAAAGGTGCCCAAGTGCATTCTGTGACTGGAGTTTAAGGTTAGGGGAGTGGGGGGCTTAGGCCAGTGATGCATGCAGACCCATCTCAAGGGGGCTTATGAGGGCAATGTGGGACCACTGGAGAGTTTTATGGGTAGGAGTAGAATGGACAGATTTCTGTATCAGAACAGTTGATATTTGTAGGGTCATCTACCAATGTCTTGTTAATGGAACAGGTGCCTCTTTGATAAGCCCCTCAGCCTGCTTTTTCTTTCACGATGTTTCTTTTCTTTCCTTTCTTCCTGTCAATGTGCAGGACAGTTCTCACGTGGCTGGTTCATCTCCCTTTTCTTCAGCAGACGCGGGAACCGTTCCTTGAAAGCAAGATGGTACAGATAATCTCACAGCTGGCCTGACGCTGGGGAAAAGGGCTCCTCTGTGCTCCCCCTGCACAACACCTGCCTCCGTAGGCCACAGAGCGGGTGCCCTGAAAATACCCTGGGAACCCTGTCCCAAAGCATCCTCCAGCTCTTATCTCTACCCAATCACTGTGTTTTGGGTTTTTAATCTGGGAGATTAAATCTTTTCATGCCTGAGTGGAAAGATCATATCCTTGTAATTTTTCACCTGTATAATTTCTCAGCTGTCTTAGTTTAACCTGGTGTATTTATGGCCCAACTGTAATTTAGGAGAATGCTTAGAAAATGCCAATTTCAAAAGACAGCTCTTTCAAATTGCCACACAGAACAGCTTTCTGTGTGAGTGTAGTGAACTGTGGTAAAACCGATCATTTCAGTCAATTAGATTTTTAGGCCAGTCACTTTTTACTGTTCTGAAAGAGAAAGAAAGCAAGTGAAAGCTAGAATCCATCAATTAGAGTCTAAAAGTAGAAAGGAGGAAGAAACACAATATGTGCGTGTATGTATATATTTGTACAGGTGACTTTTATAGAGGTCACTTGAGTTTCCGTGTAGGTTGTTTATTTTGCATATAGCAGAAATCACCATTGAAAATGCCCAACAGATCCTTTGGATAGAAATTGAGGTCAAAGAACTAAACATTTGAGGAGGGAGAAGAGAAGTGCCTTGGCTAGGAAAAGGAGGGGCTTGTGGAATGAGCACCTAAGCAGATCTGATCAGGCAGGGGTGTCTCCTAAAGACCTTACTGACCTGTATTCAGAGAGTTCTAAGAATTAGTTAAAAATAATTGAAATACGGCAGGAGACCACTCGTTCTGAACATATATAGTAGATGTTCTGTGACTGCTCATTTTTCTGTATCCAACCCAAGACTGGATTATGATGTTTGAAGATTCTAAACTGGCCAAGACATTACGCTCTGTCCTCAGACAACTCAAAATCAAAGCATTACTAGTAGTGAAGTGAGATTGGAGCACACCCAGCAGTACTCCGGTCTTCTCATATTATGTAGCTGGCAGTTTCAAGTTAAAAGACATTTTGAAATATTTTCTCACATTAAAACAAGGTTGACAGTGACAGTAAAAAGAGGATGTAGTCCAGAACTGGATTGGGGCCACCCAGGAGCACTAGTTGTTACGATGTCTGTAACTGCCCAGGAATGCTCTGCCTTCAGACCCACCCCGGGGACTTGAGACACTGTTTGAATGATGCCTTTCCCTCACAGCCATCCCTGACTCCTTCCGACCCTTACAGCCGCTCTCCCATCTGGCCTTCTGCAGGAGTTGTCCACACCATTCACACAAAGCCCTCTTTTAAATGCTAATACTTCTTGCACAGTCTTGCAGAAGGAGCACCAGATTTCAACGAGCAGGTCTGTATTAAGCTTCACGTCGTATTACTTCCAATCAGTATGTTTGGGTAAGTGTATCAGCCAGAAAAAGAGTTCACACTGGAGAGGTAAATAGAGATGATTTAATACAAAGGGATGGGAAGGTTGCTAAGACAAACAGGAGATGGTGAGACAACTGAAGCAAGAGCAGGAAGCCACTAGCAACAGAGGGTGTGGAGGAACCTGTTGAAAAGCAGGTCTTCAGAGCACAGGAGATGAAGCTGCCAGGTGGAGCTCGACTGTGGCGGGGCTGTCACAGGGGAGATTAGGCCAGAGAGGGAGGGATTGTCTGGAAGGGATTTGGAACCACTTCAGAGGCGGTGCAGCCACTGTCAGAGACACTGTCTCAAGCAGAACAAGAGGGGAGGAATTCCCTGGTTTCTCCCCTCTTCCAAGTTTTCATTTCCCACCGGTGCCACCCAAGGGCAAGTCCACCTGGGAGCCAACTGCTTGAGCCAACTGACAAAGACACCTCAAAAATATGAGCCCCATTGCTCCTGAGCTGGGGGGTCAGGGGATGGATTGCAGGGCAAGGTGCAAATCATTGGCATAGTGAATGATTCTTCTTTTGAACAATTGTAGCCTCCTTGTTCAAATTTTAAAGCAATGCCTTTCTAACTCACTTCTCGAGAATATCATATGAGGGTATGTAAATTTGTTAATGGAGACTAAAAATGGACACTTTTTGTGGCTACTTGGGACAAATATTTTAGATATTTAAAATGTTAAATGATGGCAATTCCACTTCTAGGAAAATAGAAAGTTATAAATATGCAAACTGATGTAGGTACAAAAATGTCTATCTTAGTGTTTGTAATACTGAAAGTTTGAAGCAACATAAAATAGATACCATATATTTAGGGCTTTAAAAAAAGAACTTTTGCCTTCATGGATATTTTACTCATTCAGGGCAGCATGCACCAAGAGTCACAAAAAGAGGATAAAATGCCCTGGGGACCTGGGGGCAAGAGAGAACAGTGTCTGCTCTGTTCAGGCTTCTAGTTGTGTGATACAGAGTATGTGCATTATATGGAATACAGAAATGTTATAGGGAAATTTTGGTATTTATATCCAAATAGAAAAATTCTTCCAGATGAAGACAAAAAAAATAATCCATTCTCTGAATTTCAAAACTCATGCAGGAAAAGACATGTTATTAGGCAGTGCTTGCGTAGAGTAGCAAGAGATGACAGCAGAATTACAATCCAAGTGACCCTTGAGTTCATTCCTGTCCTGGTTCTGATTCCAGTGGTGACCTCATTCAGGCCTCTGCTCCAGTTTTCTGGTGTGAATAATAAAACCCAGGGTCAGCCTCTGCACACCACTGCTGAGTGCTTTGCAAAGGACCGAACCTGCTCCCCCAGGACCCAAAGCTCAGTGTGTAACTCACTCCCTAGCATGGCTGGTCTCTCCTCTGTGCTCATCCGCCTGACAATGGTCAGCACAGTCAGCCTCCATAACATTGGAATCATGTTTCAAACTTGACCCTGAATTAAGGTTAGCTGCTTAGATTTGTATTTAAGAACCACCCCAGCACACACACACTTTCTGTGCACCCTGAAATACTCTACAAGCTTTACATTTCATAGTCCAAAACGTATTGTCCTTGAAAAAGTTCAAGAAAAATTTTGAATCCTAGCTTGATGGCTTTGTGGCTGTTTAATTTTTTGCAATTGACTTAATCTCCTTGATTAAGGAACAGGAATAATACAAGCGAGGAGCTTGGCACATATTTGAGGCCATAGTAGGCATTCAATAAATTTCAGTGTTTTTTAACTTACCCCTTCTTTATGTCCTTGTACCCCAGGCAGAGGTATTGTGGGCCTTTCCTACAAAATACCTCATTTGCTCACCTCTGCATGTCTGTGCTCATACTATTTTTTTTTTTTGCCTGGAGTGTCCATTCCTGCCCTTGGTGTGCCATTCAGCTGTGGCTTCTTCCACAAAGATTTACCTGGTTAACCAAAACAGAAAAGACATTAACAGAAAATTCAAATAGCCCTCCTTGTGAACCTGATGAAGGCATCAAATTCTTCCAACTTTGGACTATATCTTTTTAATTTGTATTTGTCTTACTTTCCATCTTCAGTGTCTTTCTTACCTTACCTCTCTTCTGCTGAGACCAAATGAAAACAATGCTAATACAGAAAGAGAACAGACTTTGCAATTAGGCAGACATACCTAAGTTTGGATTGCAACACAGAGTAAGTGTTTCAGATATTTTTGTTGAAGAGGATGTTTTCTTTTCCTCAGGTTCAGATCATTAACAGAAATAAAAGAAACACCCCAGACAAAGGAAGACTTATCCTAATGCCAGCCTCAAACTGGCATGGTTTCTAGTTGATTCCTTTTCTTGCTTTGCAAGCATTGAGCTTTTCTGCTTCTGGTTTGGACCTGAAGTGGAGGTTCCCAAATACCAACAGGAAGGTCATACTTGTGGTCTCCCACCCTCCCTGAAACCTCGCTGAAACCTCACTGAAACCTGAAGCACTGGAATTTCACGTGGGTGTCATTTTCTCAAGAGATTCCCAGCTGCAATTCCCAGACCAGAGGTGGGCCTCTGTCTGCTATTAGAAAAGGAACAGAGAGGAAGCATGGCTGTGGGTCTAACGTTCCAATGTTATCTGGCCAAGTGTGGGTTTAATAAGGAAGAAGAGTTCTTAAGGAGAGTGGTGAGATTTTTAAATATAGGCTAGAATCTCAATAACCTGAGTTGTGTCAGTGGATTTCTACATGCAGGCATGGGGAAGGATAAGACTCATTCATTTGTTGGTTTATTCATTTATTCATTCACAATATTGAGTACTCATGATGTGCCAGTTGCTGTCTTTAAGGGGGGGTATTTTTAACACTAATTCTGAGAATCCACATCTAGGAACTATAGGGAGTCATCTGAGAAAATAAAATTGATCAATATTATCATTAAATGAATTCATTTCTTCTACACGTGGTTATGAAGACCTTATATTTGTCAAGGAACTATGATAGTCACTGGCAATACCAAGAGGAACAATTGTCCATTGCTAACCATACTCTGAATATTTTTGCATGTGTGATCTTCATTAATATTAGGAACAATCCCATGGATAGAATCATTACTATGTTTTAGTTAATAAAAGTAAAGTTTGCAGAGATTCTGCAACTTTCACAGGAATCATAATTAATCAGAGCCACAATTCAACTTATTCTTTGAACATTTATCTACTGATGAACATTTGGATAGTTCCCAATTTGCAGCTGTTACAAAAATCTGATGTTTTGATCATCCTTGCCCTTGTTTTTTGTGTGCCCATGGAACATTTCTGTTTCATATATGAGGTCTGTCCAGAAGGTATCCAGCCATGCAATATGAATAATAGAGACATTTATTGAAGAAGATACAGGATACAGAAAACTTTGTACATAAGACAATGATGCCTCAGTTCCCTTCAAAGTGGGCACTTTGGGACCTCTCCCAGTTCTCCCAGTTGCCAATCAGCTGTCCTGTTTTATTTTCCTGAATCTCATCAACAGTCTGAAATCTCTTCCCTTTCAAAGGTGATTTTAGTTTTGGGAAAAACCAGAAGTTACAGGGCACCAAATCTGGGCTGTAGGGGCACTGAGTCACTTGGGTGATGAGATGTTTTATCAAAAAAGTCTTCATGAGACGTGATGCATGAGTGGGTGCATTGTCATGACAAAGCTGCCAATAGCCAGTTGCCCATATTGTGGCCTTCTGAATCATCCAAATAGTTTCTATGAAGGAATGTTGAAGCTTAATGCAAAATTTGATACAGATTCATGGCTCTGCTTGCTCAGTCATTTTGAATGTGACAGCCACACAGTACACATGCTCACTCAACAGTGTCTACTTCCCCTACTGAATAGTGCAGTAAAGTTGCCATTGTTCATGCATGCACATACCAGTGTACTGTCCTTGGCTGCCAAGTTACATCCACGTCGCACAAACTATTCTCATTATATTAATAATGGCTGGACTGAAAGAATATGTGTGTTGTAGTACATATCACCAAACAGTTGATATAGCTTTTCCCTATTATATTTTTTATAATTTGAATTAACTGATGTGGCAAATTCTATCTCTCAAAGGTGGTCACAACAATATCTCCAATTTCATATAGTGTTCTTTTTCATTTGTTCTCCAAATCTTTTAAAAATATTTTAATTTCGATGTTTTCTCCAGCAAGAGATAGAGTCTAGGTCACTTTCCTTGGACCTGAGTGGACCTTAGTGACTTCCTAGGAAGGTGCTGTTCAATAGAACATTCTGCAATTATGAAAATGTTCTATCTGTGTTGTCTAATACAGCAAACAAAGCCACACTGGGCACTTGAAATATTGCTGAAATGATTATAGAGCTGAATTTTAATTTTATTTAATTTCAATTAACTTAAATAGGCACATATGTCTAGTGGCTATTGCACTGAACACTGCAGGCTTAGACCAATAGAATATGGTAGAATTAACGCTCTGTGATTTCTGAAGGTAGGTCTTTAAAGTGCCATACACTTTGCCTGGTTCTCTTGGAACACAGTCGCTATGTTGTAAGGAATTTCAACTAATTGGGAATTCCAGACAGACTGTGGAAAGTCTCATAGAGGAAAACTTGGGATTGCGGATCACAGACATAGCTGAATCTATAGGACAGTCCAACCCAACTCACCAGCCAGGTGAATAGAGCCATCTTGAAAATGGAGTCTACGGTGCCCAGACAGGCTGCTCTGGCTGATGCTGAAAGTACAAACAAGCCACCCCTACTGATCCCTGTCTGAACTGCAGTTGCATAAGCAAAACAAGTGTTTTTGATTCTTCTGAATCATGACAGTACAATCTGCTTTTTAAGCTCTATGTGCAGCTGGACCATAACTTTGTTTATATGTGCATTGGCTCTTTGCATTAGATTCTTCATCTCTCTCATCTTTAAAGTCTATTTTCTCCTTTGACAATATTCTGCATTCTGGAGAGGTGATATCAGAACTTCCTCCCCAGGCCAATGAAATATTTAGCCTTTTCTTATAGTGCAAGGCTTTTGCAGGTACACCAAATCCTCCAGATCAGTTTGCTTCTCTTTTGTGAGTTCAGGAGTAAACTAGGAATGATGGTTTATCCAGGACCAACTTCCTACTTTTTTTTTTTAAAGCAGGAGAGCACTTTTATTTACTTAGTCTATTATACTTCCAAAGCAACAACAACTTCACCCCCCCAGAAAAAAAACCAGAAAAATAAAAAGAAACAAGGAACATTTATTTTCAAAGACATAAAACATAATTCCTGAGTTGAAAAAAAAATAAGAACATACAGACTGAAAGAGTTCACCATATTCTAGGTAAAACATTAAGGAAATTGAGAATGTGTGAATTACAAAGATAATGAAAATAAATGTAAAGTCTAATGCAGTGAGTGGTGGAACAGAGGGAATATTAAATCAGCTTGTCTTTGGATGTTTCTAGAAAACCATGGAATCACAAAGGATGAATATTATAATTCAAGAACTCTCTGTCAAACCTGCATAGTATTGTGTGTATGTTAAAGCAATTGAAACACATTCTCATATATCCTAAGATTATGAAAGTATATCTCAGCAAAAAACTTTCCTAAAATAAATGTAAAGTTACATCACTAAATATGTAGGATTTATCTTAGTGTCTCATAGATCTGCATTTAAGGAACTGCTCTGTATGTTCTAGTTGAGAGACCTTCAATCTCTCCATTTTTTTATCAATTCCCAGAATGATGCTACCCTTATGCTTTAATTATTCAAAAATAGTCTGCTGAGCTAGTCTTTGAGGGTAAAGAACAATACCATCTTGTATTCTACAACATGTTCACAATGCCAAGGACATCATAAACGGTCGATAAATGTATGATGAATGACAGATCCAATGAATTATTACCAATATACCCACCTGCTTGAAATACATGTGTTGGAAGCCAGAAAACTGTTACTGAAAAAATAATAAAGTTTTGTTTCTTCGAAATATATTGAAATAGGTATAATACTATATGAGCCCAAGAGGAAGACATTAATAAATATAAAAAAAGACCTTAGTATATTGGGGAAAGTAAGAATTATAGGAGTAGCACTTTGTTTTAATATTATGCAAATACATTTTAAAAAGTGACTATAAAGTGGAATATTCTAGAAAATATACAGAATGTAACAAAAGATTTAAGTTGTTTGCAAGTATAAGTGAAAATTTCTAAGGGATTTTTACAAATATAAAAAATAGTTATAAAACTTAAGAAAGGCAACACAATAAATGAAATTACAGATGAATTTTACTTATGGATGTTGATGCAAAACTGCTAAAATGTGTTAGTAAATTGAATTCAGAAACTTAACCAAAAGATTGAGAAATATTATTGAGGTGTGATTCATTTAAGGAATTGAACATATCAATACATTTGTTTCTTTGTTAATTTCAGGTCAAGGCAGAAAATGTATTATTATGTTTGATTATGCTGATTGTGCTTGATAAGCCAGTATCATTTTTAATAACACGCTTAATAAGTATGAATGCATTAATATTTAATTAGCAACATGCTTAACAGTGAAATACCAAAATATTCTCATTAAATTAAGAAATGAAATTAAGTAAGATGTTGATTATCATTCCTATTGCCCAAAATTCTGTGGAATATCCTTTCTAGTGAATTGAGGCAAGATAGATATAAGGTATAACATTTTTCAAAGATAAGGACAATTTTTAATTTATAAATACTTGGGTCATTTTATAAGGCTGGAAAACCTAAAAAAATCAACAGAAAAAACTGTTATAAATGATGTGAAAATTTAGTAAGGAGATTTTTAAAATGAATATTCAAAACTGTTTACTATGTTTAGATGAGTTATAATTCTATAACCTAAAGAAAAACCCATTAAACAAAAGCCATAAAGCAAGAAATGAATGCCCAGAAATAGTAGTTAGCAGAAATGTGCTGGATTTATATACATAAAATTAGAAATGTTTTAATAGGACATAGAACTTTTCAAATCTTTTAAGTGACCCAAGAAACATAAAATACAATTTGAATTAATAGAAATTAATGCCTGGTTCTATTTAAGATAATGCAATGCTGTAAAGATGCTAATTTACACTATATTAATCTATAAATTGAATGAGATTCCAGTAAAATTACCAGTAGAACTGTTGCTCTAAGACCAGACCTGCTGCATCTATAGTTCAGGTAAAGATCAGGTAGGAAAACTGAAAAGATTAGGGAGCAGACACATTATTACATGTTATTATAAAACTTCCATAAGTAACAGAGTTCAGTACTATTGTATGAATAGAAATGTCAAAGGAAAAAAGTAGAGTCTTGAATATGACTCAAATATTCCAAATCCATTCTAAATCCATGTATTTATTAATACTTTAATAGGCAGAATATTCAATAAATAATGTTAGGACAAGCTACTGATACAAGAATAAATTATGGTATGCTCCTAGTTTATTACTTACTCAAAAATATAATCTACATGGGTGAAGATTCAAAATTAAGAGGAAAATGGATTTTTCTTATAATCTTGCAGAAGTAAGCTTTTTTGTAAGCAAGATTTATAATTTAGAATTTTCAAAAGACTGGTAAATACAACTTTATGAAATATAAAAATTTGTACTTGTCAAGAAATACTATAAACAAAGTCAGTATATATAAACAAGGTGGGGAATATTTACAGCAAATATGATTGACAAAGAAGGTCCTTAAATTTATTACAAATCAGGTAAACAAAGACACTAGTTTATTATGAAGAGAAAGGGCACAAAAATATTTCATAGAATAGGAAATGCAGATGGTTTTTAAGCATAAAGATGTTTAATGTCTCTCAAAATTAGAGAGATATAATAAAACAGAAGGAATATTGATAGAGTGCACATAGTGAAACATTTTTAGTATCAGCGAGACTGCAAAACCCCCCTTCTCCCTCCCATATCATTAGTAAGAGCATGAACTGATACAATCCTACTGGAGGGCAATTTGGCAATGTCTACTGATATCCTAAATAAGAAACTTCTTTTAAAGTGAATAATCTAACAAAGTCATTTTCATCCTGCAGGTAACCTGTATATGCAAAAAACTCATTATGTATATATCATGACTTTTGTGGCCATATTGGTTGCAAGAACAAACATTTAGAAAATAGTTGAGCGTGTATGGACGGGGACTGATGAAGGGCATTATAGCTCATTCATAATGTGGAAAACTTTGTAGTATTTGATAGGAATAATCCCCTTACTAAAGAGCCACAAGATGCAGTGTACTGCATTTCAGTGGATGTAAAAAGAAAAGTATAATATATATTCTATACATGTTACAAATAAACAGAATACTTTTGATAGATGTAAAATTATGATTTTAGTGATTTATTTCTATGATTCCTTTAGAAAGGAGCAGAGGATTAGATAGAAAGTCTGCCATCATTTCAGAGCCGTTTTTCACTGCCTGATGCACATTCACCACGCCATGCATGTCGTGTCCTATATTTTTCTCTCACAAACCAAAACTAGTTAGTAGAAAAAGCTTCATCTTCCCCAAAATAGCTCCCTTCTTGGACTGACACACTATAAAAATTCTCTTTATGAATTAACCTTTAGAGAAATTTTGGTCTCTGATTCAAAGGCAATGTTAGGGAAATTATGAAACCTCAGATTCCGCATCCACCGATGAACTTCACGTAGTAGCTGCCGTTATTTTCCTGTGTCCAAAACGGACCGGCTCTGTCAGGAAACCCCCTCCCACATGCAGAGCCTTCTCTGTTTCCTTTTATGGGGTGTATCCCTTCTATTTGCCCTGAAGGTGCTTTGTGAGTCTCCGATCGGCACCATAATCTGATTTATCTCTCCAGCCTCCACAAAATATCTTTTAATGTTCTTTTAAGTTGTAGACATTCAATAAATATCCCTTAATTGGACAAGTACATTAAAGTTTTATTTTTAAAACAATTTAATGTAGGGAAGGAGAAATAGCTTTGTAGCACTACCATCGGACTTACCATGAGCCAGGCAGTGCTCCAGACACTTTGCATACAGTATAAAAATACATGTAATGTATGTACATATAATATACTAAGTTATATCTATTATGTATGTAACCGATGGGTAGCATGGGCGTAGATGCAATTCCAATCCATGCAGATTCTGGCTTGTGTGCACAGTGAGTGTCCTTGACCATGAGTCTCCCCTTTTCACTGCCCATCAGCCCTTCCTGTTCTCTCGTCCTCTTGGACCAGCTTAGATTCCATGACCCATTTCTTTTCTCACAAAGGACCTCATCTCTCTGGCCTCCGTTGCTCTCATGGTTCCCTCTGGGCAAAAGACCAGCCTGGCCAAGTTCAACTTGCTGTCTTTTCCACATCTGCTCATAGAGGTCGAAGGGCTGGACAAATGCACAAAGCCCTGCCCACAGATCATACTTTTGTTTATAATCCCAAAGTACAAGAGAACCTTTAATTGCACCTTGCAGTTCTGCTGTTCCCCTCTGAACTTGTCATTCCCCCTCCCCTATATGACGATTTATACCATTTTGCTTTCAAAACTACCACCTCCTCCTCCAGCCTCCCAGTTGGCTGATGACTTTGCCTCTTATTTCTCCAAGAAAATGGCCACAGAGGCCAGGTGGCTAAGAGAAGTAAAAGCACTGGATAACAGGGAGTGGTGGGGACTCAAGCTACCTGCCAAGCGCTAAGCCCAGGTGAGTGGAGTAACTGGGCTCAGCTCCAGTTTATGGTGGCCATGAAGAGGGCCAGCCTGGTGTTGCCAGGAAGTGCCATCTTTTCAAGAGAATTGGAAGATTCAGATTTTGATGTAAAATTTTCCTAATGTTAAATACTTTGTAGAAAAAAATATTGCAGCCCTGGATGGTGTGGCTCAATGGGTTGGAGCGTCATCTTGTGAACCGAAGGGTTGTGGGTTCCATTCCTGAACCAAAGGGTTGCTGGTTCAGTTCCCAGTCAGGGCATATGAGAGAGGCAACTGATTGCTGTTTCTTTCTCACTTTGGTGTTTCTCTCCTTTCTCTCCTTCCTTTCCCCTCTTTCTAAAATCAATAAGCATATCCTTGGGTGAGGATAAAAAATAATTTAAAAAAATTTTCAGCAAGCTGGGATGTACTTTGTAGGTACCCCCAGTTTGTAACTGTAGAGAAACAACCAGATTTCTCAGAATCATTTCAATTCGAGCTACCAATTATTCTCAAGCATTTTTTCTTTGAACAGCTGGGATCAGTTCAGGGTCTCAGAAGGAATTTAGGATTACTCGAGTCTTTAATAAAAAGATTACTTTTAATGTTGTGGCTGTGGAGAAACCCAGGGATTAGTGCAGTGCCCTGGAGCTCATAACAGGATTGTATCTACACTAATAGGGATCTTATTAGCTGCATTACAGAACAGCTGTGGATTTGTAATTCTGGGAGCGAACACTTTTATTCCAGGAGCAGCAGCCAGTCCTGAAACCTAGGAGCAAGCTAAGAGAGCAGATACTCTTACCTTGTTTGCCACCCCTCGACCACTGGCAAAACCTGATTGGCTTATCACTGATGTGGCCCCTGATGGTTGACCTGCCAGAGCATAGAGCAGATAGAGAGGAGTGGGGACTGGGCTTAAGGAGGAAAATGGAAAGTCAAGCAGAAAACCTGCCATGCATCTTATAACATAGGTACTGTAACTATTTTCTTTGTATAGTTGAGAAAACAGAGATACATTTAATAACATCACACATGCTGATTGACAGAGTAGCCTGGTCTTCATAATGCCAAAGCTTTAAAACATGTTTCTACATTGTCTCTTTACCATGAAGTTTTATAGTATATGTCCGATGTATTTGAAAAGATATATCAGCGGAGAATTCAGTGTGCTCTCTGTGTTACGCAAATTGTGGATTTCGTGGAACTGATTGACGAGAGAACCGTGGATCTGTACATGCGGCCGCATTTGCTGAGTGTCTGTGGCACTGTGCTGAACGGTGACAGGACAGTGGAGAAATTGTGTAAATACATAAGTAGATTCTTTTCAATAATAACATTTACAGTTTAATAAATGCATAAAATATTTAATAAATATATAAAAATAACATTTTATCTAGTGTGAAAAACTAAATTGAGCAGTTCTGTAGAACAAGTGTTCAAGTCTAGTCTGCTGGCTGAATAGAGCTCATGGCCCGGTTTTGTATGGCCCGGGAGCTAAGAATCATTTTTACATGTTTTCTGATGTTGGAAAAGTATCAAAGGTAGCATAATATTTTGTGACACATGAAAATTATAGAAAATTCAAATTTCAGGGATTATGAATAAAGTTTTATTGGATCCCGTCCATGCTTCTTTGGTTATGTATTGTCCGTGGCTGCTTTTATGGCAAAATGCTATAAAAGCATGCTAAAATGGCAGAGTTCAGTAGTTGCAACAGGTATCATTTGGCCCACAAATCCTAAAATATTTACTCTCTGGCCCTTTATAGAAAGTGACTGCTGGGGATGTGGACTACTTTAAATTGGGTGGTCAGGAAAATCCTCTTGAAATGAATATGTATTATGACATGTAAGTCAGAGGCAAGGGTTTTATTCCACATTTAATTGGGCTGTCTTACAAAATTTTCTTTTAAGAAATAGTCTAAAACCATTTTGCCTCTTCTGGTACCTCCTGAAAGGAAAATAAATGGCACATTTCAGCCATCATGCATTCAGAGGCCAAGTTTCCAAAATATAGAAAGTTTGGCTCCAACAGGAATCTTTCCAGGTTATATATGAAAACAAGGAGAGGAATTATTGTTATAGTACCACGAGTGAGCTTTTTCAGCCAAAGGTTGCATATGTTATTTTTATTTCAGCCCATTGGATAGATTAATCAGAGCCCTCTATAAGAGTGTTTGAACCAAAGGAAACTCATCCTTTCTGCCAAAAGTCCACTGAGTCATTAACTGAGTATAATTAAGATCTGAGGCTTTAGTTTTGGAAATGTTGTCATAAAATCTCCCCTGAAGGAACATCCATCCAAAAACTTTTGCAAATTCCACCCATATTTTTAGGTGGAGACTGGATTAGGCTGCTGTGTGAGTTGAGGAGGACCGAAGAAACCTTCTCTGTCATCTGAGTAATGTTTCATTTAAAAAATCTCTCCTCAAGCTGAGGCAAATAATGACCTAATAGGGACTGTCACTTTATGTATATTATCTCATTTAATTTTCATATGAGGTGAGAACACATATAATCCTTACCACCTTTAGTCCATGTGAGAATCATACAGATGTGAGAAATTAGGTACTGAGAAGTAATTATTACCACTTTTCTTTTTATAGATGAAGAAAAAGAAGCTTATGAAGTTAAAAAAGATGGTCCAGGTTTTTATGACTAATATAAATATGAATCTCACATGAACAGTAGTTCTAGGATTCCTTTAGTGATAACACACACACACACAGGATGCTGCTGATTTCTGTTTCTTGGCAAGTGGGAAAACACATTCAGTCTCTTAAGCAGGGGCCTCTGAGTCCATCAGGCCTGGATTAAAATCCTGGCTAACTTATTACCAGTGTGAAAATTCAATGAGTTATTTAACTATCAACTTTTAGCGTCTTCTATACAAACTGTTTTTTTTGCATGCCTTATCTGTCCATCTTTATTAAACTACCTTTATTTATCTGTCTTTTCATAACCCTATCTTTACCGAATATGTACAAGCAAATTTCCTTAAGTAAAATGAGAGTAACAAACCAAAAATTAAAAGACTGACCCCCAAATAAAAAAAATAGGTGAAAGAAGGTGCAGTCTTGCCATCACCGTACCCTGCCCCCTGAAAAAAAAGAGAAAAGGTTTATGTACTAATACAAAGAGGACTGACCACAAACTGAAGTAAATGTAATTTGGGGTATATCTGATGGGCAAAACTTTGCAAGATAACACTAATGGTGTTGGAAATTTGGTAGTGAAATTGGCAGTACTTTTGCTAGCACTTTGGGACTGATATTGGTGTATTTCAAGCCAAGATTCCAGGTTGGGTTTTTTCCCATTTACCATCTGCTTATTCATTGTCCAGCTCAAGAAAACTGCTTTTGGCTAAGTACCCATGTTGAATCAAGGATTTAATCTCATTTCATTTAATTATTATATCCATTCCATCAAGTGAATAACATATTCATCCATCATTAAAAAAAAAAAAAAGCAGCAGCCCAGTAAGGTTAAATAACTTAGCAGGGATTTCACACCCAGTAATATGAAAATCAGTGTTTACCTGACATTGATTTACTGAATATCTTAACTAGAAGGTTCTCTACCTGTTCTGACATCGATGCTACTCTCCTCTTCCTAGAGAAAGCATTCTTCTTTTGCATAGAGTGATCTTACTCTGTCTCACCCCTGTTATCAAGCATGATTATTTTACATGGAGTATCCATATTGCAGCAGTTTTTCCTAATTGGAGTTCAAAATTCTGGGATAAAAGAAGTAACCAGTTTCAAACATTGACATTTTTAAAGGCTTGGTTTTTGTACCTTTAATTCACTTAAGAAATGTGTAACACTAGAGTTGGTCTTGACTTCTTTTTAGGGTTTGGTGGGATAGCATATCAAAATGACCTCAAGCAAGATTTTCTTAACTCTAGGAAATAATAAGGGGAAATAAAAGTTTTTAGATAAAAAAACAAAGAGATTACAGTTTGCATGGAAATAATAACTTGCAACACAGATATTTCAGCTAGAAAAAAATGTGAGTTCAGAAATATTGGGTTGGCCAAAGAGTCTGCACGGCTTTTTTTCCATAAAATAAAAGACACATTTTTCATTTTCACCCATAACTTTATTGATTTGGATATTTTGAGTACATCAGCTCTCTCCTGTGTGGTTAATGTTGATTATTCTCAATTAATGTCTCTATTTGGTCACTACCAACTTCAACTGGTCTACCCAACTGTGGAGCATTGTCCAGCAAGAAATCTCCAGAACGAAACTTTGAAAACCACTTTTGACATGTTCAATCAGTCACAGCACCTTCTTTATACATTGCACAAAACTATTTTGCATTTCAGTTGCATTTTTACCTTTCTTCAAATAAGCATAATATGTCAAAAATGTTGCTTATTTTTTCCATCTTCAATATTAAAATGGCTAGACAAAAATTCACTGATTTTTATGTTTTTTCTAAAATGCACACTGGTATGGCAGCTGTCACAATACAATCTAACAAAATTATTTCAAATGAAGCGAAAGACAACTAAGTGCTACTAGAGCCATCTTATAGAAAAAAAAACAAAAACTAACTTTTAGGCCAAGCCAATAAATCATGCAGTTGAAGAAAAAAATCCCAAACTGGCAGTGTGGAAATAAATGTAATTAAAAACCAGTTGTGTAGACCATGGCCGTGGCTCCTCGGCCTTGGGCTTCCCCCTGAAGAAGCATGAGCCTGGTGGCTTTCAGTCACCTGCACTGCCAGGACTGCAGAAAGTGTGCACCAGAACCTGGGCTGCACAGTCTTGGGATCCCCAGAAAATACAGCTCCCACACTCGAGCTGCTGGGATAGGGCCTGGCTGCAGGTGAATTACGGGGAACTATACCTGCAGGGGACTTTGCCATCAGTCCATCTGAACCTGGAGAGGAAGAACCCACAGTTTCCCGTTCCCTTCCCCTTAACCACTATTTTGGGTACACTGTAGGGACTGTTGGGGGGGGTTCCATTAAATTCTAGGAAGGACACATATTCCTTTGTGACCCCAGCTCCATGGATACTTGTCTTCATCAAGATGACCATTTTCCCATAACTGGGAGTTAGAGACTAGACAGCTTATATGTAAATGATGAAGGAATAAATCAAATATGTTTCATTGGATAAGCAAAATAAATGTAAAGAAATCTTAAGAAATATAGTAGTATAATCAGGTGGCAAAAATGCCATGTAACCCAAAGAAGCTCACTCACAGGTATACAAGTGGCCAGTTTAAGAATGTGTGTTATGACAATGTTTGTAGTAACTCAGTTTGAAAACAACAGTCTTTGGTGCGAGACTAAATGTCACTATTATAAGCGGTGATGTTTTCATGTAAGGGAACACAACACAGCAATAAACAGAAATAAAAAGAACTACAGTACAGGCACTTACAGCCTATATTTTAAAAGCAAAGTTCATCCAAAAAATAAAATGAAAACAAGTTAGAGAATATGTACCATATGATACACATTAAATACAATTTAAGCTATGCAAAATAATTTCAGATATGTAAGGTCAATATTTTTTAAAGTCACAGGAATGAGAAATGCAAAATTGAGGATCATGGTTAACTCCGTTCATCTGGGTAAGGCATGAATGAGGAATGTCCTGGAAATCCCGCGTACATCTGTAATGTTTTATAACTTAAAAAATTAAACAAATATGGCAAAACATAAAGTTTTAATGCTTGTTACTTAAAGTGTTGATGCTGTAATTCTATGCTTCTATGAACTATATTATAATGAAAATGTTTTTCAAAAGGTAATTAGAACTCTATTATCCAAATCAAATAAGTTAGCTGCTTCAACCTGGCCCAAAATCTACAATGTTTTCATTGTTTTTAAGTTTTTTTAACCCACTGGGAGTTTTTCTCAGTGATGACATAGCAAACTATTTCTCAGTGGAACTTCTGTAACTAACTCTCCAGGTTCAAAAGAATTCTGTGTCAAGCAAAAATGCTGAATTTCTATTTTAGGAATTAATTGTATTTGGAATCAAAGATGAAGGGGTTTAAAAATCGTCTCAAGTATAGTTCTCTTCATTTTCTCCCCACCACTCTTCCCTGCCCCACCCATCCCCACCTCCCGACCTCAACCCTGCCCCCTTTGGTGTTGTCCATTTGTCTATACATTTCCTTGATGACTCTTCCCCGTTCCCTGCTGCCCCATTATCCCTCTCCCCCCTCCCCTCTGCTTACTGTCAGTTGTTCTTCATTTCAGTGTCTGCAGTTATATTTTGCTTGCTTGTTTATTTTATTGATTAGGTTCCACTTATAGGTGAGCTCATATGGTATTTGTTTTTTCACTGCCTGGCTTATTTCACTTAGCATAATGCTCTCCAGATCCATCCATGCTGTTGTGAAGGGTAGGAGCTCCTTCTTTCTTTCTGCTGTGTAGTATTCCACTGTGTAAATGTACCGTAGTTTTGTGATCCACTCATTTACTGATGGGCACTTAGGTTGCTTCCAGCACTTGGCTATTGTAAATTGTGCTGCTATGAACATTGGGGTGTAGAGGCTCTTTTGAATTGGTGTTTCAGTGTTCTTAGGGTATAATCCCAGCAGTGTAATTGCTGGGTCAAAAGGCCAATCCATTTTTAGTTTTTTTGAGGAGATTCCACACTGTTTTTCACAGTGGCTTCACCAGTCTGCATTTCTACCAACAGTGCACTAGGGTTCTCTTTTCTCCACAACCTCGTTAGCACTTATTGTTTGTGGATTTGTTTGTGATGGCCATTCTGACTGCTGTGAAATGGTATCTCATTGTGGTTTTAATTTGCATCTCTGATCTCTGATCTCTGATGGCTAGTGATGCTGAGCATCCTTTGATATGTCTCTGGGCCCTCTGTATGTCTTCCTTGGAGAAGTGTCTGTTCAGGTCCTTTGCCCATTTTTTAAATTGGGTCATTTGTTTTCCTGGAGTGGAGTCATGTGAGTTCTTTATATATTTTGCCGTATTTTCAAATGTCTTGTTACCCATTCTCCTATATGTAAAGCATATGTAAATGTATCTGCTCTGCTCCATGAAATCCCTTCTGGACTGAAAGGAATCAGGGCTTCTTGGAGAAATGGCTGATTCTGGTCTGAGGCAGGGAACTTCTTAGATGAGCCTGGACATCACATGCCAGAGTAAAGAGGCACTGAAACACTAATTTGTCACATCGCAAGGACATGGGAAACAATTTGCAGGAACTCTCACTGGCCTAACATGGGACATTTAAGAATCAAAAAGGGGACTTCTGCCAAGATGGAGGCGTAGGTGGAAACACTTTGCATCCTCACACAACCAAACCTAAACACAACAAAGTTTTAACAATAATGAATGCAATCAAACCACACAGAAAATCGACAATATGGAGTCCGAAAATAACGACCTGCTCAGCTAAACCAGTAAGAGGGGCGAAGCCAGCAGTGGAGCGGGTCCAGCAAGGAAGATCCCCCTCGACCTGGGTGGTGCACAGGCAGCCAAGGGTGCAGATCCCAGGTGCGGGCTAGCTACGGGTGGGTGCAGGGAAGAGGCGTGGCTGGTGGTTGGTCGAATGTTTGCGCTCAGATAAACCAGTGAAGAGGCCAGCATTGAGACAGGGTGGCACAGGGCGGTGGGCTCGCATATTTGTGCTCAGATAAACAGGCAGGGGGTGAGTGGAGAAGACCCCCATTGCTCCCTCTCTGACCCCGCCCCCACATACAGGGTCACAGAACCAGAGGCCTGGGTGGCCCCGCCCTGGTAAACAACTAAGGCTCTGCTCCTCATACGTAACAGGCACAAACATAAAAACGTGGCTCAAGAAGAACTCAGAGCTCCAGAGCCAATGAATCTAAGTGATGAAGAAATAGCAAAACTCTCAGATGCACAGTTCAAAACACTGGTGATCAGGATGCTCACAGAACTGGTTGATTTTAGTCACAAACTGGAGGAACATATGAAGGCTAAGCTAATTGAAATGAATGGTAATGCACAGGAAACCAATAGTAATGGAAAGGAAACTGGGACTCATCAAGGGAGTAGACCAGAAGGAAGGAAAACATGACCAAACAGAAAAATATGAAGAAACAAGAATTCAAAAAAAACGAGGAGAGGCTTAGGAACCTCCAGGACATCTTTAAATGCTCCAACATCAGAATTTTAGGGGTACCAGAAGGGGAAGAGGAACAGCTACGAGTGGTAAACTTATTTGAACAAATAATAAAGGTGAACTTCCCCATTCTGGCAAAGGCAATAGACTTTCAGGAAGTCCAGGAAGCTCAGAGTCCCAAAGAAGGTGGACCCAAGGAAGCTCACACCAAGGCACATCATCATTACATTACCCAAGATAAAAATGAAGGAGAGAATTCTAGAAGCAGCAAGAGCTAAGGGGATAGTCACCTACAAAGGAGTTCCCATCAGACTGTCAGCTGATTTTTCAAAAGAGACCTTAGAGGCAAGAAGGGGCTGGAAAGAGGTATTCCAAGTCATGAAATCCAAAGACCTACAACCAAGATTGCTCTATCCAGCAAAGTTTTCATTTAGAATGGAAGGACAGATAAAGTTCTTCTCAGATAAGATCAAATTCAAGGAGTTCATCATCACCAAGCCCTTATTATATGAAATGTTAAAGGGACTTACCTAAGAAAAAAGATAAAAAAGATGAACAGTGAAAGGACAGCAAACTCACAGTTATTAACAACCACATCTAAAACAAAAGCAAATTAAGAGGACAGCTAGATCAGGAGCAGAACCATAGAAATGAAGATCACATGGAGGGTTAGCAACAGGGGAGTGGGAGGAGGAGAAGGGGAGAGAAGGTACAGAAAATAAGTAGCATAGACAGTAGATAGAAAATAGGGGGAGGGTAAGAATAATATGGGAAATATAGAAGCTAAAGAACTTGAGACACGTGGTCATGAACTAAAGGGGGGAATGGTGGGGGAGGGGTGTGCGGGGTGGACGGGAACGGAGGGGGAGAAATAGAACAAATGTAATAGGATCAATAAAATAAAAAATATTAAAAAAATGAAATAAAAAAATAAAAAAGAATAATGACTTGAGTACATTAAAACACATCAAGTACATCACAACTTGCAAGGTGCAAATGATACTAAAACAAGCACAAAACAAAATCAGTAGTCTTCTGCGGTGACCATAGAAAGTTGCTTGAGCACAAATGCTCTTCTGAAAATATGTAACTAATGGGAATGGTTCAAAGACAAACCAAAACAGGAGACATGCCTGCATCCTCACATTTTTCTTTTCCAGACAGGCTATGGTTTAAAAATCACTGATATGGGCCATCCTTCTTTTGGACACTGGCATCTCTTCTAAGAACGTTCAGCTGCTCACATTCTTAGTGTCTGCCAGTGCTGGGGGTCCTACCCTCTGCTCTGAACTACCTATTGAATCTTTAACAGCATTGCCTTCAAAAATACTTTTCCTCAAAGAAAACTGTAATTTGTGTTTCTGCAGCTTTTATCCATTGGGCCTTTTACCCCACTCAGGCATTATAAGCAAAGAACCAACCCTCTTTAACATGACCATCTCTGAGGTGTGTGCAGGCAGCTCTCAGGGATCTGCCTGTCGAATCCAGGTGACACCCCTTCACCTGCTTCTTTTAGCTGCTGACCATCGGGCATAGTTTATGTTCTCTCCCCATCTGGGTCCAGTGGATAGACTATATTCCAGTCAATACTTCCCTCTTTATATCATGCATTTAGAATTAAAGAGGAAATACCCTCCATGTGGAACACAACCAGTACTGCATAGTGAGGAATTGCTGTTTATACTTGGTAACATGTCCCTTATTGGCTGTGTAATAAGTTCACAAGGAAGAAGCACCAGGTGTCAGTTTTTAGATTTAGAAATCTGGTGCTACTCAGCAACCGATGTACAGTTTTGAAAAGTTACCATTAAGAGGAAAGAACGATTTCACCCCTGGGAAGTCGTCCTGGGCCCATTTTGCACACATTGCAGGGGGATGAAAACCTGATGCTGGACTGGGAGTTTGTTTTCCTTCACGCCCTGCAGTTTGTGCCTGAGACTCAGTGCTGTGTGAGGGAGGCTGAGGACATTTTCTACACTTCCTGGAAATGATTTGTCAGGCTCGTCCAGCAATAATTACTGCACTCCTTTGCCTTCATGAAAAATTGATTGGTTATATTTTATTATAGGTTTTTATATGCGTAAATAAGAAACAAGAACAATATGGAGTTGAGATCACTCTAGGCTGTTGAATGTTTTCATTATGGGAAACTTTGAGCATTCTGTTGGTTTTAGAAGATGGCCCATACTCTACTAAACTTCAAAACAGCAGAAGAAATTATGTTGTTTGGTTCCTCAGTGTATGCTATCCTTAGGAAAGATGAGGTTTTAGGTTTGGGAAGAAAGCAGAAGTTGAGAATGAGTACCTCTTATGAAAGAGACACCTCATATGTGCTCACTGTTAAGTTTATTATTCTCATTACAACATAAATAAAGGACAGCAGAAAAAGGACCACTTAAGATACATTCTGAATCATAATAGACCGTGTCCATGCAGTCTTTTCCACGATTTTTCAGATGCTTTAAATGTTTAGAGTTATTATTTGATATAGTTGAAGCACTATGATTTTCTAAGATTATTATTCTGCTTTTGGTGCTTATAAATGAGAAAGGACAGACTTAGGAAATACATAGCAGTAGCAGAAAAAGAAGCAAATCGAGCATTTTGAAGAACTGAAGAATTAAAGGCTATAGTGTTGTAAATTGAGCACAAATATGAATGTTTTGTTCATTCATTCAACAGTTTTTAAAATTAAATGAGTCCTCAGCACCAGGGACTGTGCAAGACATAATAACAAATAATGAAAAAGGTTTGATTGTGGCTTTTTTACCATTAAAAGTCCAGTGAAGAAGATAGACACTGAACAAAAAATTAAATAAAACATTGATTAATGGCTGTTGCTATTCATGATGTAACTGAACTTTAGATTTCCAGTGAGGGGACAGCATGGATTTTAATCTAATCCAGGGTAGAAGGAGACACTGATCTTCTCTTGGGTAACTCATGAGACACAGAGTACAGCGGACCAGCTCAGGAAAGCTAACTTCTGCAGAGAAAGCTGTTTACAGCCAGACAGAAAAGTCTGTGTGAAATACCTGAGACGTGTGTCCAGAACACAGTGGAAACCTATAAATGAGATGTGAAGCGCAGCTGCAGGGACAGGCAGGAGGCTGAGCCCCAGGGCTTCCCAGGTCGTGCAGGGCTTTATCTTCAACACAGTGGCAGTCAATAAAAGTTTTTAAGTGATTAACACTTAAAACTTGATATCTTCAAATTTAAAATGTCATTTTGGCTACTATAGACTGGAAAGAGGGGAGAGTTGTTTTGTGTTGTTAATTCTTTCTCTGTTGAATGACCTGCTTCCGGTCTCTGCTCTAGGTGTCTGAGCCTTGGTATACAAAACCAATGGGAGAAATGAAATAATTTTGAAGACATCTTGGCTCTTAAGTCTGTGACCTGAATTACCCTGACATTTTTCCTTTGTTCCTGTGGCTCAGCAAATTTGATTTCCTTTAACTGTTAGCAATAACTCCTACACCAGCTCTTAAGATAATTTGCTTTTTGAGAACCATGTCTCGAAATTATAAATGTCAGATGCAGTTATGAATTGGAAAAGAAGGAGCAAAATTATCACTTATGCAGATGATGTGATTGTCTCTCTAGAGATTTTAAGCATCACTTAAGAAAATAATAAGAACTACAAAGAGCTCAGGAAAAAAAGGATAGGTACAAATAATCAAGATTTTTTCTTCAAAAAAATCAAGATTTTTTCTATATACCAGCAATAACCAGGAAGAAAAATAGACAAAGGCAATATGTAATAATAAAATACATCTGTACTGGATAAATGGTGGTCCTCCATAACATATGTTCACCTACAAATTGTCAATATGACCTTATTTGGAAAGTGTTTTTGCAGATAGATCTTGAGGTGAGTTTCCCCTGGGTTATCTGGGTAGGCCCTAAATTCAGTGGCGAGTGCTTTTACAAGAGGCAGAAGAGGAGGATATGTGAACAGAAATGAGAGATAGGTCATGCAAAGACAGGGACAGAGACTGGAGTGACGCAGCCATAAACCAAGGGATGCCCGGAGCCATCAGAAGAGTCTTCTAACCCTTAGAGACTTTGGAGGGAGCATATTTGCACTGACACGTTGATTTTAGACTCCTGGCCAGAATAGATTTCTGTTGTTTCAAGTTTCAAGGTTGTGGTAATTTGTGGCATCATCCACGGGAAACTAGCATAGCCTCTAAGGTCCCTAGCTCCTCTCCTCTTGTGTCCCTTATCCTGGTGAAGAGGAAAATTAACCCTTTGGATTATCTGGTTGCTATCTCTTTGCCTCAGGGACTGAATGAACCAATGTGCAGCTGAAATTATTCTCTCCCCAAAGCCCATTGCAAACGACGCTAGTTTATAGGATAGTTAAGGATGAGCTCAAATAATGAAAATCATTCCCTGCATATGAGGCCGTTCTGTGACAGACATCGTACAGCCCTTGACTCTGGAACTTTTGTTCTCTGTGAACAAAAGTGCTGCAGTGAACACCGTTTCATTTTGTACAAGGACATCTGAGAGGTTAGAGAATATATGTTATCCAAACTGAGCAGCACTCTGTGTGTGTAATACACAAAGAATTGGGAGGTAGGAAACTTGCCTTGGAATCCTGCCTATTGAATGAAGCTGCTTGTTTTGGCCTTATTTCTTGTGACGTTTGCTTTCACTCCTTGAACCTCAGATTAGCCATTTATGAGATAAATTTACTCTGATTTGCTTATCAAGTTAGTTTGGCAGATCAAGGGATTTCATGAAATTGATCATGCTTTAGAAAACTATGAAGTATGAAGAAATAGTTAATATTATCCATTTAGTTATTATTATTATTTTAATTATTGTTCAAGTACAGTTTTCTGTCTTTTACTCCCATCCCAGCCCACCCCCCCAGTGCTTCCCACCTCCCTCCCATTCCCTGTTAGTTTTTGTCCGTGTGTCCTCCATACTCGTTCCTGTGAATCCCTCCCCTTTTCCCCTGAAATTCCCTCCTCTCTCCTCTCTGGTCCCTGTCAGCCTGTTCTCTATTTCAGTGTCTTTGGTTATATTTTGCTTGCTTGTTTGTTTTGTTGTTTAGGTTCCTGTTAAAGGTGAGATGATATGGTATTTGTCTTTCACCATTTAGTTATTATTAATAATTATTATCCATGTGCTACAGACTTCTAGCATAACTTCAGTCTGAGAGAGTGCCTTTGAGGAGAGTGTAGACTCACAAATCTCGCTGTTGCCATGTGCTCAGGGAGAGAGTTGCTCGAGGTCAGTGCTTCTCCCGCTGGCTGGCCATTAAAGTCATCTGGGGAGCTCTGAGAAACACTCCCAGGCAAATCCAATAGCAATTTCTTAGAAAAGGTTTGCACTTAGGTGCTTTTAACAGATGCCTGGATAGTACTAGTGCGAACAAGGGCCAGCAAGCATCATGTATTGGTCACTAAGGCCTCTGAAACTCTCACATTCAAAGTTCCTTTGGCTCTTTGCTATTAATCTTATTCCTGTACTTTCTGCCTTGGTATTGTGATATTGTGATTGTTGTGGAAAAATTGCAAAATCATCTAAGCAAAGAGCAGCAAAAATACAGTTATTTGGAATTCTCCATCTTATGTGATAGTAAGCACCTAGGTCTTCTCAACTCAGATGATTGTTATCGTGGTTGAAAGAATTCTAGTTGTCTGTTTGGGTGTTGTTTTAATTTTTCATCAGAAATAAGGGACATAATGAAACTAATTGTGTGTCTTACGCTTCCGCAGTTGCCTGACATAGTTTACAGGTGCTACGATGCCCATTCTTTTTCCTCCTTGATCTTCATTTCTTCTCTGCTCTTTCCTTTCCCTGTCTGCCTCTTCTCTCTCCTCTCAGCTTTCCTTCATCACCTCTTTTTTGGTTCTCACAACTTTATTCTTTTCACTCTTTCCTCCTCTTGACCTCACTTCCTCCTGGTCACAAAGTTATGCTAAGTTCTTACTTCACACTGGCTATTCCAGAGCTATGGAAACAAACAAACAAAAAATAGCCCCCCCCCAAACAAAAATAAAACAAGCAAATAAAAAAACCCAAAGAAATGGAGTGTTGCCCTCAAAAAAGGATTTCATTCTTACTGGGTTATGGAATCAAAAACATATTTACAGTGTCATTTTGTACCTTGATGATGAATTCATGAAGTAGGAGCATCAAGGGAGAGGAGTCTGATTCTCTCTGGAGAGTCAGTGAGGTTCACCAGAGGGGTTGCCAGTAGACAGAGGAAGTGTCCAGGAAAAGCTCTTCCAAACGAAGCTGGTAACTTTTGCAAAGATCATCAGGACACCAGACAGAAGGACCAGTTCAGGGAATTCATAGTAATTCCAGTATGCCAAAGCATGAGTTATTGAGAATAGAATGAGATATTAAATTATTAGTTAATTAGGGACTAAATAGTAAGGATAAGGATAACATAAAAAGGGGTTTAGACTTGAATTACTCACATAAATTTCTGTTAGCCTTTGTTTCTTCATCTATTAAGCATGAGCATAATATCCACCTCAGAAAGTTGTGTGAAGATTTAAGAAAATACCTGTCAGGGTTTCTGATGTATAGTAAGTGCTCATTTAATGTTTCCCTTTCCTGTAACCATACCTTAACATCTTTAGATCTCAAATTGTCCTCTAACCTCTACCCACAATTACAGTTTGTTGAAAAAATAATCCTCTTTGAGAGGTCGGATAGAAAAGCATCAAGACTTTTTTCTCTTTTGACATATAATGAACTAAGTATTTTCCCACTTTTAAAGGTCACCAATTGGGTAATGAAGTAGAAGAACTCTTTGTATCTTTGAGCAGAAAAAGTCTAGGCAATGGGAGGGGAAGAAATGACCTTTCTGAGAAGCCTTTGCAGTAGGGACTCCCTTTCTGAGTGTAGTCATCCTATATTTTACTGCAATTCAGTGTATTGAGAATGTTCATGCTGAAAGCATTGCCCCTGAGAAGAGTTAATTCCAGGTCAGTTCACCCCTTATTTATGAGAATTCATTGAAGTCACAATTCAAGTCTGGTGTGACTACCCTTTAGAACTTTTCCAGGGTATGTTGAGCAGCATTTCCTAAGTTTTCTATATGAGATACCTATTGGTGCAAAAGAGTGTAATGTACATCTCAGCTTTTCCTTAGATACTGCTCCCAATTCTTATTTTTGTATATTTTCACTCCAGTTTTTTTCCCGTTCTGTCTCCTCTGTCTCATGTCTGCTGAAGATTGTAGTTTTCTGGCTGTCAGCCACTCAGTCTCATTTGAAAGGAATCTAAAAATTCTGCACACTTCCCAATCAGGTGCAGAATGAACATGCTGAAGTTTTTTTCAGATTGTGTTTGTTTTTCTCATGTCCCTATGGGTGAGGACATATGGAAAAATTTAGCTGAGGTTCACATACTGGGCTTGGGGGAGACCATACTGTGACATTCTTCATCTCTCTGGTTGCTGAGCTTGATTCAGCTGATTCGCTGGCTGGGGGAACAGAGTTGCATCCCTTCAGCACTGATGTACATAATTTGAACTGAGGGCTCATAGACTGTTGGAAGGGAAAAGAAATACTGAAGTTAATTATGTCCAACCTGCTCATTGTAGATGTAAGAATTACGAGGCCTGGGTCACTGGGTGGCCTTCACCAACATTTGCCTAGAAACTAACTTTAATTTTGGAATCACATACTTTGTAAGTGTGTGAAACAATGTGGTTTGGGAAAGGAAGGAAGAGAGAAAGAGGGAGGGAGGAAGGGAGGGAGGGAGGGAGGGAGGAAGGAAGGAAGGAAGGAAGGAAGGAAGGAAGGAAGGAAGGAAGGAAGGAAGGAAGGAAAGAAGGAAAGAAGGAAAGAAGGAAAGATAGAAGGAAAGATATTTGGATAGATATGGCTCTGAATCCCAGCTCTGCTCCTGTCTGGGGCTGTGAGCTTGTTGACAGGACTGTTGCATGGATTGTAGATAATTTATATGCAACACTTCACACATTTTAGACCCTCAGTGAAAGTTACTTGGACCATTGACTAGGGGGGATGTCTGAAGAACTTGGGAGCTGCACATTGCAAACCAGTATGAGGCATGATAATCCATTTTGTTAATTGACTTGAGAGTTATTTCTGGAAGACTTATAAATGCTTGCTGGAAATCCTTTGTGAGTATTAACTTTACTCTCTAACTTGAAAGGAATTCATTGCTTGCCTCCCCTGTATTTATATTTTAAAGAAAATAATGAGAAAGAACTCTGTAAGTTTCTTGAATTATCTTCAGAGAGAAAGACCCTGAAATCTGAGTAGGATCAACACTTTTATTTTCCTTATAAAGAGAGTCCAGACTACAGGCAGACTTTCTGAGATCAGAGCCACTTCCTAGGTTATGTGGACACCAGGTAGTTCTCCCTGCAAACAACTTGCTGTTCACCCAGGTGAATGAACTCCTGTCCTTTATCCTCCTCAGCACATCACAAGAACCAACCTGTTCTTGAGAACTGGTAGTTCGCGAAGCACTTTCATGTTTATTGGCTCTTTGTTGACTCTAAAAATAATCTCAGGTAGACAAAGGAAAGATATTTCTCTTTCCCAAATTTCTAATTTTTCCAACTTTCTTATTTTGTAAATACGAAAATTTATCAGGAATATCTGCATTATTAGAGTATTTCAGTGACCTTGCATTCACGTTCTTCTGCATTATTTGTTATACTTTCATGTGAGCCCAAATGGTTCCCTGAGCTTCCATGATCTGAGTCCTACCTGCCACTTTGCCTCACCACCTGCACCCATCCTTCCAGTCCACATTTTGCACTGTAACCATCATGAACTCTTGCACTTGATCTCAAATTGGTCTGTAGCTGGGCTGGTGTGTGGGTGAAATGAATTTATGTATATTAAAATGCTTAAGATCATAGTTAACATGCAGTTCCAGCATAATAAGCATTACCCTTTATTATATTATTCATGTTCCCTCTATCTAGAAAATCCATTTGACCCTTCTGTGCCTAACTAACTCTTACATTTCATTTAAGACATCCCATGTGCCACCTTTTGTGTGAAACATTTAATTACTCTGTACATATTGACTTATCTGGTCTTGTGTGTTTTCACAGTATTTCTTATTTATTGTGATCCCAGAACTTACACTGTTTTGTGGCTGTCATTGTCATTTCCATCTCCCATTCTGGGTTCTAACGCAAACCCATCTTATTTTGTGTCTTTATTATATGCCATGTCATTTGCATCATTATAAACTTGGGACTGGTCCAGTGCCTTTTAGGGAATGCTTAATAGGAACTCTGGCTTGAACTAAACTCTTTTTTTCTAACTAACTAAACTGGAAAGTCAATGAGAAGAGAAACCTTCTCAATCCCTTTAAATTCCCCATAGCTCTTTTAGCACAAGGACTTGACCTACTGGGCACTTGCTCTTTCCTGGTTTTCCAATCCCAAATTAACTTCCTATCATATGAACCTTCAAGATTCAGACAACTCCATGTTCCACATGGGCCTTTGCATCACTCTTTTCAGACATGGAGGTCATGGGCCAGGTATCTTGGCATCTTCTAGTAAGAGGAACCAAATGCCTCCAGCTTCCAGCGTATTGAGAGGCAGAATGTTCACAGGGCCTATGTTCTCTCTTCTTTGCTTCCTTCACAAGGGGAAAGCAAATGCCCGAGGCTCCTCCTGCCCAGAGCACCACCTCTCATTCTTGTCACTGTGTAGTTATTTGACTTCCCCTGAAGGAGATTAATTAACCGTAAAGCCAGCATGTACCTAGGCTCCCTGATTTTGGTTCAGTCATGGTATTTTGGGACTAACTGGAGACAGTGCAATTGATTTAGAACATATGTGGGCTTCTCAGGAAATCCTCTGTAGAAGTCATCAATAATAATAATTAAGAAACTCTCTGCTTGCAGGCTGACATAAATATAATTATGTGGGTGATTTCAGCTTTAAACACGAATGTGCTTCCTGTTTGGGATCCCAAAAGAATCTGTGAACTATCCGTCTAATTATTTCTTGTAAAAGATGTCAGGAATAATAAAATGCTTCAAACAGATTTACTAAAGGACTTGGACTTCAGGAAATGTAAAAAGTAAATGCATGTTTACATATTTTCTCTGTCCAAAACTATCAAAAGGAACTAAAAGTATCAAGAAGATAAAAAAAAAGAAAGAAAACACCATTAACCTTTAACCCCACAGAACGGGCACCTCCATATCACTAAGGAGGAAGAAAATTTTTTAGATACAGTATCATTTGAATCAGAGAGAGAACATCACTTGCTAAAATTAGACCAAAGAAAAATCTGCCTTTACTAAGAGGCAGAGGTGACTTCTAGCTCATAGCTATTTAACTTTCTTCCAAGAAGTAGTAGACAATGACACTTAAAAGAAGAAATGATTTTAAAGATTGAAAAATAGATAAAATTATCATTATTTGTATGTGAAATGATTGTATACTTAGAAAAGAAAAATGCAAATCTATTTTAAAAATTAGAAACAGTTTTGAGGGAATTTATATATTAAAAATAATTTACACAAAAATTTTCTTAAAGAGTTGGCAATATAAGGCTTTAAATTATTTATTAATAGAGAAAATTTAAAAAATCTGTAATCTTAATATAAGCCCAATAAAATATTAATTGATATTTTTAGAAGTAGGTAGAAAAGTGAGAATGGGTAGCAAAAAGCAACACAGTGAAAATGGAGAAAATCTATGCGTAACAAATATTTGTGTGTGTCATGATGCTATAACAAATTTAAATGTTTTGTTCTGGTCTCTTTAAAGAGAGACAGATTTTCAAGTACAGGAAATAAAGAGTCTATCAATAAACTACATTGTATGGAAATATAAGAATATTTAATAAGGGTTTTAGATAACCAATTTCCACTTGGTTTTAAAAAAAAGATCAAGCTATATTTCCTAACTCACATTTACATTAAAGTGTTTTTGATTACTTAAGCTTTTGAATTTAAATATAACAATCAGAAAGGTATCCTCAAAAGAAGGGAAAGAACTTTATAAGAAAATTTGATCCAAAGACAAAATAAAATATAAAATTTTCAGATGACAATTTGGAAAGATTTTTTTTTGTGGTAAAACTATAATCCTAAATCAAAAGATGGGGGGGGGAGACTGCTATATGTAGTATATGAAGAGAAAGGGTTAATTTTTATGCTGTATGAATGTTAATATGATTTAAAATCTTCATGTATAAAACTGTAGGAGACTGTTCTTCGTGGCATGGGCCCAGCTCCCACTGGGAAACGCACAGGACCCATGCCCACGGATAGGTTCTCCTGTGGGGGATCTGGCCTGCTATGTACCTAGGCCGCTTTGACTCTCGCTTTTTGCTAAAAACTCCCAGACCCCAGAGGTAAACATTTATTGCAGAGTAACTTCCTAAAATCCACGCTAAACCTTCCAAGGACGAGTGTAACCCATTCAGTCATTTTTGCCTTTTCATTTGCAAATATTGCTCTTCTGTGATGTGATTAGCAGCATGGGCTCCTTTGTTTTCTGTAAAAGGTAATCACCTAAAGCAACCTATGCATAATAAATGAGGACAATCATGTAATGTGCTGAGAAACCCAATAAAGGCCGGTCATGGTGGAGGCCAGGGCTTTTGCTCCCCTTGAGAGAAAAGCCATGATGCCCTTTTCCTCCACCGGATTTGGTAATCCGTGTGAATGTCTCATTTTCATCCATAATGACGCAGACACTTCAGGCCGGTGTTAGTTACCTTCGAACAACCATCCTGCATTCCTCTTTAGTTACATAACCTTCATTCCTAGCTGGTTATATTGCCACCTAGGTAAAAAATAGCATTTTCCAGCCTCTTCTTTAAGTAAATTATGGCCATGTAAGAAAAATCTCTGCACTGAATGCAAGTGAAATATTTGGTGTCACTTTCAGGGAATTCTGCTTAAAAGGAAGGTGGTTTTCTTTTTGCACTTTTTGTTTTAAAAGAGGAAGGGAAGTTAAGGGGGCAAAGGGGGAGGGATTTGGAGGAACAAATAGGAAGGACACAGGGACGAGAACTAAGGGGGGTGGAAATGGGAGGGAGGTGGGGAGCAAGGGGCGGGGGAGGCTGGGATGGGAAAAATAGACAAAAAACTGTACTTGAAAAATAACTAAATAAAATTTTTAAAAAAAGATGGACATAGAGAGCTGAAACTCCAGCAGCTATCTTGAATCATGGGGTTGAACCACTTTCCAAGGATAGGAGATAGAAGAAGTTTGGAAAATTATATCATGGAGTTGATATATAAAACCTTCCTGGAATGAGTAATTTTAGACTTTTCTATAGAGGGAAAAATTCACTTGATTGAAGCCATGGTTAAATGTGTGTGTGTGTGTGTGTGTGTGTGTGTGTGTGTGTGATATAAAACCGAACCTAATCCTTATTGATATGCATTATAGGGGCTCCATTCTGAGCTAAAATAAAGCTGTGAGGCTACTTTACTTTAGGAGGTTCTGGGGAAAAGCCCATGTTCTTGCTTCTATATTTACCCACATTTCTTGGTTTGTGGCTCCCTTCCATCTTCAAAGTCAAAAGTAGCCAAGTTTTTCTCACATTTCATTACTGTGACACCTGGATTCCCTTTTTCACTTCTACTCATGTGATCAGACTGGGCCCATCCAGATAATCCAGAGTCTCACTAACTCAAGATCAGAGGATTAGCACCTTAATTCCCTTTGCAACTTTAACTCCTCCCTTGCCATGTAACATAACATATTCACAGGTCCCACAACATACGTACATAAAGCATGTGTATACCTGCCTTCTTAGGCCAAAAGACAGTTACTGGGAGATATTTTGTATTATTATTGTGGCCCAGTATTTCATCATGGCTGGAAACATTTACCTTAGGTAGACATTGCTTCTTGGAAATTTTCCTGACTTCTCTCACTCTGGGGCTATGTTCCAGAAAAGTTGGGCTCCTGTCAAATGAAATCATATGTTAAATATTGAACTAAAAAATGAAAATAACCCAATGCAAAAGGAATCACCTTATATTCTAAAATGAAAAAGACAGGGTAAAAACATTATGCTTTGTGTAATCATTTATATATGAAGAATACTAAAATATGCTTAAAATATTTATGTTGCTTAGTATAATTTGGTGGATTTGTGATTATCTTGTTTTTTTCTCATAGTTATATCATCATTTTAAATTAACATATATTTGTCATGACATAAGAAAAAACATATTACATCAAAAGACAATAATTACCTTTCTCAAAGTAGTGTTTTGCATTCTGAAGCTCTCATCCAAAAAGCTAAAGTCACTGCTTAAATTTACGTAATGTTACTTGCCCTCTAAGCTTTCCCTTCTTCCAGAGAACATCATATGTTCCTCTTGTATGATGCTCTCATTGAAATCGTCTGTCTATGCCGTCAATCCATGATGATTTTGAGAGAAGAATTTTACTGAGTTCTCTGCTCAGCCCTTAAAGCGGCACCTTCATCATGCTCAGAATTTAATACTTTCTTGTTTAAAGTATAAAAAAACCTGTTTTATCTTGTGTTCAGACACCAAACAAGAGCCTGTTTGATTGTTGACTTTTTCTCTTGGAGACATTAGAACCCCTGGTGTCAGATTCCTGGGTTTAAATTCTGCTCTACTAGCTGGATCACCTTGGACAAATTACTTTAGTCTATTGGCACCTGGTCAGGGAAGAGAGAGCATACTCAAATTTAATGTAGAAACTAGTTACAAAGTGTGAGCTGGGAGTAAGAAAGTCATACAGGATTGTGTAGTACCCCAGGGTTAGTTCTTGCTGAATCTCTTTACCAACCTGAAACCTGAAGGGACATGTGGAAGAAGCATTTACCCGGAGACAAAGAAAACTGTCCAAAAAAAGGGAACCATGACCCTAGGTTGAAGTACGAAGCAGTTTGCCATGCTTGTTCAGAAAAAGATGTTGGGGAAGAAATAATTTCCCCTCAGGTCTTTACCTGAGGTTTCCTATTGCTTTGAATGCAGTGGTAAGCCCCAAAGCAAAAGGGCATGTGCAGGCATATTGATGGAGAAGTCCAGAGCAGTATAAGAGTGGGTACCAGTGAAAGGGCAAGAAGATGTCCAGTATGTCAGCTACCTGTATTGCCCTGGTCACTCATCCATAATGGGGGTAGAGAGAGAAATTATAGTCTTTTTCTTATAAAATTGTTGTGAAAATTGAATCAATTGACACATGTCAAGAGCTTAGAACAGCACATGAAACATAGCAAACACTCAATAAACATTAAATATTGATATTGTTTTTCTCTGCTCACCGTGACTTATGCTACATTTATTCTAACACCTGTTTTCCAGCCTATTTTTGACATTGAACTATTTTTTTTATGAGTCCACCTGGACCTTTGATTTCTGGATAAATGTTAAATTATTAAAGAAAGAGACCATTAGACTGAAGTGTCTCTAATGTCTTGCAGCCTACTTAAGCAAACCAAACCTACGCCTGTAAATGCCTCAAGGTTAGGAAATTGAATGCTAAGAACAACCAATCACAGCAGCCAATTAGGCTTTTGCCCAGTGTGGTGCCTGCCTAGGCTGTAACCAATCAAATAATTTCCTTGCTTTGTATGTGCATCTCCTCTATGAAAGTCTTTCTCCTGGTTCCTGTTGGTGGAGCACTTCTAACCACACTTCCGGTTTGTTGATGCCCTGTTGACACAAGGTTTCCACAAATAAACTCTTAAGTTTTCCAAAGTATTCCCCAGTAGATCCTTCAACCATACCTTGTTTACCCACCATCACATCTCATCACATCTCATTCATTCTTTCTGCAGACCACAATCTCAGTCCCTTGTTCCTGCACAGATATTAACAGCCTTCATTTTAACATATTACGCAGTCTGTTTGCTGTCTAGGACTCTTCTTCATAAGTTTTCAAAATGTAAGTCAAATCGTTACCCAGGTGTTATTTTACAGCCACTCTCATCATTCTGTTTTTCACACAGGCAGATAATTATGAAGACCTTTGTTAAAGGTCTTTATTCCTTCAGCACAATATGTGTTTTTGAAATATATTCACAAAGATTTTATTTCATCTTCATGAGGACCTTTAGAGGTTGGCAGATCAAGCATAATTACCCCATTTTACAGGTGGGAAGATGGAGGTTCAGAAAGTTGGAGGTTACTGCTCAAGCTCACAGCCAGTCAGCATTGGACCATGGATTGGAGTTAGGTCTCTTGATTCCACTGAACTTTGACGGGGCTCTAGTGCAGAGCCAGACTGGATCTTAGAGGTCGTATTTTAATAACTGAACAAATGTGTGCATTTCTGGCCAGCTTTATTGGCTTACTGGCTAATCTGGGCATCCTTCCTTAGTGAGCTTCTTTGGTGGCAATGCTGAAAATAAAAACCTACGTGACAGAGGGTTCAGGTCTCCTTCACCTTTGCCTTCTGGGCTGTGTGTGAGTCAAGCTGTTGTCCTTTTCACAGGCTGCATATACAGAAATGAATAAATGGTTAAGGTACACCTTTTCAAGCACACGTTTTTCTTCCTCCGTGACCCTGAAATTACTAGCTGGCAGCGAGCCAGGGGGATTTAGGCTGGAGCATGCACTGAAACAGAGCAGAAATAAAGGTTTTAATAATGTAGATAGGACAAAAAATAAATTAAAAAGAATGATTAGAGTGAAAAAAACCCCTCAAAGGAATAGCCTCCCAACTGATTTGTTCCCAGTGCTGAGCCAGCTTTCTAAGACCGTTTAGATCTTTTACATCTGTGGTGATTGGAACCTGGGGGTGGCTCTGCAGAGTGACTTTAAATGGATATTTCAGGATGGGGTTGAGAGTGGTGTTGGCCCTCTAGCCTTTTCCACTTGCTGTGAATGTCCTTACACTAGCGTTTCAAGGACAAGTTTTCCTAACAGAAAACCATCCATGGCTCAAAAATAGTTTAAATACTACTGACCTCATCAAATGCTCTCCTATTTATAGAAAGATGTAGAGCTGTATCTATGTTTTCCTAACTAGTTTATAGAAGAGCCGGCTCTGGGAAGGTAGTGACAGACTCAAATATCTATACAACAAAATAACTTAAATGAGTGAAGTTTGCCGGGAGGACGATGTACAAGACAGCACCGCTCATCCTCCTCAAGGAGTCTGACCATCACCACACAACTGTGCATGCTCACGGCCACAAGATCTTTTGAGTTTTTAATTTTTTTTCAAAAGAACCTCAGAGATTGGATTTTCTTGTGAAATAAGAAAAGTTTTTAGATGTTGTTAACCAGTTCCATTGTTGTTTACACACTCTCTTGATAAAATAAAACCCATCTTGTCTGTGAGGTGGGACTGGTGGTAAGACCCTGAGTTGAGAGCCCTGCTCAGAACTGGACTCCCAAGCTCATGCTTTGTTCTTTGCATCAGATGATCATTGACTTCACTTGAGCTGTGAGCTCTGAAACCTCGGAAGGGTTGTCTTCTGAAGCATCTGGGAAAATACCCTCAACAGCAAATCAAATGGTGGAGATTCTGCACAGAGAAAATCCCTCAGTGCATGCTCTTTCCCCAGACATACCCCAACCATCATCCACCCACCCACCCACCATCAGGCAAAAGTTACATGCTTTACAAGGCATACTGCTCTGGATTGAAATGGAAAAGTTATTGCCTACGGAGACTGTACATCATATTTTCTCTTTGAAAGGCATTGCAGAATACTCTAAAGGGCGCATGCTTGGGAGTGAAGTAACACTCACTAGCAACCTACCCTTGGGCAATGTACTTAAAGAATCTCAAAGTCCATTTTCTCAATTACAAAACAAGGATGGCAGTACTTAAAGAATGGAATTGTTACGAAGATTAAATAATATAAATTTCAAGTACAGGGGTCAGCCACTTAATTGCATTTCTTGTTGATATTATTATAATAATCAAATATTGTTATAAAGTTTTGATGGTGCCAGTCCACGTGGCACCAAAGGCTGTGGCACCCTCTTCAGGACTTTGGAATGTCTGGGCGTACAAGTAGAAATGTAGCACAAAACATGAAGGATTCTCTGGAGATGTACCAAGGGACCTGAAGTTCAACATGAGCTCATGGGAAACTAAGAGAGGGGACAGGAATTTTTCTGGAGTGAAGGAGCCAAAGAGCAGGCAGGGTAGAAATACAGCAGAAAGAAACCTCAGAGGTTGGGAAGTCAAGGTCAGAGACTGAAAGGCTCACATTTTAGAGTTTAGATGTGGGGAAACTTGCTACAGAAGTGAGGCATTTTGAGAAGCCTTCCCTGCTGGACTAAGGTTGGTGATACTGAATGGAAGAGTCAAGATCCACAGCAAACCTGCAGAAGCCACTGTGCTTTATCCTGTCTGTACATGGGCGCAGGTTGGCCATTTTCAGGACACAACTCTTGTGTGGTAAGCACACGTATCCTTTATGTATTTTAGATATGTCTTTGCCCTATTTCATGAAACTGTCCATTTTTTAACCCTTAATTTTCTGTAGCAACTATGAAGAGGATACTACTAAGAAACAAAAAAGACTTATTATGAACAGATTATGAACAGTGTTATTGTTGCTCAGTTCCACTAGCCAGGCACAGACTTAATGGTGATAGAGTAGAGTGTCGAAAAGGAGGCAGATAAAACTTATTCTAAACCCCATTTATTATCTGGAGTCTCAGAGTCTTTTCTTCTCTGCAAATTTGCTTTCCCCTCTAAAAGTCTCCATCCTTGAGACGTGCTTGAAATGAAAGCCAGTTCTTGCTAGACTTGCAGAAATGCTGTGCAGGCAGGCAGGGCCCCTGGGAGAGGCCATCTCATCCATCAGACCCACTGGCTTTGGGAAGAGGGAGGCCTGTGGATAGTCAGGTGATGAATCCCAATAGCTGGCAGCATCCAGCTTATAGAGAATGAAGGATGCTGGTGCATATGTGGTAACTGCTGGCGCACAGCAAAACAGGGATTCTTAGGTCAGCCCTACTCTACACTGAAGCAGAGCACACACAGATAGGGGACAGATTGTTTTCTGCTTCTGGAGGCAGATCACCACATCCAAATGCAAGGAGAACAAAAGTGAGAAAGATGGAGCCAGTGTGAGAAGTCAGGTTTTTCAATAAGCAAATTTCTGCTTTAATAGCAGAGGAACTATAAATAGCATGAGAAGGATATTTGGGCCAGATTTCTGCCCTCCCCTCTGCATGTGACCCAGGTCAACTAGGTGATTCAATTGGACAAATTTACTGAATACTAAATGGCAGGTTCTGGGTTTGCTGTTGGGAATAAGCCCTGAGCAAGATGGACATGATTTCTACTATCAGGAAGCATAGTGTCCAGGGCTGGATTATAAAAATAAAAATTTCAGTGTGATACAATAAGTATCATAGGACCCCTGAATGGGGTCCTACCTCTAGGTGTATTTACCTGTATGCTTCACAAATTTCATTCACAACTTGTATTAGTTTCGTAAGACTGCTTTAACAATGGACCCCTTGCTGGGTGGCTTAAAACAATGGCAATGGATCCTTTCACATTGTGGAAGCCAGAAATCTGAAGTCAAGGTTTTGGCAGGGCCATGTTTCCTCGGAAGTTTCTAGGGAAGAAACCCTTTTTTGTTTCTTTCAGGTTCTAGTGGGTCCAGGTATTCTTTGGCATAAGGTTGTGACTCCAGTCTCTGCCCATGTCATTACAAGGCTATCCTCTCTGTGTCTCTGTCTGTGTTTTCTCTTCTTATAAGAATTGCAGTCACTGCACATAGGGCCTACCTTAATCCAGTCTGACCATTTTAATGTAAGTCCATCTGTAAAGGCCCTATTTTCAAATAAGGTTGCATTCTGAGATTCCAGCAATTAAAACTTGAACATGTATTTTGGGGGGACACAACTTAATGCCTTATACAGCCTAGGGCTTTTTTTTTCAACTGTGTGTGGTTATTGACCTTTTACCATTGTCTTTTTCCAGCCTTGGTTAGCCCTTAGGACAATTTATCTGACTTGATGCTCAGTCTTCCTGAAATATGTAGAACTTGGCTCTCATTATCTCTGCTTCTTTGTGCTTTTAGTGGAAGACTTGTTTCCCTCTCAAATGTAATTGGTGGCTCATGTGATGCTAATGTCCTGGAAAGGTCCACTTTAGACCCAGGTGGAGACCAGATCCTGTAAGGCTTGGTGAACAAAGCAAATAAGGCAAACTAACAAGGTCATGTGAGCTTAACAAACGACATACAAAGGAAAGTGGCCCATGAGGAAGTGATACAGGGTGCAGCCAGGGCCCCCCCCCCAAAAAAAAATATTTGGAAAGGTGTCCAGAATTCAAAGTGTATAGAAATATTGGAGAGACATATAAGATGTCCTCACCACCCCCCCACCCCCCCACCCCCCCCCCCGCCCAAGGGATGAATGGAGCCAGGCCATTGAGAGCTGTTTTGCATAGCAACAGTTTTGCAACTAACCTCTGGAATGGTTATTTAACATATCTATAACCTTTAACTGGTTTCATAGATATGTTAAATAGCTGTGGCCAAGTTTGGGGGGAGAGAGATAGAACTAGCAGGGTCGGAGGATGGGGCTAGGGGACTCAAGATGGAACTAGCAGGGACTGAGGATGGAACTAGGGGGACTCAAGATGGGAACTAAGGGCTGCTCTCCGGAGTGAGTGGACTGAGACTCAGGAGGATGTAACTAAAGTCTGGACTCCTGAGTGAGGAGGGCTTGAACTCAGAATGTAACTAGGGTCTGGGCTCCGGAGTGAGAAGGCCTGTGTGGGAGCTTGGAAAAGACTGGCTCCAAGACACGAAGGGTCCCCGCTTGGCCAGATGAGAGAGAGAGCCACGCGGTTTCAGCAGAGTGAGGATCCCCTCTAGGTGAGGTGAAAGAGGGAGCCACGTGGTTTTGGCAGGGTGCGGACCCCCTCTTTCCCAGGTGAAAGGGAAAAACCACGCAGCTTTGCCAGAATGGAGATCCCTGCAGCCAGGTGAAGAAGAAAGCCACATGCTTTTGGTGGAGTGCGGACTCCTGCAGCTTTGGTAGAAGAGGCCCACGCGGCTTTGGGGTGCCCCCTTTGGCCGCGGGGCCTGAAAAGCAACAGAGACTTTGACTGGAACTGGGTACAAAGGACTCTTGCCAGTGGACCATGAGAGGGTACCACAGTACTTTGGATTAACTCGAGATCCTGCCTGCACGGTGACACAGCTGACGGCACCAGCGGCCTGAAAAAGGGACGTGTGCTCTTTTCCTGATTTACGGTACCCGGAGTTGGGACAGTGGGAGAAGGGAGCGCTGTGTGGGTGTAGGTGTACAGCCTAAAGGACTTTGATATTTTAGTGGTGGCATTAGGCCTGAATAGCATTAAATAAACATTTTGTTTCCTTTTCACAAATCTCTGGCATTAAGAGATGTGTTTGCAATTGAGCGGACAGAAGGGCCCAGTAGATTTTAGTATTTTGGTTTTTGGGAGGGGCCCCTGTTGTACAGCAGTTTTGGGCATCCCTAGGTGGGCCAAATATTGTATTGCCCCTCCCTCGGACCTCTTGTTCGGTAACAGAAGGGCTCCTCTAGGAAGGACTCCGTTTCTAGCCCCACTGAAGATACCCCATATTTTAACCAAATAGTGCTTTACCACATAATGCTTTGTGAACTCCTATTTCAAAATCGCATCTTTTGGGGATCGACTCTATTTCATGAAATGAAATCTCAGTACAATAAAATTTCCACACATCACTCTGGTAATACAAGGAAGAAAATAGCATGCTTGCCTCACCTACCTGGATGCAGCCAGTCAGAACACTGCTTTCTAGGATTATTTATACAAATACTCTAAATTCCACAGCTCAGGGATATTCGAAGTCTTCTCCAAGATTTTGGTAAACACACAAGAACTAACCATTCTATTTTCAGTTCTTGACTTTAAGTGGTCCCAAGTAGAACTAAAAATAGAACTAAATCTCTTTACCTCTTTGTAAGGGAAACCCAATGGTACTCATCATTGTTTTGTTGTAAGGGAGTGCATGGAATTCTAGAATTCATTCTCTCTTCCCCTCCCCCTCTCCCTCTCCCTCCCTCTCTCTCCCTTTCTCTCTCTCCATACTCCTCTTTCCTCCTATTAAGCAAAAAGTTTTTGTTAGATTTAGGCAGGCCTGGGAGGAATGGAAAATCACCAGGTGAGAAAATGGCACCGTGGGAAGCTGCCTGTAGACCCTACCCAGGAACATTAGGATCTGGGGTTGGCTTATCTGGCATAACAGGATGCAGCTTTCACCCAGCAACCAGCTCTACCCAATCAGACTCTAGTACTGCAACTGCAGGTTTTTGCATTTAAAAACCCTGATCTAAGAACAACTGAGTGAGTCCCAGCCTCCCTTGGTTGGCCCCACTTTCCTTTTAACCTACCTTGGTTAGCTCCACTTTCCCTCTTATTCCCGCTAATAAACCCTGCTCTCCTTAGCTCGCTACATCCATCCTGTTTCTTGAGGAACTCTGACCTAACAGTTTTTTGTATCTGAAGCCACAGCATCAGTCCTAACTATATCCTTTAGGAACTCACCTATGTCAAGGCACCATTTTCCTATATATTTTTTACTATAACTACTAGTGTTTCCTCCTACCAGATGCTAAAGAATAAACATTTCTTCATCTCAGTATCCTGAGATTGAGAACCATTATGATTTTAAGGGTGTAATTTGCAGGCTTCAAATATTTTACATTACAACCTATTACCATCTTCCCTCCACCAAGTTGTTACTTCCTGTTAAAAAGAAATGGGACTTTAAAGACATCTCTGGCATTTATTAGTATTTTGGTAATTTGGGAGTTAAATATGTAGAAAACATAATTTCACTGGTTACTCCTGTTTAAATACTTCTGTAACATGAATGAAAAGCAAAGGAATATTTGACTTAAGTGTTGTTGGTTCTTTTTGGCTGATCTTGAAAAACTGACATCCCTCTGAGTGACATTAACAAACAGTCATAGTGTTTCTGTTGTATTCTAGGCTGTATTTGAATAGCAAAACCTGTATTGATACCATGCCTCTTCTAAAGAGAGGGTTGTGTTACCAGAGGGGTTCATACATTACTACATAATGAGGTAGAATGGCACACACTCAGTTGTTCTTAATTCTGACTGCACATTAGAAACTTCGGTGGGAGTGGAGTTTTAAAACCTACTGTGGTCCTAACCACACATCAGAGATTCTGATTTAATTAGGTTGATCTGGGATCCAGGCATGGGGAATATTTAAAAACTCTCCAATTGATTCTCATGGGCAGCTAAGGTCGAGACACATTGGTAACAGGACAGTGCTTCACCTGGGGAGTTTGTTAAAATGCAGATTCTGATTCCGTAGGCCTGGGTGAAACCCTGACATTCTGCATTTAGATGGTGCCCGGCTGGAGGTGCTGAGGAACACTCTTGGAGTAACAGGGATGGTATAGAATTGGCATTATCTTTCAAATGGGACAAACCTGAGTCTGATGTTCAGTTTGCTGACTGGCTTTGTCATATCTCTAAAATGCAGTGCACGTTAATCCTGTCTTCTATAAAGTGAAAATAAACCTACATTTCAGGAATGAATGGAGTGAATGAAAGGTAGATGGAAAGGGACTGGCAGTGAGTAGTGAAATAAACGCTACTTCCACTTCACTTCCTCCTCTCCACCTTTCCAAGGGCCTCCAGCCAATGAAAGGGAAAGGGAAAGAAAAGGGCTGTTGTCTGGAGTGTGGTTGCTATGGGAACATTATTCTTCAGAGGAAAGGGATGGAGGGTGTTAGTAATCCCAGTGGCTTAGTGACTATCAACATACGTGTCTGAAAAAAGTGTCCTGGGATCACAGTTTTAAGGAGAAATTTTTGAATTTTTTAAGTATAAAATATACTTAGAGCCAGCTTTCTTATCTTTTCTTATGTTGGTCCTCCTATCTAAAATGCCCACTTCTCTATTCAGGGAAGTCACCTATTTCAGGTAATGAGAGGTTGCTAAGCAGGTATTTTAGGGGAGTTTGAGTGCATGGGTTATAACAGTGGGCCCAGTTGGGGGATATGCCAAACCAAGGCGGAAAGATGCTGGAGGCCAGAGTGTTCACACCAGCTTGATTTTGGACCATTGCAGTGGGAAGGCCTGAAGGATCCTTCAGGCAGTGGGAAGGCCTGAAGGATTTGGTAACACTGCATAAATGTAGTATTTTTGAAGCAAGCTGCTTGCATTGGGGAAGGATCAGAAGAATGAAAACAGGAGAAGGAACTGCCAATTACTTGGTATTATTTACTGATTGCCAATTGTGTGTGGGAACTCCACAATCGATGGAGGAGATACATAATAAATAAGACATGTATCCTTCCTTGCCTCATGAAACTCAGAGACAGAGTGTAACCAGTGATTAATTAAAATTATGATGTATGTGGAGGAACAATTCTAAGCGAAATGAGAACAAACAATAAAGGATCTAACCTGTTAGTTGAGGTCAAGAAAGTCTATCCTCAGCAATGGCTATCAAGTGACTAGAGCTGAGAACTTAGTGTTATATGAGGCTCCTTTGAAGATGGGAAAGGGGTGGGATAGAAGTGAGAGGTGAATTGTTTATCTCCTGACTCTACTGCTTCTTAAGTGAAAGCCTGTGGGCAAGTTACTTTCCAGGATTGCTGTGATGTAGAGACAAAGCTTTGTGAGTGGCACAGTGCTTATCACATAGTGAAGCTCCAAGTGGTAGCTATCCAGTCCTTTGTTCTCAGTTCCACTTCCTCAGCCCTGGCTATGCATCTGTGGCAGAAACATTAACTGCTACCTGAATAAGAAGCTGTCCCCATCGTCCAGCTTATTGTGAAGGACTGGTTCTAATGGTAAACAGAATGCCTTTTGCCTGGGTGAGTTGGCCACTCCTCCTTCCCTTTCCCTCTGTGATGAATATGTGGTCACATGTTGATATGTTGGAGAATCCATCTGGGTCCTTGCATTTACTATGTGGGGACCAATATCACTTCCTCCCCAAATTTCATTGCTCAAAGAGCTTGAGCAATAAGTGAACCTTATTTAAACACATCATTCTGAAGGGGTACATTCCTTACCTCAGCAGAATCCAGCCTATCCTTGCTAAAATGAGTGCCCACCACCAAGTATTTTTCATATACCCACATTTAAAGTAATATAAGGAGCCTGTTGCATTTCCAGAAAGATAAGATAAAATATGGCTTGAGAATATGGAATTTTAAGCCCAGTTAAAATGCACTAACAGGGAGTTCTGAGAGAACATTCCTTTGTTTGTTGTTTTTTTGCTGTTAATTTTTTAAAAATTTATTTTAATTGTAGTTCAAGTACAGTTTTCTGTCTATTACTCCTATCTCAGCTCACCCCCTCAGTGCTCCCCACCTCCATCCTAATTCCACCCCCCTTAGTTTTTGTCCATGTGTCCTTTATACTTGTTCCTGTAAACCCTTCCCCTTTTCCCCTGAAATTCCCTCCCCTCTCCTCTCTGATCACTGTCAGCCTGTTCTCTATTTCAATGCCTTTGATTATATTTTGTTTGCTTGTTTGTTTTGTTGTTTGGGTTCCTGTTAAAGGCGAGGTCATGTGGTATTTGTCTTTTACCACCTGGCTTATTTCACTCAGCATAATGCTTTCCAGTTCCATACTGTTGCAAAGGGTAGGAGCTCCCCCTTTCTTTCTGCATAGAGTTCCATTGTGTAAATGTACCATAGTTTTTGGATTCATTCATTTACTGATGGGCACCTAGGTTGCTTCCAGCACTTGGCTATTGTAAATTGTGCTGCTGTGAACATTGGGGTGCATAAGTTCTTTTGGATTGGTGTTTCAGGGTTCTCAGGATATAATCCTAGCAGTGGAATTGCTGTGTCAAAAGGCAGATCCATTTTTAGTTTTCTGAGAAAATTCCATACTGTTATCCATAGTATGGTTGTATCAGTCTGCAATTCCACCAACAGTGAACTAGGGTCCCCTTTTCCCTACAACCTCTCCAACACTTGTTGTTTGTTGCTTTGTTTATGATGGCCGTTCTGACTAGTGTAAAGTGGTATCTCATCATGGTTTTAATTTGCATCTCTCTGATAGCTAGCAATATTGAGCATCTCTTCATGTGTCTCTGGATCTTCTGTATGTCCTCCTTGGGGAAGTGTCTGTTTAAGTCCTTTGCCCATTTTTAAGTGGGTTGCTTGTCTTAGAGTGGAGTCGTGTAAGTTCTTTGTATATTTTGGAGATTAAACACTTGTCCTTGAAGGGCTCTCTATATATCAGTTAAGTCCATTTCATCTAGGGCATTGTTCAGTGCCACATATGTTTGTCGATATTTTGTTTGGAAGATCTGTCCATTTTTGACAGTGGGGTGTTAAAATCCCCTACTATAATTGTGTTGCTGTCATAATTGTGTTCCCTGTAGTTTCTGGTAGCTCATTGTGAGCTCATTGAACTTCCTGATAACTAATGCTTTGCCTCAATATCTGATAGTTGACTTGCCTCTACTTTATTTAGCATTCTCTCTGAGGTTTCCTTTTTTCTTTCATTTGGGGATTGTTTCTTTGTCTTCCTCTTGTTTTTGAGACTTCTTGTTAGTTTCAGCTTCTTAAATTAATCTATTCTGGCTCCCTGGATTTATGGTGTGAATTTCTGTGGTAGAATACTTGTGAGATTCAGTGGTATAGTCTCTTTGATCTTCCAAGCTCACTGGTCTTGGGGTGTCATTTAAGTTGGCTCTGTGTTTGTCTTTCAGTTTTTATTGCTTTTGGATCTTTCTTTGGTGGGTCCTTCCCACCAGCTGGTTAACTGAGGGTCACTCTCTCCAGCACCTCTTGTATTTTGTTGTGCTAGTGAGGGCAGGTTGTGTTCCATGTGTAGAAGGTTTTGAGGGTTCTCTTTTGCTCTTGTTCAGTAGTTTGTACTGGATAGTTTCTCCACTATTTAGTTGTATTTCCAGATAGGTCCTGGATTGAGGTTTGTGTGGTTTCCACTCCCTCCTTCACCTTCTTCTGTTGTTATCTGTTGGTGGTTGGTTCCTTTGTTGTTGGGTTTCCTCTTCCAGTGGGTATCCAGTGGGTGTTCACTGCTTCTACCTAGTCTTTTTTTTGTGATCAATTGGAGGGGAAGGAAAAATGGTTTAAGATAGCAAGAGAGTATTCTATGATATTTACAGTAGCACCGGGTAGAGAAGAGATAGGAGATCCTTTGGCTATGTATAGTGTTAACTGTGATCTTCCACCCAACTGGCCACTTTTAAGAAAGGATGGAAAGAAGATAAGATTCTTGTTAAAAATATGGAACACTTCACAAATTTGCATGTCATCCTTGTGCAGGGGCCATGCTAATCTTCTCTATATTGTTCCACTTTTAATATATGCCTTGCCCAAGTGAGCACCCTTTTGTTCTCTATGCAATAAGCTTAGAACAGATACATCAAACATTGGGAAGAAGGGAAACGACACCTCATGCTGTTTAGAACAAACTGCTTGCACTCTGTGAAGCTGTCAGTCTTTGCTAAGGTGCTTTTCAGTCTTTTGCTGAAGTGACTTGCAGACCCTCCACCACCTCAACCCCCTAGACCTCCCACTCACCCTAACATTGAACCACAGAATTGGTCTGTCCAATTCCTTCTTTAGAAATGGATTTGATGCTGGCTAAGACCCAGGTCACCACGTGGTGTGTCTAGCCTTCCACCTTCAGTATTCAGCCTTCTTCTCAGAGGAAGGTTTCTGCTTCTCCTCTCTTTGGCTTTTTAACTTGCCACGGACACACCACAGGACCACAGGGCAGTACATAATGTGGGCTGGTTGCCATGGTGCTCAACAAGGAGAGAGCAAGGTGGCTTTCTTGGGAAAAATGTGGCGATAGATCTATAGTGCCAGAATCTGTCTCTGTTCTGTCTGCTCCAGGGTCAGTCCATGCTGCCTCCCTGTCCCCACCTGTTTCTCCCTCCCTTCTTCCTCGAATTGATTTTTCGGGGCTGTTTGTGATGAATGTAGACATATTCTTTTTGGATATGAGAATTCTTTCCTAACCCGATGCAAAACTCTTCAAAGTAGGTTTTTTTTTTTTATCATATTCCTTTTTTTTGGTGTATCCTAAACCAGCTTCACCATCATCTTAAGCTCAAATAATTATGCTTTGATGAGCTTCTGAGAGTGTTTTTGTGCCTCTCTTTCTTCCTGTATAAATACTAAGCATCTTCTATGTGCCTTCTCTAACAAAAACACAGATAAATGCCAAAGAAAGAAAGAAAAACGAATACCTTGCCTTTTGACTTGACTATAAATGATTTAACTTTTTCTATTGGCATACTGGTATTTTTTAAAATTGAAATGATACCTTGCAGCCAGGTTGTAGAAGAAAAGAGAGCTGGGTGGTTTGGTTTGGCCACCAAGTGAATTTTAGTCTCCCATTTGTTCATTTGTTCTTATATTCAGCAGTTACTGACTGAACACAGAGGATGTACTAGATACAGATCTAAGTGCCAGAGACACAGCAGGAACTTGAAAACACACCTGCTTCCAGGAGCTTTCACTCCCCAACAGAGACACACTATAGACCAGTGGTTCTTAGATGTTAGTAAGAATCCATGTTATCTGCAGGTGGTTGTTAAAACACAGATTACTGGACCCTGTCCCCAGAAATCCTGATTTCTTAGAACTTAGATGAAACCCAAGAATATGCATTTCTAACAAGTTCCCTAGTTCCACGGACCACACTCTGAGGACAACTGATGTAGATGAAAAGGTAATTAATATAATGACATCTAGTGACAAATGCTATGAGGAAAGATAGTGTAAAGGGAACAGAGAATGTGGGGACTACTGTTTTAGGTCAGCACGTTGAAAAAGGCCTACTACTCAGCAGAGACCTGATTGAAGTGAGAGGATGGAGCGGTTGGGTGTCTCAGAAGAGCCTGGCAAGAGTGGCAGGCAGCCCCCTGGTCTGGCGGTGGGTATCCCAGGACCCACATACCTCTCTCTGTTACCCCATACAATCTCATGCATGTTTGGATCTGTTTTTTTTCTTTGTTTTAGTACTTCACAGCAGGAACAGTAAGTATCCATTTCAGACTTGACACCCCAGAATCCCAGTACCAAGAAGTAGACAGTTACATGAACCAGGCACTATTCAAAACCCTTCATAACCATTAACTCATTTCTTCCTCATAAAAGCCATACAAGGCATAATCTGTTATTCCTGCCGTTCAGATGAAGGAGCTAAACCACAGAAAGGTTAAAGTGATTTGCTTAGGATTACAAAGATAGGAAGTAGCAGAACCAGGATTTGAGATCCTAGATCATAAAGATTGGGTGGGCGGATGGATGGATAGATGGATGGACGAATGAAATGTTGAAATTTAGCCAAGAAGAGTTATCAGCTGGGTTTTATATTTGAAGAGAAGATCCATAACCTAATTAGAACGGAAAGGCAGGTATTGGCCCCACCGAGGAGAAAGAAGGCCATCGCAGGAGGAGTCCAGGTGAGAGGGAGTGTGATGAGGCATGTGGCAGAGACTTGCCAGGCAGGTAGAGGCTCCCTCTGTGCGAGAGCAGGGGATGCCACTGGAGGTGGGAGGGCAGGGGAAAATGCATTCAGCAAACCCCTTCTTCTCAAGGGATTCTGACAAGTGTGTTTTAATCTAATTAATACATTCAGGAAGTTGGGCCTGGAGGAATGTGATTATTTAATTGTTTTGTTCAAAGAGTATGAAGCAGGCTATTAGTCTGGGGTCATGACTCCAAGGTTCATTGCAGGTTATTACCTAGGAGGGTTTTGGAACAAGAGTGGCTGATTGATTCTTTCCCGCTGTTACCCTCATTAATTTACAAAGATTCATTGTGTTGGTGCTAATTTGTAGAGTCTGGAATGAAATGTAAAACAGATTCAGACTGATAAGAATTGTTTTGTATCTTATTCTATCTTGTTCCTTCCACTGCATTTTCCCTTCTAAAGATTTTCAGGTACATGAATTTTTAGCGTAATTATAATTAACTCTTTTTCCACATGACAAACATTGTTTTTAATAATTAAGCAGGGAGCAGAAAATTTTGGCCTTTCATTTCCAACAAAAACTTGCTTCTCCTGTTACTCTCTTTATGACCTAAGAAAAGTCACCCAACCTCTGCTGCTCAGATTCCCCTTCTGCGAAATCTGGATATAACATTGGAATTCAAACGCTTTCCCTTGCTTTCCCCATTAACATTCTTTAATGGCTCCCCTGTCCCGAAAGACCAGAGTCAAGCTCGATGGTCATAACCCTTGATTTAGCCTCAGTTTTCTAGTCTCGGATTCTGCCACTGTTGAGCGAGTCTTTTCTGTTCTGTTGTATCTTCAGTGATGTCTTGAGTTTGCTGTCTTCTGTCTTTGGAAAGACTTCTCCTGCCTTTGGAAATTTGCCAAATCCCTTTTCTTCCTCTAACGTGTCACCACAGTTGTGAAGCTTTTCTGGCTGCCATAGGCCAATTACTCAACAACCTGTGTGCGTTCCTGGTCCCTCCATTAACACTGCCACGTTTTGTTGTCATTATTTTGTGTGAGTGGGAGTATGTATCAGTGTGGGTGTGTCGTCCACTTCCTGAGGGCACGGAATAGGTGCCCTCTTAAGCAATTCTAAATGCCACACTGCTAACAGACTGACCGGCAACAGCTGAAACTTAACATGTGTTGATTGGATGAGTAGATGAAAGAATATCTGTCCTGTCTGACATCTACAATTTTGAGGATCAAATTACATATTAGATGTTAAATGCTGTTTATAAATCCCGAACTACAAAATAGTGTCCCAATGTAAGGAATCATTTCTTGACGGATGTGCTCTAAAAATGTTTTCTAATGCCTTCATGATCATGGGGTTTGAAATATGTCCTTTTTTTCGTCAGAAGCAGTCATTCATTTGTTAATCCACTTATTTATATGATTAACAAATATGCCTGACAAGCCTTGCACTAAGCAGAGAAGATAGAGTGAAAAATAACAGAAAAGTGGTCAGGCCTCATGGCTTTCAGAATCACAAGGGATGAGACTTGAGTGATTCCCTGAGGGTTTGGGCTGAGCGCTCCTTCACTTCTGAGCTTGTTCAGTGCATGACCCCAGATCAAGTCCACATCACCTGGCCCCTTTGTTCAGTATGATGTTTAGATCCCCAGTGAGCTGGATCTTGCCTCTGAACTTGTTTTTTCTTTGCATAGCCGTGACGAATCCACTCTTTCTCAGTGTACCCCCCCACCCAGGGAGGACAGCAGCCCACTTTCTGGGCTGCCAGGAGCTGCAAAGAAAAATGCAGAATGAACCAGTTTTCATTCCTGAGACCTTGTTGGTCTAAGATCATGGATTGCATTTCAACCTTTACCCTTTAAATCCCAATATAGTATCAAAATTGAATCCAGGTATTTGATGTAACATATCCGACCTTCCCTTGATAAATAGTTATAATACTGTCAGAAAGGCAGCCTGAAAGTGTTTTTTTTTCTTTCTGGTCTCTGGTTTCATATCTGAAAGAGATACTTTGCTTCTGTGATCACTAGTAACTGCTACGAATTTCTTCACTCAAAATTGTCCAATTCAACCACTCACTAGCCTTAACTACTTTTGGCGGCCTCTAGCTATGACAAACTGGTTTCTGATGATTATTTTCAGGAAAAGTCGCCTTTCATTGCCTCAGTCTGGCCCCCTGCTCTCCCATTGCCTCTATAGGGAGCTCAGCTGAGAAGGAGGTGGGGGGGACAAGGGGTCAAATCTGTTACTTTTTATAGAGGCGGAGTGAAAATAATTTCCTGTGAAAGTTGAGGACATTCTTTCATTAGTTTTGCTTCCTGCTCTGGGTCTTATATGCTGGGTGATTTTTTTTTCTTTGGGAGCTTGCATGGGCCAACTTCCTGTGCCTGAGGCTGCTGAGAGATAGAGTTTTATGAGTTCGGCCCACCTACACAGCGGTGAGCCTGGGGATAGTGATGAATGAACAGAAGAGAGCCGCCTAAGCCATCCCGAGACATTCTGGACACAAGTTCAAAGAAGAGGCCTCAAAGAGGTGTTTTGGAAAGCAGCCAACCATAGAATTTTAGGGTTCAAGAAGACTCGGGGTGGGAGCGAATATGTTCCAACTTCCTGCCCCATGGATTTCAATGCTAATCCTCCAAAACTCGCTCTTCCATATATGAGTCACTGTATATTTGCTGAGAACCAGCTGTGTGCTGTATGCTACCCTGAGTGATGGATGGGTTGATCGGGCAGTTGCCAGAAACCCAACTCAAACAGACTTAAGCAAAAATGTATTGGCACATATAACTAAGGAATCAGGGTTGTCTAGTTTCAGGCAAGGCTGGATACAGGTGTTCCATATCTTTAAGAATCTGTCTCTTTCTTTGTATCTTAGAATTGAATTTTTGTGTTAGCTTTAGTCTCAGACTTTTTCTTCTAGTGATTGGATGGCCACAGAAAACTGCAGGTTTACGTTCTTTCTGCTTCTACCTCATTGCAAATTGTTTTAAAATTGAATTTATTGGGGATGATATTGGTTAATGAAATTATGTAAGTTTCAAGTGTACAATTCATCACACAATACAAGTACACAATACATCATCTATATATTGTATTGTGTGCTCACCACCCAAAGTCAAGTCTCCTTCATGCTTTTTTCCCCTAATATTAAAAAAAAAGTCCCAAACTTGCTTCTGATGGATACAGAATAAATCTTATGTTCCATCCTGAACTAGCCACTATGACTTAGTGTGGCCAGGCCTAATTCCTGTGCTTATCCCTATAGGAGTGTGTGGTGGGGACTGTGTCAGCTTCACCTTAGTCACTTGGCTTGAGGGTGAAAGAACAGAAAAATAAGTGAGTTCTAATACTGGGAGGTAAAGGGAACGACATTGGGCAAAAAAACAACAAAAAACAATATCCATTTTAATAAGTGAAGAAATAAGGTAAATGATCATAATTCACTTGCCCAAACTCAGAGAGCAAGTAAGAATTTTTTAAATAACTCTGGATTCCAGGTTTTGTAACACTAAGACAAGTTCTCTCTGTGTTGTTTCAATGTTTGTATTCCTTCCTCACTGAAGTATTTCATATTTATTTCAGTCGTGTGAAAGGCAACCTTCTGCAGTGGCTCCCAGGAATGCCTGCCTCCCTTTAGGCAATTTCTTCCACTTCTGTGTAGGTTGAGCCCAGTGACTTGCTTCTAACCCATAGAATATAGGAAAAGTGGTAGGCTCTCAGTTCTGTGATTCTTTTTCTCTTGTTGTCTTTGATGAAGTAAGCTGTTATGTTGGAGACACCAATATGGCAAGGAACTGAGACCAACCTTTAGCTAGCAACCAACAAGGGGCCTAGACCCTCAGTCTAAGAGCTGGTGGGGAACTGAATGCTTGCAGACTCTTGAGTGAGCTTTGAGGAGCATATATGTGATGGGTTCTCAGGGAGTGCAAGGAACTGTGTGCTGGTTAATTTTATGTCAGCTTAACTGGGCCACATTATTCCAGGTACCTCTGTAAGCTTCTGGATGAGATTGACTCATAAATTGGGACACTGAGTAAAACAGATTGCCCTCCCTAATGTGTGTGAATCTTACCTAATCAGGTGAAGGCACAAATAGCAAAAAAGGCTTATCCTTTTCTACAAGAAAGAGAATTTATTTCCTGTCCAGTTGTCTTCAGACTGGGGCATCTACTTTTTTCCTGCTTTCAGACATAAACTGGAAAATGGGTGCTTCCTGGGTTTAAAGTCTGTCGGCATTTGGCTAGGAACTGCATCAGAAGCTTTACTAGTTCTTGGGCCTTTGGACTCAGATATGGACTAAGCTGTTGGTTCTCCTGGGTCTTCAACTTTCTCACCCTTCCTGCAGGTCTTGGGAGTTGTCTGCATTCATAATCGCACAAGCCAATTCCTTATACACCTATTTACATACACGTACACACATGTGTGTATTCTATGGGCTCTGTGTCTCTGGGGAACCCTGACTAATATGCCCTTTGAAATTCCAGGCTGGACTCTTACTATTGCTTTCAACACCCTGAAATAATTCATCCATCCATTCTACTTTGAAGCGATAGAGGAGTGATTCATTTTAATACCACAGCTTGACCTGACTTCCGGGCAGTTTAGCAAGTCTTGAGAGAAAATGCCAGTGTAAGGGTGAGGAGTGACTGGAGGTGATGAGGTGGTGAGAATAAAGGATGCCATCAGACACATCCATATTTATGACTATCTAGGTACTTAAACCACTCTAGTAACCACCCATAGCCCCTCCTTCCTCTTTGGAGAAGGACTGCAAATTTTGTAAAATAAAAAGCCTTAAATGATTTTATTTGATGTAAATTATTGTTTTGTATACCATACATGCTTATTTCTCTTAATGATGAGAGAGGAGGGTCAATCCATATTTTCGACTACATGGGCCATTATCTCCCCCAACAGAAAATTTCCAGAGTGGACTAGAAGGACGAGCAAAATGACTGTGAGCTGCAACCTGAATTCTTAAGTGTGATGTCCTTTCACATAACGAGGTCAACTTTTTCTAGTTAATATACTTCTGGAAGTATCACACTAGTGATAAGTTCCATTCTATTTTTCATGTCACAAATATTTGGCCAGAAAAGAAAAGAAAGATTTAATCACAGAACAGGTAAAGTCAAATTCATAAATGATGATGTTTTAAAAGGTAATTCCTATTCCCTACAAATGGCAAATACCTAAATTATTCATATTGGCGTTGATCTTGTTGGAATTATCAAATTTTTCTCTGGATGTGGTGGGGGGAAGCATATTTTGTCCTAAATACCTATCTTGCTTAAACAGGCCATTGATTCCTCTGGGACTATGTGGCATGTGGTATTACTATGTTTCAAAAGACAGACTCAAATAATATGTCAATTGATTCCCCCTAGTTATCCTACTAATGGTCATTAGGCATGCTGTGTAAACAAATTGGTACTTCTTACACAAAATCACTGGGAAAAAGGATCAGAAATTCAGGTCGCAACTCTAAGATAATAAGCCTAAGACAAGAAAAACCATTGAAAATTCTTCAATTCCATAACTATAATTACTGGTCTAAATTCTACTTTTAAATTCATAGACTCAGCAGCTTTTGTTGATTTTGGAGGGGGAAGGGAGCACAGATTTTAAACCACTAAAGCAACTTGCATTCTAGTCATTCCAGACTACCTCAAGTTAGTGAAATAGAACAAGGAAACCAAAAACGTGTGGGAACCTGAAGAAAGGCAGTGAGGTGAGAGACTGTTGAAGTGAGCAGATAGCTCAGTAATGGTTGGGATCATATAAAGAATAGTTGAAAATGTGTAACTTGGTGTCAGAGAAAAGATGCTGAAACTAAGCTACAAGAGATGGGAATTAGCCAAATTTTAGTACTTCCTAGCTCTGAGGCATGAGTCTCAGCTTCCTTAATATTTAAAACATAAATAAAAGGACTTTCCATGACTACCATCCCACTTCACTTGAAGAGTGTCAAATAAAATCATGAATATGATCATATTATAAACTTTAACTTGTGGGGTATCATTGATGTTGAACATTTAAAGAAACAATTCAGGCAGGTACAGTGCCTTGTATATGATGACCTGCATATAAGGCTGGGCACAGAGAGGAGCCAGGCATAAGGTAGGGATGTGTGGAGATAACAGAGTGAGGATGCTCAACATTCTATAGAGACCAGGGCGGGGTCTCTATAGAAAAATACTAGTGGATGGAAAAAAGATACATGGGTTGTGAATTACCTATTCCATAAAACAGAAAAGACTGATCATTGAAGGGAAAATGAGACATTTGGTTTAAGTGTATGTATATACTTTATCCACCAAGTATTACTGAGTACCTGTGTGTCCCATATATTTTTCATTGACACCAAAAACAAGAATAACAAAATAAGACACCTTGGCTTCTCTTTAAAACTTATTACATTATCTGTACTCAACACACACCTTCCTCTTGCCCATGCTGTCTTTGCTTCTGACAAAACAGATTCTTCCCACTGCTTTGCTTTCTCAAATGTTATTTCTTCTGCATGAATTCCCTTCTGAGTTTTCCATAGTGGAACAAAAAATTGTTCTTTAAAAATCCAACTCAGATGTAACTGTTTCTATCACCCATCTGGAGCCTGCTATGAATTACTCACTGTGTTCTGTACTTCCATAGTTCTTTGCTCATATATCCATAAGAAGATTTACTAAGTTGAATTAATATATGAAACATGCTTCTCCATAAAGAAGAATGCACGTGAGCTTCATGAAATTAGAGCCTGGGTTTTCAGCCTGTTAATTCAGCATATAGAATGGTTATTGAGATGCCATGGGTTTTTCATAAATATTTGTTGAGAGGAGAAATTATAAGTTCCATTTCCACCTAAAACTGGAAAGAGTGTTACTTGGACCACCTTAGCAACAAGGAAAACCTTGGTAGAGTAGCAAATCATATTTTTCTTTTATCCTGTAAGACCTGAAGCTGCAGGAAACCACACAGGCTGGAATCCCAAAACACAGATGCCTGCAGAGATGTGGGATACCAGCATTTGTTCACTGGTGGCAAAGTATGGGGTGAAATGATGCTGAGAAACATACAATTGGGTAAGAAGAATTCAGCAGAATTTTTAAGAAAATTATTAAAAGCCAAGTGTGGGTTAGTGTGAGAGGGTACAATTCCTGGGAACCAAAGGCAAAAGAGATACTATTATTACTATTTACTTAATTCTACACTTTTTTAGCAAGCATACAATAAAGTAAGAAAAAGAAAACATCAAATGACAAAGCAGCTAATATAACCATATTCTGAGATTAGCCATTGAATATTGGAACTACTCAATAGGTCACTGAAAATAACAATTGATTAATATGTTAAGATTTCTGGAACAGGACTTGAATGAGCATAAATAAATGAAGACAACTGTACATGAACAAAAATAAAAAAGATTAAAAAAACATGGGAAATTGAATCACAGAAATGGAATGTATCATAGTGTGTCAAATGAAAACATTGGGAAACAAAATAGAGATGAAAAATGCTTCTGATGGTCTCATCTTTAGCTTCTATATTCTCAGGGAAAGAATTGGTGAAATGAAAGATAGGTCAATAGGAACTTCCCATTTTGAACATAAAGGGAAAAATGACATAAACAATTAAATGATGAAATAAGAGAGCCTCTGAAACAAGCGAGAAATTTTTAAAAGGTCTAAAAAACAAATTGGTTTTCAGAGGGGAAAGAAATATTTCTCTAAAATGATAAAATATATCATAGCTTTAAGATCACATTAAGCTGAATAATACCCCACAAAAGTACACCTATAGACATTACATTAAAACTTCTGGAAATCAAAGAAAAGAGAAATACTTGAAGGCAGCTAAAGAAAAAAAGACATGATAAATAGAAAGAAGGAAATGGATGAATAAGAGCAGACTTCTCATTGGAAAGCATGAAGGCCAGAAGACAGTAGAGTGACATCTTTAAAATCCTGAAAGGAAAAAGAAAAAAGCTAAGTCTATATTTTTGAAAATATCTTTCAAAATGAAGATTATAAAATAAGAATTTTAAAATATACTAAGCTGATAAAACTTGCATCAGAAGAAATAGTAAAAGAATTATTTTTGCCAATTGAAATATGATACCAGACATAAGTATAGATCTATAGAAATAAAGAAATTGATAAAATGAAGATAAATATAAAGTATATTTTATTTTATTTTAAATTGTTTAAACATTTTTACACAATGGAATACTATGCAGCAGAAAGAAAGCAGGAGCTCCTACTCTTTGTGACAGCATGGATGGAACTGGAGAGCATTATGCTAAGTGAAATAAGCCAGGCGGTGAAAGACCATATGATCTCACCTATAAGCAGAATCTAATCAACAAAATAAATAAGAAAGCAAAATATAACTAGAGACATTGAAATAAAGAACAAACTGACAGTGTCCAGAGGGGAGGGGAGAGAAGGATAAGTGGGGGAAATAGGAGAAGGGCCATCAAGGAACATGTATAAAGGACACATGGACAAAGCCAAAGAGGGTAGCATCAAGGGTTAGAGGTGGGGTTGGGTGGTGCAGAGTGATGGGGAAATTCAGACAACTGTAGTTGGACAGCAATTTAAAAATTATAAATAAAAAACAAACAAAAAGATAATTGACGAAAGTAAAATAGTAGCAATGCATTATAGATTCATGGCATCTATAAAGATAAAATGTATGATAACAGTAGTAAAACAGATAAGAGGAATAAATTAGAACTACATTTTTTGAAGAAATTTATAGTATACTTGAGACAATATAATGTTATTTGAAGTTAGACTATAATAAATTAAAGATGCATACCTACCAGTTGTCAGAGACCACACACACACACACACACACACACACACGATCACGCCGAAATAGAGTAATTGCCTAACTAATTAAAACAAAAGGGGGGGGCATTAAAGAGTGTGCTTATATTCTACTTTTCTCAGGTCTTTATGTAGCCCTATAATTATCATTAATTTATACATTTCCAACATTGGGCACATATTCCTCTTTTCCCATCACTCTTTGTGTTTTACCATGTACCTCTATGTTTGTTGCCTTTGTATCAGCTGCTTGGTCTGAAATTCACTTATGCTTCTTTTTATCTTATTTTCTTTTGCTTGTCCTTTAGGGATTTGATCATTTTTCCCTCCTCCCAGAACCCTTCTTAAATCTTTCCAGGCCGTGCTGGATGCTCTTTCTCTTTGTTCCCATATTCCCTCTGGCTCATCTGTATTGGAATAGTCATCCCCATCCTGATAATTGTCTAGGACTCATCTGTCACACAACAGGACTGTAAGCTTCTTGAGCTCAGGCTATATTCCATGTGTTATATATTGTTGCTTACCTTCCTTTTCCTGTCTTATTATCTGTTTTATTATGTATCACCATCTCTGTGCATTTTCTGTTTCCCTTAGTCTCTATTATTACATAAATTCTGCTAGCACAGAAAGTTGTCTGTTTTTCCATTGCTATAATCCCTAGATCTTAAAACAAGACCTGTCAAAAAGTCAATGCTTTGGGGTGTTAAGTGAATTGAATAAGTATATTGGATTAAAATGGTCAGAGTACAAGTTGTATCTTAGAAGCAATGTGTGCCACACTAGGTAGGTTCTGTTTATGACTAGTGTCAGTGCAAGGTAAAAAAAAATGCAGTAGATGATTATGAGAGATAAACTCAGTGGGATAGCCCAGAAAAGAAGAAAGAGGAGAAGGAAGGGATGAGATAGAAAGGAGGAGGATGAGAATGAGGAGGGAATGAGACAGTAGTGAAGAATGAGAAAAAAGCAGAAGACCAAGAACACCTGATTAAGAAAAGCTAACAACATCCTAAGCATTTTATATGTTGTTTTTTAACCTCACACCTACACAGTGAGTGAGGCATTACTATGTCTGTTTACAGTTGAAGAAACTGGAATTTATAGTCACGTTGCTCATTAGTAATGGTGCCCACATACCAAACCAATATGTAATATTGCCTCCTACTAAGAAGAGAAAAGGGAGATAAAGTGTAGGAGCTAGGATGAAGATACCAGGAAGTCTAAATTAAATTTCAAAGATAGTATTTTTCACTCACCCAAAGGTGAGCCTGGGTAGTAATTTCAAGGGCGTATGCCCTGACTCATTTTAAGGGGCCAGTAATGTTCTATCCTTGGTCCTGAAGGAAACTGACATTGTTTTTTATTTGTTTGTTTTGTTTTGTTTTAGTTATTGTTTTTGGCTCTCATTATAATGAGAGTTATCCCAAAATAAAAGAGCAAGAAGATGCTGAAAGAATAGTAGTGAAATTGAGTGCCCTTTGTTCATGAGGGGAAATGTGTAAGAGAAAGCAACTGCCAAGGAAAAAAGAATCAGGTTAGAGGAAAGAAATTATGTGAGATTAGAGGAACATGCAACTTTAGCTCTAAGTCAGGGGTGTCAAAACTCATTTTCACTGGGGGCCACATCAGCCTCACGGATGCCTTCAAAGGGCTGAATGTAATTTTAGAACTGTATAAATGTAACTACTCCTTAACCAGGGGCAAGGAGCTCAGTGCTGCCACTGGGTAGAAACAAGGTGCCGGGCTGAATAAAACAAGGTGCAGGGCTGAATTTGGCTCATAGGCCTTGTGTTTGCCACCTGTGCCCTAGGTGTATAATAGCAGAGCATTTAACTCATGCAATGGCCACTCACAAGCTTCCTGTAGCACACAGAAGAAATATACAAAAGAAAGAAACAAACAAACGATTAATAGACAGGAGAGGAAAAATGCAGCCAATTAAGCCAGCAGAACTGAACATGACCCAGTCATCTGTGGCCAGAAAGGGTTTAATGCTGGATGAAGAGGACTTGGAGGTTAAAGCTAAATGCACACCTCTGTGGTGTCTCAGAGGGGGTGTATTATGTATATAATTTGAACATTTATAGTAACTTAAATGCCAAGCACAGAATATCTGTCACATATACAGTAGGTCCTCAGTTAATGATAAAATCTGAACTTTAGAATTTAATTTGAGGTGTTTAAAGGAAAAACATTTATTATGTATCACCTATACCAGCGAAATGTGCATGCAGGGTGTGTACATGCACATGTGTGCATTTGCACATATACACATGTCTGATATTAATCAAGGACACATGATACTATTGTACTGTGTGTTTACATGTCACAGTCATTCCAGTGAGCATCCATTCTGATTGGTTGTGCCCATGCTTGATAAATATTTGGAATTATCACTGTAGAGTATCTATGTGCACCCTTACCTGTTCATGCTCTCTGCTCTAATTGTATTCCTCTCTATGAAAAATTAACTTAGAAAAACATCTCTTCATCTTTTACCAGTCCAGTTTAAATCTCTGTGAAGCCTCCCGAATAAAACAAATCAGTTCTCCCTCTGAAATCCTATAACATTGCTTATCTAAATCACATTTCAGTTCAAACCAATTCACCACACATTTTTGTACATATGTCATGTGTAAGATAGTCTGTGAGGGAAGTGCGGAGGGTTAATGGTCTCTGCCACTAGGATGTTGTAAATATAATGGGTGAGCCCAACATGCACACAAACAACTGAAGATGAGGCTGTCTGAACAAGTATGATCCAAAGACACCAGGTACTTCCCTGTCTTTGTCTTGTTAGTGATTTATTTCATGTATAGATCCCCCATATCATTTTCTTTGCAAAACCAAAAAGAATTTATCCCTTCTCTTAAATGCTTCCTCCATAAAAACACTAGATTTGCCAGTTATTGTATGTGTGTTTGTGGATTTTTTTTACCCCATTATAAATGTTTGAAGACAAAGGTGATGATGCACTTACTTAATTCTCATTTTCTGCTGTCTGGCATATCACTTAGTTAGAGTAAGTCCTCAATGAGTTGAGAATAAATATAATTAGTGCCTCTTGTATGAGACTTTCAGATCATTTAGAAGCTAGGATCATGGAAGACAGTGCCTTACAGGGAAAATCACAAATCTTGTATAATCTCAAATACCTTTGTACTCGCTTAACAAGAACCTTGAGTCTTCCCGTTTCATTTATATAAAAATGGAGGGACAGAAGTGAATCAATTTGTGAAAAGTCCTGGGTCTTTGTACGTGACAGAGCCATGATTTGAACCAGCCAATCTAAAGCTAGAATAGTGCTCTTCAGCATTTTATGCTGCATCTCAAGTTTGATAACTTATTTTGTATTTATCCTCTTTTAATTCTGGCTTTATTTCCCTCCCTGCCTTAACTGAGCAGAAACTAAGAACCTGGTGCTTAGGGAGTTGTTGACACCTTTCAGAGACATTTTTCCTTAAAAAAAGGAAGAGTGGAAAGAAGGGAAAAGAAAGGGAAGGGAAGGAAAGAGATGGAAAGGGAGAGAAAGGGGAGGGGAGGGGAGGGGAGGGGAGGGGAGGGGAGGGGAGGGGAGGGGAGGGGAGGGAGCAGGCTGTGGTTAGAAAGCTTGCCTTGCCTGCATCTTTCTCTTAAATGTTAGAACCTAATTCTCCTAGACTACTTTACATCATTCTGGAGATAGCATTTCTATTTGACCACATGTGAATTTCACTGGAATACCAAAGATTGAAATGAGAGTGTAGTGCAGAGACATTCACTTATACAGAAAATAGGCAGAAATCAGCAAATGCTGAGTGATGTAGTCAGAGGTCTCTGGCACCGACCCCCATGGAGCTTTCATCTGTGGGAAGCATGTCACTCATCATGGCATTTTGTGGGGAACCACAACTAAAGGGCCAAAGCACATTCCCATAAAATGGTTATCAGATGCAAGTCTGCAGTTTCTCAAAGAGCACCCTGTGGTTTCAAATTAGCAGTTCACCACAGAGCTAAAGACAATTCCAGAGGCCTTCTTCTCCAATTCTCCCCAGAAAAAGTAAATTAGTCAAATGTAACTGTGGAGATAAGTAGTTTATTCCCTGTGATCGTCAGCTACATTGACTTACCAGAAGTACTGCACTGAAAGTGAAAATAATACAACATCTTACATGAGTGTACAAGACAATTATAGGACAATCTTTAGTTCCCAGTGACATTTGAGATCTTTAAAAAGGTTGCAGAGAACTGGAAGAGACTTAAGAGGCCAACAGCCAGGCTTTGCCTTTACAAATGAAAAAAAAAATGTAGATCCAGCAAGATGACTTGGCTTTCCTAAGATAATATGGGCTCTACAAAGAAGCAGAGCCTTAAACATGGCCCTCCTAACTCTTAACTCAAAGTTTCTTCTATAAGAAAGACAGTTTGGAGGCTTGAAACTCACTTTTGCTACTGACCACATGAACTATAAGAATGGGGGTAATATTCTTTAATATTTTAAAACTTAGCTCCTTACCTAAATAACATATGTGTGAGACAGAATGTATTATGGTTGGTGGGTAGAGGAGCTGCAGACTTAAATAGGATGGGTAGGGAAATCCTTCCTAAGGTTTTGACATTTGAAGGTGTAGGGTCATCTGTGGGTTAGAGGGAGAAAAAAATTTTCAGGAAGAGAAAACAGCAAAATGAAATGTGTTGTAAAGAGAGGAGGACTCCTGAAAAATTATTTCTAGACTAAGGTGGTAGTGAGTTCTGAATGGATGAGTCTGAAAAGAGTGATAGGAAAGGAGGTCAGCAAGTAGGGAGTAGGTTATTTGGTTCTTATTCTGCATCAGATTGGAAACATTGAAAGGTTTTGAGCAGAGGACTCATCTGATCTGATGTAGAGTTTGAGAGAATTAGATTATGGCAGTCCTGGTGGAGAAGAGCAGAGATGGGCAAGGAGGTCACTGAAATCATGCACTGGGCATGTTGTCGTTGACCATGGCAAGAAGTCTTGACAGGGTGAATGAAAAGTGAATGTAAGTTGAGGAGGGTCAAGAAAAAGAAAATGGAAGAAAAATGTTGAAGACTGAAGTTATAAACTCTTTAAACAAATTTTGTTGTTAAAGGAAGGGGAGAAATGAAGCAGTTGATGAAGGTTGAGGTAGGGTCAGGAAAGGTTTTTCTCACTTAAACTAAAAAAATGTGTATCACTAAATCTCCTTTCAGATAAGGATTCTGAAGCTTTGAAAAGTAAAGATATGTGCCCCAAATCATTGAGGTATGAGGCAAAAAGAATTAGTCTTTTATTGTTTCTGCCAGTCTTCTCAAACTGTTTGCATGCCTGGGAAAGTCACCTAAAAATAAGGACCTGAAATTCCTTATCCCTTGAATGTACATTGTAGTGATAGAGACTGCACACCTGTGAGACTCTCATGATTAAATAATCTCCTTAACAGCTGGAACCATAATTTCTTCCAAGACAGTTGACCAAAGCAGTTTGAATGAGATTATACGAGTACAGAACCCAGGGAATAAGCGGGGCTTATGAAGGTTCTTGACATGCCTCAACCATTGTCAATATAACCAGAAGAATTTGCATGACATTGATGTAACCTGGCAGACAAGGAGAGTGGACTGCAATGACATGTGTAAACAATGACGACTTCACGGTACTAGTGGGGGGGGGTGATAAACACTGTCGAGTGAGCTTGTGTACTGTGTGTCTGTCACATTCCAAATGACTGAGCAAGTGAAGTAACCAATCTGCATCAAATTTTGTGTTAAGTTTGAACATTCCTCTGCGGAGACTACTCAGATGATTTAGGATTTGGGGACAATGCAATGAGTATAGTACAAATAAAAGTGTGGTGCAAATGCTTCAAAGATGGTTGAGAGTCTGTTGAAAGTGATCGACATTCTGGAAGTCTGTAACAAGCAGAACACCTGAGAAGGTTGAACATGAGGATGCAATCAACAAAGATTGGTGGCTGACAGTGCAAGAACTAGACACTGACCTGGGGATTCTAAAAACTACTGAGTCTGAGATTTTGATGCAGGATCTTGGCATGAAATGTGTTGTGGCAAAATTTGTTATGTGGCTTCTGCTTCCAGAGCAGAAGGAACATCGTGCTTCTGTTCCTAATGACTTGATTCAGATCACCACTACTGAACCAGATTCCTCAACAAGTTCATGACCGAAGACGAGTCATGGTCTATGGCTATGATTTGTAAACAAAGGCCCAGTTGTCCAATGCAAGTTGCTTGGTGCTCCATGCCTGAAGAAGGCATGGCAATGTCACAGCAAGATTAAAACCATATTAACTGTGTTTTTTGATTGGGAAGGTGTTGTCACCATGAGTATACCCTTTCAGACCAAACAATTAATAAGGAGTACTACCTCAATGTTCTTTGTTCGTTGAAAGATGCAATATGACAGGAACAGCTGCAGCTATGGGCAACTGGTGATTGGAAGCGTCATTGTGACAACAGGCCTGTGCTTGTCACACATCACGTCTTGTGCAAAGTTTTTTGACAAAACATCAAATCACCCAGTGACTCAGTGCCCCTACAGCCCAGATTTGGTGCCCTGCAACTTCTGGTTTTCCCAAAACTAAAATCACCTTTAAAGGGAAGAGATTTCAGACCACTGATGAGATTCAGGAAAATATGATGGGGCAGTGTTGGTGATTCCAACAGAGGATTTTGTAGAGTGTTTTGAACAGTGGAAGAGATGCTGGGAGAACTGTGTGAGGTCCCAAGGTGCCTACTTTGAAGGGGACTGAAGTGTCATTGTCATATATATAATATTTCTTATATCTTGTACCTTCTTCAATAAATGTTTTTCATATAATATGGCTGTATACTTTCTAGAAAAGCCTTATATATATGTTGAATTAATATTAACTTAGAGGCAATGCCTATGACAATGTTTTGTAAGCTGTGATATTTAGTTATGATTTTATTTATACAATCATAAGGCTTAGTTGTATAACTCCTTCTCAAGCTTTTTAATAGAAAGAGAATGGAGAGAAGAAGCACGTTCCTAAGCTCACTCTTGTCCGGGATCTCAGGCACGGTCACCTAGTTTCAGCACGGAGGCTTAACTTGTAAACAATAAGTGCAAAGAATTCACAAATGAGATGATCTCATAATGATCACATTCTCCATGTGTCTGGAAAGGAAGTGTGAGGAATTGCTGTTGGCCTGTGGTAGAACTAGGCATTTTCCACATAGAGAACTAATTCATCCTACATCTTTTGGATTAATATTAGTGCATTCTCCTAACCAAAGGAATTTTGCATTAGGGTAGGCAGCTGTTTCCACCTCTCCAGCTGCACCTCCTCAACAAACTCAGTTGATATTCATGTAGAACACAAGCTCTGATTTGGGGATAATTGCTAGATTTGCTAATAACAGAGGTCCCTCCTTCCTGCTTCTGTTACCCTTTGAATAGCTATTCTGACTGTTAAATCCATTTTTTATTCCAAACAGAAGAGTAAATTCCAGCAATTAGTGAACATTTTACAGTTCTTGACCTGTTTATAAGAGCATGTTTCTGTTTTACATATTATATGAAAAGTTAATAAGTAGAGAGCATGCTTTATTAATTGCAGCTGTTTTTACATGTGCCAACTTTTTTTTCCATATGCAGTAGCTGTAAGGAAAAAAAATTAAAATTATTTACAGCCAAAGATGAATAACCAAAGAAAATATTCTAAAATTTGGCATGATTCTTTTGAAGAAGAACTTGACCTCTGCAATTGCTTAGAGAAAGACAGTAGTCAGCTAGTTTTGCAGGTATTTCCACATTGTATCAGTTCAGTCCTTTAATAGTGCCTTTGAAAATATTTCATTGTTATAAGCATAAGGCCAAGGTATCATTGGTTCTATTAGTTATACATTTTAATGCCAGTATTGAGATATGATTTACGTACTGCAAAGTTCACTTAATGTAAGTTAACAGTTCATTGATTTTTAGTCAATTAATACAGTTGTGAAGTCACCACCCAAATCCAGTCTTATCAATCTTGTATCCTTTTGCAGTAAATCTCCCCTCTCACCCTCTACCTCAGGCAACTACTGATGATGTACAGGGGTGGGCAAAAGTAGGTTTACAGTTTTTCATATGGAAAATAATAAATAATACAAAAGAATAAACTCAGTTTTGCATGCTCACAACTGTAAACCTACTTTTTGCCAACCCTTGTATTCTGTCTCTATAATTTTCCTTTTCTAGAAATTTCATGTAAATGTACTCATACAATGTGCAATCCTCTGTGTTGGTGTCCTTTTGTTTAGCATAATGTCTTTGAGGTTGGTCCGTGTTGCAGCATGTATCAGTACTTTGTTCCTTTTTACTGTCAGAGAGTGTGCCATTGTATGCATATGCATTTTTTTCAAAACCCATTCACCAGTTAAAGGGTCCTTGAATTGTTTCCACTTTTTATCTTCTATGAATAGTGCTGCTATCAACAGTGTGACTTGCTTTGGCTGAATGTACTTCCCTATAAATTTTGATGATAAGGATGTATGTACTTCTTGCCTTTGACATTGAGCTCATCTGTGTGACTTGCCTTGGTCAGTGGAATATTTGCAAAACAGAAACATGCTTACATGGTTAGGTTCATCTTGGGGTGCTCCTGCCTCTTCAGCCTGGGCCTCGGCATAAACATGTGGAAAAAACCTGAATTCAAACCACAGTGAAGAGCCAAGCCAGAATCATCAGCATCCTGAAACAGAGCTACCCTGCTGAGTCTAGCTTAGTGCAGCTGATCCTAAATTCGATGGGTAATAATTGCCTTAAGCCACTGAATTCTGGGGTGGTTTATTATGAAGTGTTGTGGCCATAGCGAATGCTCACGGAAGCCATGAATAATATGGGCACCTCCTGCCCCACTAAACTTATCCCATGCTATTTTCTCTCTTCTTGTTCTATCCACTTGGACATGAACTCAGCCACTCAAGCTCACCACATACCTGCCTCCCTCAGGTTCTTCTATATCTATGCTATTCCCTCTACCCAGAAAATTGCTCCTTCTCCTTTTTGTATAGTCTCCATTGAACTTTTATATTTCAATTTAAATGTCTTTGCTTCAAAGAAGCTGTATATATATTTGCTGAATAGCAAACTGCCCCCAACCTTGTGGTTGAAAACCATTATTTTATTCCATGAAACTGTAGGTCAGCAATGTGGGCTGAGCAGTTCTGCCTGGCTTCTGGGATCACTAATGTGGTTTCAGTTATCTAGATGATTGACTTGGGAGAGGTAGTGTGAGATTCACCTTTTCTGGCATGTGGCTTTCACCTCACCCATAGGTCTCCAGAAGGCTAGCCTGGGCTTCTTCACGTGGATGCAGAGTTCCCAGCAGCAAGAAAGAGCAAGTCCTGATGCACAGAATTACTTCTTACATCACATTTTATAATGTTCTGTTGGTGACAACAAGTCACATGGCCAAACCCAGAGTTGAGTTGATGTGAGAGGATACTATTCAAGGGCATGTGTTCAGAGAAGCTTGATAAATAAGGGGCTTATTACATTGATTCATGTCCCTCAAACCTGAAAAACATATTAATTCCCTAACAAGAGCCCTGAAATACCATTCAATCATGGAATTCATCTCAAGGACTTTGCTTTTTTAATCTGCTTTAGGTCCAGATGCAGATGAAGCTCTTTGAGTGCCAGTCCTTGACTATGACTTGTGTTGATGCAGAGACATGAGAACTAAAAAGACAGGTGATCTACTCCAAATAACTAACATACAACAATGAGATAGAAACAAAAACTGTAACAGACCCTTCCAGTCAAAAAGGGATGAAATGGGAAGCACAAAGAAAATAAACCCTGGTTTGTCGAAATCATAAAGTACAATTTGTAGTTCTTTATTCCTTCACAAAACAGTTCCAAGGATATAAACTGCAGCATAGGGGATAGAGTTGGTGAAATTGTAATAACTGTGTGTGGTGCCAGGTGAGTAGATGAAACATCAGGGGGACTTTGTAAAGTATATGACTGTCTAGTCACTATGCTGTACACCTGCATATGGCATGGTGTAGAAAATAATATGGCATGTGAACTGTAATTGAAAAATACAATTAAAAATGAAATTAGTAGTGGGCAAAAAAATTAATATAAAGTACAGCCAAGCACATGTTGTCAGGTCCCCTGCTCTGGTTTTGTACTCACTGAGGCTGGTTCTTTAGACAATTGTTCTCCTTATGCTCTTTGTTCCACTCACAATATTCTAGTTTCCACCCTCTGACATAGCACCTCTTACCTTTACAAAATACAGGGTAGATAAGAAATGTTTGGTCAGAAGATCTCCATTTTCTTTGATCTTAGATTGTAGAACTTCCTTAAAACCTTTTTGGGTTTGCTATGTGTAATATTATATCTACTTTACTAGTCAAAATGCACATACACAGTTCTTTCTGAGGTAGCCTTCTCCCACTAGGTTTATCAAGGCTGTTTTGAGATTAGGCTTCTGGAGACACATACCAGAAAGATTCTGAGAAGCAATTTTGCATAGCTGGGGGGGGTCTATTAAGCATAACTTTAAATCTTTAAGAGATGTGGCTACACAACACATCTTTGATTAAATTTTTTTTATCTGAGGCTATGTCTTACCTTTAAAAAAAGCTGTGAAATAATTGTATTTTTCATCTCAATGTCTTATATTACATTCACTCTAAATTCTATTTATAAGGTGAATCATTCTCTTTTCAGCACTTCTCTGTCTTCCTGTACCTTGCCATACACAACAAAAGATGCCAGTTGACACTTTAAATGTTCTTCCTGGTAATTTCCTTAGTCAGATTTGCAAATTCATTAAGAATGCGTTTTTCCTTCTAGTTAACTCAGATGACAGTTTGGCACTGCTACATTAAACAAATAAACTGTTTTCCAACTTCCAAAATCAGTTTTCTTACAACTTCACCAGACTCTGCCCATTTGTGTCACCATTATACAAGAGTTTGATCACAGTTTTCTCACCACTTTTTCATCCTCCACCTATTGATTCACCTGAAAGCTCCTAATTCATGTGTTGGATTTTTATATGAAAACAACTGACTTGTAGGTATTTATTTCTATATAAGTTAGCCTTTGTTGTATAACAAAACACCCATAGTTTATGGACACAAAACAGCACCCATTTAATCTGTTCATGATTGTTTTGGCCAGCAATTTGGGCTGGGCTTAACTGGGTAGGTCTGCTGCTGCTGTCACCTGGGTCACTTAGGCAGTGGCAGCCATTGGCATCTCCAGTAGCCTAAGGCGTAGTCACTCATAAATCTTTTCATGGGTGCGCATGGTCCTGGCCAGGCTACTTATCCCCTATTGAACAGTTTGGGTTTCTTCATGTGGAGGCAGAAGAATTCCCGACATCAAGAGAGGGTAAGCTTCAGTGCAGGGCTGCTTTTTACACCTTTGTGCACTTTGGGCTTGCTGGTGTCTCGCTGATCAAGCCAATCACATGGCCAAGCCCAGAGTCAGTGTGGAAGGGGGCCTTTCAAGGGTGTGGACAGAGCTTGCATAATTCATTGATGGGCATTACTCTAACATATAGCAAGAAGTATTTTTTGACAGCCTGAGTCCATGTTATAATGCCTCATTTTATACTCTTTGTACCCGGTACTTCTCCTTTAAAAACACTTAATTGATTGTATTATTTGATACTTCTGACTTCATAGCAAAATGTATGCTCCTGGGGACAGAGATTATATCTTTTCACTGCTCTGTCTTTAGCAAAAAAGGAATGTGTGTGCATGGTAAGCACGTAAGTGTTTGATGAATGAGTGATCAAATAAAAAGTCCTAAGGGAAGTTCTACAGTCTTCCCAGCTTATTTTCCTTTAGGATCTGATGTATCTGAACTTAGTTGCATGTTTATTTGTTCCCTTATTTATTACCTGGGTGCCCTTCTAGAGTATAAGTTCCATAATGGTATGAACCTCATCCATTGTGTTTAGAAAAACAAAAATGTGTGAACACACTGTACCCTCAATAAACCTTTAGAAATAGTAGAGAATGAAAGTAGTATTAAACATACTCAATAAAATTAAATATAAATAACAGACAAAAATATATTTTATAATATAAATAAATCAGTGGTATAAATATATTAAAATTAACATACTCACTCTGCATTCTGACTAATTAGTAGGGTGAGAATGCAAAAGCCACAGAAACACACCAAGACTGGGATGGGATATGGCCTCTCCTGGAACCTGAGCTGAACATTTCTCTCTCTGGAAACAATTTTCATTAAAAGAGGTGGGAATAAAGAGGTGGGCAAACTGCCCTGTGGTAGAATCACAGTGGGAAAGGTACCCCAATTCCTTCGGTCTTAGGAGGAGCATGAGTAAGAGACCACAACACACAGGAAGAAAAGGGTGAGATTAGCATCGTTATGCAACAACAACACTGACAGAGAATCAGAACTTTCTTCTCTTCCCTAACCACCTCTTCAGTGGGGTCTTGGCTACCCAATTCTCTTGCCAGCCTCCAGGACAGCTCAGAGCCCTTGTGTGATGGCAAAGCCACCAAGGGAAACCCTCCAGCAACCTGGGAACTATGTGACCTATGAGTACGAGGAAGAGTTAGCATATTAGAATTCCAGAGGTTTGCTATCATATGTTTGCATTCACTTGTTCATTTATGTATTAATTCTATTAAAAATTTAACTGAATACTTGTTGCTGTAGTACTGTAGATGTCTAAGCTCTGTTGGGGAACCAGTACAAGAGTCTCCACTGTGGTGAGAGAGACAAAAGTTATTATCTGATGGACTGAGGACAAAGAAGGGCTTTCATACTCATCACTGCATTGATGCTCTCCTGACCTTGTCCCAGGATATGAGACTGCCCTGAAGGGGTTGCACAAGCAGCCTTCACCCAAATCTGATGAGGCCAGCTCAGGCTGGCCTGTGTGATGGAGATGCTGGGGAGGGCAGTGACTGAGTTCATGCAGACACTCAAAGGAAGATGTTTCTCTCTACCTGGTCCAGGTTTGTTCAGCCTCTCCTGCAAACCTCAGCCTGAGAACATGTGCAAGCCTTTGGACTAACAGATTTTAACAGTAGGTTCCAATACATTTGCCAGTTTCCAAAGCCTTTTAATGATAAGATTTTTGCTGAACCTTATTGGGGCCCATTGGGGCACCAGCCTCTGTGCTACCTTGCAGGTAAGTGTGCTATCTCCATCATGCAGATAGAGAGACGGAAGCTCAGAGTGGCTCCAGAATGTCTTTACTGGGCACAGAGTGATGGAACCTTTCATTCATGTTGCACATTCTGAGTGTCTGTTACATGCCAGGCCCTGAATTGGGCCTATGCTTCAAGACCATTATTTTGCTTCTACAATCTGAAACCTTTCTGCCAGTTCAGTCTGGCTTCCAGAAGGGAGGTAAAGGAGGGATGTGAAAAGGGAAAGCAGAGCAGGAGGATGTGAGAGACAATCCCTTGGGTCGTCCCCAGCTCCTCCCTGACTCCTGCTTCCACGGAGCCCAGGTCCTCCCTTCTGTGACCCAGGCTAGCGTTTTTTCTAACATCTTCCCTGTAAGGATAACAAAAGTGTTTTCACTGGTGCTGTTGTCATGTGATCAAAGCATAGCTCAGGAAATGGGGTCCCTCCAAAGATGTTTATCTAAAATCTCTCATTTCACCAGTTGGAACATTTTAAGAGAACATTCTGCACCTTCTCTCCCAAGGGCAAATATTTCGGTTACCTGTGTACTGGGAGCCAGGCTGAGGCCACACATACTCTGCTTAGGAAATGAAAACACCAGAACCTTTCTTTCTGCGCTCGTGTCCACTCCCCCCACCCCCCAGCCTGGCTTGGAGGAAATCCCAATCTACGCTCTCACAGGAAGTTGGAGTGCTTCAAGGCAGGCAAGATGTAAAGACAAAAAGCTCTAAAACCGAGATTTGGTGGGAGTGTTTTTTATTACTGATAAAAAACAGAGTCCCTTTTCTGGCTTATTCAGATGAGCTCAGAGTAAATATTTACCCTTTCAGCTAATGGGTCTGTTCTGCAAGCCTTGGGACTCCCAGACAGCCCAGCTGATGGATCGCTTTTTGCTTCCTCCCCCCTGTCCAGGGTAGGACTGGGTGAAATTATGTGGCATGGGGAGCCGTTTCCTGTGGCATGTGTGAGGCACAGCATTCGTCTTAGTCAGAGCAGGGTGGGTGTGAGGGACTTGCAGGGACCTCCCAGCTATAGCTCTCCGAAATGATTTAACAGTCATATCGTCAGTGTTCCCAGAAGAAAGATGGATGGTGGGTCACAACCCTCCCTCTCCCCTTAGGTTTGAATGAAGTACTTTGTTCTTTGGTGGTTCCAGGGTGGGTAGTGTTCATACCACCCACAACCCCAACAAATAGACACACACACACAGACACCCATTTGAAAATTTACATATACGAATAAATGAGACAAATATGTGTGGACACGCCACACTGAGATTCTTTTAGGGTGGAGGCTCTTCCTTATTCATATTTGTGTTCTCATATTGCCTAGCAATGCCTGGCATGGAGCGGATGATTAATACATACTTTTAAAGTGAATACACAAGTAATTATAACTGTTAACATTTATTTAGGACTTAATAGGTACCAGGTGTCAAAGGAAGGCTTCATAAAACAAGCTCTTATTTAACCCTCACAACACACCATTAGATTTGGTGGTGTTACTCTTCCCATTTCACAGACATGTAAAGAGAGGCTTGGACAGGCAAAGTGGTCGATCCATGGTTGGACAGCTGCTCCATGCTAGCAAGAAACATCTGACTTCAGAGTTTATTCTCCTAGTACCTTTTTCTACAAACTCATGCATCCAGTGTATCAGTCAAAAAACATTTCTACAGATGTCGCATATAAATAGCAGTAGTTTTATCACCAAGGTGTTAAAACTTGACCTGGGGGCCTTGATTATGCTGTGTCTCTGTCTCAGACATGTCTTCCTTGTCCAGCCTCCCATCCCTGATGGTCAGACACTCAGTGGATGAACTTTGCATCTTGACATGGTAGGGGAAGAACCTTGGATTCAGCTGCCTTCGAGCAGCATAGATATGTTCCTATATCTATGCAGCTGGAACAGCATAGATACATGATGGCAACCTGGCCAGCATATAAGAGCAACCTGGCAGGTTCCTGTCTGTGTCAGGTTTTTTTAACAGCAACAAAACAAATTGTCCCAGACTTAGGGTTTTAACGTGACACTTGTTTATTATCTTGCAGTCTTGTAGGCCAGGAGTTCTGGGCAGGTGAAACTGGGCTCTACTCAGGGTATCACAAAGCCAAAATGAAGGTCTGGGCCAACTTGTCTCTCTAGGCTTTGGAAGAGAGAACCTGCTTTCAGGCTCATTTAGGTGTTGTCAAAATTTAGTTGCTTGCAGTTGTAGGACACAGATCCCCACTTCCTTGTGGCCTGTCAGCCAGGAACTAGTGTTTGCTCTTAGAAGCTGCCCACATCCCTTCTCATGTGGCCCCTTCCACCTTCAAATAGGCAAAAGCATGTCAGTTCCTTCTTGTACTTGGAATCCTTCTGGTTTTCTCTTCTGCAACCTGCTAAAGAAAGCTTTCTTTCTCTAAAGGCTTGTTTTAAAGGTTGTATGAAGAGTTATCATAGGAATTGGTGATTAGATTAGAACCACCTAGGTAACCTCCCTTGAAGGCTAATTATGCCATACAACATAACACAATTAGAGGAGTAATTTGCAAGTTCTAGGGATTAGGGGTGGGATCCTAGGGACAGTTACTAGAAGTTCTTGCTACACTTCCCTTGATTATAACTGAGGGCAAAGATGGGAGAAAGGCTGATAAGGAGACTAAGAGGACCGACTCAGGCACACCCTGGTGGTGGCCAAAGAAGAATAAAGGAATTGCCTCAATAATTCAAAAACAAGTCAAAGCACATCAGAGTAGAGCCAAGGATTTAAAAGATTGCACTTAGTAGGCTTTTGATAATGTATGTCTGAGCACCTGCTGTTCAGAGTGAACCACAATGTTTCACAGAAGGAAACCACACCTTCCTTGCTTATGTAAGAATACTTCATACCTGTGGACTCCTTTCTGAATTCCAGGCACTGTTCTAAGTGCTTTACTTGTATGTATTCATTTTATCTTCCAACAGGTGTATGATATTAGGATATTAACTCCATTTATAGATGAGATGAGGAACAACTGGATTAATAAAATTGATAAACATTAGATAGCTAGTAAGTGTTACGGACAGTCTGAGGAAGTAAACAACCTCCTGAGATGGTGAACAGTTACACTAGATGCAACTGGTATTGAAGCCATTTAGAGATATGGAGGAAAGGACCGAAACAGAAAGTGGAATATCAAATAGGGGACTGTGGCTCTCTGACATGGGCTAAGGCCGATGGATGTCAGAGTGGTATGACGGAGAGAGCCTAGGATGTGGCATGAGAAGACCTGGTGTTAAGTTGCAGTCATGAGTCTTGAAGCTTTTGATTTTGGGTAAGTCATGTTAGTTCTCTGAGCCTCTGTCTTCTCATTTACAAAATGGGGGTAAAAACATCTTCTCAGTCATTAAATGAGTGTCATGTGGTTCACTGGTGTCCAAACATCCTTTTAATGGGTTTTGTAAATCTCAGGCAGTATTTTCATCTGATATTTGTGTTTTGTTCCAGATCCCAGGGATGATGTGCTGCCAAGAAGAGTAGTCTTGTTGGTAAGAACTTTTTTTTTATATCCTTAGGCCTTGATTCTTGCTCACCTGTAAGTTTCATGTTAATCCTTAAAGAGTGACCATGCATTCCAAGTTTTTCTTACTGTGCCTTTGTGTTTCCCTTCACACATGTGAAGCTGGTAGGATTCATTGCCCTTGAGAAATTCCACTGGAGATTAGTAGAGAGTATTTTCATTTCAGTGTATGGAGATTCATTATAGGAATTTGTTCAAAAAATCGTGGAGACCAAGAAGTCTCACCATCTGCCATCTGCAGGCAGGAGACTCAGGCAAGCTGGTGGACAGGTTCAGTCCTGGTCCAAAGCCCTGACACCCAGGGAGCTGGGAGGGACAGCAAAGGCTGATGGAAGTCATAGGGGCTCTCAGTTTTCTCTGTAGATGAATAGAAGGGAGAGTAAACTGATGGACTGGAGCGCTCACGGAAAAAGGTGGTGGGTAGAAATAGCAGCTTTTAGAAAAGAGGAAGGAAATTGAGTAGACACATGTTCAAGTTATCAAAAAGCACTTAGCCTAGATAAAATTGAAAATCATACATTTGCTACATTAGTGTGATTATGCAATTTTCCTTCAATCGGTCGCAGCTGGGGAATAGAAGGAAAAAGTCCCCAGTGTTTGCTTGAAGCTCATAATGAAACAAGTATTTATTAAATATCTATAATTTATTCATCTATTCTTAATAAAAATATTTACTGAATACCTAGTTCCAGAACTATTTTAGACATTGCAGATGGTACAGTACAAAGACAGAATAATTATCTTTCCTGATGGAGCTTGCAGTTTTGTGACAAGACACAGAAATGTAAAGAGGCAAATGATAATTACAAATTAAAATTTATGTCATCAACTATATATATGTATATATATAAACATTTAGAATGTATGTAAATATAGATATTGATGTATGTATATCTCTGTCCATCTAAAAACACATTGAATTATCATACTAGCTTGTGAACCACTGTTCACTCATTTTATTAATGAGGCTCAAAGAGTTTAAAAATCTTTCTCGAGGTCACACAGATATAAAAGTCAGAGTCAAGATTTTACCCAGATGCTCTAATCCCTGGCCAGAACTCAATCTATGGTTTCACCAAACTATAGTACTGAGCTCCTTGGCAGGGTAGAAAAGTGGAAGGTAAGAGAGAAAAGGGGAGGTTGGTATTGATGGGTGAACCAGGAATGACCAACCAAAAGAGGAAAGAGATTGTGAAGCCAGAAAAGGGAGGGAGGTCCTGACTTGGAAAACAGAGAAAAAGGGTCAGGAGTCTGCAATTGTCCTGGAAACTCTCCAGAACATTGACAGAGGGAGGGTGATGTGGGGGATGTAGATAGACTGTGGTCTGGTCAAGTGCTCATTGGTATTCTACTGGAAAACTATGGTTTAGCATTTTCTTGTGAGCGTCTACTTTATGATGGTGTTGGTCTTTTGTTGATGGAGGCTATTATCTTATTCCTAGTTAAGTTTCTGGGGCTCATCACAGTAGGGCACATAGTAGGTCCTCCATATATTAACTACCTTGACTAATTCAGATGTTTATAATGCACCTAGCAAATGGTAAGTGCTCTACAATATGGAGGGAGTTCCATTAACACTGTTATTGCTCTTGCTGCTTTCTCCCCCCTCCAAATAAGCTAATGACTTAAAAACTGAAAACGTACTATATTTATTTGCAGGGAGGGCGGGCCTCTGGTGGTTTATTTACCTGTAGAAGAGGCAATTTCCTAGGCCCTAAGGTATATATAATTAGAGGAAAGAGAATCCCTTTGTCGATAATAAAACTCTCCATGAGGCCTTTGATGAATACACTGGAGATACTTTAATGAGCCAAAACCACAGCCTCTTCAGTTTTGCTTCCTCTGACTTACAGGGAAGAGCAGTGTTTTTTCTTTTCCCCTGAAAGACCTTCATCTTAACCTTCCAACTCACTCAGCATCACCTGAGTCAGCACATCATTGGAATGACAGTCTAGTTCAGTGAACAAGCAAAATGGTTTATTTATAAGCCTCTTTCCCAATGGGATCCTGGGAAAACTGCTGTCCTCTGAAGTAAATAAAGGTCAGGATGCCTTAATATATACTCAGTGGAAACTATAGTGATGGTTCTTTTGCAGTGGACGAGACAGCAAACTCTGAATTATTCCTGGATATGTTGGCATAAAATTCTAGGGGGGCTTGTACCGTATGGAACCCCTCCCCTCAGCAGTTTTCTTATCTACTGCACCCACTCTAGGTGACACTCTTATGTCTGCTGGTAGAATAGCTTCTTATCTGGTGTCTCTACCTTTAAGCTCTCTGCCTGCCCCCATCCCTTCTACTTACCCAAGAAAGATCTGTGTTCTTCAGTCAATTTGAACCACTTCATTACCATTCCATAGAGCTTAAAGCATCAAGTTAAAAACTATCTGTTATTGTTTGCCAGGCAGTGAAAATTTACATAATCATTTATACTTCAGTACCTAGAACTTTTGAATTCTATATATCTGGTATAAATATGGCATTAACAATATTGGTTGAATAAATAAGTTGTATCATTTTATCTTCAATATCACTTCATCAGGTGCATATTATTTATCTATTTCAGGTACTTGAGGGTAATATTGGTTTAGTAAATTGCCCAAGATTGCAGAAGAGGACCCAAGTTTACAGTCTAAACCTAGCTGATTTCAGAGCTTATTTGTTGAGATATTCAATTATTAACAAATATTATTTGTTATTCAATTCTGGCTCAAAATGACATGTAACAAACTTCTCTAAATAACTCTAAACAAGAAGTCTAGTTCCTAGTCCACTCAAGTGCTCCCGAAGAACCCATGATCGGCCATTGTCAACATGCCTCACATGTTGGTCCTCAATTTATTTGAATCCTACTTATCTTTAAAGTCCCATTCATCCACCACCTTCTCCCAAAAGCCAATGCAGATGTGCTCTGTGATACATTCTCCTTTGAATTCCTGCCACAGACTCACCCAACACTTATACATACTGTGATGCTAACTATTAGCATGTTAAGTTGGTTGTAAGGAAGTGAGAGTTTTGAATTTTACGATCCCCACAGGGTCTGATTAAGTACTGGGCAGCAGGAAGTGTTTTTGTAAATGTTTTGTTTAACAAAATCATGGTAAATTGGATACCAACCCCTGTGAACTTCCAGTTTCTCCCATCACAGTAGTAAAAGGATATTCACCAGAAAATACCTTCTCCAGTTTGAGAAAATATTGCAAACCAGAGAACTGCTTGAACCAATTCCAAGTAGCAAGGTTCCTTATCACCTATGGAGACTGGGAAAAACTGGCTTTTTTTTTCCCTTTCTTTCTTTTTCTTGTGCTTCTGGGCATCAATCCCAGACTCCCCTAACTTCTGAAATCCTGCCTTCAGGAATACTAAATGTACACATGCCTCCCTGGTCCCCAACAGCTGTATACGCATACCCAGTCAGTGAAACTTCACCACATTGATTGAGTCTTGTGAGCAAGGATCTGAAAGTGGGAAGAGAGAGAGAGAAATGCAGAAGAGAACCGCAGAAGTACAGTTTCCAGAATGGGTTCTGTGCTACTAAAAAAGAAGGCCAAGAGCTTTTCTTACAGGACAGAGGTTGAAGATATTTCTGGTGCATTGATTGGAAGTCATCAAATAGAATCCTAAATGGCAAGGCCCAAAAGCTTATCTCCTCTATTCTTTCCTTCCTTTTTGAGGCTGGCAGAATCGAAACCTGGGATAACACCAAAGTATTTTTAGCAGCGTATATTGATCTTTTTTTTTGTCCTTGGAAGATACTGTTTTCTATTATAACACAAAAAACAACAAATGAAAAGAGCCAGCTGCAGCAAAATCTCATTTAAGCAGCAGCATAATGATAATGATATTAAAATAATCATATGTTAGGCAGTATCTGGAGTTCAATACTTGGATCTTCTGGCATAATGGATCCCTCTGGAATTCTTTGCTGCTGGAATAATGCCTTTGACTGAGTGTTCTATAACAAAACTATTAGGTAAATAAAAATTTTAAGATGCCGGGCACTTACACGCTGGCAAAGCACAAGCAGTATTAGAGAGGGATAGTCAATATCAATAACTGCCATTGGCGAAACAATCAGAGAGCTCAAGATGTGTATATCCATTAGAGTTTTTTCACTATCCAGACTTTCCAGCTCTGTCAATAACATCACCATTCATGGGCTGTAGTGGCTTGTCTTCAACCATCGCCACCCTGTACCTGTCCAGTACCAGGGACTAGACTAGATTTTATGACTTTGCTTATTCCAGTGAAATACTGAGCTGCCAACCTGTTTTCTTTTTCTCATAGACACACTCATGAGCAAAGCTCTCTTTGTGCCCTGGCCTAGATAGAACACTGTAACATCCTATCCCTGGCTTGTCATTCATGGTCTTATGTACGCGTGTGAATGAGAACATACTTTCTTCTCCTAGAGTTTCTGCCTGGGTCCATAAAGTAGATTCTTTGCATTGTTTTCTTGGAAGTAGCTTTGACCCTTCTCTCCACTCCTGCCCTCATTTCTTTCCATGGGAGGAGGAGTTCTATAGAGGGTTTATGAAATTGGTAAGGTATTAAATACGCATTATCTGAGCTTCTTTCATTGTTTATTTTGCAGAGTAGCTCTGTGTTATGGGGCAGCCCATGATTCCACAGAAATGTCTTTTCCTCAGGAGTCATATTACAAACCTGGATTATGGTAGTTACTTAAAGTGTAGTGCCCACCCCAGTTCTAACCACAGTAAACAGGCAAATTGGGTCCACACCTAACTGGTTTCGGGATCAGCCCTTACTATAACACACACTTGTGAGCCACTCTTCACTCTTATTTTACAGATGAGGCTCAGAGAGGTTAATTATAGTATTTTCTTCTGTTGTCCCACAGATAGAAAGTCAAAGTCACGATGTGAACCTAGGTGCTATGACCCCAGGCCAGTGCTCATTTTAAGTTTTCACCAAGCTACACTACACAGCTCCCCGGCAGGGTGAGGAAGTAAAAGATTAGGGGGAAAGAAACTGATTAGTGTTGATGAGAGTGAGCCAGAAATGACCAACTGAAAGTAGCAAAAGATCATAAAGCCAAACAAGAGAAAGAGGTCCTGACTTGGAAAATAGGGAGTCATGGGTTTGCAATTTTCCTGGGGGATTTTCAGGTTATTAAGGGAGGGAGGGAGGGCTGGGTGGGTGAAGAGGAGACTCCGACCAAACTCTTAACCAGTATTCTACTGCGTAAGTATGGGTTAGCCCTTTCTTGCGAGCTTTTATTTTGAGATGGTGTTGGTATTTCCTTGATGAAGGCTATTCTCTTACTCCTAGTTAAGTTTCTGGGGCTTATCACAGAGGGGCACATACTAGAGTCTCCACATATTGCTAACTGAATTGATTAATTAAGATGTGTATAAGGCACCTAGCAAATGGCATGTGCTCTGCCATGTAAAAGGGATGCAGAGAGGTGCCTCTGCCTGGTCTTTAGTTCCCTGAGATGAGGACACTTTTTTTTCTTCATTGTACCGGGTTTGGTGATTAACAAGCATAGTAAATATATCACACAGGTGTGCTCAAGGGGATCTGGGGAGTCAATTATAGTTTTGTCTCTCCGTTGCCAGGTTATAGTGCTACCCTGTGTCTGTGTTTGAGTCAGGAAGACCGGCTCTGCTACATATCGACACTGTGTTTCAGTTCTCTATCCTCAGCTCTCTCTGCTACAAAATGGGGATAGTAAGTTATCCCTCTTAGTATCATCGTAAAGATTTAGAGAAATAATGCACATAAAGCCCATAGCACACTGCCCGACACAAAAGCATGGTTGTGTCAGAAAACAGTAGCCCTCACTGTCACGATTAGCTCTTTTCTGGTTACTTTTTTTCTTCCCTTGTCATCCTGATGTAGCTCTGCAGAACTCACCTGTCTGTAAGCTCCAAGACTTTCAGAGCTTGCTGGATTTGTAGGCTCCAAACCTGTCAGTTTGTAGATGGCAAAATTGAGGAGAGAGAGGTTAGATGCCTGTTCTGAATCACACAGTTAGTTAAATTATTGATCAGGGATAGAATACTGGTGTCCTGACTGTCATTCCAGAGATTGTGTCGACCTCATCTTATTTCCAAAGGATTCCTAAAGGAGCTTTTATTTCCTGAAAAGTTAGGCTCCCTGGTGAAATGGTGCCTCATTGACTGACACCAAATAAGAATGTGGAGGTTTTTGCTGTAGATTCCTCAAACACTTTAATTTCATGAATCCGTTCAGAACCTTGTTCAGAACTAAAATTCCAGGTGTAAAACTTTCCCTCGTTCTCATATCATCCATGAGTCTAAAGGAGGATGCTCGTATTCCCATAACAGAGACAGGAAATTACCCTCCACTTTGGCCATGAGAGCCCATCTTTTGTATAACAAAATTGCCCACAGTGCTAGGATTTTGCGCTATAGGCTCACAGCCTTCTCCCCCTTCCTCTACCCACCACTTACTGAAGAAAGCATGTGATAAAAACCCCTAATTATTTTCCATATATTTTATTCTTTTAGCAATTCCTATAATAAAAAGGTAATGCTGTGGGAGACGTGGTTGCCATGGAAACAGATCAAGGATAAACAGGCTTGTACAGCATGGTGTGAGGCAAGAAGACAGGGGCAGACCAGAGCTCTCGGGAATGGGAAGACAATGGCAGGTCACGCTGCTCCCTCGGCTCTACCTGCCTGTCTGCTTGGACCTTTCAAGAACATTGTACAGTTGTCAATTTTAAGTGACCCTAGAGATAGGAGGGGAGGGTGTCATGACACATCTTCAGGTGTGCCTGACACAAAGGAAAGCAGCCCCTGGACCCACAGACATGGGAGGCTTTCAAAGAAATACACTTTTTACTGACCTTCTGAGGATTTTCCCTGGGCTGTAAGCAAGCATTCTGGGCTGCTAGCTCACACCTGCTACTCACTGCCTGCCTAGCGGAGGGCAGAAGGAAGCTGGAAGGTTAAATTCACCAGTTGTGTTTCTTGATGGTTAGCATAGTGGTTACATACAGACACTTCGGATCATCCTTTGTTGGTTCAAATTCTAATTCTTGTCTCTTCCTAGATGTCTAATCTTAGACAAATCCTTTAGCTCCTCAGATATCCAGGGTTGTCATCTACAAAGTGATGATGATGGCAGTGATAATGCAGATAAACCTTTCTCGACATATTTTTATATAATTATAAAATGTGTGCCATTTAGTTCAGCATCTGGTATGCTTACATATATTCATTAAGTTTTAGTCACTGTAATTGCTTATAAGTTAAATGGTTTTGGGCAAGAGATATGAAATTATGTGCCCTGTAAAAATGTAAAAAGTATTATTTTTAGATAAATCTTTATATATACTTAAAACTCATGCTAACTTATGCTATTTTGCAAGATAGGTATTTATTCTAAATATACATTAGTAATTACTAAACACTATATTAATATCAGTAATATAATACTAGTACTATATATGTTACATATATTTGTGTGTGTGTATATATATATACATAGATATAGATATAGATATAAATAACTATCTCTCTCTGTATAGGTATGTATATATAAACACTAGCATACACAAGTCTCAGAACCATTTTAAATACTTCATTATAAATGAGCTTATTGGAAGTACATTGTAAAATTGCAATCCATCATCAGCCTTATTTGTTGGTGAGTGTCCTCTGCCCAGGTGCTCAGGGACTAAGCAGGATAAGAGTACCTAGTCGAACAGCAGTAAGTCTGGTGGGGACCATGTCATTATATCTGTGCTCCATGTTACAGCGCAGACAATTTAGTGGGTAATGCAGTGAGATTCGTTTCTCAGGCAGTTCACTTTGCCTTAGGTTTCCTCCATCAGAGCTGGGATGGGGATGGTCAGGTATGTGTCTCTTGGCACAGGTAAATATCCAATACCCTGTCTGAAGTGCTCCCCTTTACCTTTCCTATATCATTTTCAACCACTTTCTATACATGTTTATCCTCTAAGAGTGTCATCTTCCCCAGTCAGATAGGCTTCCACTTTCCCATGACTGCCGGGCTGTCTCCACAGCAGGACTCCTCCTTGCTGCCTCCTCACTTGCCTGATCGTCTTAGATAGACTTCAGGGGCCCTTTCCACCACAACTGCAACATGCCCTCCTTTCATGGTCTCCTCATGATAGATTAAATCTCTTCCATGAAATGAACTCTGTATCAGACACACACAATATCTTTTTTTGCATCTTGCACATTTTATTAACAGTGTGTGTGGGTTTACATGATATTCAATACCAATAACCTCCCAGAGGCTGGGACAATGTCTTTGTCACCTGTGTATTCTGAGAGCTAAGTACATTGTCTGGAGCAAGGACATGTTCAGAATTTGCCGAGTTGAATAGACTCTATCCAGGAGGAAACTCTCTCAGGATCTAAACCTTCCTATAAAAATTCCCTAAACCTGGAGGGACATATATCAGAACTCAGGTTCACATTAAGTAGTTCAGAACCAAATGACCTGGGTCTGTTTTGGCCCTTTACTTATGAACTTGACTATGATTTTAAGCCAGGCATCTTGCCATGCAAGCATTCATTAATTTTTTCTATCTTTTCTTTTTCCCTTCTCTCTCTATTGCAACATCATCCTATATGTTAGGAATTATACTAGATACTAGATGTTTAGATGAACCCAGGGTTGAAATTGTACAGGGTTTAACAGGGATGGGGTGGGGGAAGAAGTAGAAGTCAATTATATCAAGGTGGGGTGGTGTGGAGGTGAAGTAAGTTAAGGCTCACATAAAATGTGAACAGTACTAATATCTATAAGAGCTATATGACTTTTAATTCCTCATACTACTTTAAATGCTGCTATTAGAGGAGGGCATGGTATGTCTGTATGAGGAAGAAGAACCTCGGTGGAAAACAGCTTCTTCTAGCTGTAATAAAATAGATTATAATCAAATACAACTGTGATAATGCCCTTAGCAACCACTCATTGCCAGCCTGCTTTGTGAGCTGGTGAGTATTTATGTATGGTCAGGCTTTGGAGATGGAAACTCTGGAATAGGTAAATTTGAGCAAGAGGCCAAGGGAGGGGATATGTCAGCCACTCAACAACTACTAAGGTAGGGAATGTGATGGTAAAGTAGAGGTGACACCAGTGAACCTTTAGCCAACTGAATTGCGAAAATGAATGGGGTTTAAATGCGAATGCCAATGCCAGCATCTCCAATCCAAATCTGAGGTCCAAGTGTTTTTTGTATAATATCTGTGCCATGGTGTATGTTTGTGAGTGTGGCATGTTGTAGAAAATAGGACACAAATAATATGAATCACGCAGGAGACAGAAATACGATGTTAGGAGTTTGCTGGAGATATGTCTCCCAACTTTACCTGGCATCACACTCACGGACATCTGCTGATGCCTGCTCTGAGCCAGCACTGGATACATCCTCTCCCAGACGTCTTTCTTAATGTGCATTGCAGACATAGGACAAAGGGAACCTCATATCTAATTTGCAAATGAGAAAACGAGAGTCAGTAGGGATTGAATTATATACCCAAGGTAACACAACTATTCAGAAGCAAAATTAAGAATGGCCCTTCATTTGTTTCTAAGTCTAGAACTTTATCTTCCATTCATAAATATAGATAACTGTGTCTACTTTCACCATTTGAATTGCTTGGGGGAAGCTCATAGTTTAAATTCATGACCTCTCATTAATATCAAATTGAAGAGGAGGGAACCCTTTCAAATTCATTTGTGAAGCCAGCATTACTCTGATAACTAAGCTAGAAAAAGACAGTATAAGAAAAGAAAACTGTAGGTTAATATCTCTGATGAATATAGGTAAAAAAAAATCATCAGCAAATAGTAGTAAACCAAATTAAAAAGCACTTAGAAAGGACCATACACCATGACAAAGTCATAATTAGAGCACCCATTCAACTGTGTTGAAGATCTGTTACATAATATGCAGGGTTCTGTGTATGCATTTCTGAATTATACTATTCAGAAGCCGAGTCTGTGCCTAACTTGATTATTAGAATAACATGTCTCCATGGACATTCTGAACAGTACTAAATTTCAAGGACATTTTAGCTGTGGACCAAATGTCTCCAAAAACATTTTGGACAGGACAGATGTTTGCAAGGCATAATAAAAAGGCCCTAGTACTTAGCAAGCCATGAATAAATTCTTCTTTTTTTACCCCCTTTCCTTGGTACACTCATTTTAGTATTATGAGCTTCAGTTACTCTAGTAAATTAGAGGAATTGATCTCTGAGGCAACTTTAAACTTTTTAATTCACCTGACTTTAAATAAGTTTAAACTTGTGATAACAATCTGTAAGTCTACCAATCTACATCTTTGTCTAAGATGGGTCAAAAGTTGCTGCAGAAATTAAACCTAACCAAAACAGTGAAAGTGTAGATCCACTCAGATAAAAAAAGATCTCCCATATTCCTCACTGCCTGGGTCGCCGTGTTTCCTGTTACTAAGGCTACCACAGTTTGTTTACACAAAGAGCACATCTTTAACCATTTTAAAAAATAAGACATAGGGACAGCTTGTACTCCACTAAGGGGGGAAAATACCCAAACCCACAAGTCCATCTGGAGAGGCGGGATATGATAGACCCTTTAATTTCAAGAGTAACATGGTCAAGGAGTTCAGTGATGACTTAACTTTATATTTGGTTTAAAGATAAAAATCTCCATTTTCCTTCATCAGCTAAGGAGCACAATGCAGCAATGTGGGTTTTTTATAAGAGGTGTTGGCAAAATGTACCCAGTCGTTTTCCACTGTCAAGTCCTTTGCAGACTTAAAGAATCTTAGAAACATAGAAAGAAAAGAGCCCCCGATTTATGCGTAGAAATTGGCAGCCCAGTGAGGGAGTGTGGCTTGCCCCTATTAATGTATATTAGTGCTGGAATGGGATCCAAGGTCTAAGCCTCCTTTGATTATATTTCTCTTTCATAAATTTCATACTGAGAGTAACTTCATTTTGAAATAATAAACCACAAATACATTGGAAGTCACATTTCTTACCCTGCATAGAGAGATTCCATTTGCCCAATAGATTACATGGTAGATGTTTCTAACAAGGCCATTGAGCTGTGTGTCATTGTGGAAGCCAAATTAACATTAGCCGCCCCCCGTAGTTTACATCTGCTTTTAGTTTATGATCTAAATCAGTTTTTTGACTCTGCACTTGATCATTATGGGCTGGTTACACCTAGGTATCTCACCACCACATATCACAGTCAAATGCTGAAAACCACACATAAGGAGAAACATTTTTTTAAAGCCAGACAAAAATTAAACATTACATTCAAGGAAACCGTGATTTGAATTAACACAGACTACACTTCAGAAACCATGGAAACCAGAAGACAGTGAAATAAAAATAATTTCAGATAAAGGAGAGCTAAAGAAATGTGTCCCCAGGAAACCTGCACTGCCAGAAATACTGAAGGAAGTTCTTTAGGCTGGAAGGAAATGATACCAGATAGAAACTTGGATCTTAAAAAAAGCAATGAATGGCATTGGAAGGAGTAACTACTTGGGTAAAAATGAAGGACCATTTCCCTTTTTAACTATTTAATTTAGTAATGACTAAGTAAAGCAAAGTTATAAGATTGTTTTGTTGGAACTTGTATATAGTATATAGTATATAATAATAATAAGTATAGTCTATAGAAATTAAAGGGTGTGGAGAATAGACATATGATTGCAAGGTTTCTACATTTTATGTCAAGGGGCACTATATTAACAGTAGGTAGAATGTTAAAGCTATGTCATCTCTAAAGCAATCACTAAGAAAACAATGAATAGAGATGAAGCTAAAAATCCAATACATATAATAAAATTAAATTATTAAAAATATTGAAATAACTCAGAAGTAATCAGGAAAGAGGAAAAACAGCCATAACAATGAAAGATGGTGCAGAGAAGAGTAAATGGTAGACTTAATTCAACCATACCAATAATGACATTAAATGTTAAAATGTAAACACTTTAGCCCTGGCTGGTGTAGCTCAGTGGATTGAGCTTGAGCCTGAGAGCCAAAGGATCGCGGTTCGATTCCCAGTCAGGGCACATGCCTGGGTTGCGGGCCAGTTCCCAGCAGGGGATGCATGAGAGGCAACCATACACTGATATTTCTCTCCCTCTCTCCTTCGCTTCCTCTCTAAAGATAAATAAAATTTTTTAAAAATGTAAACACTTTAATGAAAGGACAGGATTTTCAGGATGGATTAAAATGGAAGGCTCCATTCTATACTGTCCATAGGAGAATCACTCTCAATAAAAAGACACAGATTGGTTGCAAGTCAATAGACATAAAAAAGGATATACTATAAAACAATGTGGCATATAGTCTCTAAGATGGTTGCCAGAGATCCTTGTCTCCGGGTATTGAGGCCTTGTGGGATCGCTCCACCTTGAGAGTAGGCTAGAATTACTGAGTTGCTTCTGGTGAATATAATATGGCAGAAATAATAGGATGACACTTCCAAGGTTAGCTCATAAAAAAATCTGTGGCTTCCCTTGTGGACTCTTTCTCAATCTCTCTCTTCTCTCGCTCTGGGGGAAGCCACCAACCTGTGATATTTTGAGGACACTCAGACAAGCCTATTAAAAGCCCACATGGAAGAGACCGAGGTCCTCAGTTCAATGGGCCATAAAGAGCTGAGACCTACTAACAACTACGTGAGTGAGTTCAGAAGTGGATTTTTCAGCCTAAGTGAGCCTTGAGATGATTGTCAGCTTGGCCAATAGCTTCCCGAGAGAACTTGAAGCGGAATTACTCAGTTAAACCACTTGGTTAGTTCCTGACCCATGGAACTGTGAGATGACACATGTTTGTTGTTTCAAGCTAATAGATTTTGAAGTAATTGGTTTCACAACAACTTATAATTATTGCAAAGTAAGCTTGAGAAGGCTGGAGTGGCTGTGTTAGCAATACATAAAGTAGAAAAGAATCAGAACACAGATAAAATCAGGGCTAGGTTATAACAGAGATGAAGAAAATCATTTCCTAATGATAAAAGGATTGATTCATCAGAAGGATATAACAATGACAAATAGCCCTACCCCAAGTAACAGAGCCTTGAAATAATTCAAGCAAGCATTGATGAAAGTATATTGCAAAATAATTCTGCAATCAAAGGAGATTTTAATACCCCAATCTTGGCAATTGATAGAACAGCTAGAAAAAAAAATAGTCAATGAACAGATGATTTGAACAATACCATCAACCACCATGATCTAATTAAATCCTAAAGAACACTGTTTTACCATGGGTGCACAAGATACATTCACAATTAAAGAATGTATGTGTGGCCATAAAACAGGTCTCTATAAATGTAAACATAAGAGAGTCTTGTTCTTAGAGAACAATGTAATATAATTTAAAGTCAATAAAAGTAAGATGTCTAGGAAACCCTGAATATTTGTCAATTAAAATAAATTTAAATAACCCATCAAAGAAGAAAGCACAAGGGAAATTATAAAATATTTTAAACATAATTATAAAAATTATAACACACTAAATCATATGTGATAAAAATAAAGCAATGAATGGTGAGAAATTTATAGATTTTAATGTGTACCCTAGAAAAGTAAATATTCTAAAACAATGAGCTGAGATTCCACCCCAAGAAATTAGGGTAAAAAAAGAGTAAAATCAATAAGAAAATGAACATGGACTTCCGCCAAGATGGAGACGTAGGTGGAGGAACCACCTTGCCTCTGTGCACAACCAAATCTAAGAACAACTATTTTTAACAGCAGTCACAACCAAGCCACACGGAAAATCGACAATACGGAGTCCAAAGGACAACTAGATACTCAGCTGGACCGGTATGAGGAGCGAAGCCAGCAGCGGAACAGGTTAGCAAGAAAAAATTCCCGGGTGGTGCGCGGTGAGCGTGCAAGCAGCCGAAAGCGCTGATCGAGAGCGAGCTAGCTACGGGAGCGTACAGGGAAGAAGCGCGGAGGGCTGTCTGCGGTCAGTTGCGCATCTGCGTGCGGAGAAACCAGTGAGAAGGGAAGCCTGCTGGGGCAGCAGGCTCGCACAATTCCGATCGGATAAACGAGCCCGAGGCGTGTGGCGTGTGGTGTGACTGGACGGGCTGGGCTAGCGGAGAGGACCGCCATTGCTCCCAATCTGACCACGCCCCCACACACAGCATCACAAACCAGCGACCTGGGTCTCCCCGTCCTGGTAAACAACTAAGGCTTCGCTCTGCTACTTAACAGCACGAATAGACCAAAAATGGCTCTAGGACAACTCAGAGCCCCAGAACCGATAGATCTAAGCGATGAAGAAATAGCCAGTCTTTCAGATGCACAGTTCAAAACACTGGTTATCAGGATCCTTACAGAACTGGTTGATTTTAGTCACAAATTAGAGAAACATATGGAAGCTAAACTAATTGAAATGAACGGAAATACACAGGAAACCAATAGTAATGGAAAGAAAATTCGGACTCAAACCAAGGGAGTGGACCAGAAGGAAGAAAAAAATGATCAAACACAAAAGAATGAAGAAATAAGAATTCAGAAAAATGAAGAGAAGCTTAGGAACCTCCAGGACATCTTTAAACGTTCCAACATCTGAATTATAGGGGTACCAGAAGGGGGAAAGGCACAGCCACCAGTGGAAAACTTATTTGAACAAATAATAAAGGAGAATTTCCCCAATCTGGCAAAGGAAATAGACTTCCAAGAAATCCAGGAAGCTCAGAGAGTCCCAAAAAAGTTGGACCCAAGAAGGGACACACCAAGGCACATCATCATTACATTAGCCAAGATTAAAATGAAGGAGAGAATCCTAGAAGCAGCAAGAGCTAAGGGGACAGTCACCTACAAAGGAGTTCCCATCAGACTGTCAGCTGATTTCTCAAAAGAGACCTTACAGGCAAGAAGGGGCTGGAAAGAGGTATTCCAAGTCATGAAAACCAAAGATCTACAACCAAGATTGCTCTACCCAGCAAAGTTTTCATTTAGAATGGAAGGACAGATAAAGTGCTTCTCAGATAAGACCAAATTCAAGGAGGTCATCATCACCAAGCCCTTATTATATGAAATGTTAAAGGGACTTACCTAAGAAAAAGAAGATAAAAAAGATGAACAGTGAAAGGACAGCAAACTCACAGTTATTAAGAACCACACCTAAAACAAAAGCAAACTAAGAGGACAGCTAGATCAGGAGCAGAACCATAGAAATGAAGATCTCATGGAGGGTTAGCAACAGGGGAGTGGGAGGAGGGGAAGGGGGGGAGAAGGTACAGAAAATAAGTAGCATAGACAGTAGATAGAAAATAGATAGGGGGGAGGGTAAGAATAGCAGGGGAAATACAGAATCAAAAGAATTTGAGACACGTGTTCATGAACTAAAGGGGGAAATGGTGGGGGAGGGGTGTGCAGGGTGGAGGGGAATGGAGGGGGAGAATAGAGCAAATGTAATGGCATAATCAATAAAAAAAGTTAAAAAAGAAAATGAACATGAACAATAAAGATAAGAGCAGAAATAAATAAAATAAAAACTAACCAAGCAACAGAGTAGAAAAAAATCCAAGGTTTCATGCCTCGAAAGAAATCATCAAAATTAATAAAAATTTAGCTAAACTAATGCAAAAAGAATAACATTTTTTTCAGAATGAAAAGAGAGGCATCACTATACATTACAGACATATTAATAGAATAATATATTATTGTTAATAATTTTATGCCAATGAATTTGACAACTAAGATCAAGTGGACAAATACCTTGGAAAATTCACTTTACCAAAACTAAGAAATTAAAAAAAAATCTGAGTAACTTTATATCTAATAAAAAACACACATACATAAAAACTTCAGAATCCGATAGCTTTATTGGTCAGTTATCTCAAACAGTAAGGAACAATATGAATCTTAAAGTTTTTCAGAAAACAAGAGAAGAGGACCTTTTATCACTTGTGTTAGAAAACCTGCATAACCTTAATACTCAAATAAGACAAAAGCAAAACTATAGACAAATCTTTCTCATGATCATGAATGTAAAAATAGTTGCAAACTGACTTAAGAAATCTATAAAAAGTAATATATCATGGTCAGTAAGGTTTATCTTACTTATACAAACTTTATATAGCATTTTAAAATCATTCTATACAATGCACAATCATAACAGAATAAAAGAAAAAAAAACATGATCATTTCAAGAGAGGTCTAAAAGACATTTGACAAAATTCAACAACCCATTCATGATATGAGCTCTCAGTAATCTGCAAGTAGAAGGAACTTCCTCTAGCTAATAAAGGGTCACTCTAAAAACTCTACCAAGAGAAGCCCGACCTTTGATTTTACTCCCCACCCCTGCTGACACGCCCTGCTCTGGAGTGCTAAATGGAGCTCTGTAGAAACAGTTCTAGGGTTATAGAGAGGACTGGACCAGAGGAGTTAATGGGTTTGGAGGACTGGAGTTTCTCATTTGGAACTGGGTATCGCTCACTGGAACATAGCCCTACCGATGGCACCCACTGATGGATGGCCTATTTCTAGAACATTGTCACCTTCAGTTTATACATAAAAGCCTAGACAGCTGGAACCACAAGAGCCTTGCTTAGGGTATGATGTGCCAGGGAGAACAAAGGGCTCTGAAGTTCCCCCAAAAGACCTGGGATAAAGTTTTAATTCTGCCACATACAACTGGTTATATTTGAACAAGATCTTTCATTTTTCTGCAACTTGGTATTTTCATCTCTAAAGGGTGAAAACAATGTCTCTTTTTTAAATATATTTTATTGATTATGCCATTACAGTTGTTATATTTCACCTCTTTATTCCCCTCCACCCTGCACACCCCCTCCCCCAACATTCCCCCCTTTAGTTTATGACCATGTGTCTCAAGTTCTTTAGATTCTGTATTTCCCCTACTATTCTTACCCTCCCCCCTATCTATTTTCTACCCACCGTCTATGCTACTTATTTTCTGTACCTTCTCCCCTCTTCTCCTTTTCCCACTCCCCTGTTGCTAACCCTCCATGTGATCTTCATTTCTATGGTTCTGCTCCTGATCTAAGTGTCCTCTTAGTTTGCTTTTGTTTTAGATGTGGTTGTTAATAACTGTGAGTTTGCTGTCCTTTCACTGTTCGTCTTTTTTATCTTCTTTTTCTTAGGTAAGTCCCTTTAACATTTCATATAATAAGGGCTTGGTGATGATGAACTCCTTGAATTTGATCTTATCTGAGAAGCACTTTATCTGTCCTTCCATTCTAAATGAAAGCTTTGCTGGATAGATCAATCTTGGTTGTAGGTCTTTGGATTTCATGACTTGGAAGACTTCATTCCAGCCCCTTCTTGCCTGTAAGGTCTCTTTTGAGAAATCTGCTGACAGTCTGATGGGCACTCCTTTGTAGGTGACTGTCCCCTTATCTCTTGCTGCTTCTAGGATTCTCTTCTTCGTTTTAATCTTGGGTAATATAATGATGATATGCCTTGGTGTGTTCCTTCTTGGGTCCAACTTCTTTGGGATTCTCTGAGCTTCCTGGATTTCCTGGAAGTCTATTTCCTTTGCCAGATTGGGGAAGTTCTCCTTTATTATTCGTTTAAATAAGTTTTCCACTTGTGGCTGTTCCTCTTTCCCTTCTGGTACCCCTATAATTCGGATGTTGGAACATTTAAAGGTGTCCTGAAGGTTCCTAAGCCTCTCCTCATTTTTTTGAATTCTTGTTTCTTCATCCTTTTCTGTTTGGTCATTTTTTCCTCTTTCTGGTCCACTCCTTTGATTTGAGTCCCAGATTCCTTTCCATTAGTATTGATTTCCTGTGCATTTCCATTCATATCAATTTGTTTAGCCTTCATATGTTTCTCTAATTTGTGACTAAAATCAACCAGTTCTGTAAGCATCCTGATCACCAGTGTTTTGAACTGTGCATCTGAAAGTTTGGCTATTTCTTCGTCACTTAGATTTATTGGCTCTGGGGCTCTGAGTTGTTCTTCAGCCATGTTTTGATCTGTTTGTGCCTGTTATGTATGAGGAGCAGAGCCTTAGGTGTTCACCGGGGCGGGGCCACCCAGGTGGCTGGTTTGTGACACTGTATGTGGGGGCGGGGTCAGAGAGGGACAATAGTGGTCCCCTCTGCTGCTTCCTGCCACTGGGGCCTTCATGGTCTGTCTGTCTCTCCGCTCGCTCCTTCACCGGTTTATCTGCGTGCGAATGTGTGACCGTGGTCAGCCCTCCATGAATCCACCGCCTTGCACCCTCAGTGGGTCTGCCCACTGCTACTCCACACCTGAGATCTGACCATGGCTGCTGGCGTACTTGGGTCATGCACCTGGGTCAGTCTGGTGGATCTTTCCTGCCCGACCCACTCTGCTGCTGGCTCTGCCCCTCTTACTGGTTTGGCTGAAGGGTTCGTTGTTGTCAGACTTTCGTATAGTTCAATTTTCTGTGGTGTGGCTGTGTTTTTGTTGCTAAAACTTTGTTGTTTTTAAACTTGGTTGTGTGAGAAGGTACAGTGCTTCCACCTACGCCTCCATCTTGGGGGAAGTCTCATTTCTTTTTTTAAATCTTGTAGTTGAGGCTCTCGCTAAACCTGGTTAGGAATTTTGCATTTTGACCGTGTTTTTTTTTTTAAGATTATATTTTATTTTCATTTTTTTAGACAGAGCAATATTTTTTCAAAGCAAAGTTCAATGACTTGCCTCACATAAAGTTCGAATCACTTTTTGAACCACACGGAGAAAAAGTGCACACCTTAAAATTGTATGGAGAGAATGCTGTGCGTTTTCTGAAGAAGATAGTTAATTCAGAGGCAGCTTCAGGTCATAGGGCAGGGTTTCCCCAATAAGCCACAGTGCAGCACTTAAGTCTTCATCACACATTTGTTCTTGTTTTCTCAGCATGATTTGTGCTATTCCAGAAAAGTTTGCAGTTCAAGGCAAGAGATTTTATGCTCACCTCTTTGCAAAAGTACTCTATTGGCCATTTTTTTGTGAGGCTCGGAAAGTCAGGAAGAGTTAGGTTGAGTATGTGCAACAATGATCTCTGCCAACAAAGAATTTAAAGCCCAGTCAAGAAGACAAATAATAGCAATAGCTTACGTTTGCACAATGGTGTGTATACAGAGGACTTTTATCATAACTCAGCAAGATTTAACGGTTCTCTGAATGACACTCTTGGGGCTGTATGGAGCAGGAGGGCAAGAGAAAGATGGTATTGGGATCTTGCTGAGTCCTGTGTTTCAGAACAGGGCAGATGCCTGTGGGTGGACATAGCAGCAGTGAGTGGGCATTGCAGTTCCAGGGAACACAGTCAGAAGACTGACATCAAAGGAGACTTGAGGAACTCCTCAGGGAGAAATTACTAGCCATTATGTTCATAAGAGCCAACATTTACTAGCTGTCTACTGTATGATGAGAGGTGTGCCAATACCTATTTAATCCTGATGAAAACTTGAGTGTTATTATTGGGTTGGCCAAAAAGTCTGTTTTTTTTATCTGTAAAATAAAATACACATTTTTCATTTTTCTTAGTAACTATTGGTTTGCATATTTTGGTATGTCAGCTACCTCTCATGTAGTATAATGTTGACTGTCCTGAATTAATGTCTTGATTTGATCACTATCAACTTCAGTCGGCCTACTGACCATGGAACATCATCCAGAGAGACATTTCCAGCGAGAAACTTTGCAGACCACTTTTGACAGATTTGATCAGTCATAGCACCTTCTTCATACAATGCACAAATCTTTTTTGTGTGTGTTTTTACCTTTCTTGAAATAATGAAGCATAATATGCTGAAAATGTTGCTTATTTTCTTCCATTCTCAGCCTATTAAAATGGCTAGACAAAAATTTCACCAATTTTGATGTTTTTTAAAATGCATGCTGATATGATAGCTGTCACAATACAATCTAACACAGTTGCTTTGAATAAAGTTAAAGATAACTAGGTGCTACTAGAGCCATCTTATGGAAAAAACCAAATGGACTTTTTGGCCAACCCAATATTTTTCTAATTTTGCTGAAGAGGAAACTGAAGCACCAAAGTAAGTTAAGTAAATAGCTCAAAATCATAGTGCCCAGTGCCTGGGATTTGAACTCAATCCTCTAACTTGAAAGTTCATGCTGTTACGCACTGTGTTACTGTGATATGAACATCTCAAATCCTAGAGATTATAAAATACAAAAATTCAAGAGACTCAGGCACTCTATATGAGATATGGATACAGAAATGCAGTAGATACAGACTTTGCCCTTGGAAAACATATGCTTCCCTAGAAGAGTCAACTAAGAATTTATGTAAAAGTGCAGTAAAATGGTGTTGTATGCCATGACATAGTGGCCACAGGGCCCGGGGAGGGTACCCCAGAAGAATAGAAAATTACTTTTCTAAGGAACTTGCAGGTTCCTCAAGGGTAGGGTCTGCCTCATCCTTGAGCTTCCTGGAAATTCTCCATAATGTCTAGATCCGAAATGTCAGGTGGCGACTCCCCAGCTGACTTCATCCCACCTTCTGCATGTCATTCTTCTTGACTGTATACCATTATTGACACAGAGGGCATGTCAGAGTGAGTTCTCATAGAGAAAAAAGGGGACAAGAACATTAATGTGCAACAAATAGGATAATAAAGGTCAGAAAAAGGTTGCTCTGATGGAAGAAATGACTGATTTTGTGTTTGGGGTAGTAAAGGAGTCTTCCCAAAGGAAGTACAATTTAAATGGGATTTTAAAGAATGACCTGAAATTTGACAGGAATGTGAAAATGAATTTCCGAAACATGGGTCCACACAGGTAGTGTGATTGCCAAACTGGATGAATAAGTGAATTATCAGAACTTGTCATAAAATAAAGTCCTAATCCCTAACTGTAGATTCTGATCAAAGCAGTCTGGAGTTTGTCTGGTCGCTTCAGTTTTTCAAAAGTCACTCAGGATTCTCGATTTGCTCCTTGGCAAGCTACTTTGGAGTGATGCGCTGTGTGCTCCTGCTTGTTTGTGAAAGGCCAGGGGTGCTCAAGAACAGGTAAGAGTTATTAAGGGGATGGCTGAAGAGGAGGGGTGGGGATTAGACTGTCTCACAGGCCCTGAGGGACCAGTACAGTTTTCTGGCGGAGGTGCACCCTCAGCAGGTGAGATTTTTAGCAACACAAATCTGGTTTGATTTGGGGATGGAGGAATGATTAGATTTGGAACAAGTAAAGGCAAAGGGAACATATAAGAAGTTCCTATAATAGTCTCTTGAGAAGAAAACCTTAATGAAGAGGGTGAGCACAGAGAGAAAGGCATGCATTTGGAAGACACTTGCAAAATGGAAGGGACAAGCTGATCATCAATCATTCTGATATATTTTCTTAGATAGTCTGTAACATTTATCATTTGTTATTACTTGAGACCTGTTACAAAATACTCTTTATTTGCAAGGAGTTTTTTGCACCCCTTTACTTCTTACCCTAAAAAGTCAAGAAAATCAAATGAACACTGAAACTGTTGCCTTTGGGTTTAAATTTATTCATCCAAAGAGAGGCTGCATGATTTTTCAAACAACGGCAGAATTGGCTGTGGACAAGTTTGTCTCAATGCTTTCAAGGAGAATCAATCCGAAGACTGAACAGGGCAAGTAGAGAAGTCTGTATGTGGCATTCATGCCAAATTTCAGTCACTTGTCCTCAAGCATTTTCTGCTCCAGCACCTATCTTCCACTCTTTCATCTGATAATATTTTACTTGTGGAAGTTAGTATTTCATTGATTCCGCATTCAAAACATTATGCTGAGAATTTTTGAGGCAAAATAATAATAAATATCAATATGTAGGTGTGAGGGGGAAGAATGGAAGGAGCATGGAGATTCACTGAAGATGCTTCAGGCGAAAATATAATTTTATATATATCTATAAAGATGTCCACACCCTTTAACAGTAGTCTTACTACTAGTTATCTGTCACTCAGACATAATTTTAAAGGAGAAAAATGACTGAAAACAAAGTCTTTGGAGAAGGAAGGGAGGAAGGGAAGGAGGGAGGAAAGACAGGCCCTAAATATAACAAGTACAATAGTTAAGTAAGTTGTGTTAAATAACTGATGACATAATGAATTTAAATTTTTAAAATGTCTTTATTGTTCAATTATAGTTGTCCCCCCTTTTTCCATTATTCTCCCCCACCCTGCCCATCCCCCCAACAGTCAATCCTTCCCCTGTTATCCTTGTCCTTGGATCCCTTATCCCTTGGATTCCTTGACTTGACCCTTCTCTTTCTTTCCCTAGTGAATTTAATTTTTTTTAGCCAAAGTTACAACTGGTCAGCCCAGCTGACCAAAATCATGATTTTGTTCTTTAGATGTTTCATATTAGGAGTTAGTAACTATGGCAGACTGTCTGTTTTTTTTGTTTTTTTTTTTTTAAATAAAATGTATTGAAACACAGCCAGTAGGGGCAAGTGGCTACACAAAGAAACCTGAGAAACCTAAAGTGGACCGGGCAACCAACTATATTAATGATCTGGCCCTTTACAGGAAAAGGGTGCTGATCAATGCTTTCCACGTATGTCCAACTTGTTGGAGTCTCTGGACCACATTAGAAGAAGAAGAGTTGTCTTGGGCCACACATTAAATACATTGCAACATGTAATCACAAAATAATGTCATATTGTCTTAAGTAAATTTATGATTTTGCATTGGGCTGCATTCATAGCCATCCTGGGCCACATGAGACCTGTGGGCTGTGGGTGAGACACCCCTGCAAGTTTAGGCTACAGTAAGGAACAGTGATTCTCATATTTGTGTGCTGTAAGCTCCCACACCAGAGTGAGATCCTGTAGGATCTTACGTGTATGTGTGGGCAAGAGGGTGAGAGGAGTATGTGACCAGGAAAAGGCAGGGACTCCTTAGATAGTGGAAATCTTTGTCTTGATCTGAGAAGTGGCTCTGCAGATGGAGATGCACACAAAGCCATTAAAGTGCACTCTTAAAATGAACAGACAGGAGTGTATGTACCTAATACCTAAAAAAATTGGTGACTAGATTCTAGTAAACTGAGGACCTATGAAATTTAATTGAACAAGAGGGAATTCTCTCTCTCTCCTCCTCCTTCTTTCTTTCAACCTGCCCCCTTCCCCAACCCTCCCAAAAGATTCCAGATTAAGCTATATTTAGAGTAATGTAACATGAAACAGTGGACTGTTCTTCCAGTGAAGGAGCACAACTGGACTTAAATTCTCAAATACAATATTAGAAACAGAAGCAAGTTCCTTCTGCCTGAAATAGTTAACTAAGTAGATTTCCCCCAATGCTGCAGCCAGAGAGCAAACAGGCCATTGTTGTTGGCCCAGGAGCAGTGGGCTTGTGAAAAGCATCCAAGGACAGAGTCAGTGTTTCATGATCTGCTTCAAGCCACAAACTCTTGCAGTAACTCAAAAAATCATCCACAGACTTGGATTTACTTTAAGAAAGTAGCATTTCTATGATCCTCCTAGACAGACACACAGTACAGCTTGACTCTGGCTTTAGGAATCTCTTACAAAGAACAGTTCCCATTGTTCTGAGTTATTTTCACTGGTGAGAAAATTATTTCACAACTTGACAGAATGTATGTAGGTATGTATTGACTTTGCACTTGGGAGAACCTCAAATTTTGTTTTCTCATAAAAAAAGTTTGGATCATGCTGCAACCAAAAGCCAGTGATTTCTGAGGTTCACTGGCTTATATCAGTTGACTAGGAGCACGAAGTTCCAATACTTCTCAACTTTATCTAGTGACTTAAACAATATACATCCTTCTTACTGTCTTTGAACACAAGATGTCTTAAAAGAAATCTCAAAATGTGATTTCAGCAAAGCCACCCTTATAAGAGCCAGTGTCAGATTCACTAAATCTTTATTTCATTTATTTTGCTCTTTGAAATGGGTGTGAAAGCCACATTTAGTAGATGGGAAACTAAGTGATCCCAAGTTTCTGCAATATTCTATCTCAGCAAAGCCAGAATTTGAATCAGGATTTTCTGACCTTGGAAAAAACACTCTAAGTTTCTATGTAATTACAGTTGCTTTTTTCAAGTAAAATAATAATATTTCAGGTCTAGTCATATTTCTGCTGTTAATTAGGTATATGACCTTGGGCTAATAACAGTAGTCCCCCCTTTATCTATGGAGGATGCACATTCCAAGACCCCCAGTGTATTCCTTAAACTTCAGATAGTACCAAACCCTATATATAGTAGGTTTTTTCCTATATGTACATACCAATGATAAAGTTTAATTTATAAATGAGGTATAGTACAAGATATAAAACAATAACTAATCAAAGAAGACAATTATAACAATATATTATAATAAAGTATTTTGTGAATGTGGTCTCTCTCAAAGACTCTTTTGAATTGCTTATTTCTGGAATTTTCCATTTAATGTTTTCAGACCAGGGTTGACCACAGGTAACTGAAACCACTGAAAGTGAAACCGTGGATAAGGGGGGATGACTATACTTTACTACTTTAACTTTAGTCTCTTGATCTAAAGATAAATCAGTTGCACTAATATGTCTCTCCAAAATGTTGTGGGTTTTGAGCTACCATATTTAGCTCTAAAATGTGTCTATTTTTATTTCCTCCTATAGCACCAAAAGAACCACATAAAAACCAAAGACAGTTTTATTTGAACTAGAAATCTGTTGGGAAGTTGTAATTCAAACCATTCAACCCATTCTTTTCCATAATAAGATTATTTTAAAGTACCCACTCTCACAGAGAGAGACTTGTGATGAAAGGCCTGAGCTGTATAAGCAAGGCCAGATTTTTTAAATTCAGCATAATTGAAATGAATAATATACAAAATGACCTGAGAATTTTTAAGACAGAAAAAATGTAAATGTTTTAAAGAATTGAGTAAGTGAACATTCTTATAGGAAAACTGGTGGTTTACTTTCTATAATATGAAGTGATAAAGTTTTAAGCTTATATTGGCTCATAGTTTCATAAAACAGTTTTCAGAAGGATCACGTATATCTGTGCTTCTCTATAGAATTGTGAAGGTGAGAGCTGTTCAGTTGAGCAGATTATTTTTTCCTGTATCTATGAGTAGAGAAATTCTTTTTCTCTTTAACTCCTTAAGTATGCATTTTGTTTATCTGAAGTATACTCTTGGAATGGCAACCCGAGATTACAGAGATTTTTTAAAAAATCTCAACTCCTGCCCTGGCTGGTGTAGCTCAGTGGATTGAGCATGGGCCTGCGAACCAGACAATCTCGGTTCGATTCCCAGTCAGGGCACATGCCTGGGTTGCAGGCCAGTTCCCTGCAGGCCAATTCCCAGCAGGGGACACATGAAAAGGAACCATACATTGATGTTTCTCTCCCTCTCTCCTTTCCTTTCCCTCTAAAAGATAAATAAATAAAATCTTTAAAAAAAACATTTCAACTCCTTGCTATTTGGTAAGGCCAGAAATGATACTTTTTTTTTTCATTTCAGCCTGTTCAAAATTGAAATGATAATAAAAATTTGACCTTTCCATATTTTAGTTCAATTTAACAAATATCAATTGAGTATATATTACATGTAGGGATAATTGCGAGATTTGGGAGATGAAGGCTTCTGACTATAAGAACTCATTTCTAGAAGGATTGAAATGGTAACAAAATGAAGTTAATGTATCAAAAGCATTAGGCCTATTTCTCATAAATACCATAAAGCAGGAGAAATTAATACAGTCTTTGGAGTCATGGAAGACTCCCTGGAGGAAGTGACTCATGTGAGGATTTTTAAAGATAAGTACAGGTTATCCCAGTGAAGGGGCTTGCAAGAACACTCCTGAAAGATGGGGTGCAAGAACATTGTACTTGGCATAGAGAATTTAAATACCTGAATTAAGTCATTGAAATGCAGTACTCGACATGGTGGCCTGGAAGCTTTCCCAAGTGCCATCAGTCTTCCTTGTTTGGGCAATTCATGAATCTTTGGCTCAGCCTCTTGAACTCTCAGACTGGTCTTTGCCCAGGTCACAGTTTTTCAAAGATTTTAGGGGTTATCAATGTATTCTCATGAATAGAGCACAAGAGGGGTTTTCTTACAAGCACATGAACAAAAGTGACAGCAAAACCAAGTATTAACAGATTACATTTCCTGGTTGGGGAAAGGGGCCAGACCTTTCTATAGCTGAACCCCAAATAGCCACTGAAGGTGAGTTTAACTTTGAGTGAAGCAGCTTACCCAGCACAGGGCAGTTTCCAGAAAGGGACTAGTCTGTGAGTCATTGGTGCTCACCATACACAGCAGTTGGGGGAATAAGTGCTTCAGTCCTGAAAGGATGTCTGGGCAGGGCACCACCATATTTACTGAAGTTGTCCAATTACTTAGACCTATTAATTTATGAGGAATATAACTATCTTATCCTAATGACATTACAGTGCTAGCCAAAATCAGTTATTGGATCTGTTCTAAAACTGAAGTTAACAATAGACAGTAACACACTAAGGTTATGCCACTGGCACTTACAGCAAGAGTCACAAATCCATCCCTATTATACCTTCAAAGGAAGAAAGAGTACTAACCAACCCCGACAATGCACAGAAACATCAGCCAGATGGAAACTACTGGATCACTTCATTTTCCACTGAAAGTGGTCTCTGTTGTCGTGAGTCCATTGAGGTAGGGGACATGCAATTACATTAGCACATTTCCAACATCCCCTCTGTGCTGTCACCTCTCAGCCCTCCTGCCTTGGAAAGCTCCTTTCTAGTTCTGTCCAAAAATGTTTTGCATGCCCTATTTAATTTAATCCTTACTGCCTTATGAGTTTGGGCTTCTTACTCTCATTTGACAAATTGGGAAACTAATGCTCAAGTAGTTTCAGTGTACTTTCCAACTATACCAGATGACAGAATTGGAACTTTCACGCAGGTCTGTCTGGCCCCCAAGTCACATACGACGTTTGCCCTATAGTAAAACTCTGTTCGGGTTCTTCAAATGACAATGCACCTCTAAGGTGAAAAAATGAATTCACTGTGGGGAAAGAGAAATTTCTAGATACCTCATAGGAATGGAGAGAAATAATTATGAACCCAATTCCCCTTAAATCTAAGCACTCTAAAAAAATGAGTTTCTTGGAAGCTGTTTTTGTTCTCCAGAGTGTCATTAAGTACTGGAAGAAATTATCTATTCAAGGTGTGTCACCTCTCTGATCTACTAGTTAACTTTCCAATAAGTGAATGAAACAAAACATGTCTTCCCCATGAGATCAATTCAATATTAGGGAAATTGACTGAAATAAATAGAAATGCAATTCTAAAACTTGTTACTAGAATTAAAAGTAACACCTCGCTTTTTGAGTTCTAGGAAAGCTTTTAAACTGACCAGATGTCAGCAGAAATAGAAATGAACGGAGGTAAAAACTTCTTGTTCATGAAATGTCTATTGCTAAAAAACATGTGAGAGTACAGAGGAGCTTATACAAATTCCAGCTATTATCAGTTATCAGTCAGTGATGCACACACGCCAAGATGCACACTGGAGAGCAACAGTAAGAAAAATCTTTCGACTTGTAAGTGTAGTGTCCTCTACCTGTCTGTTAACTTAAGTCAATATGTACAGCTGATGGACTGAAGGGGGAATGCTAGATTATCCAACCACATTAAGCCCCTTTTTATAATATGAGAATCAAGTCAATGATGCATTAATCAATTGGTAGACTATTTTATCAGAGGGGTTGACAGTTTGATGTAATAACATTTGTACAGTCTTTAGAGTCCAACCTTTAATACATTGCTTAGTTTCTCTTAGCTGAAGTTTCCCTGTGAATAAAGGAGAGATGGGGAGTAGGGATCATTTACTTTGCTGTGAGCCAGGGAGAACTGAATGAAATGATGCGTGGACCATAGCAAGTGCTCATTTTGTTGCTGCTTCCATTTTTTCGTGATGAACATATGCATAGGATTTGTTAAAAGTAATAACAGATCATTCATGAATGAATTTCACATATTTGATATAGTAGGTAAGACAAAGCAAATAATTTTTTGAATCATTCAGAGCTATGTTTCAAAATAACTTTTTTCCAGAATATTGAGAAAATATTAGTAGTTAAATATGTGTTATGTTATAAGGTTATAGTTAATGGAAGAATCATATTTCATTGGAGAAGACAAAATGTAAAGTACCTAATGCAAAGTCAGGGATGTAGTAGGTACTCAGTAAATAGTCATTATTTTTATATGTGTACTCAATTTTTTCTAGATCAGTGGCTTTCAGGTATTTGAAGTACTCAGGACATTTGTCCCTAACTAATCATTGGCACCAGATTAATCCCAATTTCCCTATTTCTGGATGATTTGGTTCTCATCCTGATTTTTGCTTCCTGTTTATACATCTTTGATCCACAACCTAATTTATAAACACATCCAAGGTCACAAAAGTAAACTGATATTTGAACACAGGTTGAACTTAAAGTGCTAGAACTCTTAACTGCTATGACCATTTCTTTCTCTATTTCCATTCTCAGTAAAAGAGAGAAAGGTGGAAGTGGCCTACCTAAACCTAAGTTCAAAAGTAAAATATGCAACTAATGAGCCCAGTGTTATCTTTTTCACATTCCGTACCCTGTCCATCCCCTTTCACCCCAAGTTATTTCCCTGCTGGGTCAGCCCAAGTTAATTCTCAGTGCAGCCATGATTAGAGAAGCCAGTATAACAACTAGTCCTACTTACATTTAAAAAAAGATTTTATTTAAATGTGAGTAGCAAACCCACATGATAGAAATGAATAAATATATACTGGTAATCCCTATCCTCAAGAAGTACACATTCTCTGAGAGTGAAGAATTATAGATAGAAACTACAAGTCAGTACATTATTTATTATCAAAGACTGTGGCAAGCTACCAAGGGAATAGATAGGAAAATGAGTCAACTCAGTGAATGTTTACAAAAGAGAAATTCTGAGCCAAGTTTTCCAGGTATGAATAGCTATACCAGGCAGACAAGATGAACCTTCAAAAACTTATGAAGAGCAACATTTCAAAGCACAGAGGCAAGGGCAAATAGGATATATTCCAGAATTCACAAGCCTGTGGTTGGGTCAGAGCGTGTATATGGAGAGTAGTAAGGAACAGAGCTAAAAGGCAGGCAGGATCCCCAGTATGGTGGCCCTGAATTGGTTGGGGAAAAACTAGGTAGCAGTTGATCTTTGTATATCAATGAAAGGTATTCTCCACTCCCTACAAATGCTGGGAAAACTCACCCAGGCTTTCTTTCCACTCTCCTATTCATTGTACTCCATTGATTAGGAGATAAGTAGGGGGTATTATATCAAAATGGGACAGAAATGATTTGATTTGATCCTGTGCATTTGCCCCAATATGTGCTTAGCATTGTTGGCAACTTGACTCACTATTTCTGAGTTTCTCCCTGTATTTCATCTTTGCTGCCTGTTAATGGATTCTTTACAAACTTGGGTTTGGAAGTAGAACAAGCTGTGCTATTCTCACCATTGCAGATGTGGCTGTGGTGAACTTAATACTGTTTTTGATTTCTCCCTGACTTCTTGGGTCTATTTCTCAAATTGGTTAGAACAAGTAAGAGTGGAAGAAATGATGCTAAGACTTCTGAATCCCCTCACCCTTGTAATGCTAAGAGATTTGAACTACGACTCTGGGCAATACAGAGACTTGGGAAAAATTTTAAGAGGCACCCAATCTGGTGAGATTTGTCAAACCTACACAGGTAGTGACAGAGGTCCCGAGGAATTATTTGAGTTTTCACTTGGAACAACCCAGACATTGGTAAGTGGAGATAGAGTGGCATTGTACATAGAAAGGACTGATAAGGAAAGATGGAAATAATGTTTTCAGGCAACAAGCTGGGAATTAGTGCCAAATTGCTGGAAAATGAGTATACAAGGTCTGTCCAGAAGGTATCCAGCCATGTAATATGAAAAATAGAGACATTTATTAAAGAAGATACGAGGTACATTGTACATAGAACAATGACACCTCAGTCCCCTTCAAAGTAGGCACTTTGGGACCTCACACAGTTCTCCTAGTGGCCATCAGCTGCCCTGTTGTATTTTCTTGAATCTCATTGAAAGTCTGAAATCTCTTCCCTCTCAAAGGTGATTTTACTTTTGGGAAAAGCCAGAAGTCACAGGGCACCAAATCTTGGCTGTACAGGGGCTGAGTCACCTAGGTGATTTGATGTTTTGCTAAAAAACTCTGCACAAGATGTGATGCATGAAGGGATGCATTGTTGTGATGAGCCTGCCAATTACCAGTTGTCCATAGCCTTGGCCTTCTGAATTATCCAAATAGTGTCTATGGAGGAATGTTCAAGCTTGATACAAAATTTGATGCAGATCCATTGCTCTACTCTCCCAGTCATTTTGACTGTGACAGCCACACAATACACATGCTCACTCCATGGTGTCTATGGACTCCACTGACTAGTATAGTGAAGCTGTCATTGTTCACACATGCACATTCCAGTCCACTCTCCTTGGCTGCCAGGTTACATTGATGTGACATAAATATTACATTATAATATTACATTGCATTAACAGTGGCTGGACTTTTTCTGGACAGGCTTTGTATATAGGAAAGAGTTGTGAAATAAAGCTTTCAAAAGTAGATTAGTCTGGGAAAATATATAGGAAGTATAGAAAACTAAGGGTTTTGAAGTGTTTGGGATGGGTAAAAGGAAATCATTAAAGAGTTTTATAGAAATAGCAACTCAAGAAGAGTTGTTAGTGTTGAATAGTCCTACCATATAAAAAATTCTATGCTATGTATTTCAGCATTTGTGTATTTTTTGTTTGTTTGTATTATTAATGTTAAGAAAAGATGGGTAAGGTTTATTTTCACTGAAGTTTGAACTTATACCAAGCCAAAATATATTAGTATGTGTATATATGTATGACTATGCATGTAAAAATAGCTAGATATTTATATACACTCAATATTTTAGCAAGAATGTTCATGCTTAAACATTAAAAAAAAGTTATTTTAAGTATCATTTGTTCTTAAAAGGAGGAACAAACCCTACGAGACTTTGGGATTCTCTAAATGTCTTGAGCTATTTCTTTCAAATGCCTTGTTTTTGGCAGGTCTCAAAGTCAATGTTTGCCAAGTCTTTTCTCCCTTAATTTTTAAACCCACATGTATTCCAAGGGAAACTGAATGCATATGTTTTTTACTTGTTTACACTTAAGTCATCAAAAACTTTTTAAGCACATTTGAAGTCTAACAAACCTTTGGAGTCTCTGTTATTAAAACCCTGGAAATTGTAATTAAATCCTGGAAATGCAATTGGCATGTGTTCAGAAATCAGGACCTCCAGTCATATACATGTTCCTAATTAAATGCCTGTGCCATCGATGGACAGTTGGACTTAACGTTTCCATGTTCAGTTCTTGGTGTAGAAAGCTGATGTTAGCCAGGCTACATCTCTTTCCAAGTGGTAGTGATGGGCTCTTATGAACCATCCACAGCTTCTTGGTACTCTCTACCACCAGTGCAATACTTTTGTAAGACAGTCAATAGTTTTAACTACTAAGTGATGCTTGAATCTATCATATTTACCTCATTGGCGTGCATAACCACCTTACTCAGTGGTAGAACTATGGTTTGGGAAGTACCCTCAAATGGCCACCATGTTAATTTCCTGACACCACGAACTAAACTTATTATACATTCATAAATTTAGCCAATGTTGTATAATTGGATTTCTGATACCTGGCTGTATCTGCCCATGTGAGAATTCTTCCTCCATTGTTAGCATTGAAGGAAATGGAGTTTTTGCATTTGCTTGTTTGATTTTTGGTGAAAAGAAAGGGTGAATTTAGGGGTATGAATTTAATGAACAGATTAAGGAAAAAATCAGATTTCTTACAATTTTTACAACTATGAAATAAGGATACTGGACTAGGTTAATGGTTTTCAACCTGGTATTTTTTAAACTTAAAATGTTCTATTAGTTGTTAACATGGAAGTGTCATGAATTATGTTTCAGTATTTAAAACTATTATAATTATTTTAAAAAGTGTGATTAAAAATATCGACACCATTGTTTATCATTTTAAATCACATAAAAAGAAAAGTAAAATATTAGTCTTTTGTAAAGAGTTTGGTGATCACAGTTTTTAAAAAAAAAAACAACAGGAGTAATGTGTATTGTGAGATAAATACACTATTCCGTGGTAATCACCAATGATGGAAATCATTTGGACAGTGATTTTTTTCAGGTCCCTTCCTGTTTAAAAGTTTACAAGTATCTTACTTTAATATTCAGAATATACTTTGCACACAAGTTTTCTATGTAGCAAACATTTCTTGAGCATCTTCCTAGTTCACATATCTTTCTTTGCTGGAAGCCACCCTCAACAAACAGGAATAGTTCATCTAGGAGTGTGACCTGTTCTATGGGAATCTCCCCTAAGTCTTCCTAGCCATAGCGGATTGGTCTGTGTATTATCATCTGATCCTAACCTCATAAATTAGATTTTCTCCTGCAAATCTGAGAAAGAGAGTTTGAGTTCAGTTAGAACTAAGAATTATTGACAATAATATTCAGAGTGAATATTTTCAAACAACTACCACTGAAGTCCTAAATTTTCTGAGTTCTGCCCTTCCCAGGGAGTATTTAATTTTTAGTGTTATACAACAAATTACTATACACTTAAGGGCTTAAAACAATGCAAAGTTATTATCTCAATTTTCTGTACATCAAGAGTATAGGCATTGGTTGCCCAGGTTCTAAGCTCAAGGTTTTACACAACTAAAATTATGAGGTCAGCTGGAGGTGCAATCTGAGGCTTAGAGCTCTTCCCAAGATCATGCAGGTTGTTGGCAAAACCAGTTTTTTTTGTTTGATTGCAGACCAGAACCCCATTTTTCTTGTTGGCTGTTGACCAGGAATCAATCTCGGCTCCTAGCAGCTTCACTCAGCTCCTAACCACCTGGCTCTCTCATAACACAACAGCTTACTTCTTTGAAGTCAGCCGGAGAATTTCTCCCTAGTCTGCTATGACAGAGTCTTATACCATGTAATGTAATTATGGAGTGACTAGTGTATTCACAGGTCTGGACCACCCTCAATAAGAGGGAATTATCTTGAGCATGTATGCCAGGGGTCAGGAGCTTGGGAGCCAACTTCGAATTCTGGCCTGGCAGTTCAAGTCATATTTTTTGAAATAGCTTGATATCCTGCAAAAATTTTCTGTGCTTGTATCCTTACCTAGCTCTAGTTTTTTGTTTGGTTTGCTTTTCCAACTTACAGCAAAAGAAACCTAACTAATATAGACTATTGTATACTTTACACCATCCCCAAGGCTCCCAGAGAATATCTGAAATAGAGGGTTCATGTTTTTACTATACAAGAATATAATTTATTTAATTTAAAAACAAATCAATAATTTAGTAAGTGGTGGATAAATTGGTAAATTGACTTTTTTCTCTATCCCATCAAATTTGTAAATGTTTAATAGCTCTTTTAGCCAGGTCATCATTACTAACTTTCAACTTTATATTAACTGTCCTTTCCTAACTTCTTCTGGATGTGTTTTTGAATATCTCTCTTTCCTTTTACTACCAGACAGATCAGTCACTTCTAGGCTCCAGGAATTTTTTTTCAAATAATCTACAAATTTCTTTCTCTCAGGCCCCTCCAATTCACCAGTATTTTGTTATACATTTTTAATGTTCTCTTTATCAGCATTTGCTTCATGTAAACTAATAACAGGGGGAGGCTGCTAGCAGTATTTGCTGAATTAAGAATCAGAAACATGGGGATAAAAATGTTTCAATGAATAACCATGGTGAAATCAAGAGGATGAGAAAACACTGGTGACCACAGAGCCAGGAAACCAATGAACCTAGGTTCAAGTCTGGACCTAGTACTGCAGCTGACCAGCTTTGTGACCTTGGATGAGTTATTTAAATTTATGAGCCTGCATTTCTTCACTTGAAAAAATGGCCTTTGGAATACTATGTGATAAGCCTTCAAGAACCTCTCCAGAAAACAAACAAGCTAATAACCAAACAAACCAATTGTAGGAAGTTCTTCAACTATAAGTCACCACAATTTGTTCTACAGGAACTAAATAATGCTGACCACCATAGACTGGACTGGAGAATAGGATTTGAGTTGAGAGTGGACTGGCAAATGACCTATGGAAACCTGGAACAAAAACTCTACCAAAAAGGTCACTCTTTTTTGGATTGTGACAATCAGCCCAATTAGAGTCTCTTTTGGGGGGAACTAATTGTATGTAAGGCAGTAGCAGAGATGAGGAGTAACTGAGTCTCAGACCAAAGGAGTTGACTTGGGTCTACTAGATCAATGATGGTGTCATTAGTGTTATCCTGTTCCCCCCATGAGGCCTCATTCTTCAACCATTAGGACTACTTTGGTGTCACCTCATGTATTCCAAAGTAAACCCCCATCATCTAGGGTACCCGAAGGATGTCTTTGTTTCTTTCTCTGAAATTGTCCTCAAAGTGCTAAGGTAAGAATCAAATCATGTACGTGGAGGACAGCTTGGCAACTCAAAGAGCTCTGGAGGAGGAAAGATCATTTCCACCAGGTGTTAAATATAAGTCAGGACACAGGTGATAGATAAGTGGTGTTGTCGTTAATACAGTTCTTTTTATGTAATATACCACCTGAGAAAAATTACAGTGTTGATAAACTTTAGTTTCTCTAGAAGAAAAAGTAGCACTTTCACAGTTGATAATAAAGCACTTCTCTGATGGAAGAAGCTTAAGTCATCCTTGAGAGTCATCAGAGGCACCTGCCAGAGGAGGTCTGTACCCATTCGGACATCCCCTACCCGGTCTCCCGTCACCACTGGGATAGGCACAGCCGGGCTATGCTACTCTATACTGAAAAGGGGTGGCTCATTTTCAGCCCCAGGCACATCCTCAATAAACATGACAGTTCACCTGGCAGTGGAGTTGACTTCCTTGGGAGTTTCCGTGGGAACAAGTCACCTTCTCCCTGGACCCAGCAGAAAGAAAGAGGGGGAACAGAAGGAGCTCCTTGGAGAACTAAGCAAAGCAGCTCAGTGGGTGGGCAGGACGGAAGCCAGCAGGGAGCTGAGAGTTCAGTCACTTGAGAAGAACGTCTTTTGCTGAATTGAGAACAGCTTCTGTGGGTGCTGGTTCTGACTCCATGGGTTGCTTGGCACAACTTGTCTCTGGTGATATGGATGCCAAACTTGAAGCTTGTCGTTATTATAGGAAATTGAGGGTCGGCTTTATTGCATTTCTAGTTTCCAAGAAATAAATCCTTTTTTGGCGACTAAAGCATAGTGCTTCAACCAGAGTCTGGCTTTGGAATATTTGGAAGGCACTCTGCCTTGTTGGTTGGTTTGTAATTTTATGCATGTATTCTTTCCTACTGTCTGCTCCTTCCATTCTGCATCATTTACTGCACAGACATACAGACTAAGTAGCCACACCCAGCACAAAGTCACACATCTCTCTCTCTCTCTGTGTCTCTCTCTCTTTCCCCTCTCTCTAATACATGCACCAAAGACTATAGAGGTAAATTTCTGATCAACACAGTACCCAGGGACAGATGGGCCAAATTCGACACATTTCCAAAGGCAAAACAATTGTAACCGTTGTGATGTGAGGTATGTTGCTTTTGCTTTGGAATCCAGAGGACTCCTCTAGCAGCCAAACACAGTCGTCATCTGTTCAGTATGTTTCCTAGAATGGCGTTGCTGATCCAGGCAGCACCACAACCAGAGACTGAGAGCTTAACCCAGTTCGACTCCAGGCCAATGGCCATCCTCATTCCGACTTGTCAAAATGGGACCTTGGACAAAAGTCACCCAATCCACCAGCCACAGATATCCTCTGCCTTCTTGAATTTTCTCAGAGCCTGTATTCCTCAGGATGCTCAAATAGAATGAATCCTGTTCCTCCTGACTCAAATTGGGCATAACGGCAGAGCAGATGGTGCTGGTGAGTTAAGTATGAGCAGAACACAGAGTACAACTTGTTTTCAGAACCAAACGGCTCTTCTTGGAAGGTACAACCTAATAGGACTGACAGAAATCAAAGTCAAATTCAGGGAAATGGTGTTTCGCAGCCTGCAAGCTGGCCATTTCACTAGAACTAGAACTGCAAAGAATTTACGGGCTCTGTTCTCCTGCTTCTCCTGGTAAAGCTGATTTGCTCACAGGAAGAGGCAGATAGTAAATAACAACACTCTATCCCAGCTTGCCAGTGTGACAGGTCACTGTTTTCGTATTTCCCATAGCTGATTTCACATGTCACTCATAGCAGTCTAAATTCCGTGTTCCTTCCATGGATCCTGCTGCCTCTGATAGTCTTCATAATTAAGAAAAAAGTCTCTAATGAAAACGGTCACCTGCTACAGCTCCACTCAGGGCACAGGGATCAAGATGATGCCAGGCAGAGGAATTAACCCTTTCTTCTCAGCCCTCTTGCATGGAAACCTGACTACCCCTCAGCTGTTGCTGACGACCTGGCTGTTGATGGCAAATGTAAAATGCCAAACTTCCTCACCAGTGGCTCATTGTCCTGCCTAATCTCTAGAGAGTGAAGTAGGGGTACAAGATGAATCTCGTAATAAATTATCTTAATTTTTATTATGAGAATAAGTTGTAGCTTATTCTAATCTTTTTGCTTTACAGCCTTGCCTTTTGTGTTTTAATTTGAGAGTCCTTTTCTTCAGAGGTCATTTAAGCAGGGAGTGTGTGTGTGTGTGTGTGTGTGTGTGTGTGTGTGTATGTGTGTGTGTTAGCGTTCACATGGTCCAGCCCACCAAGGTTTTCTATTTGAGAGTGGATAGGCTATTCCTCTAAATACTTAAGCAGCTTTGTTTGAAAGGCTGGCCACATTGGTCCCTGAGAGGATTACAGCCATTTTGGCACCCCTTGATTCTGTGACTTTTATCAGGGCTTCCTTTCAGTGGCCATTACATTAGGAAAAAATTTGCAACTCATGATCAACAGCTGTTCCTCTAAATAAAACAGCGTAGTTTTTCTTTTTCTTGTAGCAGGCCAGCATCCCTGTGCCGCGTGAGACGAAGACGTGCACTTGGCACTCTGTGGGAACTGCTTAATCCTTGAAAACACATGGGGAATCCAGTTATTTGTTCACTAGTTCACTTGTGTGTGCTCATCTGTTCCCTGTGTCCCACTTACCCTTGCATGCATTTACTCAATCACATGCTTGTTTAATTGGCAATTTTTTTATCTTGGTAAATATAAATATATTTTGTCACATATATGTGCCTAAAGCATCAAACCAGTAATTGAAGAGGTATCTGCTGTAGAGGGCAAGGTAGCTATTGCTATGATCATCGGGTACATAGAAACCACAGACTTGGTGCTTGGGTGACACCTGAGTTTGGAAAATTGAGAATATAGTGCCTAAATGTCTGCAGTTTGCAAAACAATTTTGCAAAACAAAATTTAGGTCTAGCCACCTACATTTTACTTCTGTGTCTTACCACGTGATGTGGTAAGCAGCAAGCCTAGAATTGGAGAGTGAGGAGGCTTCTGACTCTAAGGCATTTCCTGAAGCATCTTTTGTCCTTCAAGTATTTCATTTAACAGCGGAAGAAAGTGAGCCCCAAATCAGGGAGACCAAATTTGCCTGTGAGAAAGACAATGCAGAAAAACCCAAAGAGACTGCAGAAGTCTGCACTAGTTTCTTATTCTCTGAAGACTGTCTTTAAACAGGTAAATCTGATGTCATCTTTGTGAAAGGATCAAAGGGTTAATTGTAACTGATTCATTGAACACATATCTAACTGTCTAAGTTTTTCATATTTATTGGCAGTGAGTAGTGTAAGCATTCCCAAAAGTGTTTAATTACATTTTTTTACCCCACTGTGATGTATTTGAATCCATTTTCTAGCTTGTTTTATATTCTGTGTCTTAGTAGAGTCTTTGTAATTCAAGTTCCTTGACATCCTTATCCTTAATCTTATTTTTATGTTTTCTGTGGCTTGAAATGGATCTTAAACCAATGGGCATTTAACCTATATGTTGACTATCATCTAATGACTTGTAAATCCTCCATTTTCACAAATTCTATAATTATAGCATTCATGTAGACGTTCAACAAATGTTCAACTCCTGGTATAAGCTGCATGTAGTCTAGGCTGTCCCAGTTTATCAGCAATTTTGAGTCAGTGCAGTCCAAATGCATGAGCTCTCACAGTGAAAACATCCATATCGGGAACGAAAAGTTTGCTCACTCCAGGCGAATAACAAAAATGTCCAAATGTTGATAATATGGGAGTATCTTATTTTGTTTTTTGTTATTTTATCCTGTTTTCCATAGTAGACATTATACTTTTAAAATGAGAAGAAACAGATTACATTGAAAATACGTACATTTTCTCGTTTAATTGTACATATGTTTGGCACCAATTTTACTAATTTCACAACCTTCTCCTTCCTCCTACTCCTGAAAATGTCCCACTTGCCCCAAAAGCCTCAAGGTCCTAGATGCAGTTTTATCCTTTTTTTTTCCCTGTTTCTCACTTTATTCTGAGATTGGAAAAATTTCATATTTTTAAATCAACTTTTCTTCTTAAATTTAAGAGGTAGTATACTGCTATAGAAAGAGTCACAAGTCAGAAAGACTGGAGTTCAAAGTCATCTCTACCTCAACTGGTAATAACTTGGAGAAGTTATTGCATCCCTCCTACTCCTAGTTTCCTTATGAGCAAATAAGGGGTCAGCAAATCCTTCATAATAATTTGTAGAGGGGATGAAATGACATAAAGGATGATAAATGCTTGCCACACAATAGAAGAACTCCATAAAGTAGTTTCCTCCCCACTCTAATTCCACATTGGTATTGAAACTGAGGCCCAGTCCGATGACAATGTTGTGACAATGTCACTGGTTGAGCCAAGCTTGAACCCATGCCTTCTAACACCGGTTCAGCTCTCTGTCATGTATGTCACACAGATTTTTCTAATGTGAGTTAGTTGTCGGAAGCATCCAAATGACATTCCCACTTACTCTTCACCTCATATTTTTATGCAGTTTAAATAACACCAAACGATAAAGCACTTCTTCCTTAACATTGACAATTCTGTTCATGTGATATTAGCTTACTACCCAATTGCCTTTTATTGGGCTGAGTGGTTGCTTTGTTCCCCTGCCGACCTCTCAAGGATCCAGTGACTTCTCAAGTGAAAAAAAGGAACTAATCTAGTCCACAAATCACAGAGACAAGAACTCACTCTGGTTGCTTTATGCTAAGCCACCTTACAGAACAAAAGTGCTAGAGATCACACAGCTCATGTTCATGTGATCCTTAGGCTGCTCTCACTTCTTCCAACACTACCTCTCTCTGAATGAGATGTAGAAATTCAGTAGTGACACTCTGCTGGGACATGGGAAAAGGTGTGATAATGAGCCATGTTTCAAGCAGGAAGCCAATTCCAGCGCACCACGTGAGCATAAGTTTTCTACAGATGGGACTGACTCACTGGGAAGCACTATGGGCCCAATTACAAAAGTATGTTTATTTGGGATAATCAGTAATTTTTTACAAAGAGAAAACACTTGGGAATTATTATCAAAATAGATCAAATTGTCAATCTTCTACTACAAACCATGAAGTAGGTTAATAGGTGTTTAAAGCTGGAAAGGATCTTAGAAATTTCTTATTAGAACTTCCTCTATTATTGCAGGGAAGTTTTATATGGGTCACAACCAAGGCCCAGAAAAATTAACATGTGTTTTCAGGGTCAGTGGCTGAGCCGAGCGTGAATGTGTGCCTTCCAACACCAGTTCAGCCCTCTGGCATGTAGGTCCCACTGAGTTTCCCAACACTGGTCAGGTGCTAGAAGCATTACAAAGGACAGTTCCACTTAATGCTGTGCTTCATAGTTCATATTTGTAGGCAGTTTAAGTAGCATCACACAAAGTACTTATTCCTTGACATTCATTTATTCAACAAATAATTATTCCCTTTTATGTAATACACACTCATAGTGGAGAGATCGATTTAACTAATGAATCGAACACCCTCCTTCTGAGGAAGTGATGGGGTTTCTTATCCCATAGTGTAGATTATGGACTTAAGCTTTACTCAGGGATGAAAAACTGGGGGGAGCATTTTCAGTCCCAATAAACAACGACACAAAAAAATCTCTGGCTCTTTCTCCAAGAGAGTTTGTAATTATTTCCAGGAAGTTAGTCATAGCATTTGATTATGGGTAAGAGCATGTTAAAAAGGAGACTACTTCCATCTTGGAATTTGATGTTTACTTCAACATTCTGGAATATGCCCAACCAAGGGGTTTGCTTTCCTTTGGCTCAGGCTTTTGATTGGAATAAAGAGAATTCCCAGTGACTCGTCATATCAAACTTATCTTGAGTTGTATAAGCAGTGAATGTAGAGAATGGAAAATCATTTGAGAAAGAAATGACTAGGAAGAATTATAAGTAAACATACGAGTATATAGAGAAAAAGATTAATCTTACCAACCATTTGGAAACATATTTTGTGTTAATTAATATTCTGCCTATACTATAGATAGATGATTAAATGCAAATCATAAATGTTACAGATTTCATAATCCAGCCCATGGGATTTACTTGTAACCACCAAATCACCACTGCCTGTTGCCAGTCAGAATTCAGTGCTTCCTTCTCATTTTGGAATAGCATTTTATTTGGGATGATAGCACAGTGTTTTGATATGAAGAAGAGACATACCACTTCTAGACACTTTCAGTTTGCCTACTATATTGTCTACCTGGGTCTCAGTTTCTCTTCTTCAAATGGGAAAATAATGGGCCATATGTACCATCTTACAATGCATAGAGGTGCTCTGAAGATCACCTAAGATGAGGCACATAAAAGGAGTTGGTAAATGAAAACTGAGTTATATAAACAACAGCTATTATTAGTATCCTTGTTTTTAGCCACTCCATTAACTCACTTTGTAATGAACACTTTGTAATGGACTCCGTATACAAGGCTCAGACTTCCCACTAGTACTGAAGCTCTTTGAGAACACAGCTCATTCATACTCGGATTCTGCATCATCCTGGAGTTCATGTACATTTTTTTCCCTTCCAGATGCACAACCCCTTTAAGGGAGTTTCTCTCTCCTTCCTTCTTGGTAAAAGATGTGCCATCACGATGGCTGAGAGGGCTTTTAGAATGGGCTTTAGCTCATTCTTCTCCAGGACTCCACAATTCAATTTTAGCCTCAAGTGATGATGGAAAAGGTCACTGAGTTCAAGCCACTCTTCAGTGGAAATGAAACTGGAGAAGGGCAGAAAGCCAAAAATACTTGCCTTTCTAAGTGCCGTTTGCGGATGTGGATTCCAGCACTGCAAGTGCCCACTGGTCCTTCCCTGGCTCCAGGCCCTTCCCAGCCTCCTTCTCCAGCCCTCACAGGGGCATGAGGGTCCTGCCGTAGGAAAGGAGAGTTACCATTTCCTGACATCAAGCTCAGCAACCAGGCATAGTCCTCTGCATCCTTAGGGTCCTCATCTATTTGCAAGTGATGCACCTCAGGAAGCCAGCTGTGGATGGCAAAGGAAGAGTGTGCTTTGTTTAGAGGAAGGGCTTGTATGAAAAGCTATTAATTGAAGCATCTCTGGAATGCTTCCCTTGTCTGCAGAGGAGCACTGGGCAGGAGGAAGAAATTGTTTCTGTGATAAAGGCAATATATTCTTATATATATTGCATAGCTCCTGAAACACATTTTGAAATTTGTTAAAATCTTTGTGAACAGAGGCTGTTATACTTGTTTTATTTTAAATAGCATATTTATTGCAAGTAAAAATTTCTAGCCTCTTACAACTTGTAATTTAAATGTTTACAGTTATGATTGATATGAAGATTTATGTTGCTATAAATTCTTTTTTTTATTCCTGATCGTCTGTATCAGTGAGTATCCAAAAATCAGAACCTCTACCTTGAATTTCTCAAACAATCTTGTTAGGCTTACATGAATTGGAAATTCAATTTAGAATCCATTTGAAGTTTGGTAATATATTATTTTTCACTTATATTTTTCGTTCATAGTCTGTGAGGTTATGTGCTTGCCCATTATAATCAGGGCAGTTATATGCTATTCAGCTCAACCAATGACCTGAGAATGCTGTGGTGCACTCTATTCTAGTAAATGCTCAATAAAACTGTGAGGGAAAACTGAACAAAAATCTAACATGATAGACAAAGCATTCTCTGTTCTGGCTCAACCTAGATTCTCAGCTTTATTTTCTCTCTTTGAGTCCCACAACTATGTTAACATTGAAGTTTTACTTACAGTTTTCTCCATACACAAAGTATTTCATGTTTCTCTAAATTTATTTGTTCTGTACCTTTTGCTTGGGTTGACCTGTGTACACTTTTTCATCTAACTCACTGTCCCTTGTCTTCAGAATTCAGTTGCTACACTGACATAGGAAGTCTTTTTGACAGTTCCCTCCAGCTTTTGTCTCATTAAACTCTTCTTATACCATTTTATAGCACCCTGAAGGAATCCCAATTATAGCATATTTCAAATGACATTGAAATTAATTGAAATGATCTTTTTTTCATGTCCGTGCCTTCTACTATGGACTCCTAAAGGGAGGGAGGTTATTGTGGCATTATGGCTTGAACCATGTTCCTACCCAAAAGATAAATGAAAGTCCTAGCCCTGGTATCTGCAAAGGAGAGCTTATTTGAAAATAGGGATTTTGAAAATATAATTAAGATGTAAGGTAAGATGAGGTTGTGCTGAAGCAAAGCAGGCCCTTCATCCAATATCACAGGTGTCCTTATCAGAAGAGCAGAGACACTGAGACACACAGGGAGAAGATGGCCGTGCACAATTAAGGCAGAGGTTGGGTGGTTCAGCTATAAGCCCAGGAATGCCAGAGGTTGCCAGCAACAACCAGAAGGTAGGAAGAGGCAGGGAAGTTCTCCCCTACAGCCTTGAAGGAGAATGAAGCCATTCCACCTTCTTGTTTTCACACTTTCAACCTCCAGGACTGCGAGAGACTCAGTTTCTGTGTAAGCCACCCTATCTCTGTTGCTTTGTTGTCACAGCCTAGGAAACTAATAGAGTTTGTTTTGTTATTTAATATAATTTAAAGGGTCAACATAATTTTTGATGCTTAGTAGACAGTGAAGTGATTTTTCTGTAATAAAGCTGAAAACCCCTAGAATGTTCTGTTGCTTCTCCCACCCCTTATTCAGCAGTCATTCAAATCCTACCCAACCAGGAGGGCTGGGAACACTCATCCACCCAGTCCTTTCTCCTCTGGGTTCTTAAACCATTTTATTATTTATAAGAATTTTAATTTTAGATATTCCAGTATACTGCAATACATAGCTTGCCTCCCCCAACATTTTCACATATTTTAAGGTCTGGAGGAAACTCTGTCTTGGTTATCCAGTGTTAGTTACATATGGATCATTGTACATGTAATGTATGGTACACTCATAACTACTTTCTGCATTGTGCACCTTTTCAGAAGCTAATCAGAAAAATGAAAGTTGAAAGCAAAGGGTCGCCGGTTCAATTCCCAGTCAGGGCACATGCCTGGGTTGCAGGCCAGGTCCCCAGTAGGAGACACATGAGAGGCAACTGCACATTGATGTTTCTCTTCTACTCTTTCTCCTTCTCTTTTTTAATTAAAAAAAAATTTAAAAAATAAAGGAAAAATGAAAGTTGAATTGATGAAATAACTCACCCGAGACATCAGGAAAGGAGGTGGCAAATTTGGGCGGTGAACAGACTTGGGTGATCCCAGGTGGTGCTCTTTCCACTGCTGCCTTGTAGTAAGATTTCAGAGTGGTAACTAACCATTGACTGCAGCCCTCAGTTGTCCCTGCTGTCACTGAAGAAGAAATCTGAGACTTCGACCAGCAACAGGAACTGAGCATAGATACGCGGGACAGGAGGACCCTGTCAACCCAGGGAGCTGGAAACCAGCGCAAGCAGCCAGCGCACACAGGGTCTCCCTGTAATCTCCTGTAACCACGGCCAGCCTCTCCTGCTTCCCATGAAATGGCTCACTCAACTGCAGTTGCCCAAACAGCAATTCAACTTTTATTAAGTACAGGTGGGATTTGATTTGTTTAGGGCAGCAGAACTGAGGAAGTTACTAATATTTTGTAACTTCCTCATTGTAGCCATTATTTTCTGATTTCCTCCTTCCAGGCATATGTCTGGAGACGTATGATTGGAGAGGGAGACTTTCTTTATGAAAACCTGGAATTCCTAAGCTGTAAGAAAAATAGACAAATGTTATCAATTTCCATCCTTCTAAAGTAAGACCATGTGCCAGAAAACATTTTGTAAACTTCTAAGAACTGTATCAAGAGCTATTGTCATTGCTTTAGAAATATGTACATGGGATTTCTTGATAATTTTTATGAACCAAGAGTAGTTCTTTCTTATTACCTTAATTATTTTAAATCTATTTTTATTATGCCATTCTTAATTGTGTTAACATAGTATTTTAGTCAACTTGAGTTATGTAACAAAATACCATAGACTAAGTGGCTTAGACAAGAAACACATTTTTCATAGTTTTGAATCTGGGTGTCCAAGATCAAGGTACTAGTAGGTTTGGTTTGGGGGGAGGAAATCTTACTGGCTGACAGAAAGCCACCTTCTCACTGTGTCCTCACATGGTAGAAACCCAAGGAGAGCACACTCTGGTCCCCTTTTTTTCCCTTCTTCTGAGGACACTAATCTCATCATGGAGGTCCTGTCCTCGTGACCTTATCTGATGCTAATTATCTTCCAAAGGTCTCACCTCCAAATATAGCACATTGAGGTTCAGGCTCCCAGATGTGCATTGGTGGATGGGTGGGGACATAGCCGTTCAGTTCCTACAAATAATATGTGATTTGAAATAATAGCTTTTGCTCACCTGACAAAATCCCAGCTATTTCATTAGTTGGAGAGAACATAATGTAGAATGCTTAATTCTGAATATGTCCATGGGCACAAAATGTTTGCTTTGTTATTCTAAAAAGCCTAAATATATTTTAAAAATTAATGTGGTGGGAAACATAAATTTTATTTCTGGTCTCAGTGATACAGGGTGCAGCCAAAGGGGGCCCCCCCAAAAAAGATTTGGAATGGTGTCCAGAATTCAAAGTGTATGGGAATAATGGAGAGACATATAAGATGTCCTCACCCCACCCCCACAGGTGTGAGTTGGGGGAGAAGGGACAGTTTTGTACAGCCACAGCCTTGCAGCTAATCCATGGCATTGTCTTTTAACATATCTATAGCCTCTGGCGGTCACTTGGATATGTTAAATGGCTGTGGCCAGGCTTGGAGCTAGGGGGATGAAGTCACTTCCCCCCAAGATGTAACTGGGGGCAGGTCCCCCCAAGTTACAGCGCCTGCGTAGGGGCTTGGAGAAGATTGGCTCGAGGACATGGGATGATTACTGCCCAGACTAACGATGGCAGCCCAGTAAACTTGTATTAATACAGAATACTGGCAGGTGTAACTGATCTTGGGAGGAGTCGGAAATAGGGGTACAGAGGAAGATGGGTGCTGGGATTTAAGAGCCAGGCACGGCAGCCATTGGGGGAGAGCCACGCGGTTTCAGCAGAGTGAGGACCCCCTGTTGGTGGGGTGAAAGAGGGAGCCACGTGGTTTTGGCGGAGTGTGGACCCCCTCTTTCCCAGGTGAAAGGGAAAAACCACGCAGTTTGGCCAGAATGGAGATCCCTGCAGCCAGGTGAAGAAGACAGCCACATGCTTTTGGTGGAGTGCGGACTCCTGCAGCTTTGGTAGAAGAGGCCCACGCGGCTTTGGGGTGCCCCCTTTGGCCGCGGGGCCTGAAAAGCAACAGAGACTTTGATTGGAACTGGGTACAAAGGACTCTTGCCAGTGGACCATGAGAGGGTACCACAGTACTTTGGATTAACTCGAGATCCTGCCTGCACAGTGACACAGCTGACGGTGCCAGCGGCCTGCAACACAGACGTGTGCTCTTTTCCTGATTTACGGTACCCGGAGTTGGGACAGTGGGAGAAGGGGAGCGCTGTGTGGGTGTAGGTGTACAACCTAAAGGACTTTGATATTTTAGTGGTGGCATTAGGCCTGAATAGCATTAAATAAACATTTTGTTTCCTTTTCACAAATCTCTGGCATTGAGAGATGTCTTTCCAATTGGCGGCGGACAGAAGGGCCCAGTAGATTTTAGTATTTTGGTTTTTTGGGAGGGGCCCCTGTTGTAGAGCAGTTTTGGGCATCCCTAGGTGGGCCAAATATTGTATTGCCCCTCCCTCGGACCTCCTCTTGTTCGGTAACATCAGCACTTAACAACCATGTGACTGTGAGTAGGGTACTTAACATCTTGAAAGGGGCTGGATAATTTGCACAGCAATGTAAATAATGATAGCAAAGAATTATAGCTTATTTAATAAAATAGGAATCCAGGTGTCTTCAGTGGTATAAATGAATAAATAAATGAAGAGATGAAAGGCTCTATGTGATCATAACATAATAATATAAGTAAGATGATTGAGTTAAAAATCATTTGATAATTATGGAAATCATTTAAATAAGAAACATCAGTGGATGCTAAAACTTAAGAATAGAAATGAAATGTAAAACAGGATTTTGCGTGGTCTTAAAGAATCTTCTCATAAGATATCTATTTATTTACAAAGGTTAAAATATATATAATTTTAAGATAGAGAAAACTAGCTGAAACCACGTGATCAAAATTAGTATCACCGGTAATGGAAAATATTGGTATCTTGTGCCACTGGGTGGGAGGCAATGAGAACATAGCTATGATATCCTGGCCCCAAATGCGTAGCCTGAGTCTCATCGTGGGAAAGCTTTGGACACACTTAAAGGCAGAGACATTCTCCAGATAACTGGTCTATAATGTTCAGAAACACCAAGACCATAAAAGTCAAGAAAAGACTGAATCACTGATCCAGGTGAAGGGAAACACAACAACTCCAACCAGTTTGCGGTACTAGATTGGGTCTTTTTTTGCCTTAAAGAACATTATGGGGACAGTTGATGAAACTGTAATGGGGTCTTAAGGGACAGGGAGAGACAACAGTTCTTTGCACTCATCTTACAACTTTTCTTTTTTTTTTAGCTTTGAAATTGTTTCCAATAAAGAGTCAAAAAAAAATAGGGGAAGATAATTAACAACTTGAATTCTGGAAATAACTCCATGTTGTGACAGGAAGAAAAGTTCTAAAAAGGATTTGAATTGAAAGTTAGATTTCATATGAGTTGGGAGAAACTTTAGTTACCATTGTTATATTTCAGAATAGAGGAAGATATGCTTGTTCTTGATAGATTAATGCTAGTGCTTGGGAAAAAAATCTCAAAAGCTCAAAATGGCCTGTTGCTTTGATCTTCTAAATCATGGTGTTATTTAGAGGAAGCTGGAAAGCAAATGAAATTTTATTCGATCACGTACATGATACATTTAATTATAGGCATAATTTAGGGGATACATGAAAGCATTCTGTTGGTATCTTTTGTTTTTTCCATGATAAAAACAAGGGAATTGTTTTGTGTATGGGGGAGCGGATACGTTTTTTTTTTTTTTCCAGAGGATAATGCAATTTAGAGGCTCTGTGTGTTTTAAGTGTTTCTCAGGGCTGATTAAAGCCTTGCACTTGGGCTGGAAAGCTAATGCTCATCTGTGTAATGAATGTCCTTTCATTGCATGAAAGAAGGACTTCTTAAGTAGAAGTTAAGAGTGGTGACCGGATTATGCTAAAACAGGTGGCAGCCCGCCTATGATGGGGAAAAGCTAAAGCAAAAGGCTTGGCCTTTTGAATTTGAAGGACATTTCCAGACTTATTGAAATTTAAATTTTCTTGTGCTTTAATCTAACAAATTCAAAATTCCTTCTTTGAAATGTGTATACATTAATTGCCATTTTATCCCAGTTACCCAGAGCAGCAGCATCAGTAAATAACTGATATATAAATTGAGAATGGAATAAATGAATAACAATGGATAATTGAAACCATGATCATCTTCTTTTAGTGATGATTATTTCTACCTTGTCTTATTATATTTTCACCTTTCACTCCTGGGCCAAATCTGGCTTTTGCAGCTTATTTTTGTAGGAAAAGTTTCACGGGAACACAGCCTTGCACCTCTTCTATGCATTGTCTGTGGCTGCTCTCATGCTGTGGTAGCAGAGTGGGGTACTTACAACACAGACTGCACGATCCATCACCATACAATGTTTACTGCCTATCTCTTCACAAATAAATGTGTGCTGACCCCTGTTCTGGATACTGATTACATGTTTAAAGTTTAAATAATGGTGAAGTTCAAGGGAGAGAACCTGGTGGAGTTTGCTTCTAGGATATGATGCATAATAATGATTTCAGCTTCTTAGAGACCCTTGAAGACAACTCATGCGTATTTCTGTTTGTGCTTCATGCTCTGCATTAAGAAAACAGAATCCCTTCTGGGTACTTCAAAATATAAAAAAATGAAACAAAGTTGTTATTTATAATTATTTACAAAGCTGTTTGAAGGACTAGAGGGACACAAATGAGGTCGCAAGGCAATTACTGCGGGAAACTACTAAGACTTCGCCTAATGCGGCAGAAGAAACAAAGAACGATGTTCCTCAGAGTTCACACTTGCTGCACGACTGATGTTGAAGTTTTTGGCATCTAGCTGCCTGAGTGGGAGCGCCAACCAGCACAGCTGCCCCACTGCTGCAGGGGCCACCAAAGAATGGGAAAAACATGTTTTTCCTTCCTCCCACTTTCCAGACTCCCATTAGCGCCTCTCAATGGCATAAATTATCAAGAAGCCCATTGTAAGGGTGGCTTGCAGATGTGGTTATAGATATCTAGCCCAAGGAGCAGTGAGGAAGGATAGGAACAATGACTCTGAAACTCATGGGCGACAGAAACTATCTACCAAAGGCTCATATAACTATGTAAGTAGCTTGATCATCAAGTTCATATTCCCATAAGACATTTTTTAAGTAGTGGTGGAGGTGATGGTGAGAAGAGGTGCCACACAAAGATGCCATGAGACAAAAGAGTGTATATAAAGTTAAAGAATTGAGAAAGAGTGATGAGTTGAGGACATGATGTATTTTGCTTGAAAGCATGATGGGAAGAGAGGAGCACTCCTTGTGAAAGCTGGAGAGGTAAAGTTGGAGAGGGGAAGAATTGTGAAGGTCCGTAAGCCTAATGTAAAAAATAATAGCATAAAGAAAGAGTAAATGTCATTATGGGGTTTAACCAAGTTTATCCATTCTGGGTATAATATCCTTCATTGGAAGAAACAGATTCCATCCCCCTTGACTAAGTGTGTATGGAAAGGACAGCAGGGAATTTTCCATTTTTATCATGATTCAGATTGATTAGTAGTGGCTGCCTATAGATCTGAATTATGAAGGATCTTGAGCAACCTCCAGATTCCTTGAGAAAGAGTGCCATAATTGATTTGTGATGCCCACCACCAGCAGAGCAGTGGCACAGTGTGCCACCTGTTTGCTAAAATGATTTAGATTATACATACACAGATATGTATATATATATATGCACATGCATACATACATACATACAAACATACATACATTCATACATGCCTGCAGATATTCTTTCATTTAGGAGTTTCCAAAAACAGCAAAAGGATTTGTTGAGAATGAATGCTATAATTACGTAAGTCTTTATTACATACTTTTATACAAAACTAATAGAGGACCCACATAGACTATCACCCTATTCCCCGGTTGTGCTTACTTAAGAAATGATGATAGTGTGAATAAGTGGAGCTCAGGGAGTCCTTTTTGGCCGTTCTGACTCAGGCATATTTCTTCGGGTTCTGTGTTGCATGAGCTGCTTGGCATCTCACTTGGGCTGGATGTGCTGTTGCTTTAAAATACTTCATAAAAGTTGTTTGTGGTGAGCAGTAATTTCCACCCATACACCATATGAGAAATAAATACACCTTTTCTTTTTAAATATATTAACTCAATTTGTATATTATTTCAAGTCCATAAGCAGTTGTAGACAGAAAGAGAAAACTAGGTCACTTAAGAGCATCATGTCACATTTCCCTGTGGGTGGATTTTGGAATAACAAAGACCTTGCAGTATCTTGAAGTGGCTGATCTTATTTAATATTTAATGAGCTCCTCATTGTTATTGTCTTATCTACAAATCCTCTTAAGTCTTGGGTGTGTACAGAGAGTTGACTGATTCTGTGCCAAGCCAAAGGGTAGAATAATTTGGGGAGTCTATCAAGTCCTCCCAAATACACAGCTACCTGGTTTCTTCTTGTGACCCTGGAGCATCAACTGATAAGCCAAACATGCATTTGCACAGCTTTGCTTCCATAAACCTATCTTGATCTTTTACCTCTTTTACAAATGTGACTGAAAAGAATACAGAACCTCAGGGAACCTCTCCCTCTGTACTCTCCTTAATTCCCCATCCACGGAAGCTCGGGCTCGTTGCCTATATGAGGTGAGGTGAGGGTAGGGTAAAGGTGAAGAAAACTGTGACAACAATATTCTCACTATATCTGCTTCTGCAGTTACTAAAAATAGCCTTAAATTATTGACTTTTTATATGTTAATGCAGGTCTGACAATTGTGTGGTTTTTCAGACCTCTCTGGGAATGAGTTCTTCTCTAGGAAAAAGATGCTCATTCTCTTATTTCCCTCTTTGGTTTTTTCCTTCCACACAAAGTGAAATAATTGAATGAATGACCTTGGTAAGGCAGCATTCTATAGATGAAAAAGCAAATAAACCAACTTGGCCCAAAATTCATGTAGCTGACTCATGGCACAGTGAGTCAAGATCCAAGGCTGTTGGTTGTGAGGTTGGGACACTTACCTCCAGAACTGTGGTTTCTCCAAATGTGTCGAGTGTGGAACCATGGAAGTGAATGGCTTGAATGTCACAAAAGAAGATCTATAAATAGCCAGTGGTACATCACTAGTCATCAATTTAATAACTCTCTAGGGATATGCAAAAAAAATCCCATCCTGTTATACCACTACATACTCACTAGTAGGGCAAAGATCAAACATACTGTAAATACTAAGTGTTGGTAAAGATGTGGAGCAGCTGAAACTCACAAATTGCTAGTAGAAATATAAACACTCTTTGGCAGTGTCAGATAAATTTAAATGTATACTTATTATATGACCTGCTACTTCAATTCGTAGATATTTATACATGAGGAAAAAAAAAGCTCATACCCACAAAAGTAATATAAGAATGTTCATAGCATCCTAATTCATAACAGCTCCAAACTTGAAACAATCAGTACATTCATAAACAGGAGAATGGATAAAAATTTTAGTATGTTCACGCTCTGGAATACTATTCAAAGACACAAACTACAGATGCCTATAACATGGCCGAATGTCAAAAATATAATGTGAAGAGCAGGACACACACACACACACACACACACACACACACACACACACAGTAATGCCATTTATGTAAATCCCAAGACTAGGGATATATAACCTATGGTGATAGCAGTGAGAAGAGATTATCTCTGGGTGGAGGTGGGGGACTAGGAAGGTATATGAGGCAAGTTTCCAGATGATAAAAATGTTTCGTATTATGTTTTTGGTCATGACTAAGTCAAACTACTGAAACTCTTAACAGGCTCAACACTTAGGATTATATATTTTATTTTGCATAAATTATACATACTATAGTAAATATGTGTGTGGAGGGGTATATATATCTCAAAAATTAAGTAATATAATAGTGTTGAAAATGTAAGATTCTAAAACAAACCCAGAGAAAATTACAAATATTTTTTTTAACCTGGCCAATCAGGGATTCTAACCAAGTAAGTCTAAGCCAAGCCAAGGAGTCTGCCTATTAATTAGACCCCCTGAGGTGATTCTGCGCTTTGAGAAGTACTAACTTTTCTTCCAAGATATATTTTTACATGATTTTTAATGAACTTTTCTTTCACTGCCAATTTTCTACTTCCATAATATCATGTACCTTTTCTCCACATTTCAGCATTGATACTACTGTGAAACAATTCTTTTCTGCCATCTGAATATCTGCATTGGTGTATCTCTGGTTTATTAATCCGATTTGATTCTGTGAACTCTCATAAAATATTTTAACCTCTTAATTAAAACACTGGTGGGGACCAGAGTTCTCTCTTGGGCAGGTATTTGTTTTTGGCCAGAAACCTAGGTACCTGCCTTGCACATATTGTTTTTCTCAATTGTTTGGTCTTTGGCTGGAAAGAATGAGTGACAAAAACATTGCCTTGGGGTTCAAAGCCTGCTGCAGAATGTTGCCCATAATAGATGTGTGATAAATAGAGTTGACTTGAACTGGAATGGATAGGAAGGAAGGAAGGAAGGAAGGAAGGAAGGAAGGAAGGAAGGAAGGATGGAAGGAAGGAAGGAAGGAATTCCTATATTTGCTTTATAAAGTAGCTACATGTTATCCCCATTTTACAGATGAGAAAGAGGCTTGAAGTGGTTTAGTGGCCAACATCAAATAAGTATTACATTAGTCATTTTGCAAGTTTAGAGGCAGACATGAACAACCAAAACTCTTTCAGAGGCTTATAACAATAAATGTTTGTTTTTTTCTGGGTCAGCCTTGGCTCTGTTTCATATGTCTTCATGTTGTCGAACCAAAGCTAAAAGAGGAGACTCTGAAGTAGGACTACGGGAGAGGTCACAAGTGAACCACACAGTGGCTTTTAAATCTCTGCTGGGCCATCCCATCTGCTCTCCTCTCACTGGCAAGGGGTGAGAATGTTCATGAAGTCACTTTTATGGGGAATGATAGTAGGAACACTAGGTGTTATGGCCTGTGTGTGTCCCTCCAAAATTTCTATGTTGAAATCCAATTGCCAGTGTGGTGGTATTAAGAGGTGGCAACTTTGGGAGATAATTATATCACGAGGGTAGAGCCCTATGAATAAGATCAGTGTGCTTATAAAAGAGACCTCAGGGAGCTCTTCTGCACTGTTTTTCTGCCACTTGAGTGTACAAGGAGAAAGGGACAGTCTGCAACCCAGCAGGAGGTCCTCACCAGAATCCAACCATGCTGGCACCTTGACATCAGACCTTTAACTTCCCAGAATTGTGAGAAATAAATTTTTGTGCTTTATAAGCCCTTCAATCTATGATACTCTGTTATAGCAGCCTGAGCTGACTAAGACACTTAGGGAAAATAAAATAGAATCTACCAACAATGGCAATTGACAAAATTAGACTTCAGATTCAGATTTGTCTGGTATTAAGGTCTTTTCTCCTTCCACTAAGAACATTTTTTGAGCTATGGTAGCATATACAATGGCTGAGAAGATGGGATTTGAATCTAGAAAAAACTAACTCCGAACCTCATCTCTTTCACTTATTAGCTATGGATAACTAGAATTATACCTCATCATGGTGGTGAAATTTTAAGTATTTATTCTAGAAAGCATAACATACGTATAAATTCCACTTGCACAGTTGTGAGATCTCATAGTCAAAGCTTGGTCTACATGGATCCCTGGAGTTTTCCTTTATTATTCTGGCACTTTTCTTTATTACTACGGATACCAAATTTTAGGATTCCGAAGATTCAAAAAATGTAATCTAAGCAATTTTGAAAACTTTTTATCTTCATACCTAAATACATTAAACAAAATACTATTTACTAGAACTATTATTTCATATCAAAAACAAAAGATGATAAAGAATACATTTAAATTTCTTCATAATGCAGGGGAAAAAAGCAACATGAAAACATATTTCGTGTTATTGTCTTGCTTGCAATTTTTTTTTGTACCAAGTTCTTCAGCTGGAAATGCTGTTTTTTTATCATGGTGGTGCCAAAAATATTCACATAGGTATGATGATAAAGGTTAAATTTAAATTCTTAATATTATCTCACTCATTGTAGAATATTAGGGAAAACTGAAAGAAGCCAAAAACATAATGTCTTCTTGCCCAAACGTCTTCCACCTATTGGTTCCCAAGGAAGACAGGTCAAATGTCTGCTGAGATTGCAGAACAGTTTTAGGAGAGTGTTAGCTTGTGGCCAAGATTTCTCAAAAATGGGCAGCCAAGAATATGAGGTCTGTCTGGAAAAAGGTCCAGCCATTGTTAATATAATGAGAATGGTCTGTGTGACATCAGTGTAACCTGGCAGCCAAGAAGAGGGGACTGGAATGCGCATGTGTGAACAATGAGGACTTCACTGTACTAGTCAGTGGGGGCAGTAGACACTGTTGAATGAGCATGTGTACTGTGTGGCCGTCACATTCAAAATGACTGAGCGAGTACAGCAACAAATCTGCATCAAATTTTGTGTGAAGCTTGAGCATTCCTCCGTGGAAACTATTTGGATGACTCAGAAGGCAGCAGCTGTGGGCAGCTGGTGATTGGCGGCTTCATCACAGCAATGTGCCTGCTCATGCATGACATCTCATGCAGTTTTTTTTGCAAAACATCAAATCATCCAGGTGACTCAGACCCACTACAGCCCAGATTTGGTGCCCTGAAACTTCTGGCTTTTCCCAAAACTAAAATCACCTTCGAGAGGGAAGAGATTTCAGACCATCAGTGAGTTTAGGAAAATATGATGGGGCCAGCTGATGGTGGTTGGGAGAACTGTGTGAGGTCCCAAGTTGCCTACTTTGAAAAGGACTGAGGTGTCATTGTCCTGTGTACAATGTTTCTTGTATCTTGTATATTCTTCAATAAATGTCTATAAATTTCTCTATTTTTCATATTACATGGCTGGATACCTTCTGAACAGACCTTGTATGTCTGAGGTTGATGCTGGGACTCAAATATACTTTGCTGTGTACTAAAAAGACATGAGGACCAGTATTTTAGAAGAGTTCAAGTGTTGAAGTGGTAATGCTGGGTTAGGTTGTCCTTAGGTCTGATTCATGTAGTTCAAAAATTTTACTGAGTACCACACATTATTTCTAGCTGTGGGAATGTGATACCACATAAGAATGGAATCAGGCTTTGTAGATTCTAGTGATGGGCAAGAGCCTCTGCTGAGCACTAGTGCTCACATGTGACTTTTAATAGTGTTTTTTAACGATGCCATAAAATACTCCAGCATACAGCAACTGTGACTGGTCAACCTTCCTTTCTTTCTTTATTAATTGAGCAAAGGGCTAACAGTACTATTACTAGGCTATAGTATGGCACTGTTTATTTAAATCCTACTCTGTGACTTAGTAGCATGTGACCTTGTGTAAATCTGACCCTGCCACTCTTCTGTTAAGATCCCTCCTTCAGCAACTCCATACCCTGGCATAAAAATCTGTGTAGGACTCGTCCTTTGACCAAACTCACACAGCACCACTTAGCATTCTCCAGGCATGTTAGTCTTTTTTCTGTTACTTCAATTGACCAAACATCTTCATGCATCAGCTTCTTTGCTATGTTCTTTTCTTACCTGGAATGCTGTTGTCTCCAATTTACGCCCAAATAACTTCTATTCATCCTTTAGAGCTAAGTTTAAATGTTAATTCTTCAAAACAGTCCTTCCTGGCTCAGCCTAAAAAGAGATCCCACTTCATTCATTTAGTTATTTTCCTATAGCATACTCTTTCTTACTCTTTTTTCCCCCGCACTGACTGCAGGTTACAAGCTTAAATTGAGTTCTTTCCCCATAAAATTGACTCCTAGGTCTATTATGATTCAGAGGAAATTCAACTTCAAATCATGAACAATAACTCCTCCATTAGCACCATCATCATTATCATGGCCAAAGCTAACATTCCTGAAAGCTTTCTTCATGCCAGAAGATGGGCCACATATATCAAAAATCACACAGTGAATTTATATGATAATTCAGGCACTATCATTATCCCTGTTTTAAAGATAGGAAAATGGAGGCTCAGAGAATGTTATTAAGTTGTTTAATGCTGTAAAGTTAGGAAGTGGTACAGCAGGGATTTGAAGTCATGAGCCTGATGCCAGTACCTGTGTTCTTAACCTACCATACTGTCTTTAAGACAAGTTATGCTCAGCAGTCAAGGTGGAGACTCCAGGGTTCAGGTCTAGACATCTGCTTTTATTCCAAGCTCTTTGAGACAAGGAAATCCAGGGCTACTGGCTATGTCCTGACCTTCTCTGGGATGGTTTGGTAGCTGAGAAGTCTTTGGTCTGCTGGAGACTTTTTCTCTCCACCTAAAAGTAAAATTGGAGCAAGAAAAACAAGGCAGAGACTGACCGACCTATCAGGCGGTAAGAAGTAAAAACCACTGACAACAGGAAAAACTGTTACCTGCAAGTCATCCCATTTCATCCTCTTACTGTCCTGACCCATGGGAAGTAATTTCTTAGAACCCAAATTTGCCTTCCTGTAGTTTGTAGCCATTGACCACATGATAAGTGGTTTTCATCAGATTTCAGGGCAGTTATTATCTCTATTTCTTAGTGTACCTTGAAGCTCCCATTGATAAAGAGAGAGTCCCTTTATTATTTCAGTAATATGAATGATATTTGATTAATACTTCAGTTGTTCAAAGAGCTCTTTGCTGTGTTCATTCATTGGATCCTCACAGCAATCCTTTGCAAGGTAGGCATTACTATCAGCAGTTTGTAGATGAGAATACTAAAGACTGAAGGACTGAGTGGCTTATACAAGTTAGTATAGAGTGAAGTGGCAGAGCTAAGGTCAGCTCTCCCTCTAAAATCATCCAGGCCCTCTAAAGTGGCCATTTCAGAGCTATGCAATCCTTAGTCGTCTGGTTACTTCTGGGTACCTGGTGAGATACTCACCCAGATTGAGCCAGAAAAGGCAAGATTCTTCTCATCCACACAGAACTTACTGGCCTGGTTAGGCGGACAGTGGCAGCATCATAACATCTCAGGAAAAGGGCAGACAAATGGAAAAAAAGGTCATATATATCATCAAATCCAAGGCCTGACATTTACCAAGGACAATGGTTTCATCATAAAAGTCTCAGGCTTTTTGGAGCTTTTCAATTAAGCACCCACAAAACCTTCTGCTTCCTTACCAAGGAGGGGAAAAGGAAAGAATAACAGTGTGTATGTGTGTGCGGGATGGGTGGGAGTGGGGAGGGGGGAGTGGCAGATGAGAAGAGGAAGACCAAAGGGGGCATTCCTGTGGTAAGGAGTAAACTGAGCTCCTAATTCTTTGTGACCAGTTAGTAGGATTAAGAGTTCAAAAGGGCAGGTCATACAAGGGCATGGGGTCAACATGGGTCTTACAGGGATGTGACCCAGGAAATGCTGGCAGGCTGGGCCCCCATACCTTCCCCAGCAGGTCTCCAATTAGGATTTAATGGCCAAATGTGGAATGCATTAGGAATTCGGAGCAGAAAGTCTGTGTTCAAAGCAGCCGGCTCATTTTGGCTGAGTGAAAAAACATTCCATGGTCAGTTTTCTCCCGAACTTGCTTGTGATGGGGGAGTTCACTGGCAGCGGCACCTTACAAAGCCTTGTGTGCAAGTAGCCTCAGCATAATCCTCCTGTTTTCACTGAAGATGATGCAAAGAAGAATCAGCAGATCCCTGGCTTTGTTTGGTATTTGAGGCAAAGTGGGGAGAACAAAGAATTATCTGACCAGGTGTTCTTTGATTCTTTTTGCATATGGGTCTTACAAATATATATCCAACTGAGGACATACAGGTAGAAAATACATATGTGTCCTAGATGTGGATATATGTAAGATAGTGTTAAAATAAATGTATACCTTTTTATGTCTGTGTGTCTGCTATAGTTATTTACTTACCTATCTACCTCTCTATTCACTTATTCACTTATTTATATTTCTTAAAGTTTGTCTTTCTACCTTTCCTTATTACAGAGAAGGATTTAAGCAATTGCCCTGACTCTGTATATTGTATGTATGTGTATGCCCACATACATGTATGGGTGTATGTGAGTATAAAAGAGAAAAGTGTGTAATAAACAAACATGCATATTTATGTATGTGAATCTGCATATACCTTACACTTCTGCTGTAACTGGGTATCAGATTTTGGGATGATATGTTAACATCAATGAAAATGCTTCTGGAAATCAGGTGGCACAGTGGGCAAGAAGTCAGCAGTGCGTCATGAGTCTGTGCAGTTTTATATTTTGAAAATATACATATTCATTCATGAGACATCATACATATGCACACTCGAGTTCCTGTTGAATTCAAAGGTATTAACATATTATTGCATATTTACACACCACCACCACCACACCCTGGTATAAAGCAGGTGACAAGATGAATTTTTATCTTGAGCATTTTAATGCTATTATCAGCCCTGAATTTAGGGTGACCTCAGCTCAGTTTTCACACTGAAAGTCCCATATCCCGGGAAGTCCCTACTTTTGTACAAACCGGGTTAGTTGGTCCCCTTATCTGTACAGGTAGGGGGCAGACTACAGAATAGGAAAACTGAGTCTGATTCATACTTGGAGGAGTGGCACAGAGCTTTTATTTCGTTTCTCTTCATAGAGAAAAAAACTGCTCAAACCCTGCTAGGAAACCCTGTTTTCATGAGTGAAGTTTCCTGCCTCTTAAGCATAGCACAGAACCCAAGAGCCTGGACACTTGTGGCTGCTTGGATCTATTTTGGAATTGCACTCTGCCCCTTACATGGCATGTCACCAGGGCTAATTTACCTGGACTTGCCAAGCTTTAGACTCCTCATCTGTAAAGTGAATATAATAACCACCTCATGGGGTTACTTTATGGATTAAATGAAAACCTATAGATGCAAAGCACTTAAGTTACTGTGCATGTGGTACAAATTCAGTACAGGGCATACATCATCATTATTCACTCATTCATACAATATATTTATTTTGCAGTGACTACAGATAAGGTGTCTGCCAGAGGCTAAAAATATAAATATGCATCAGCATAGTCCTTGCCCTATAAAATCTTCAGTTTAATTAATTTTACCAGTAAAAATTAGTAACAATAGCTTTCTTTTTCTAACAGTGATGCACTGAAAAATTAAGGGCTACAGTACTTAATAATATATATTTTTGTAACATAGATTTGTAGGATATACAGATACTATATGAGTAATATATAGTATATATACATTGCATTACATATACTTTATATATTATAGTATATATTATAATATACGTATCATACATAAACTTTACATTATATATATACTACAGAGAGTGCTCATTGCCCACTCCCCACAATTTTAACAACAAGTTGTCATTATTTTCCTGAAGCAGCAGCTGTCCCTTGAGATCTTGCTGTGGGCTGGCAGTGGGCAGGGTGCCAGTGAACACTACACAGAGCAAAGCAATACTTCCTTGGAAAGATTGCCTTGGAAAAATGAGGAAGGACAGATGGCCACAGATTGTTCTGGAACATAAACCCAAGTGTCAGATATGCACAGGAAGGCTGAAGAGAAATCAGGGCAAGGGGGTGGAGTGGGCACAGCCAATGCAGCCAGAACAATGCTTCATTCACGGGGCAAGAATCCAGGCAAACCATGTTACTGAGGATCCCAGTACCTTGCAGCCGGTACCCTGTTCTCTTCAGGGCACTGACAGTGGAGAAAGTGGGGTCCTTACGTCCCAGGTGGCTTTGGAAGCAGAGAAGTTCACACGATAATGATGATACAAGGTGCTGTGTACCATAATTAAGATAAAGAAAGCAGAGCAAACTAACCTCTTAAGAGTTGATCAAGGCTTGTCAGAGTAATGAAGATAACAATTGAGTGAGCCTTATGGATGGGTTCATTAGGCAGGAAATTGAGGGTTGGGGGTTGGGGGAGGCATTGGGGGACTTTCTGTAGTAGGTATTCTAGAGTGGGAATAATATGAACCTATACAGAGATTTGGAAAGAAGGACTTTCACAGTGGCCAAGATACATATGAAACACACAATATCTGAAACCCCTTTCCAGATCAGAGACTACTCATGTGTGTTTCCCCAGTGCTTTTGGTAGATGTTAGTTTAGTAAATGGAGGAACGACACTGGAACAGACAAGTTGCGGACAGCTGTAACTGCCTGACCAATGAGTGTGCACTTTGTCCTGGAGGTAAAGGAAAACTGACAAAGAATTTTGAGGAAAATGATATAATCCAAATTTGTAGTTTAATAATGTCAGTTTGTCCTCTGCAGGGCATAATTAGGTGGGCAGAGGTGGGGGAGGCAAAACGTGGGGCAGGGACACCAGTTAGGAGATGTCTTAAGTCATGCTGATGCCACATACAGGAGACTGAATGGGGACAGTGGCAGGAACCATGGAGAAGAGGCCCCTGATCAACGTTGCTCTGCAGAAGTGAAACTGGACAACCACAAATTCCTCAGATGGATCCCTTCCTATATGGATATTATTCTCATTTACTCCACCTTTAGAGCACAAATCAAAGTCTTCGAAAGAATCATCAGCCACTCTGAGTGCATTTGATTTTTTCACAGTTTGCATTAATGGGGTGCCTGGGGCAGCTGGTATACAGTCAGAGGGGAGAACAATAAAATAAAACACTAGCTTGTACTGCAGTATATCTGGTTCTATCATTCCCAGATCTTCCACTTAGTAGCAGCTTGGCATTGGTCCTATCCCTTATCAAAGTTTCCTGTTGTATCAAATGGGAAAAGTAATATCATCATCATGGTGTTGTGGGGATCTGCTGAGGAAAATGCATGTGCTAGGCTCTTTAAAATCTTGGACCAACTGTGCAAACACCGGGTATTAATAGCACTGAGACTCTGGGCAGGGATTGACTTCAGCAGTTTCCAAGAGAAAAACAGAAGGCTATCTTGATTTCAGATTATTAACTAATGGCGAGACCTTCTTTTTAAACCTTCATCCTTAGAACTCCTGGACTTCTTTCCCAGGCATGCAGCCTATAAATGCCCTAGACCATCCTCTCTCCATTTACTTCTGCTCTTGTGTGGGACTCAACATCCCTTTGCACGTGCTTTATTTCAATTAACATTTCACAACCGCCATCATTATTTTTTTGAGCCTCACCAAGTGCTAGTTTTCTCTCATGACAGTAGCTCAGGGAGCACTAGTGGCCCCATGAAGTCAGCAGTCGTATGTCTTTGATTGATGAGCAAGACAAATGATGGTGAGGCTACAGGACACAGTTGAAATCCATCACATATCTCAAAGTCTGTTGAAGGTAGAAGGGCTTTGTCCAGAGTTTGGGGTTTTGGTTTAATCTTGAGTAGATGGTGCAAAGGCATGACATGACACAGCCAACTCACTGTCATTGGAGAGAGGGAGCATGTGAGACTCAGTGTCATGGAAACCTGTTGTTTGGGTGAGACTGTCAAATCATCCAGTGCAATAGTTCAAAAGGTGCCTTCTTTCAGTACACACATGGAGAAACTTCCTGTTGATTCTAAGTACTTTACTAAGTACAGGGCCTGTGATAATGAAGTCCTGATACCCAGTCTTCAAGTGGGGGCATAGATAAGTTCATTTACTTCTTTCTTCACTTATTTATTTCGTAAGTATTCATTTGACAGTTGCCTATTTAACAGGCAATGAAAATGCTATAATCATATCCTATAATAATGCCTGTAACTGTGCTAGATAATAAGGGTAAAATAATAAAATATGGACCCCTTGTGTTCATGGAGCTAATAGTCAAATAAGAGGGATAGACTTTTAAAATGTGAACATAAAAATGACAAACTGCAGTAAATATTTAAAGGAAGCAAGGACCCTCATGTAATCATAAGGATCAGAATAGGTCTTTAGGAAATGACATTTGTGCTAAAATACAAAAATGAGCGAAAGGAAACTAGCCAAGATTGAGAATCAGGAAAGGTGTTCCTAGGAGGGATGGACTAGGTAAGGGCTCTGGAGTCAGGAGGAAATAAGAGAAATCCAGTGTGTCTGCAGTTTAGGGAGGAAGGAGACTAGAGCAAGGTAAGTCTGGAAAAGTCTCAGAAGCAATAGTAGGAATTTTGGTCATTATCTCAAGAACAGTGGGATGGTACTAAAGGGTGGTAAATAAGGGGGTATGAGATCCTATCTACCATTTGAGATGAGAACTCTGACTGTAGTATAGAGTACACATCAAAGAGGGCAAAGGTAGAAATACATTGTCTGGTATAGGAAAGAATTAATGTTGTTTTGGTCAGAAGTGACAATGGTTGGTCTAAGGTAGACACCCCAGATATGGACAGAAGAGACCCAACTGAAAAGAATAAACACAACATAAAATGGTAACTGCTACCAAGTGAGCACCCAGTTCTCAGAGTACCGGAGTATGTCGGGGTACAGATGAGGACAGCAAAGCTCATGGAGCTGTGATCTGCCTAAGACTCTTCAGTCAGCATATCATCTTTTGCTCTGATCAGCCTGTTCACCTGCCTCCCAGCCCTCTGTGAAATTTAACCACAACTCTACTGTTTGCTGCCCTTCTCGCTCTAGCCCTTGCATAAAGTATTTTCTGCCTTCTTTGACCAAAAAAACAAAAAAAAAAAATCCAAAATTTCCCAAGGCCCTCAAGTGGCACTTACAGCCCCGACTTCTAGAGTCTAAAACACCTTTGTTTCAACCCCTAGGTCCATCTGGGTCTCAGGCACCATTCTAAGAAAGTAAAGAGAACCAACTCAGTCATGGGATCTACTCAAGAAAACTGATGGTTTGTTGGACAAAACCCCTCTCAGATCACGCAATAGAAAGCAAGAGCTGAGGAATAAATTTCAAGCATGTCTCTGGACAACATGCATTGAGATCTCATTCAACTATTGCTTGGAAGGCTGCATAACTGCTGGGTACGAGGCAATGTGTTTTGGACATTCATTATCATGGAATCTTAGTAAATTTCTCTACAGTGTAGGTATTACTGGTCTCAGTTCCCCTCCCCTGCTGAGAGAAAAAGTGAACATTCCTTCCTTCCATGAGATCATAAAATCTATGACAGCATGGGTGTGATCCATGTGTTTACCCCAGAATAATGGTATCTCTAGCACAAAATAAGTGCTCAACTTACGTTTTATAAAAGTTTTGAAGAAAAGAATGAGAATAGGTCAATTAAATAAATTTCTCAAGACAGTAGAACTTTCCAGTGACTTCAGACTTTACAATTTTTTCATTATACTACATTGTCTCATATTAGAAGCAGAAAGAGAGCTAGTGGAATATCTGTTCCAACTCTCCTACTCCGGGGATTGAGCAGATATTACTAAGATGAGACTGAGACCTAGTCCAGAAGTGACTTATTCAAGGTGTACCAACATATTAATACCAAATATAACCTGAGAATCCAGGTCTCCTGGCCCTCATCTCTTTGTTCTTTCTCTCACCTATCTTCTAAACAAAGATGGAGGAGGCTGGGTCACTGATATGCAGACCAAAGCAAAATTCCCAAAGTCAGACAAACTCAAGCTACAATGTTAGACGAGATGTCTCTTAAAACTCAAGTTTCTCATCTGTACACCACAGTTTATTAATAAGCCTTCGTATCAACAAACCTGTTGTAAAGATTCTGAGTTAATTCATATAAATTATTTGAGACATCTCATCTATAGAGAGTACTCAATAAATGTTAATGGTCCCTCATTTATAGTTGAAATGGTATAACTTACTTTTCTAAGTCTTGGTTTTCCCATGTACAAATGGAGAGAATAATAGTACCTACACACAGTTGTTTTTCTGCAGATTAAATCACATCATAATTCTTAAAATGGTACCTAGCAAGATTAAATAAGATCATGATGCTTAAAGTATTATTATTATTATTAATACTGTTATTAGATTTCTCTTGGCATTTCAGCAATAGATACCTTAGATTGAATGAGCAGTGCACTGAGTGACCTATTCCAGAGACTTCCTCTCTGTTCGAGTGGGAATGTGGAGAAAGGAGGGGATATCATCAGCCTTTCACCAGCCAAAGCTCCGTCAGTCCAGTTATTGCCTATTCTCCTCTGGGAGGAGCCAGAAGAAAGCAGATTCTACCAGCCCTCATCTCAGGGCACAGGTGCCAGCTTATAGCCCTTGGTGCCTCTTACATTTTGCTTATTTAGGGGTTTTTCTTTTTTATATATTTTTTCCTATCACGATGATTTAAACTTTTGAAAATGGCAGCCTGTCAGCAGTGTCTGAGGCCCTGTTTCAGTACGTGACTGGAGTTTCATAAAAGGGGAAGAAAAGCCTTCAGGGGGTTTCGGCAGTCATCTTAGCATATTAATTATAATGGCTACTGTTTCTGGAATGCCCCATGGATATGTGTCGTTTTACTTAGTCTAATGGTCAGTTTTATGCATTAACTTGACTGGGTTATGGGGTGTCCAGGTATTTGGTTAAATCTTACTCTGGGTATTTCTATGAGTGTGTTTTGGGATGAAATTAACTTTAATGAAGGTGGGCATCACCCAATCAACAGAAGGCCTGAATAGAACAAAAGGCTGGCCCTCCCCTGAGAAGAGGGTGTTGTGCCTGCCTGGCTTTCTGTGAACTGGGACACTGGCTTTTTTCCTGCCTTTGGACTCAAACTGAGACACTAACTCTTCTTGGGTCTTGAACCTGCTGCCTTTGGACAGGAAGTGCACCATCAGCTCTCTTGGGTCTTCAGTTTGCCAACTCACCCTGCATACCCTGGGACTTGTCAGTCTGTAATTGCACTGACCGGTTCTCCTAACATGTATAGGTACACGTGCTATTGGTGCTCTTTCTCTGGAGGATCATGACTAATACATATAATCCTTGTAACTACCCTATGAGTTAGGCATTCTTATTCCCATTTCACAGCTGAAGAAATAAAGGTCAAGGTGGCTTTTGGTTGGTCACATGATTAGTAACTGATGCAATCATAATGAATGCCTTAGTCTAACTCCAAGTTCTTTCCTTGTAATAACTGTGATATAGTGCCTGGTAAAAAGAAGGGACATACTCTTCAAGGCTGACAAGGTCATGAAAAACAGGTAAAAACCCAAGAAGGTCTAGACGAGTTTAGCCAAGAGTAATGTACCAATGACATTTTATGAGTTTTGCCAAATGTATCATGATGAAGTCAGTTGTTTATAATAATAGAATGCAAGAAACTGGATAAGGGGTTATGGGAATTTTCTCTAATATCTCTATTAGTTTTCTGTAAATCTAAAATTATTCTAAAATATAAGGTTTACATTTTTTAAAAAGACATCATGTTGGACTATAAGAATAGTTGCTGAGGTACTGTGTTCCAGGGACTTTTTCATCTATATATTTGTTTATATTTACATGTATTCTTTTAAATATAAATATTGTACTTGTAGCATATATATACATACATTTTTTGAAATATTGAATGATTTCATTTTATAGGTTAGCAAATCGAAACACAGTTCTCGCATACACAACTTAATTGCCTTGTCTGAGCCAATGTTAAAAATATGTCCGTGCCCTCCAAAGTCATGTTCTTTTGTCTCTGATGAGGTTCATGCTTTGCTATGTTCTATAAAGTGGAGAGAACAGGTGCTTTCCTCCATCACCCATTTCTCAAGGCCTGTTCAGAGTTCTCAGTATCTAATTATTTTATTTAAAACTGAACTTTATTTTCTGTAGCTGCTGAGAGCTTTATAGTCTCAGTTGGATTCAAAGGAACCCAATAACTAGTGTATGTCCTGATAGTGCTAAATCAAGTGTAATAAGATGAGCCTGTGAATTAGATTTTAAGTCCAAATATCACCATTGTGATTCATAAAGTTGGTATTGGGGGGGTGGGGCTGCTGTCCATGGCCAAGTGTGCACCCAAACCCTGAATTCCAGAAGTAGATGAATGGGGATGCAGAATATAATGCTGGCTCTATGAACAGACTTATTTCCCAAATGGGAAAGACTAGTGGTCTGCTCTACAATTGCCTTCCCTTTTTTACTTTTACCAAACAAATGTAAAAATGTAGAGAGAGGCTGGGAGTATTACGTCAACTGATCTTCCCACAAATGGAAGGAAATGGGGAAAAGCCTCTTTCCCCAAAAGTCTCAAACACACATCTTCAACTTGCTTTAGGTAATTCTGTCTTCACTTCAGTATTAGTCACGTCTGCACAAATTGCTTCCCAACATAAACTGAACTACTAGAGGCAGAGATTATTATTTGCCCCCAGTGTACCTGGCATGGTACCCAAGTGAGAGGCAATATGATGTAATGGAAAGCACTAGATGCTAGAGTCAGACTTGAGGATTTAAATCTAATTTTTCTCATTTATTAAATACGTGACTTCGATATACTTAATGTTTCTAAACTTCTTTTTTTGCATCTAGGAATAAGGTTACCTATTTTCCGAGCTGCTTTGCTTTGCATACATTTGACACCAACTCTTAATATGTCTAGAACAAACTAACTGTTCATTTAATGTTAATTTTCTTTTGCTGTTCTCTTTCATTTCAGTAAACACTTATTTAGAGGTCTCCTGCTTTTATTTAGCTAAGCCTCAGTTTCCTTATCTATGCAAAAAGCTAGTAATAGTTCTAAGTTGTCAAGCCAGTTGTAAAAAGGAATGTGTAAATTGCTTCACAAAGTACTTGGTACATCAACAGGGAAAATCTTTGTAGGATGGGTTGGCCAGAAGGTTTATTCAGTTTTTTTTTCCTGTAAGATGATTCTAATAGCACTTAGTTTTCTTTAACTTTATTCCAAACAATTTTGTTAGCTTATATTGTGACAGCTGTCATATCAGTGTGGATTTAAAAAAAATTTATCAAAATAAGTGAATTTTTGTGTAGCCATTTTAACATTGAAGATAGAAGAAAATAAGCAACATTTTCTGCATATTATGCTTTATTATTTTAAGAAAGGTAAACATGCAAAAAAAGATTTGTGCAGTTTTGTGCAGTGTATGGAAAAGGTGCTGTGACTAATCAAACATGTCAAATGTGGTTTGCAAAGTTTTGTGCTGGAGATTTCTTACTGGATGGTGCTCTACAGTCAGGTAAACCAGTTGAAGTTGGTAGTGATCAAATTGAGACATTAATTGAGAACAGGCAACATTATACCATGTGGGAGATAACCAACATACTCAAAATATTTAAATCAATACAGTTATTGGTGAAAATGAAAAATGTGTCTTCTATTTTATGGAAAGAAAACCACAAGGACTTTTTGACCAACCTAATAATAATGGCCAGATAGTTAGGCATTGTTGTTGCTCTTGTTTTTCTTCTTAGTCAAGAGAACTAAGGGGAAAAGCTTTTGCCCAGGAGAGCTTCATGTCTGTAGTCTTTAACATTCAGTAATCCAAACAAGTCTGAGTGATTTTGCCTGTAAGGTATAGGATACACGTCCCTTTAATCAGATCTGCTTCTTAATGTCCTAATGGGCAGACTATCTGGGATCATTAATGTCTGTGATGTAGTTTATGCTCATGTTAACAGAGGCCAAATGTGAGTGCATTTTTAACAAACCCAATCAACAAATATAATCATATCCACTCTAGAAATGTCCAAGCCATTATCCTGTTAAGAAGCCATAAAGAGAATGTCATGCCTCATTGAGTCAGAATGTAGAAATTTGGGCTGCTGTGTCTTCAGTGAAGTTCATGACTAGCAATGAAATGGTCTCTCATCAAAAAAAAAAAAGCCACAAAAAGTCGCTTCAACTTTTGGTGGAATTAAAATATAAATGTAGTTCCATATTTTTATACTTTTGGGGGGATGAAAGGTCATAATGTAATGACTTGTTCCTTAAAGAGAAAGTATCTAAAAGGGAAGAGGGATTTCTTATGAGAGGGTGTCAGCTGATGATAGCTTTTCCACATACCCCAAAAGCTGGCACAACATTTTACAGCCAAAGTTCTATCATAGGTCAAGATGATTTCCATTGATAGTGACTACCTTCATTTTTGAATTTTACAAAGAATATTTATATCACTTCAGAATGTGAAAGCCTGTATGAGAAACAAAGTATCTGGACCATGTTGAAGGTTTGGGAAAAAATATATTTGGCTCTTTAAAGTGAGAATCCCCCAGAAAATACTGACTAGGGAATCATTCCGCTGGGCATAGCCAACTAACAACATCAGTGATACAGGTCCAAATCACCAATCACAGTTCAAAATCTAAATGGCTCAGAAAACAAAGTATTTTTGCAGTTTGGTGCAGTCTCATTTAATGACCATATCTGACCTGAATTAACTTGAGGCTATTTAGAATAAATTCTTACTCTTAATTAAAGTGAATCTTTGTGTATTTCCCTATAGAGAAATGAATACATTTGTTTACAGAGAGCTGTCCCAGACTTCTCTGGTGTAGTTAACACATACACACAATATTTGAATTACATTATCTTCCTAAAAATTCAGAATCTCTAAAGTCAAAACAAATCAGGCCCTATGGGCTTCAGATGAGGAATTGGGGGTCCTGAAACAGCATCCTCCATATATGCTGATATAGTATAGATTCAAGAAATGGTTGTTATTTTCTTATTGTACATTGTCTTGTTTCATACTCATAGGCAGGTGTCTGGAGTAGATTTGGTCCCACTCGCATAGGTAGAGGCTGGAGCTCAGAGCTGACAAGTAAGTTATCCTGCAAAGAGATTCTTGGTACGTGCTTTACCTTCATCTCCGAAGTTGTGCAAATGCTATTAACCTAACTGCAGAAATGACTTTCTTTTCTTTCTCTTTCCCTAAACTATTGGTCATTACCTGTAAGAGGCTTCTTGAGCAGGAGAAACTAAACATTTACAAGCAATGCTTTATTTAACAGTGAAAGCTGGAGCCTGGGGCTTAGAACTACAGGAGTTAGTGGTGTGAGGAGGGAACAGTGGGGCAGTGGGAGTGAAGCGTGGCTTTTAGTGTTTGCCAGTTTCTGGGCTGTAAATGCTTCCCGTATGGCCAATTTCAGGCTACCAAGATGTTAACAACTAGCACACAAAATTCCTCAATATTGAACAATTGCCTCTTGCAAGCTGATACAAGCTCGCTCCAGACTACCAGTGGGTTGGTTAAAATGTCTAAGGTGATTGCAGGTAAGGCCTGCCTTTCTTGAAAGCACCTGGAGTAGGCAAAGGACCTTTTGCTTTAGTTCTTACACAGTTACTGAAAATTCCTGTGGGGACTAAAGACTGTTCTGAAACTCAAGGACCATTAAATAGGGTCCTACTATATATGGTAATATCTCCTTATTTGCAGTTTCACTTAAAAAGTAGGAGATGCTTGATCTGATCCTATGCGGGTAAAGGATCTACATAGGATCCTTTATCTACATGGGATATGTCTCTTAATTTTGAATTAAGAGACATAGTTTTTCATGTGGATAACAGAGGGGAAAGCATGGAGAGCAGGACATCACTTGTGGGAGGAAGGGTGGGACAGCTGAGGCATGGAAGCTCAGTGAACTGAGGTCCTACGTGAATAAACTGGCATAACAACAGGAGCACTTCATACTTTATGTTTAAAAAAATCTGTATTTTATACTCATACTACCAAGACCTGGTGAATTCTAGGCATATTTATAATGTTAGCATCCAGTATGCTGCCTGGCATAGAGTATTCAATACTTGAATAAAATAAATAACTGAAAGATAAATAGTTCTGTGTCCCAACAAACCAGGGCAATTTAAAAAAATAGGTAAATAAAATATGTAACATCTCCCAATCCCAGACAAAAGAAATCTGGATATTTCTGAAAGGAGACACTATTCAGTTATGAGATCATCTGTGGCCTTGGAGCCTGAGAATTTTAGTTTACATCCCCACATTCCTCACTTGGGTAGAAATTGTTTTATTTCTTGGGAAGGCCTCAATGAATTTAAGGAAAATATTGCCATCTCTTTGGGAAAAAGAAATCTAAATAACAGGGAAAACATCTTGGTAAATATGTGTTGATTTTGGAAAAGTGACTGAAACTTAGATAAGAATCCATATCTGTTGTCCTGGAATGATCCTGGTTTATGACTCTTATCTTTCCTGGTATAGGTATTAATAGCACCTCCTTTCCTAATCAGAAAAGCCATGTTTGCAATAATAAATTTCTGGCTAAAATTCCAATTAACGGGACATTTAAAAGAAGTGCCATATTCACAGATCAATACAGAAGGATATTATTTGTAGTCTTCGAGAGAGGAGTGACACACATGTTCAGCAATGAAGAACTGGCTAAATTAATAATGGGCACTTCCATATGTGACTATGGCATCATTATTAAAAATAATGGTTTAAATGAATATTGACCTACACAGAAAGGTGCACACTACCTATTGTTAAACATTGAGAAGGGCAGGTTCATGACGGTGTGTTTTATTATTTCATTCATTCCTCTAAATGAGAGAAGGAGGGATGGGTGGAGGAAGGGAGGGACAGAGAGAGTTGAAGGCAGGCACAGTTACATTTAAATCTCTGCTTTTTCATTTCATAGCTGAAGAGACTAGCCCAAGTCATTTAGCTTTTCTGACCATCAGTTTCCTTGATTGTAAAAGGAAGGAAAAAATAGTTACCTGTTGGTGCTATTCTGATGATATGGTGTATTAAATGCATAAATAACCTGGAAGGCATGCTGGTAGCATCTATTGGGGAGCAGTTGGGGTGCTGTTGAAAATCCTGGGTGCACAGGAGCACCCCACAGCAGAGAATTTTCTTGGTCTCCAATATTATTAGTGCTGAGGTTTACAAACTGATTTAGACATAAGTAGCACTCAGAAATGTATATGAATGCTAATAATTTTAATAATGCTTACAGTGCTGATCCTTTTATGGTAGAATTCAGGGTGGGGTGTGTGTGTGTATTTTCATAGAACTTTATTTTGTATTATTCTCTATGTTAAATATGGGCTACTTGAGTAATAAAAAATAAAAGTAACATTTCAACAACAATTTTCAACATCAATATTTAAAACAGCAACAACCACAGATAATATAACTGGAAGCCCCTTGAAGTCAGAGATCAAATCTTATCTACATAGGGCAGGGCCTAGCATATAATAGGGATTTAATAGTCCCTGCTGAATTGAATTAAAATACACCATGCAATAGTGCTCAGAATAGGAGAAGAAGCTAGCTTGTGTGACTAGACACAGTTTTGCTAGCACTTTAACAAAGTGTGGAGACTAATCTGTAACCAGTGCATTACAAAGATGCAAATTATATTGCAAACATCCTGTCTGGAAATACTCTGTCAGCTAAACATTTGTCTTCTATGTCATGCTTTCACCAACTGTCACACCCACGTACCTACCAAACAAGCCTATACGTAACTTTCATTGACTGTGCAGGAATGCCTTGGTTTATTGTGCTTCCTTTTATTGTGCTTAGCAGTTACTGCATTTTGTACAATTGAAGGGAAGACCTTCCATTAGCAAAAAAAAGATTGAGGCTCAGATCATAATTAGCAATATTTTAGCAGTGAAGTATCTTTTAAATTAACTAATGTATTTATTTTTCAGAGAGGGGAAGGTAGGAAGAAAGAAAGGGAAAGAAGCATCAATGTGTGGTTGCTTCTTGCATACCCATTACTGGGGACCTGGCCCACAACCCAGGCATATGCCCTGACTGGGAATTGAACATGCAATTCTTTGATTCGCAGGCCAGCACTCAAGCAGTGAGCCACACTAGCCAGGCACAGTGAAGTATTTTTTAACTAAGGTATGTGCATTGTTTCTTTAGACATAATATTACTTCATACTTACTAGACCACAGCATAGTGTAAACATAACTTTTATATATACTGTGGAAACCAAAATATTCATTGATTTGCTTTATTGTGGTATTTGCTTTATAGCACTGGTTTTAGTACTGAACCCACAGATCTTTGAGGTGTGTCTGTGAAAGTTAAAATATCTTCCTATAATAAATATCTTGAAGGTATAGTGTTGCCTTTGTATATTTATATTTTTATTATATTCTTTGTATTACCATCTGATTCAATAATGTTGTTCCATTTTCTTGATGAATTATCTGTCTCAGATTATCAAACGAGAGTCTTTGTGCTTAGCCTGGAGGTTTCTGGGGAAACAGTGTCATGTGGGAAAAGTTAGGTGAGACTGAAAACACCTCTGAAGCTTTGCATCCTTTTCTGTGAAGTGGGGATGAGCATGTTTATGCTGTAGGGCCGCTCTTGCAGTGAAATGAAGCGATGTTGTACAAGTGTTATACAAAGTACCATGCACACAGGGTTGGCACTCAGTGACGTTTAGTAGTTGTTACCCTTTGTCTTTCCAAAAGATGATCATTTTGCAAATTGTCGCTGTTTCATTGAGAGTCAAGTTCTCTTTTGGCCATGTACTGGGAAGTAACCATGAACGCACAATTCACTGAAAGACACTATGTTGTTATGGGCCTCCAGTCATCAAGTAGCAAAAACCATATTTTATTAGTTATTAATTATTCTTTCTTAAGAATGGATAAAGACATCCATGATTCCCTTTAAAATCAGAAAATACTATTCAAGTCACATTTAATGTTAGTTGGAATTTGAAAAAAAATTAAATATAAGAGCTAACTTGGTGTGAAAGTGAAGCTCTTCTTATAAATTACCTTTACAAACTTGCACTCCCTTCCACCCTACTCCAGAACTATGTTTTGTGTGTTTCTCCTCATACATCATTGAGAATCATACTTTGAATAATGCCACAATACTTAGGTGGTTCCAATTAATCTCTTTTTCTGCCTGGTAACATAAGGTCAATCAAACAGACCCTTCATGGTTCCATCATTGAATAATCAATCAAGCCCAAAACAATTGATCTGCTTCAAGCATGTCAGCACCATATTGATCCACCCATTGAGCTCTGCTCAAATACAATAAAGGTGATGAAAGCCATTGCTGCATTGAGGAATGAGCAAATGAAGGACCCTGTGCATTTTCCCCTCTCTCATTCTTAATCATAGTGGTTGCTTTATAAATTGACTTTAAGGCTGTTAACATATGAATTTGTAGGCACCATGGAGCAATGAAAAGGATTGGGTCAAAATGTCCTTTTAGCCATTTGCTGTCTGTGTGAGTATAAACATACCTCTTCTCCCCATGGAGAGGCTTGAATGTGGTCATGTGGGAGCCAAAGGAAGGCAGTAGTTAATAGCAAAGGCTTTGGAATCAGATGACAATGATATGGATCCCAGCTCTGCAATGTCACTGCTGTGAAATCTTGGGCAATTGACTCACCTTGCTTATGTCTTTGGTCCCTTACCTATAAAATTGTTATGAGAATAGTAACTACCTCTTAGGGTGTTTGTAAAGGATAGCATAACAACCCATAAAACACTTATTTTGGAGCATCATACTTTGAAAGCAGTTGGCAAAAATTAGCTTTGTTATGTCTGCATTTTGAAATGTCTTTCATCATCTATTTCTTTCCTATGTTTTCCAGTGTTATCTTTTTCATTTAATTCACATGTGCTGAGCAGCTACACTGCTAATTGTCCACCAAAATCGAAACCCCAAGACTCCCCCAGTTGTAAAACTTCCCAATGTTGGTTGGACATTTGGTTTCCAAATTATAAACTGAATTTCTAAGTCTCTGCTGTAGATATATGTGGTAATGTAAGTGGTACCCAATAGGATGTAAGAAATGGTATGGATAACTCCTAGGTGGTGTGTTCCTTTCTTTTTTAAAAAATATATTTTATTGATTATGCTATTACAGTTGTCCCATTTCCTCCCTTCACTCCCCTCCACCTTGCACACCCTCTCCCACCTACATTTCCCACCTTTAGTTCATGACCATGTCTCATAAGTTCTTAGCTTCTACATTTCCTATACTATTCTTACCCTCCTCTGTTTATTTTCTACCTACAATCTATGCTACTTACTCTCTCTACCTTTCCCCCCTCTCTGCTCTCCCACTTCCCTGTTGCTAACCCTCCATGGGATCTCCATTTCTGTGGTTCTATTCCTGTTCTAGTTGTTTGCTTAGTTTGTTTTTGTTTTAGGTGTTGTTGTTAGTTATTGTGAGATTGCTGTCATTTTACTGTACATGTTTTTTATCTTCTTTTTCCTAGATAAGTCCCTTTAACATTTCATATAATAAGGGCTTGGTGATGATGAACTCCTTTAACTTGACCTTACCTGAGAAGCACTTTATCTGCCCTTTCATTCTAAATGAAAGCTTTGCTGGATAGAGCAATCTTGGATGTAGGTCTTTGCCTTTCATGACTTGGAATGCTTTCCAGCCCCTTCTTGCCTGTGAGGTCTCTTTTGAGAAATCAGCTGACAGTCTTATGGGAACTCCTCTGTAGGTAACTGTCTCATTTTGTCTTGTTGCTTTTAAGTTTCTCTCCTTATCTTTAATCTTGGGTAATGTAATTATGATGTGCCTTGGTGTGTGCTTCCTTGGGTCCAACTTCTTTGGGACTTTCTGAGTTTCCTGGACTTCCTGGAAGTCTATTTCCTTAGTCAGAATGGGGAAGCTTTCATTTATTGTTTGTTCAAATAACTTTTCCACTTGTTGCTCTTCCTCTTCTCCTTCTGGTATCTTTATAATTCAGATGTGGGAATGTTTAAAGATGTCCTGGATGTTCCTAAGCATCTCCTCATTTTTTTGAATTCTTGTTTCTTCATTCTGATTGAATGTTTCTTTCTTCTGTCTGGTCCACTCCATTGATTTGAGTCCCAGTTTTCTTTCTGTCCCTATTGGTTCCCTGTACATTTTCCTTTATTTCACTTAGCATAGCCTTCACTTTTTCATCTAATTTGTGATCAAATTCAACCAATTTTATGAGCATCCTGATTACCAGTGTTTGAACTGTGCATCTGATAGGTTGACTATCTCTTTGTCACTTACTTGATTTTTTCTGGAGCTTTGATCTGTTCTTTCATTTGGGCCGTTTTTTGTTGTTGTTTTGCCGCACCTGTTATGTAGTGAGGGGAGGAGCCTTAGGTGTTCACCAGGGTGGGTCAACCCAGTTGCTAGGTTGTGACACTATATCTAGGGCAGGGGTTTGAGAGGGAACAATGGCATGTGCTCTGCTCTCTGCCAGGTTTCAGTCACTTCCCCTGCTTCCCCCAAGCAAATTGAACCTTTCTGGTACTGTTTCCTGTGTGGCTTAGTATGTTCTAGGAACATGTGGGTCTCTCCAATGAACTCTCATGTGAGGCTGGGAGTTCCTCCTGGGACCTGAACCCTCACAGGTGTTTTCAATTGGTATTTTGAGGCTTTATTTCCCTGCGCTGGGACCCTGGGTTGTGTCATCTGTCTCGCTTCCCAGTTTTGCCTGGTTTATCTTCACGCAAATGTGGGACCAGCCACACCATGCCCCTCTACAATCTGCAGCCTCACTGGGTCTGCCCGCTACTGCCTTGCGCACCTGGGGTGCGCATCAGGGGTGTGCACCAGGGGTTCACTGGCCACCCTGCCAGAGCCTTCTCTGTCCCTGCTCCCTAACTCTGCCCCTCCGACTGGTCCGGATGAATGTGTCTACTTTAACTCCTTGGTTGTTGGACTTCCCATACAGTTCAATTTGCTGTCAGTACTAGTTGTTTTCATGTTTTTAAATTGTTGTTGTCCTTATTTTGGTTGTGTGAGGAGGCACAGTTTATCTACCTACACCTCCGTTTTGGCCGGAAGTGGTGTGTTCTTTTCTACTCCTTGTGTCCTTTATAATATTTTGTGAATATTAATGTAAATATTTTGGCTGGAACTGAACAATGAACTTGAATATGAAATTAAAAACTTGATTTATAAGTTGGAGGATGGCAGAGCAGAAAAACAGAAGGAATCTGAGACTCTGATGATTATAGAGTCACCAGAGCAGTCCTATCAGGATTTATAGCTGAGTATGAGAAATGTAGTCGTATTTTATTGAAGTCACTGCTAATTGAGGTTAAGGAAAAGTTATGTGATCATACTGATAGGTATCACCTTGGCAACATGGAATCAAGTGATTTCTACAGAGCTGGCTGAGAAAATGCCCGTGGATAAAAATATCCAGGACAATAATCTATTTGCATGGTTGCAAGACTATCTTGATCCCTCTTTCTTTAAGTCCACTGAATGAATGAGTGAAGAAATATTTTTAAACATTGTGAGTGAACATACACTGTCCTCCAGCTCAGTCTATTTCAGAATAATATAATTCAACTCTTCTCCCAGGAGTATCATGGAATTAAATGTAAGCCATGCATACTTCACAAGTACAGAGGGTTAGAAAACACACAGAGCTGAGAATCAAAGGGCCTGGATTCTGCCCTGTTCCTTCTTGAACAAACTTTGTGACTTCAAGAATTCACTTTTTGCTTGTTGCTTATATTCATTTATTTGCTTCACTTTTTGCTTTTGTTTATTTCTCTGTATTACACACAATGTAACATCAACACTTGCACAGCATGAAGTTGTTTATAGAATAATAAATAAGAAAATATTTTGAAAACTTAAAACCTGAAACCTTTGTAAGGAATTATTACAACTACTTCCATTGATGGTTGATGTTGACTAGCAGGCTCCATAGAAGAGAACCATAAAGTAGTGTTTAAAAAACTAGAGGTCCATTGATGGGCCAATTGACAGTATGTACTACTGGGGTTGAGAATGTGCATTTATGTGGTTGCTTCTGCCCTTCACACCTGCTCTCACGCAATCCCTGCCCTCTGTGAGGAGACACAAGCCTGCTATTTATCACAGTCTTCACATACCATCAAGAATGTGCTATTGCTCCGGTCTGCTGGAACAGGCGGTTGGTTGGCAAAGCCATCAGACACCTGTTGAGGCTGAGTCATCCCTATTCATAGGATATGCCTCACTGCCTGGGTGTAGAGTGTTCATTTGAGGATGAGAGCCCTGGCTAGCCCAATTGGTGCAGCTGATGCTCTCATTCATTGGCAGCTTTTAGGGGAAACCAGAGAGCCATGGTCTAATTTCACTTGCTCCTCATCTTCTCTTTTGACAGATGGATGTTCACAGTGGGATGGTCATGCACATTTGTTCAGGCTCAGCAGCCTTACAAGGAATTATGTGGGTTTGAAGGAAATCAACTGTTTTATGGAAATTAAAGTGAGTGGTGATGGCATTGATATGGGGCCTCCCTGGATGCCTGACACTTCCTTCCTGCATACCCTGCCCTGCTACCACAGCTACTTAAGTCCAGGCCATTATGTCAGTTCCAGAACCAGCAGGATTTGCAGATAAAAATTGGCTCCATAGTCAATACACTCTTGATCTTAGCTGGCACTTTTGTATTTGTTAAACTAATCCAGGAGTATTGGAGTTTTTAATAGGATTTGATTGGTTCTCATTATTGAAGTTTCTAGGACTGTCTCAATAGTTAACCCTTCCCCCCAGTTACATCTCCAGAATTGAGAGAAGCATTTCTAAGAATGGTGAATAGCTGATGACCATCCAGGTCCTCACTTTACTATTGGGATAACCTTTCTCTCTCTGGATGCTGAATTTACTGAAACACAGAAATAGAAATAAAATAGGGATTCAAAAAAACTGCCTCATTACTGACAAAGCAAGATTAGAGTATGCAGTACAGCTTGGAGCCCTAGACAAAAGAAACCTTCTTCTCCTTTCCTGCTGAATTAAACTCACCAACCCAGCCACATGTGCCGTAGTCTGCACTGGTTAGCTTACCTCAGAGAGGAGACTCTGACCTACAGAAAGGCAGATCCCATAAAAGATCCGAAAAAAGTCAAAAAGTGACTCTTCATAATCTCTATTTTTTTTTCACGAAGGCAAATACATCAGAGATAGAGAGGAAGACAGAAGCTCCTAATTTATAGGCCATGGTATTGCTGAGAGGAAAATATGTGTGTATATATATATCCTTATTACAGTGACCAAGCTTAAACAAAATGGTGACTGGGGTGGCATGCAGCAGTGGGCAAAGCTCTGGGTTGGAAGCCAGAAGGAACGAAATCCAAATGCTAGTTCTGATGTTTACAAGCTTTGGAGCAATCTCTCCATGTTCTTTGGCTTCTTCCTGACAGAATGCTGGTGCCTAGATGCCAAGCACCCTCATTTCCTTCTCAACAGCAGAGTGAGTGACTGAGTGGGAGTGCACCTGGCTCTAGAGCTCTTTGTTCAATTCTGTTTAATCCTGGCTCCAGTATTTTCTGAGTACCAAATTTTACATTTGCAAAATAAGGTAAACACCTTCTACATTGCAGGGTTACTTAGGGCAAGGGTAGAATATGCGTGAAGAATGTAATGCATGATAAATGCTAAATAAATAATCACCACTTTAAAAACCCAAAGAATTGCTGTTCGATTTTATGAAATCATTGTCAAATTCTGGAATTTAGAGGGTGTGATATTGTGATTTGTACTAAGAAATATGTGGTCTTCATCCCCATTTCTGGCACAGAGCTCCTAAAACCCTTGGAATTTCTTAAGTGGTAAGGATGATAAAGATGTCTTTTGTCATGTCAATGACACCTCATTTTGGAATGTCTCTAGCTCACCTAAGTATAGGGGTTGGTCGCCAGAAAAACCGATCATGTCATTAGAGGGTTGAAACTTTCAGTCCCATCCCCTGACCTCCTGAGAGGGTAGAGTGGCTAGAGGTTGAATCAGTTGCCAGTGACCAATGCTTTAATCCGTCATGCCATGCTGTGAATGAAGCTTCCATAAAAACTGAAAAGGATGGGGTTCAGAGAATTTCTGGGTTGGTGAACAGGTGAAGATGTGGGAGAGTGGCATCCCTGGAAAAAGCATGGAAGGTTGATGCCCTTTCCCCATACCTTGCCCTTATTTAGCTGTTTCATCTGGCTGCTCCTGAGTTACATCCTTATATAACGAACTGGTGATCTAATAAGTAAAATGTTTCTCTGTGTTTTGTGAACTGCTCTAGCCAATTAATCAAACCCAGGGAGGTGGTCATGGAATATCTCATTTATAGCCAGCTGATCAGAAGTACAGGTGACAACCTGGACTTTTGGTTGGCATCCTGTGTTGTATAGGGGTTGTTTGAACCTCCATTTTGTAGCCAGTTCCTCAGAAGCACAGGTAATAACCTGGGCTTGTGGTAGGTGTCTGAAGTGGCAGTCAGTCTTGTGGGACTGAGCCTTTTCATCTGTGGAATCTGATGCTATTGCTGGGTAGATAGTTTCAGAATTGAGTTGAATTTTCAGGCACCCCTTTAGTGTATCAGGATTACTTATTGGTGGGGTAAACACCTGGCATCCACAATCTACACATGTTGGAATTGGTCTAAAAATCCAGAAATCCAAAGGAGAAAGATTATATATTATGGAATATACTAAAAGAAAAGATAAAATTGTGTTTCCTAAAAATAAAGTCCAAAGTGAGAAGCTATAAGTACCTATTAGAGATCCAAAAGAACAGCCATTCAGGAAGTACTGATTCAGGCAGAAACCCAAATAGTGTTCCAGTTAGGAGACAAAGGCAAGGGGCATTTATGAGAAAGGGAAGGGGAACAATTACATCAGTAGAAGGAAGGAATTTCTATAGGTGCTGAAACATAATGGTGACGCTAATGTGAAAGAATGTTTTCAATTTTCAGCCCCATAGTCATAATATCTTTTTTCTTGTTATGTTTTCAGTTGTTTGGGGTACAGTGCTGCTTCAGGGCCAGTCTGAAGGTTATTTTGCCTGTTCTAACATTCCAAATGTTTGAAGAATAAGGCATGCTAGGTAGTTCCTTTGGACTGCAGCTCAGAACCACAATGACTTTATTTTATTTTTTTATCAAGGGCTCTGTTTTCTAAACTTATTCGGCTCTATTGATTAAATGTTGTTTACATGTCAATAATTCCAACATTTTCTTTAGAACCTCTGATGCCTCTGTAGAACTCCAGACTTTTATATGTGATTTTTCATTTGAAATCTTCAAAGGGTTGTCTAATATGGGACTCAAAATTAACATAATTGAAAGAGCTATCTTCCCATGCCCTACACTCTTTCTTCAAGATAGTCTCCTATATGTCTGATGCACTTGTCGCTGCATAAAATAAAATATAGGCGTCTTTGTCTAAATATGGTGTGAAATAACCTCAAGCAGAAAACAACTATAAGAGTTGGTGACTAAGGGTAATAACTTTTTTCCCCCACAAATTTGTAAAGGCCTATCTCTGCTTTATCCATCATCAGATGGGCCACTCTGCTAAAGATTGAATTGTCCACTTACAAGGGGACTCATGTACACACTACTGGCAAGTTGGTGCTGGCTGTTAAGTCCAATGGGTGTTGAGGGCCAGGGACCTTGGTTCCTCTCCACCTGGGTTTCCCCATGTGATCTGTGCTTCCTTACAGCATGGTGGCTGAGTTCCAAGGGGGATCACCCCAAAACAGAATGAGGCAGAAGCTCTGTCACCCTTTATGGCCTAACCTCAGGAAGTAAATAGTGTGATTTCTATAATGCTGTTCCATACTCTGTTAGGTAAGGAAGACACAAAGACCTGACCAGGATCAAGGTAGCAAACCGCAGACCCTACCTGGGAGAGTGGTAAGGTTCTAGGAGAGCACGACAACATTGCAGCCATTTTGGGAAAACACCACGTACTATATCTTTACATGTCAGAAAACAAGGACACTGTCACTGTCAGTTCTTCAAGCCCAAAGTCAAAATATTATCCTGGATCTGTCTTTTTTTCATATTCACATTCAGTTATTCAGAAAATCCTGTCAACTCAAAAGTGCAAATTTGAGGTCTGCCTCTTTAGGGCAACCATCATTTCCCTCCCAGATGACTTTCGTAGCCTCCAGATTGATCACTAAATTCCTTTCTTTTGTTCCTGCATCCCACTCACTTTTGAGCCCAGATACTGACCACCTCTCTCCCTGCCTGCAAAATCCCCAGTGACAAAGGGGATGACAGCCTTGTGATAAAGGGAGCAATTCAACATTCTAACTATCAATAAATCTGATAATAAGTACAAAATAGGAACAGCAAAATCCTGGCAAAATTGATTCAACAATTCTACGCTCATATATAGAGGTGTTTTCACAGCTCTGGCAGTAATTGATAGACCTAACAGAGCAAAAGTGGTAATGATACATTCCTTAGTGGATTACAAGTGGGTTGAGATTCCCTTAGCCAGTGGCCTGTTTCATCTGAATTGTTATGGTTATGAATATTTTTATGCATATTGAAAAAGATCGGTAATCATTGCCTTAGACTACTTCTCAAACAATGACATGTACCCAAATGGTCCTTAAAGTATTTGACCAAGATTGTCACCCAAAATAGACTCCCTCATTTCATATCCTACCTGACAGGAAGACAGATGGTGGTTTCTGTTGGGAAAGATCAAGATCTTGCCTTCTGAGTGTTTAGGGTGCAACATGCCAATCTGAGATTTGATGTGGGGAATCTAGGGTGAAATTCACTTCTTCCCAGGCATTCAACCCTCTGCTTGTGTTAATAACCATCCAACAGGCCCCAAGAAGAGCATACTGCAGATGCATAGATTGATATCAGCATGTGCTGGGAACAGCTCCAAGCTAAGCTTTCAGCAGTTCGTAAAGATGTACATGAAGCACAAAGCAAAAGATACAGATTGGCCTGACCCTGGGAGAGAAAACAAACCTATTGTTCTCATAGGATGTTGTGATTTGATTTTATTTAGGGGCCTCTCAGACAAATGGATGGACTGAGAGCATTTGATGATTCCAAAGATGGGAATCAGAGTGAGGACATCTTTTTAAAACCTCAGTTATTCTATGGATAAAGTTATGACACTTTAAAAATGAGAGCAAGAGGGAGAGAGATTAACTTGAGTCGAAGACTGGGAAAAGGCATCGATTCATCAATAAGATTGCTAATAGCAGGAACAAGTATAAAGGACACATGAACAATAACAAGGGGGGGTGGAAATGGGAGGGAGGGGAGGCAGGCGGGGAGGATTGAGATAGGCTGAGATGGGGGTAGAAAGCAGAAAACTGTATTTGAACAATAATTAAAATAAAAGATTTCTAATAGCAGGTGTCTTGTGTGATTTATGCCAACAAACAAAGTTGTCTGGACCCTAATCTTTTCCATTTGTTTCATAACAGGGAGAGGAAACAGGTCATGAATAATTCTGGACCTTCCTTCAAAATCGTTTTCACCATGGAATGTGGAAATCACACTTCCCCCTCCCTGACTTGGCGGGGCTTCCCGGGAAGGCAGGTTACCACCCGGATGTGGACTCATATCTGCTCATTACCTATGATGTATGCTGTGAGACTGCTCAGACTTAAAAGGAGCCAGGGAGGTGTTAAGCATTTCTCTCAAAAGGGTAATAGTGTAGAATCCCTCTGCTCCCCCTTTTCTGTGCTTACATGGAGTTGTGCCCAGGCTCTCCACTGAAAGAAGCCTAGTATTACAACCTGGTGAGAAGTTTGGGGAATTGCTGAGCTGGAGTGAGTGGACCATATCCACTCAATAGGCATTTCCTGAGTGCACATTATTGGCCAGGCATGTTGCTTCTCAACGAATCTGAGCTTCTGAGCATTTTCTGAAACTTGGGAGGAAAACATCCATTAAAGTTCATATAGTTAAAAAGTATTTTGACTGTTTACATTGAGCCCACCACTACCTGAGAAAAAGATTAGGCCTTTTTGATAACAAAGATTGGCAAATGTTGCGGGAAGAATACCAAACCCAAATTTATAGATCCAAGGTGGTGGCCCTTCCTCTCTCTGCGATCTGCCTGTGGGTATAAACTGGCTGTGGGTGTTTAGTTAGGTGGCTTAACTTCTCTGATCATCCATTTCCTCACTTACAGAATTAAGATAATACCTGTGTTTTCAGCCTTACAAGGTTGCTATGTATATCACATTAGATAATTTAGAAAGCACTACATAAATGTTGATTTTTCTTTCATTACTATCATGCAAAAAATACAAGGAGGCATATACTCTCAATGATACTTACTTCTTCATCAGGTAGTTTACTATGAAGCAAGATGCTGGGATGATATATGAGAAAGTCCTTGAAAGCAGGCTTTCAGCAAGTAAAGTTAAGAGATAAACGTAGTTCAAATGAGAGAAAGTACAGAATGTATATTAGTTTCCTAATGCTATCTTTAAAAAATGTCCTCAATATGAGTGGCTTAAAATAATTGTTATTTATTGGCTTATAGTTCAGAAGGTTACAAGATCAAAATACAGGTTTCAGCCAATTTGTGCTTTCTGAAATCTCTAGAAGTAGAGCCTTCCTCGATTTTTTTCTAGCTTTTGGTGGTTGCTGGCAGCCCTTCATGATCCTCAGCTTATAGGCCCATCCATCATCCAATCTCTGCAGCCATCATGACCTGGTGTTTTCCATGTGTGTCTGTGTCTACCTTTACCTCATCATCTTATAAAGATACCAGTCATTGGATTAGGGCCCACCCTAATCCAAGGTGGCCTCAACCTAACTCGATTTGATCTGCAAAGGCCCTATTTCTACATAAGGTCACATTTACCAGTATCAAAAGTTAGTATTTAAATGCATTTTTTGGAAGGGACTCAATTTAATTCACAACATTACGTGAAGAGAATTCAAAGGAAGGAGGCATAAGATGTGTTCAGAGGAGCAGTGAGTAAATGGTCATGAACACAGAAAATATGGTGGATGAGTGGAAAGCAGTAATGCCACACTTGAATTACAGTCAACAAATGAGTCCTGTACTAGGAGCTGGGGGTATCAAGATGAATAAGACCACATGTTTGAATTAGAGACATTTTGTGTAGCGTGTAACATGTTCCTGTACCAAAGTAACTGTACTGTAGGTTGATTAGTGCTCTCATGGATTGCGGCACAGATGATATATATGTAGATGATGCCTCTGCTCTCTGTTTTTATTCATCATTGAGTGTCTAGAACCTAGTTTCTGATACACAGTGGGCACTGAATAAACACTGTTGAATAAATGAGTGGATGCCTGCTTTTATATAGATGAGAAAATCAACTGAGAGAGCAACTTGTTGAAGGAAACAGATGATGATAGTAAAGCTGGCATAAACCCTGGACTATTTGGCTCCAGAATCCATGTTCTGTTGAATACCTTCTTTGAATATTCTTAACTCAAACAGTTTATTGGTCTGGCCATTGTTGTCTGTTTCCTGCATTAAGGTCAGACAATATGTGACATCTTGACTTTTTGAGACCCCAAGGCAAGGTCGTTCTTCAGGCAAACCATCTGACAAAGCAGTGGCCTTGATCTGGCTGTATTCCTTCAAATGACGTGCTCACTTTGTCCCACGGATGTTAGGCAGAGCCTAGGGAACACAGTGACATTTAGCATCTGCAAGGGCCATTGTAATTTCTCTGCCACGGGCATTGTTGTTCATCCTTTTAATATCCATTTAAAATAGTGCCATATCCTGACCCTCTGCCTCTGGAGATAAACAGTGTTCAGCAAGATAGGTTTGCCCTTAGGCAGTCATTACTCGTTGAGAGATAAGATGGAACTCAGGTTCATTAGATAATAAAATGTCAGGATCATAAGAAAACTTAGTTCACCTGATTTTATTCCTTGTGAACAATGCCTGAAACACCACTCCCCCATGGCCCCTGCACAAACACACACACACTCACACACATATACAAGCTCACATGCACATGCATGTACAAATAGACATATAGTTATCTGCAAGATTTTTCCAAATACTTAGTGCACAGGCATAAGCACACACAAAATCTTGGCCTTTGCCCTTTGGACACAAGGATAGAAATTTGACCTTATAAGAATAATTCTTAGAAAAAGAGAAGTGTAGTATTAAGAAAAATAGGTTGGAGGAGGGAGTCTTATTAGTAGATGTTTTAAAATGATATATTCTGTAATATTTATGGGGTATTTAATTGATAACTACAATCTTAACTTGCTATTATTTTCTGCCATTTTGTAAATAATGAAGACAGTATCAAACTGCCCTGATACAAATAGCTGATTCCTCCCTCCCTCCCTCCCTCCCTTCTTCCCTTTCACTCAAACTCAGGTCTTCTGACCCTGAGGCTGATTTTATTTTTGATAGTTTTTTTTAAATTATTTTATTGTTGTTCAATTACAGTTGTCTGCATTTACTCCCTACCATTCCCCCCCACCCCAGCCAAATCCACCTCCCTCCCTTGCTTCCACCTCTCCTTTGGTTTTGTCCATGTGGTCCTTTATAGTAGTTCCTGAAAACCCTTTCCCCCACTGTCCCCTCCCCCCTCCCCTCTGGCTGTTGTTAGATTGTTCTTAATTTCAACGTCTCTGGTTATATTTTGTTTGCTTTTTTCTTTTGTTGATTATGTTCTAGTTAAAGATGAGATCATAATGGTATTTGTCCCTCATTGCCTGGGTCATTTCACTTAGCATAATGCTCTCCAGTTCCATCCATGCTGTCACAAAGGGTAGGAGCTCCATCTTTCTCTCTGCTGTGTAGTATTCCATTGTGTAAATGTACCATAGATTTGTGATCCACTCATTTACTGATGGGCACTTAGTTTACTTCTAGCACTTGACTATTGTAAATTGTGCTGATATGAACATTGGGGTGCCTAGGTTCTTTTGGATTGGTGTTTCAAGGCTCTTAGGATATAATTCCAGCAGTGGAATTGCTAGGTAAAAAGGCAGTTCCATTTTTAGTTTTCTGAGGAAATTCCATACTGTTTTCCACAGATGCTGCATCAGTCTGCATTCCCACCAACAGTGCACCAGGGTTCCCTTTTCTCCACATCCTCTCCAACACTTGTTTGTTGATTAGTTTATGATGGCCATTCTGACCAATGTGAAATGGTAGACCATTGTGGTTTTAATTTGCATCTCTGATCTCTGATGGCTAGTGGTGCTGAGCATCTTTTCATATGTCTTTGGGCCCTCTGTATGTCCTCCTTGGAGAAGTGTCTATTCAGGTCTTTTTAATTGGGATTTTTGTTTTTCTGGAGTGGAGTCATGTTAGTTCTTTACATATTTTAGAGATCAAACCCTTGTCCAAATCATTCAATTTATTATGGTGACATTGGTTAATAAGATTATATAGGTTTCATGTGTGCAATTTCTATAACACATAACTTATATGTTGTATTGCATGACCATCATACTTCATCTGTGTCTATGAGTTTTTGTTTGTTTTTCTTGTTTGTTCATTTGTTCCTTTCAGTTTTATATTCCACATATTAGTGAAACCATTTCTTTCCTGATAGCAGTGGTTGAAAGAGTAATCATAACAAAAGTTTTGGCTGAGCATTGTGGGTATCTTTCAGTTCTTCAGAATGTATAAAATTGGCCACAGAAAGACATTGATTAGAATTAGTAATTAGGTCAGGGCTCAGACAGCCACATTTCCCTTGCTCACAAGGGTGCCAGCATTTGTTATTCTTTTCTTGGCTCCCTTTCAGAGGCAGCACCACACAACAGGAACAAAGAGGAGGTGAGGCCTGGGAGACTCCAGTAGGCAACAGAGCCACACTGAGACCTCCTCTTTGGCTGGCATAGGTAGTATTTGTGTTGTGATATTATGTTAATTCAATTAAAAATATTGGGTTGGCCAAAATGTCTGGAAGTTTTTTTCTCTAAAATAAGACACATTTTTCATTTTCACAAATAACTTGATGGATTTGCATATTTTGAATATGTAGGCTAGCTCCCACATGGTATAGCCCTGATTTTTCTCAATACAGGTTTTGATTTGATTACTATCAACTTCAGCTGGTCTACCTGACTGACCATAGAGCATCATCAGATGTGAGAAATTTCCAACACAAAAGTTTCCAAACCACTTTTGACACATTTGATCAGTCACAGCACTTTCTCCATGCACTTCACAAATCTTTTTTTTTTTTTGCATTTCAGTTGCATTTTTACTTTCTTGAAATAATAAAGCATAATATGCTGAAAATGTTGCATATTTTCTTTCATCTTCAATATTAAAATGGCTACACAAAAATTCACCAATTTTGATATTTGTTTAAATGTGTGCTTATATGACAGCTGTCACAATACAGTCTTACAAAATTATTTTGAATGAAGTTAAAAGACAACTAAGCACTGCTAGAGCCCTCTTATGGAAAAAAACAAGTGAACTTTTTGGCCAGCCCAATATCTTGGTATTCGAGTGGTAGGTAAGAGACCATCTTTTTGATTTTAACAAACTCACAAACAGGTAAATTCTGTTGGGGGGAAGAAAGTGTTTAAATACAAAAGCCAGGACACAATTTCTTTGATCCCAGGTAGAAATTATGCTGACAAACTTATGCTCATATAAAAGAGATTATGAAGATCACTGAGTTTTAACTTGGTCCCAAAAGCTGTGAAGAGTCAATGAATAGTCTTGAATAGAGAAATGACATGCTTAGATCTGTGTCTTAAAATTGTCACTTGACAACAGTGCAGAAAGTCTGTGCAGCATGGGTAACACTGGAGACATTATCACTAAGGAAGCCAGTAAGGCAGAAAGAGCAGAAAGAAAGACATCCCATATTTTACATATACTAAGGAAGTAGAATCTGCAGGATTTGCTAATTGTTTGAATGTAGAGATATGGTAAGTCAAAAGGGGCAGTCCAGGATGAGCCCAGGTTTCGAGCCAGGCAACTCCAACTGGATGGACAATCATGTCTTTACGAGGAGAGATAACAACTCCCCCACTTTTAGGTTAGAGGTAAATATTCCCCCACTTTGTTTAGATCTTATTCATTGATCATGTCATTATAGAGACCTTCTCTTAGCACCCCCCCAAATTTTTAATATCAGAGTCTTCTGCAGGTCATGTTCATTTTGCTTTACTTTCTTCATAGCACACATCATTATCTGCATATACACACTTGGTAACTATATGTGTATCTATCTACTGGTGAAGCATCATTGACAAGGACGTGCTTGGCAATTATGAGCACAGGGTAGTTGCTTGGTGAATGAATACTAGTTCTAGGAACAAGTATGCAGTTCTTGACTGTTCACCTTCAATCTTAGGTGAATTTTTCTGTCTTGATGGCGAGAATGAAAATGTCTCCAGCAGATACATGCTGATATGCTTCCTTTTCAGGAACCTCAATAGCTTTTCCACTCATTTGTTCAAACTGAAGTCTGATATTTGAATACCATTGGGTTGCTTGGGTCACTTGCCTGCTTCTAAAATAATCTTTGTGGTCAAAAGATGGAATACGTTGATTGGCTAGACCAGTTCAGCTTCCACCACTGGAGTTTGGTTGGTCAATTCCTAAGCCACACAGACTAAGAATGTGAGCCTGTGTCTCCTCCCCCACACCCCAAACTGAGATACTGTTACCAAGAGAAGATACAGGTTTTATGAAGTCTAAAACTTAAACGATTTTGGAGGGGGGCATCATTAAGAAAATGATTATAAGGCCCTGGCTGGTGTAGCTCAGTGGATTGAACGTGGGCCTGTGAACCAGACAATTGCCCTTCTATTTCTAGTCAGGGCACATACCGGGGTTGCAGGCTGGTTCCCTGCAGGCCAGTTCCCAGTAGGGGATGCACAAAAGGCAACCATACATTGATGCTTCTCTCCCTCTCTCCATTCCTTCCCCTCTAAAGATAAATAAATAAACTCTTTAAAAAAGAAAATGATTATAAAACTGCAAATACACTATTAATTATAGGACACTGAGCATTGATTGAATAGGTCCTGAAAGTTAAAATTAAAGTATCATGGCAAGTTCATTCCTGGGGAAATAAAAAGTAAAAAAACAAAAACAAAAACAGATGTCCTCACTGGGGACTGAGAGGGAAGAGAAAATGGGGACTAGCCACAGAGGGGTACAGGGAAGGAGGACTTGATCAGAGATAAGAAGAAGGAAGACAGAACTGACAAAGCTTCCCTCTGCCCAGTTGAACACATTTCTTGCCCAGTACAGGCATTTGAAGAGCAATTTTCAGCCAGAAAGAGAGGAATGTAGAATTGGGTCTTGAGCTTTCTGTTCTTCTCATTGTCTGCAGCCTGCTCTGAAGGGACTGGTAGAGAGAACAGCTGTGTGTCCCCAGTACAGCTAATCCTTTTGGGGAAAAAATGTTACATAACATAAATGTGTTTAGCTGGATCCCGGATTCCCCCATAATTTGAAACATCCCACAGAATGCCAAGTTTGGGTGGGGTGTGAATATTAATGAGCAAGTCCTATGCTACACATTCAGTGTCTCAACCCAATGGAAGAGGGGTCTCACTTCTACTGTGCAGTGGAGGCTTCGTCCACTCCCTGGGGGTTGTGGGGCTGAATGTGTCCGCAGCAGCAGAAATGGACTTAGTGCTTGGAGTCTGCACAGTTCTGTCCTAGTCAGTTCATGAAGTGTTGCATTTGTGTAAATGTCAGTGGTCATTGCTCCACAGAGGTCAGGTGAGGCTGCAAAGTTGTTCCTAGGAGGAGACTGGAAGAGAGCCAAGGAAAGATCATGTGTGGACTTTCTCTCCTGCAGTGGTGCCTGATGACAAGCATCTGAGGACAGGCAGTGTGTTTTTGGAGTGCTGTCTGCTTCCAGATTGTGTGTCACAGACTCACTAAAGAATAGATATAAGAGGTCACCTGGGCCAACTTCCTTGTGTGACCCAAGAACAAACTGAGGTGTGACTATGGAGACTCCATGCCTAGGTGTCCACTGTATGCTAGGCAACAGCTCAGTGCTTTTCATGAAATCTTTCTAATCCTCAAAACAATCCTCCTTCTAAATAGAGATTAAGACCCTACTTTATAGCAAACAAACCAACTAACAAAATATATGCCCAGAGATGCAAGGAGAATAATAGATACAGGGTTCATTCAGCTCCTCACCTATCTGAGCCAAAACTCTTGGTGATTTCCATGGGTAATAATAGATCCTTTTATTATGATGATGATTATTGTTTATAATTAGTGAGTACCTAGTGTATGCCAGATACTGTGTGTGTGTGTGTGTGTGTGGGAGGGTTACATCAGGCAGAACTGTGATTTGAAAATTTGGTGATTTATCCAGTCACTCCTCTGTATTTGAACCCACGTCTTTCCGAATCCAGTGATTATAAATGAAATGCTTTGCTTACACTCAGAGGGTTTCCAAGGTCTTTGTGCTTTGGACAGCTGGGCCCTCCATGGCTAGCAGCCAGGTGGCCGTGCTATAGAATTTATGACAGGGTAACTAAATGGGGAATGCCTCCCCAGAGGACAATTTTACACTTGCCTGATGATTCTAAAGTAGCTCACTCTGAACTGCACCACTGGGCCCCTAAACCACGTGCTTTGTTTATTCCATGGTGTTCAAGTAACCACAGCTCTTTGGTAGATGTGTAGCAGGCCCACGAGCTGGCCTCCTTTCCACTGCCATGATTGTCAGCTCCTCTGTGGTGGCCGAAGAACAGACTGCCTCAGCATTTAAACTGAAAAGTGCACGTTAGAGTCCCACGTGCACTGGCTGAGATCACTTAACTCTGTCCGCTCTGTACTTCATGTTCTTCCCAGATGAAGGATGGCAGCTTGGCCAGGTCCATGGAGGACTCCCTGCACATCCTGGGTACGCGAACTTGACACATGAAACCCCAGAGAGAGAAACGTGACATGGTTTGAAGTTTTAAAAAAATAGTCAGGGCTTCTTTGTAACCTCCCTGAAAAGAGCCAGTTTGAGATAAAAATGGTATCCCACTTGAGAAACCGTTGTGTTGGTCTGGTAAGGGCAAAAGTCCAGACATTCCAAAAGTTTGTGGAAGAAAAACTAGATTTTCAGTTTCTTGAGGCTTGGGTTTAAATTCTCATTTCAAAAGAATCCAAGATGAAAGAACCCTACTGGCTAATTTTAGAGCAAACTATTTCATTACCCTGATTGACTCAAACAAAAAAGGGGAAAGGGAATTGAGAAAAGACTTGGAATATTTATTTTAAAACTAACTAGGCCTATGAAGCCAGCCTATGCTATGCTTTATTCTTTAATATTCAAGGTGAAACACTCACTGTTTGGTACCATGAAGTAATTTTGCTAACTCATATGAAAACAAAACTCCTCCTAGCTGTGCCTGAGCTAATCAATTAATTAACTGGGAGATGGTGTGAAAATCTCTCTGTATCTTGAGACCTCTGTTTCCTTATCTCTAAAACTGCAGGATGAAACCAGGGAACATAAAAGGAAGAAGGAACATAGACATCATCTGGTTCCTAGTTCTTAAGGAGCAGAGATATCTGAAGGTTATATATCTGTACAAGATCATATAGCTAGTTATTGGAGATGGGACTAAAACCTCCATGTTCTGAACAAAATTCATTCCTTTGACCTTTTTTTCTTGAAGTCAAACAGCTTCAGTAAATCTTTTTCAAAATTTCTCAATATTATTGTAGAATATATTTAATGAGGTCCCCACCATGAAAGATTTGAGAAACCAGAATTTTGAAGCAGTTTGCAGATGAAAGCGGTATTTGCCACAAGCCATGATAATGTGAGAGTGATACCACCTCCTCAGCATGTGGGAGGGCTGGCTCCGGACAGAAAGCCTCAGGCAGCCCGCACCAAGAAGGAACCAGCAGCAACTGTCCGTCTGACCCCTGACACTGTGGTATTGAGGATGGAAAGAAACACAATCCTGCCCAGGCTGACAATTCTGGATATGAGCCCCTTTATCTCACTAGGGCCAAGAGTCTAGGGCTCTGGAGATGACTAAGGAAAAGGTGTTTCCAAAGGATTAGAAGACATGAAAATTAAGAACCTCAGAGGAGAAGCTGTTTCTTTATTTATTTTTCACCACCTTTTATTATAAAGTGGGAATCTGATCAGCAAACTCCCTACCAAAAAGGTCCCTTAGTGTCTTGGCAACTGTAGACACACTGTTCTGATTCCTCCTGGTGGCCTGCTGCTTCTGCCTTGTGAGGTAGCACTGCCTACCCCCCCAGTGAGTTTTATCCTCATGCTTATAATAAGATAAAGTTGACAATAATGATGATGATAATACTAACACTGTAGTACTAATCATTAGAACTGTTCTAATTGCTTTATTTATAGCTATACAACAATTATAATATGACAGACCCACATCTGTGTTCTGGTAAACAAACAAACAAGCAAACAGAAACAGTGGGGTGTCAGAGGGAGAGAAACTAAAGAGGCAAATGACAGGCTCTTTCCTATCATTATAGTATGCTATAAATATTCCCAGAAGCCAACCCAAAAAGTAGTTTGCTTAATTCCATTGGAAATAGTGTGTCACATGACCATCCTTACCTGGAAGGTGGCCAAGGCAAATGGGATCATGAATGAAGGCTGAATCAAATAATGAACAGGTTCTTCCACGTGAGTTAAGCCTTTTTATAACCGTAATGTCATTGAGCCTTTCAACAGCCCCATATCCTAGATTCCAAAGGAATCTGAAGAACAGAGTTTTGAGTAACTAGTCATTTAGGCATTAATTTCCGAAGCTGAGAGGTGAGTTCACCTACGCTGACCTCAGAAACCATGATTCCATGGTTCCATGGTTGTCACTACTACACAAGGCTACCTCCTTAGATCAGCTGTAATGTCACTCCCTCTCTGAAGTATGATGACTGAGGTGGGAAGGTCACCTTGAAATAGAAGACAGAGTAGAATTATGCAGCGGCAAGCCCAGAGTCAGTTCTTTTCCTGTAATGGCTTTCCATGAATTTGCTGGGTCCACTAAAGGTCTAATGAGGTGAATGCTCAATGCCACTCAACAAGGCTGGCACCAGAATGAAGAGTACTGTTCCTGCCACTGCTGAGCAAGGCTCAGATTCCCTGGATGGAAAGTCATGCTCTGGAAATAGGTTAGATTTTTTCAACCATGCATCACACGTCGGGTCACTAGAGTATCACTCCTGCAGCCCCGGATTAATGTCCTCAGTAGCAGTTCATTGGCCTGAAGGGGATGCTCTTTCCTAAGTTGCTTCCTGTGACCTCCTCCTGTGAACACTAGGAAAATCCAGATCACCATAAGGCACAGACATTTTCCTTTTGGCAGAGGCAGAGGTATCAGCTGAGCTATTCCTGTGGGGATTTGTAGGTTAAAGGCTTAAGGAGACTTTGATGACTCGGACTAAAATATCTACTGTTGGCCTAGAACCACTTCTGCCCATGGGGAGGCAGCATAGTATAGACAGAAGTGCTGGGGACTTGGACTTGGATTCCAGTTCCCATCCTCCACACCCCAGCCGTGCTACCTAAACTCTCTAAACTCTTGCAGTGATTTTGAGAATTAAATAAGGTAATCTCTTGGAAGTACCCAGCACAGCGGTCAGCAGGCACAAAAGGAAGACTCGATAAACATTGACTGCAATTCATTATTGTCAGTGTTGTTGTTGGTTATGTTATTATTGTTCAGAGTAGGTCTTGAGTTTTTTTTAATCACTTGAAGGACAAAACTCTGGAGAGATCCCCAGATATTTTCATGAACTTGAGGTCCATATATGTGGTTTATAGAGTTCAGGCATCTAACCCAGTACTTCAGTAATTGAAAAGTAAAGCTGGAAGTGTGTTTGTGGACAGCTTCAGAGTAGGCTACTTGACCTACGTGTATGAACACCCAACCAGAATCCAAAAGATTTTTTAAAAAATAATCATCTCTGTACTATGAAGACCCAGAAATGGGGGAAACACTCAGGGTGAGGTGCTACAATCTCAATAATCAACCCCTGAATCTGACCTATTTTTTTTCCTTGGAAGAACCACACACTGAAATGAATAACAACATTTTTGAACACT